>NW_027040581.1:1350000-2550000 GCF_037179485.1 Ochlerotatus camptorhynchus
ATCTTTGGGGTTTTATCTTTAGGATAGCTAAGGATTTCACTGTACTATGTAGTACGATCTACATTAGAATATGGTGCAGCTATTTGGAACCCTTTTTATCATAACGCTGCCCCCCTATGAGGAACGTTGTTTATTAATACACCTAGAAAATCTCAACACTCGTCGCGACACTCTAAGAGCTATGTTTGTCGCTGATGTTCTGCAGAATAGAGTTGATTGCCCAGCTTTATTGGAACAAATAAACATAAACGTGCAGCCTAGGTCATTAAGAAATAACCAGATGCTTCGATTGCCACTTATTAAAACTAACTACGGCTTGCATAGCATCGGTCTTCAAAGATTATTCAACCGAGTTCCATCTGTGTTTGACTTTCACATGTCACGTGAGTTACTGGGACGAAAATTTACCGCTCCATTTGCTTGGAGAACAAATCGTAACGAGTAATTTTTAGATTTTACTATATGTTTTATTATGTACATGACAGTCAGTAGCGTTAACTAACCATCATTGGGGTCACGAGCCGGTTGATGCAGAAATTCAATAAATAAATAAATAATTTTTGTGGAGTTTCTCCACTTTATCAATTCAACATACTTTGTAGGAACATTAAAGTTATTGATTTGTCTTATACAGCTTAAATATACTGTATCAAACGAAAATTTCTAGACCAACAATTGAAATCGGCGGAACAACCAAACGTGAACAATTACTTTAAACGCAAATTTCTCGAGAATCAAAACACACTCACGCAAATTAACAATGCCATTTGATAAAGGATGTTTGATCTATCAGATGCTGGTGTTAGATTACTTGGATATATTTTAATTCTCGATAAATTTGCATTCAAGCCTTTTTTTACATCTACGCCAATTTCAATTGTTGGTCTAGATTAATTCAGTTTTCAGAATTTTAAAAAAAGCTTACAAAGCTTCAACATTTTTTTTCTATTGGAGTTTTATATTATATTATTATATTAGTATAAAGCAAAAATAAATTGAATTTAATGTTTCAACTTCAGCGACAGTTATAATTCCCATTAAATTCCCATGCAAGTGCTCGTTCTCCCATCGCACAATTCATACCGAACACCACTATGGAATGGAGTCGCATGGTGCACCAAATGCCGACTATGAATCTCCACCATCGCATCGAAATCAAAACGACTCTCTCCGTTCCTCCTCTCTCTCTCTCTCTCTCTCTCTCTCGCTCACCTCGCGAGAAAAATCAATCTTTTCGGATTCGCTTTCCCCACTCACCACCCAACACAATCTGCCTCTCATTCTCGCAGTCGCTCGCACGCGGAAATTAGGGCATCACTCATTAATATCGCTCTGCTGGATCCATCCGAACGGACGATTCGGAAGGTCGCTCACCACAACCCTTCCTCTCGCTCACTCTCGCTGGATCCGACAGCAACGAATGCTCCGAGCAAGCGCTGATAGTAAAGAGTGCCGGTTGTTGTTATTAACTTCTCGCTCATCATGCCTGCCAGCCAGCCAGCGTTGCGAGAGCGTGTTTTTTTTTGTTATAAGGCAAGCATTTTTTATTCACCCTAAGCCCCCCCCCCCCCCGATAAGTTCTTAAGCTACGGAGCAATAAAACCTGGCGCGGGAAGCAGCCGAAATAATGCAAAGACGAAAATTCAAATGAACCAAACGATGATTCGAGCTTTCAGATCAAACTTTTTTTGCTCCCCCGCCGCCCCTCCCGGAACCGCACCAACATTCGCTCGCACCCGGCAAATAGCAGAAATTATAAATGAGGGGCATTAAAATTGACTGATTGCCCATTGTTGTTGTTGCCTGATGTATCGAACTGTGAACTTGTTTTTTCGCCGGATCGCTCACGCAAATCGCAAATCACGTTTCAGTCACGGTCGGCGACGGTCGGGAGCCGTTCGATTCGTCCGAAATTTGCTGTTTTCCCATTTCATTGTTGTTGGGGTGGTTAATGCCATGTTTACCCTCTTCGCGATCCCGGTACCGAGGATTGCCATAATGCGCGGGTAAATATTGTTATCTCTGAGTACACATTAGTTTATTATGGTGCCACCTTACTGAGTCGGTAACAGGGTTGACGAAAGTTCCAGATCAAGCGAGCGAGGAGATTCGCTATTTGGGGGGGTGTGCTTTTATAAATTCCCATTCGTGGCTTGATGGAAATCGTCAACATTGGATGTCATTTGGAAATTGGAACGTGATGCTGCACTTGCATCGCGGAAAAATACTGAAAGGCAAGACGGTTGAGATGCGGAACAGGTGTACAATATTACTCTGTCTTGTTACTAAAGGTTTTAAGTAGTAGTAGTAAAATTCTTCTTTATTTGTGATTTTGTTACGTGGTTTACAATTGGTAATACAGTAATCTGACATGAAGTGATAGTGTGATGACTATTCTCTAGCTAATAAATTATCACACTAAAGCTCCAGTTTAGATAGCATTTCCAACCAACTCTGTTTTAGTTTGTTATTCTACCTACATAACCTAACGTAGCTTAACCTAACCTAACGTTCCAGATCCCTGATGATGTGTTGATCGGATCGCCTACAGCAATCTCTGAACCTTGCGATGGAGTCAGCTCTCCGGAACTCCAGTGTCTGAAGACCAGCCAGGCGGTGGACCTCAGAGTTTCTAGTCCACGGTGGACCATTGAGAATCATTCTCAGGATCTTATTATGGATCCTTGGTAATTTGAGATGGTGGCTTTTTGCGCAACTCTCCCAGATTGGCACCACGTATTCTATTACGGGAAGGATGATTTGTTTGTAGACAGTAAGCTTATTTTTCAGGGACAGGGTGGACCCTTTGATGAGTGGATACAGTGATCAAGATGTTACACTTGGTTTTCGTTTTATCAACGTGCTCCCTGAAAATCAGCTTGCTGTCTAGGGTTAAGCCGAAGTAGACTACCTCTTTCGACCATTCCCCACCACTGTGCCGTTCAGGCAGATCTTATTATTCTCCAACGGAACAAACCTGGGAGATTTAACGTGTGGAAATATGATGATCTGGGTCTTTACCGCGTTGATACGGATCTTCCAACTGTTGAAATATTCAGACAGGACGTCCAGGCCTCTCTGAAGTTTGGCAGTCAGAGCTCCGATGAGCCTACCCTTTTTGACGATGGATGTGTCATCTGCGAACAGAGACAACGATCCACAATCAGGGAGGGCCAGCATATCGGAGGTTATCAGGTTAAATATAATGGGCCAAGGATGCTTCCTTGTGGAACCCCGGCACTGATTCAGAGAAACTCGGACCGTCCTGTCTGGATAGATAGTTGTTTATTATCTTCACTAGGAAGATTGGAAGACCGTACTGCTGCAATTTGAACACCAGACCATGAAGCCAGACATTGTCGAACGCTTTTTCAACATCCAACAACGCCATGGCAGATGTTTTCGAAACAGACTTGTTCCGTCTGAGAATGTTTGTTACTCGAGTCAGCTGGTGGACGGTCGAAGGACCTATCCGAAAACCAAACTGTTCCTCGAGTAAGATGTTGTTTTGTTCGGCAGATGTTAGGAGCCGGTGGTAGACTGCTCTTTCGAACAGTTTTGAAACCCCTGAGAGAATACTCATTGGTCGATAACTTGAAGGAGAGGACGGATCCTTCCCAAGTTTCCGTGACTTTAGCTGACTTCCAACACGAGGGCAAGTAGCCAAGTCTGAGGCACAGATTAAAAATCAGTGCCAGTTGGTTGTAGAATCTGAAACTCAAGTGTTTGAGTTCCAGATTCAGGATGTTGTCGAAACCTGGGGCCTTCATGTTTTTAGATGATTTGATATAGGCCAACAGTTCGTCAGCCGTAATCTCGGATTCCTCGGGAAAAATGTTAGGAATCTGATGAAGATTGGTTGCATTTTCAGCAACCTTAGATTCATGAGGGCTGACGATGTTTTGTCCGAGATTATTGGAGCTGACGAAGTGTTGACCTATCGCGGCAGCCTTCTCTTCAGGAGTTATCAGATCAACCACTGTGTCGCCGGGACGATTCAGTGGAGTCAGTGGTGGAATGCGTCTGGGCTTATTTTTAAGGATTTCCAAAAGGGCTTTGCACAATCTGGGGGAGAGTGAATCCTGTTAGCAAAGTCCTGATTTTTGAGGTCCACCTTGGATGGTTTGGATGGTTTTTGTAAGATGATTGCAATGGGTCTTCAAGACAGGCAAGCCAGAACGCTGGTATTGCCTTTGAATGGAGCTACGGAGTCCGATGAGATGTTTGGTAATTCTATCAAGGTTCAGAGTATTGCTCACCTGGATATCGCCTCCTCGATGGAACGCAGACACCGGTCAACGTCTTCGGGCGTCTCCGGAAGGATACCGTAGTCAAAAGTGGAGTCGATACAGTTTTGGAACTGATCCCAGATAACACGATGGTAGTTGTCGGGAAGCTTGGAATCAATTGACGAATGAGCCCTCTTCGGCCTCAGGTGGGTCACAGATTTTTAGATGTTGTATCCTATGATAGGAGACAACATCTAACAATCTGTGAACCACCTGAGGCCGAAGTGGGCTCATTCGTCAACTGATTCCAAGCTTCCCGACCAGTGATGCAAAATATCATGACTCTCACGTGACACTCGTCTGCGCATCAACCGGTACTGGTACCCAAAGATAGAGATCCAACAACGCTGAACTTCGTATCGTTGAAAATTGGCGTCAAGAAAGAACTGCGTGACCTGGCACTTTCTTGTGACTCTTGGCCTGAGAGTATCCAGTTCCGTGAGTTCGAAGATTCACGAAGCTTTAAAATCACCCAATTGACGAATGCTGCCCCTATGGAGTGACAGCTTACACTTCCAGAAATTCAACCGAGACGCACCGTAGAAGGCCTGATGGAAGCTCCCAATCGCCCCAACCCAGTCCGGCATATCGCAGCCTCCGTTCATCACAGCCGTCTCGGTGCTGTGGTTGGTGGTGCCATGCTTGCACAGGCAAGTACTGTTTTGATTCGAGCTTTTCGTTGCGTGACGAGTTTTCCAGCACCCAGGTTATCATTAGCTGTCCGGACCATGATGAAGTGAATCCTGTTGCTGCTGCACTTCGGACAAATAGACGCATCGCAGGAACGAACGACGAGTATTTTCAACCGGGACGCACCGTAGAAAGCACTTGGGAAGTCCTCGGTTCCTCTAACTCAGTCGTGCCGATTCCTGCCAGCGTACATCAATGTCGTCCCGGCCCTGAGTTTAGATGTGGATCGGGGGTCTTCCAACTTGCTATGTCAGGCAAGTACAAATATTATTCTGAATATTCGCTGCCTGATGCCGAGTTTAATTTCAGCACTCTGGATGTCACCGATCGAGGAAATGCTTCTACTCCTGTTAATTGAAACCTGGGACAGCCCCCAATCCCTCTGACCTAGACCTGCCATCTGCCGCCTCCGATCTTGGATGTGGAGAGGGGGTCTTCCAACCTACTCACTACGGCGAGTATCCACTTGAGATTGTTCATGTCCATTCGCCACCATGATGTTTCCATGACTTCCAGGGAAAACGCCTTACCTCGTGCGACCACCGACCGTAGTAAACACGACGTCATTTTCTACTACCAAGACGTAGGCGGAATGAATTCTGATGTCCTTGACTACCACCTAGCTGTATCGGACCGGTGCTACGATGTCATCGTTTTTGTCGAGGCTTGGCTCGATTCTCGAACGCTTTCCATCCAGGTGTTCGGATCCGAATACGAGGTTTTCCGCTGTGACAGAAATCCGAAAAACAGTCGGAAATCTACTGGAGGTGGTGTTCTCGTGGCAGTTCGTTCCGGGTTAAAGGCGAGAGCTATTGAAAACGTCTTGTGGAACTGTGTGGAACAAGTTTGGGTGGCCGTAGAACTGAGCGATCGCACACTGTACCTATGTGCGGTTTATATTGCACCTGACCGGGTTCGTGACAACGAACTTATCGATACCCATTGCCGGTCCGTTTTCACCATAATGGAGAGTGCGACACCAATTGATGAGATAATCGTTCTGGGTGACTTCAATCTACCCGGCGTTTCCTGGAAACCATCTCACAGCGGCTTTCTCTACCCAGACCCTGTACACTCTGTATTTCATACAGGATCAGTTAGCCTTCTCGACTGCTATTGTTTACCCAAAAATTGAGTGTGAAATATATTTTGCCTAACTAATGTTTACCGTGTAGTGCAGGCTTATCCCCCTGATTGTTTTGACAGTTAGATTAGCTTGATTTTTTCTTGCAACATGCAATTCCGGTTAGCGCAGGGAAGGTAGGAGCAAGAGTTTAATTTTCACTTAAATAAAGACCGTCGTGAAGTACGGAAGTTCAAACCCAATCCGAAAAATTACAGTCCACCGAATTTTATTTTCGACCACTGAATTCCCGAAGAAACATTTGGTCCGATCGATCCGGATAGTGGATTTCGCGCGGGATAAGTGGATTTTTCAGTGAAAAGTGTGATCGTTCGCTAGTCAGGAAGTGAAACAGAGTTTTGGCTGCTGAAAAAGCCGTAAAGTGAACAATCGGCCATAGGGGCAGATTGCCTTTGGCGGTACACGCGGTCTTAGCTTCGGTTTCAAACCGGCAAGTGTCCGAGCAGAAGAAAGGGTGTTTTTTTGCAGCCAAATGGACGTGCGGTAGCCCGTTGAAAAAAGTGTTGGCGGAAGAAGAGCCGGAAGCATTTTTGAGGTGCCGTGCGAAAGGAAAGTGACGGCCGTTTTGGAAGGCTGATTTAACACGCCGTACCGGCTGAAAAAGTGTAGGCGGTAGAGCCAGAAGCATTATTTGAGGTGCAGTGTGAAGAAAGGCGACGGCCATTTTGTAAAGCCGAGTTAGCACGCCGTACCCATCGAAAAAGGTGTTGGCAGAAGATCCGGAATTTTTTGTGGTGTCGTGTGGAAAATATCGACGGCCATTTTGGAAGACCGATTGAATACGCCGTACCGTGAAGAAGTGTTGCGGTGACGTCATAAAGTTTTAATCTTTGTGAAATTGAAACTGAAAAGAATAAGAACAGTGAAAGTGGTATGCTGTTGCGATCGGGAAACCCGAAAAGAAGGATTGTGTTTTCGACGCCCGTCGCTACTAACCTTGGTTCTTCTACGTTCCGCTCTCCTCGGGCTGACGTTGTCAAGGCTGAGGAAACTGACACCAACAAGACCGTTGGTGACGTTACACCGACACCAACCAGCAGTGTGCGGGCACAAAGGGAAGAACAGCAAGCACGGCAAAAACGACTGGATATAGCGGAATCGGTTGCAGCGCTGGTGCAGGCTTGGCTGCAACAAAGGGTAAGGTTGATCGCATTCGACGTGCAATCGACGCTGCGAACCAGGATCACGGTAAGTTCTCTTATCATGGTCTTAAATTATACGTTGAAACTGCTGTCACTGCTTACAACGAGTACAACTCGTTGCAAAATCGGATTTATCTTGCCGACCCTACGAGAAGAGCTGAGTTTGAGCGGAGTTACATCGATTTCGACGAGATCTACGAGTTCGTCCGAATTTCGCTTGCCGAAATGATTCAAGCGCATGAAGACGTTCAAAGGCAGAATGTCGAGAAACAGATGAAGTTGATCGAAATTAATCCTGTTCAACAAGCTGGTAGTGAATTGCGAACTCCACAGATGGTGCCATCCCTCTTAGTGCAGCAGACGCCGCTGCCGACGTTCGATGGCCACTATGAGAATTGGCACAAATTCAAGAACAGATTTAAGGATATTGTAGATAAATGTATTGGAGATTCGCCAGCTACCAAACTACATTATCTTGATAAGGCGCTAGTTGGGAAGGCGCATGGGGCTATAGACCAACAGACACTGAATGATAACAATTATGAAGGAGCGTGGAGGATTTTGACCAAGAAATTCGAGAATCTTCGCATGGTGGTTCAAGGCCATGTCACACAGCTGCTGGCTTTGAAGCCAATGGCAAGGGAGAGTCATGCGGAATTGAAGGCTTTGCTTGATGTTGTGGAAAAACGGTTGGAGTCTCTCGAGTTCCACAATCTTAAGATAGAAGACAGGTTGTCTGAAGCGATACTCGTGAATCTTGTTATCTCCAGACTAGATACTGAAACCCGTAGGGCCTGGGAGGCCACTGTTGAACATGGAGAGCTGCCCGTGTATAAAGGGACCATTGATGTCCTGCGAGAACGCTGTTATATGCTGGAGCGATGTGAATTATCGGTGAACCCGGGCAGGTCCAGAAATCCGATTAACCAACGAAGCGGTACTCCAGTTACAACTAGCAAGGTGCATGCGGCTACTATCCAACAAGCGAAATGTTGCCCTATGTGTAATAAAGAACATTTGATTGAAATTTGTGAGATGTTTAAAAAGATGACCGTGAATAGTCGGTATGCCAAGGCTAAGCAGCTGGGTATGTGCTTCTTGTGTCTGAAGCGAGGGCATCGTACAGTTAATTGCAAGACCGACAGTAGTAAGTGGTGTGGATGCAAGAGTAAACATCACCCCTTGATGCATTCCAAGGATAAGGACGAGAATGCTGAAGCGGCAGCGGGCAAGGCTGAGGCGGGTCCTGTTGCTGGCGGTTCCGGAAGCGGTGAAGACCCGCGTATTGTGGCGAAATGTGAAGTTCCTGTTATGCCGTCCGTGGCTGTGAAGCAGGTGTTGCTTGCAACTGCTGTCGTGAACGTGATTGATGCTGGCGGCGTAGTGCATAAGTGCCGTGCACTACTGGACTCAGGTGCAATGGCGAACTTCCTATCAGAGAGGATGAGTGATGTACTGGGATTGCCCAAGATTTGCGCGAACGTACCGATTATCGGTGTAAATGGTACAAAGACGACTGTGAAATTTAAGGTCATTGCTACAGTGAAGTCCAGGATAACAGATTACGAGTTTTCCTTGGATTACCTGGTAGTACCCCGTGTTACTGGCGCGCTACCTTCGTTGAAACTTGATGCCAGGGACTGGCCGATCCCTCCTGTGTTACAGTTGGCTGACCCGAAATTCTTCGATCCTGGTAGAATTGATATGTTGATAGGGGCGGAAGTATTCTACGAATTGATGCAGATCGGCAAGATTAGAATGTCCACAGAATTACCGTTGCTGCAAGAGAGCCTTCTAGGGTGGATGGTTGCTGGACCCGTGTGTAATGTTCGAAACGTTGTCAGTGTTCAGAGCTACCATGTTGTTCCTACTAACCGTGGTGATGAACAGTTGAACGAGTTGATGAAACGCTTCTGGCTGATTGACGAGCAAGTGAACGAACCATTGGAGATAGACGAATGAGAGCGTCATTTCATGCCTACGTATGCTCGAGGCGAAGACGGAAGATATGTTGTCAAGCTTCCGTTTCGTGAAGGCGCTGGTGAACTTGGAGACTCTCGAGTACAAGCGGAGAAGCGGTTCAAGGCATTAGAAAACAGATTGGAGAAACGTCCCGACACGAAGCAAAGGTATGCTAATTTCATTCGCGAATACATCGAGCTCGGACACGCGAAGATTTTGAGCGAGGCCGAGAAGAACACTGTTGGAGCTTATTATCTGCCACACCACTGCGTATTTAAACCCGATAGTTCAACGACAAAACTGCGCGTGGTGTTTGACGCGTCTGCGAAAACTACCGCCAATTTATCTCTGAATGACGTGTTGATGGAGGCGCCTACTGTGCAGAGTCCATTATTTGACATTCTACTGAAGTGGCATTTGTACAAGTATGTATTCTCGACTGATGCGCAGCGCATGTACGAACAAGTGAAGGTAAATGGTACCCACACTAAATATCATCTGGATCTGGAATTGCTACGGGTAACGTATGGGATAGGACCTGCTGGATTCTTAGCGACGAGGTCATTAATTCAACTGGCCCATGACGAACGAGACAGTTTTCCGGAAGCGAGCGCTGTTGTACTTAAGTGCTTTTACGTTGATGATGCGCTTGTGGGTGCAAACACAATGCAAGAGGCGAAGAAACTTCGTGAAGATCTTCAGAAGTTGCTAGAAAGAGGAGGTTTCAAGCTGCACAAGTGGTGTGCGAATAATCCGAAGCTTTTAGAAGGGACACCAGCCGAAAACCGTGAAAAACAGCTTTGCTTTGAGGATATCGACGTGAATTGAGTGATAAAGACGCTCGGGCTCTTGTGGGATCCGGTGAGTGACGAGTTTCTTTTCCGTGTCACGAAGATGGCGATCACTTCAGGAGTTCCGACGAAGCGTCAAGTGTTGAGTGAGATAGCGAAATTATTCGATCCTGGTGGTGTTGGCTAAGTTGGTGATGCAGCAGCTATGGCGAAAGAAGCTTGATCGGGATGATGCGATTCCCAGCGAATAACTTGAAGTCTGGAGTAAGTTGAGAGCAGAATTAAGTGAAATTAATAACATGAAGATTCCGAGATGTGTTGCGGTGGATCACCCGGTGGCATTTGAGTTGCATGGATTCTCGGATGCGTCTCAACGAGCCTACGGATGCTGTATATATCTGCGGAGCGTGAACGCCGATGGAGTGGTTGGTGTGAAACTGATCTGCGGAAAATCGAGAGTTGCACCGTTGAAGGAGTTAGATCGAGTGGGAAAAGAAGAAGCTTCACCATCGGAGATGACAATCCCGAGATTGGAATTGTGTGCAGCAGTTTTGTTGGCAGAACAATTGAAAACAGTGCGTGAAGCCTTAGAACTAGACGTTCAACGTGTAGTTCTAGGTCCGATTCGAAAATAGTGTTGTGTTGGTTGAAGAAACTGAACTCTTGTTTGCCGGTGTTTGTGCGTTATCGAGTTGTGAAGATTCTGGAACTTACCCCAGACACCGAATGGATGCACGTTGGTACGAAAGACAATCCTGCGGACCTCGTGTCCAGGGGTGTTCAACCAATGGAACTAATGAAAAGTGAACTATGGTGGAACGGTCCTGTGTTCTTGCAAACCGTGGAGGAAGAGGTTGAGACACAGTATTCCGAGGAAGAAGACAATGACGATTATGTGACTAGTGTTTTCGCTGAGGCCACAGTAGCCGTAGTGGCACAATACAGTCGACTATATGATGTGATTCAGAGCTGTAGTGATTATCGTAGGATGCAGAGAGTATTTGGGTATGTGACTCGATTTATTCACAACTGCAGTGTGAAACGGTCGGGCGTTGAGCGAAGAAAGGGCAAATTGACTAGTGATGATCATCGTGATTCGTTGTTGGCAATGGTTAAGATCGTTCAACAAGTGATCTACGAGGAGGAGATTAAGGATATCAAACGGGACAAACCGGTGAAAGGAAAACTTCGAAACCTGAACCCCATCTTTGACAAGCATGAAAGATTGCTTAGAGTCGGAGGTCGAATTAGGCATTCCGACTTGTCGATGGACCAGAAGCATCCTATGATTCTACCGGAAAAGAACCATTTCACTGATTTGGTGATTGAGACGATCCACCGAGAACAATTACATATCGGATTGAACGGATTGCTTGCGAAGGTTCGACAACAGTTTTGGTCAGTGAATGCGTGACGCACTATCAATCGCGTGTTGAGGAGGTGTGTGAAATGTTTCCGCATGAAGCCGAAGGATGTTGTACAGTATATGGGAGATTTGCCAAGTGTACGTGTTACCGCCGCCGCTGACCCCTTTTCGCGGACTGGAGTTGATTATGCTGGTCCATTTCTTCTGAAGGAGGGCCGGTTCAGAGCTCCGAGAAAGGTCTTTGTGTGCGTTTTCGTGTGTATGTGTAGTAAGCCGATCCACCTGGAGCTGGTGAGATCTCTGTCGACGGATGGGTTCCTAGGAGCGTTGCATCTTTTTGTGAGTCGAAGAGGAAACGTAGCCGAGATGCGATCAGATAACGGCACGAACTTTATAGGGGCTGAGCGACAGTTAACAGAGTTGAAAAATTTGTTGATGTCGCAAGCATTGGAGAACAAGGTGGCGGAGTTCTGTCAGTCCCGTGGTATTACCTGAAAATTTATTCCACCGCGAGCGCCGCACCAAGGAGGGCTTTGGGAAGCCGGAGTCAAATCCGTGAAGAACCATTTGAACAAAGTGCTGAATGAATCGCATTTGACGTACGAGGAGATGTGTACTTTGTTGCATCAGATAGAAGCAATTCTCAATTCGCGCCCAATAGTTCCGCAGAGCGATGATCCTATGGACTACCAAGCCTTGAGTCCAGGGCATTTTCTAGTTGGACGTGAGTTAACAGCGATCGCGGAGCCGTTCTATGGTGACCTGAAGGAGTCGACGTTATCCCGATACCAACTGATTCAACGTAGGAAGCAAGCGTTTTGGCGTAGATGGTCTGCTGAATACGTGACAGGACTACAGAGGCTTGGGAAGTGGTTCAAAAATCCTACATTGCTACGCGACGGATTGTTGGTGGTACTGAAGGAAGATAATCTGCCACCGCAGACATGGAGGCTGGGGCGAATAGTTGGAACGCACCCTGGCAAGGACGTCATTGTTCGCGTGGTGACCGTGCGAACTAGTAGTGGCACTTATAAACGAGCAACGACAAAAATAGCTGTGCTACCGATTGATGACGAGAACTTCGAACGAGCAGGTGATGAGGTGTTGAGCCATCCGGCTCCGGGGGGAGAATGTTTACCCAAAAATTGAGTGTGAAATATATTTTGCCTAACTAAAGTTTACCGTGTAGTGAAGACTTATCCCCCTGATTGTTTTGACAGTTAGATAGCTTGATTTTTTCTTGCAACATGCAATTCCGGTTAGCGCAGAGAAGGTAGGAGCAAGAGTTTAATTTTCACTTAAATAAAGACCGTCGTGAAGTACGGAAGTTCAAACCCAATCCGAAAAATTACAGTCCACCGGATTTTATTTTCGACCCCTGAATTCCCGAAGAAACAGCTATAGTACAGCAATACTATCTCAAATAAACCACGTAGTCAACGAAAACAACCGTAGCCTGGACCTCTGCTTCGTTAGCGTTCAGGACACCGCTCCTTTCATCTCCACGGCACCTTCTCCACTAGTAAAGCAAGTACATCATCACCCTCCCTTGGTACGATCGGATCTGAGACGACATTCCCACGAACGTGTCATACGATTTCCGGAAAGCCGATCACCGTATTATCGTCAACGTGCTATCTAGTATAGATTGGGAGAGAATCCTCGATTCCGATAATGTTGAAACCGCTGCGCAAACATTTTCACATGTCTTGGCTTATGTCATTGACAGACACGTTCCGAAAAGAGTTCTCCGTAAAATTTCTCATCCTCCCTGGCAGATGAGTGAACTGCGTAGGTTGAAGTCGACCAAGAGAGCCGCATTAAGAAAATTCACTAAGTATCGTACGCTTTCGCTGAAACGTCACTACGTTAGGCTCAATTATGAGTTCAAGCGAGTTAGCCGTCGATGCTATTCGCGATATCAACGAAGGATTCAGAGGAAACTCAAGTCGCACCCGAAGTCATTCTGGAATTCAATGGTGTTGAATGGAGCAGTTGCTTCCACTCCTCAGCAGATCTGTCGCTTGTTTTCTGAGAAGTTCGCCAGTGTTTTCACGAATGAGAGATTAACTGACGAACACGTTACCCTAGCAGTTAGTAATGTTCCACTGTACGGTCAAACACTGGGTGCGATGGATGTCAACGTCGAGATGATTTCCACTGCCGCATCACAACTCAAGTCGTCCTTCAAATCCAGGACCCGATGGCGTTCCATCCGTATTCCTGGAAAAGCATATCGCCAGCTTGCTGATGCCCATGCTTCACCTATTTCGATTGTCCATCTCGAGTGGTACATTTCCATCTTGTTGGAAATTCGCACATATGTTTCCTATCCACAAAAAGGGCAGCAAACGGGATGTGGACAATTTTCGTGGAATTACGTCGTTGAGTGCAGTTTCGAAGTTATTCGAGTTAGTTATCATGGAGCCCCTACTCTCTCATTGTAAGCAGTATCTAAGTGGTGATCAACACGGCTGTGTTTGACATCGTATCTTACGGAAAGCATGGCAGAGAGGACTCAAACAGACGTCATATACACCGACTTGTCAGCTGCCTTCGATAAGCTAAACCATGCCATCGCGATTGCCAAGTTGCATAGACTTGGGGTCAGCGGCAACCTCTTGCGATGGTTTCGTTCATATCTCACTGATCGGCAACTGATGGTTGCCATTGGTGACAACCGGTCCAATATCTATCTAGCTACGTCAGGAATACCTCAAGGAAGTCACCTGGGACCTTTGATTTTCTTACTCTACTTCAATGACGTGAACTTGGTCATCGAAGGCCCACAACTATCGTATGCAGACGATCTTAAAATCTACCTACGAATCCGCTCGATTGATGGCTGTCACTTCCTTCAACGTCAGTTCGAAGCCTTTGCCAGCTGGTGTAATTTGAACCGAATGGTGGTTAACCCCACTAAGTGTTCAGTGATCACTTTTACACGGAAGAAAGAACCAATCACATTTGAATACAAACTTATCGGCACTGTAATCGACCGTGTGAACCATGTGAAAGATCTGGGTGTTATTCTAGATTCTCAACTTACGTACAAGCAGCACACCTCGTACGTTGTCGACAAGGCGTCTAGGACATTGGGATTTATCTTCAGGATAGCAAAGAATTTCTCCGATATCTACTGTTTGAAGTTACTGTACTGTTCCTTGGTGCAATCCATTCTGGAATATTGTTCTGTGGTCTGGAGTCCAAACTACAACAATGGTGCTGAGAGAGTTGAGTCCGTTCAACGCCGTTTTCTTCGATTCGCTCGGCGGAAGCTGCCTTGGAGAGACCCATTTCATCTGTCCAGCTATGAAAGTCGTTGCCAGCTGATTGATCTGGAGCCTCTCCGAACTAGAAGAGACACCTCTAGGGCCCTGTTCATTGCGGACCCTCGTCGGCGCATAGATCGCTATTGAATGTTGTTTCCATCTGGCTTTCGGTTTCGGAAATGTAATGGAGTGAATATTTTTTTGGATGATTTTTTAAAATCGATGGTGTCTCCCACCGGTGTCAAATTCTCACAGTAGAAGGCCTGCCTTAACTTCTACATGACAAATCACATCAATGTGATGTTTGGTTAAAGAGATACAACGAATTCCCCGTTTTGCCTAGCTCACACTACCGTATACCAGAGACATATTGTAGTTCAAGGTTTTTTTTTCTAAACAACGGCTCACCCCCAAAAATTTCAAACCGGTCCGACGTTTGGTTATAGAGATACAACGATTTCCCAGTTTTACCTTTGTTATTCCAAGTAACATGGCAAGCTTTATTTATTTATGTTCACATCAACAGTCTCGAAACCCCAATGATGGTGATGTGAATCACAAAGTCACAAAAACACTATCCTAGTGATTGGATCTCCAGGAAAAACGGCAGAGAATCTTCGTCGCAGTGACTCACAAGGCAGGCAAGTATAATTGGACAATCAACCTTATTTTGCAACACAAACAAGAGGTTCCAGGTAAATCATCAAACAGCGTTCCTCGTAAGGGGGAAATCTACTAAAAGGTCGTGTAGTCGGAATCCAAGACCCCAACAACTTTTGTTTAGGTACAACTTCCATTTTTGCACAAGATTCACAACGTTTAACATATGTGTCTATGTCTATATACCCTGCCAGTATACAACTCTTCTTGCCAGCTTTTTCATTTTTACCATGCCACCATGGTTAGCATGCAAAAGTTTCAAAATACCTTTTTTCAATTTTTGTGGGATAACTACCTTATCTTCCATAAGCAGCACTCCAGCCACTACTTCCAAATTATCTTTTTGTGCAAAATAGTTTTTTTTTAAATATTCAGTACGTTCTTAAGCCAACTCAAAGTTACAAAATCAATCAATTTTTATAGAGACGTATCCAATTTAGTTTCTCTTGAAATTAACAGATAATCAAGCGGAAAATCATTAGAAAAGTTTAAACTTTTGATGGCATTTTGATCTAAGTAAGCTGGTACTTTTTGATCCAACGGAAATCGACTGCAAAAATCAGCATTTCCCATTTTAGCAGCAGGATGGTATTCAGTTTCAAAATTGTAAATGGAAAGTTCCATTATATAGCACTGTAATCTCGTTACGTAAATTGAATGCATTCCTACTTTTCCAAATATTCCTAACAGAGGTTTATGATCGGGGTATACTTTAAATTTCTGCCCAAATAAAAATTTGTGAATTTTTTTAACTACGCAAACAAGCGCGAGGGCCTCTAGATGCAATATTGGGTATCGCTTTTGTGCATCATTAAGTGAGAAAGATGTGAAGCATACCGGTTTTTCTGTGTTGTGTTCAATCTGAGCAAGTACACCTCCCAATCCATAGGAAGATGCATCTGTCACTACGACCAGAGGTTTTTTTGGATCGTAAAATGTAAGCAAGTTACTCTCTTCAAACGCTTCATCGCAATCATTAGTCCATTTAAACTGTGCATTTTTCTTTAGAAAGGCATACAAACATTTAAGTTTTGAACTCAAATTAGGCACAAATTTGTTGTAATAATTTACCAATCCAAGGTATGCTTTAAGTTCAGTAACATTTTGTGGTACCTAAGCATCCTTAATTGTTGAAAGTTTTTCAGGAGAGGGAAGTAAACCTTCACTTGTGACTTAGTGTCCTAGGTAGTGTAACGAGTTAACGAAACATTTATATTTAGTAAAATTAACACGTATGCTTGCAGCGGCGAGTCTTGAAAGTACTTGTTCCACCTTTTCCAAACATTCCCGAAAAGATTTTGCTGCAATAAGTTCATCGTCCAAGTAACAGCTAATATTTTCTAGGCCTTTAAGGACTTGGTCCATAACCTGTTGAAACACAGCAGCGCTAGAAGACGCACCTTGTGGGAGGCGATTATATGTATATAAACCTTTTTCCGTATTTATAACAACGTATTTTCTCGAACGTTTGGACAATTCTAACTGGGTGTAGGCCCCTGTCAAATCCAAAGAACAGAATACTTTACTACCTGCTAACGAAGCAAAAATATCCTGAGCAAGCGGAAAAGGATAAGTGTTAGGCAAAAGTACTTTGTTTAGTGACACTTTGCAATTTTTTTTAGAATCGCTATCACCGGTGCCGCCCACTTGCTTGCTTTAATTGGCGTGATAATACCTTGCTTCTCCAAACCATCCAAATGTTCTAGAAATTTTTCTTTAATTTTATAAGGTACTTGATAAGGTTTTCGAAATATCGGCTGATCTGATGTAAAAACTAAATCAGCTTCAAATCCTGAAATAGGATTAGATAAATCATTGTAAAATACTTTGGAATATTTATTTTTAATCATACCTATAGCTTCTTCGTGCTCATTGTCGATTAGCATGTTTTTTTTATATTTTCCGGTTCAAGAAAGCAGTTCGGATAAAACATAGTCATCAAATCTCTTCCCAACAGTGGTCTGAAATCGCTGTAGGTCTTCAGCACTAAACATTTACCTGCACATCTGCGTCCATTGAGAAAGATTTCTGCTACTATCTGCCCAACTACGTCTAATTTTGTTCCATCGACTACTATGAGCTTCTTATGAAAATAGGAATTGAGTTGAATAACTTCGTGTATACAATTTTGCTAATAACTGTCACAGCAGAACCTGTATCTATCTCCATGATCAACTTCTTATCATTCACCAAAGCTTCCACTAGACATGCATCATTTTTAACGTTCGCTCTAATGTTCATGCAGTTAAAATCCGATTCCTCACTAAGGTAAACGCTCCTATAGTTGCGGTACGTTAGAAGCGTTAGGTTCCTATAGTTGTGTATTGAGTCTCCATGCACAACTATAGGAACCTAACGCTTCTAACGTACCGCAACTATAGGAGCGTTTCCCCTAGTATCTTGTAAATTCATCCTGTTGAATGTATCTACTACTACTACCGGTTGAGCTTCTGGCTCCTGTTCAACGAATTTATGTCGTCGAATGTAATGTCGTATTACCGCATCAGGCAGCCGATTGTTTTCGACTATGCCATCAACGGTGTGGTTCTTCAAAGAACCGACCAGTTCAGCGATCTTGGTGTTCTACTTGACCATAAGTTGACGTTCAACCTCCACCGCTCTGCTCTGATCACAAAGGCGAATCGCCAGCTAGGTTTTGTGTCGAAAATATCGAAGGACTTCATTGAGCCACACTACCTGAAAGCTCTCTATTGCTCACTTGTGCGACCAATCCTGGAAAATGCTTCCTTGGTCTGGTTTCCTCATCAGTTGACTTGGAGCTTGAGGATCGAAAGTGTTCAGCGCAAGTTTATCCTGATAGCATTACGTAATCTACCATGGCGTGATCCGCAAAATCTCCCGCCGTATTTTGATCGCTGCAATCTGCTGAGCTTGGATACTCTGGAATGCCGACGGAAAAATCAGCAAGCAGTTTTTGTTGCCAAGCTATTGAATGGTGAGGTCGACTGCTCGAGTCTTCTCTCGCTGTTGGATATCCGAGTACCACCGAGAACATTACGAAGTGGTACCCTTCTCCAACCGCGGTACCATCGAACGGCGTTCGGTTACAACGAACCACTAACAACTATGATGCGTACGTTTACGGCTGTCGAAGAATTATTCGAATTTGGGGAATCTTCATCTCGCTTTTTGGCACGTATTAGAAACACTTGAATTGTTTTAGCTTTAAGGTTGTTTCATGTAGACAATAGTCCGATGAATAAAATTAAATAATAATAATAATAATAATAATAATTTAACCGTGTTTTTTTTTGTGTCCTCGTCTTCTACATAAATTGCACACTGCATTGTTATGGGAACCCCACTGTTTTGTGTCACGCTTTAGTTTAGTCTCTCTGCAATTGCTACGTTCACTACTTATGCTACGAGATCAAAATCTTCCACCTTGTTCATAATGCTTCTCACGGGTGTCCTCGTGTTTCCTACCCAGCCTATGTTTTATTAATAAAACTTCCGAATCATTTTGCTCGATCATTTCTTTCGCTTTTTTTCCAGCTAGTTCATTACTAATTATTGTCTTTTCGACTACTTCTAAAGCTATATCATCTTCCATAAGTAGCTTTTGTTGCGAAACTTTATCGCGCAATCCGAGAATCAACTTTTGCCTAATATAGACTGTTCCAGAAAGTATAACCACACCTTATTTTAATGGTCGCTTTGAATATAATGAAATATTTCAACATATTTTGGCTGCGTCCTTTTGTTTGCTCATTTCTGAATGACATAGCATCAAAAAAGTGCTCAGTTTTGTGTTTCCTGTCAAAATGCGAAACGGAGTATCGTGCACAAATGGTGCACTGTGAGTACGAAAAAGTATCGTGCACAAATGGTGCACTGTGAGCGGACTCTCCTTGAGAAAATTGGCCAAGGAAGAGGGTGTAAGCGTCGGAGCGGTACGAACTGCGATTAAAAATATAGAGAACAGTGTACGTTTGAAGATGCGCCGAAGAGTGGCCGGAAATCCGGTCCTGTAAGTCCAGATATCGATAAAAATATCAGGGATGCCTACAAACGAAAACCAGCGACTTCCGTTCGGGATGTTGCGAAAAACCTAGGGACCTCGTCGAGTAACGTCATGCGTACCAAAGAAGGACTTGGGCTAAAAACATACCGGAAGCAGAAAAAAACCCAAAAGGAACCCAAAACAGGCCGCGTCCGTGAAACCACGGGCCCGCAAACTCTACGATTCGTTATTGTGTCGAAATTTTGGGTGTATAATAATGGACGACGAAACGTACGTGAAACTAGATTACAAAAAGCTTCCCGGACCACAATTCTATACTGTAAGCGAAGGCAAGGACATCCTGGAACAGTCTATAGTCTATAGTCTTCATCTTCATCTATAGCTTCATCTTTAAAATCTCTGAAATTACAAGTTTCTGCAAGAAGTTTTACTGCTAGAACGAAATTCTCTGAACTCTCTGAATGACCTTGAGAGCGATTGTAGAACTTGTACCTATACATCAAGGCTGGCTCCGTTTCATCAAAACGAGCCTTTCGCTTCTTTATTATATCATCATAACTCAGCTCATTAACGTCTTTCTTAGGAAACAAAAGGTTGATTTCATCAAAAACTTCCTCCCCACTCAAAGAAATAAACCAAGATCTTTTCATGTCAATAGCTACACTATGTAATACACACAAGATTTCAAATCGTTCAACCCAATTGCTAAACGACTTCCCTACATGATACACATCGATTGATCCAATCATAGTTGATGTAGCTTGCACCATTTGCGTAGATGACGCAGGAGTAGACATGATGATATCAATTCACTAACTCTGCTATAATAAAAATAAAGTTACTCGCGGTTTCCAAAGACTAGTTGCTGTCGACTTACTCCACTTGTTACAAAATAGTAATGTTTGCTGATAATAATTATCGTCTTACGACTCACGCTTGTCGGACCACAATAACTGCGTTGTGCTACTTGTCAGGTTCACTTCCAACGTCCGCAATAAATTCAAATTGTTACTCTTGATATACTGACTGTTGCGATAGTTTGGAAACAAAACACTGAAATTCTGCTAGCTGTTACTTACAGCTTCAAAGCTGCAATTTTATTTAGGTTTTAATTATATCGATATATAGGTATCAAATGTACTTACATTTCAGTATTAGAATAACAAATTTAGATTCCAATTATCTTATTTTCAACTTTAGATTTAGGTAGGGGTGAATCTAGGTTAGGAAACTTATTAGATCAATTCTGAATGTAATAATACAAATGACTTACGAATTTATAATATTTAGATTTTACTAATCCAGACCACTATTCTAGTAGTAAATAAAGTCAATTAGGTTTATATCAATATTAAATAATTCCACAAGCAGATGAATTTCACTTTGTGTTAACGTGGTTCTTAGAAAAAAACACTTCTGATTACAGTATTCGATTTCAACGGTTGTCATTCCTGTTACGATACGTCACTCGACCAAGTCGAGGGAGCGCCCGGTCGCACAATCGCCCGGTGACGACCCAGTGGTTGTCGCAACACTGACCACTGGTACGTACGATGATGTCTGTTTGTTCTGCAAGCTCACTCAAACTATTAATGCCGGAGCACAACGTGTCTCCCACGGCAGTCAAATCGGAATGATTTTTTTTTTAGCCGCCTGCCGGCGTACAATCGCCGCACTCTTTTTATTATCTCTCGTCCGTTCCAATTCCAAACCGTTCCTCTAAAAAATCGTGTCGGTTGTTCTCGCTTGAAATGTACTTTATCGATCTTCGAGCCTTCTCTCGCCTCGTCGCCACTTATATTATCTTCAACTGGGGTTTTTCGGTATCATTGATTCACTCTAATATAATTACTTTTTTATATCCGTTGTATTTAGGCTCCGTCAACGTATATGGCTCAACTAGGAATGTTCGTCTCTTCTTTTCTTAATTTCTACAGAGCTTCGAGTGAAGGGTAAGTATTGGTAAGTAAATAAGTACAAACAGGTTTAGACCTTGTTTTTAGAACAATCGATAATTGGCCTTGTTGTGGCGGACCATCTTCTGAATTTGGACGGGCTTCAGTCCATTAGCCACTAGCTCTTCTAAGAGGACGCTTGTGTTCATGCCGTATAGTCCTCGTAGGACCACCTTGAGCGGCTTAACAGCCTCGATGTCGTGAGAGAAGTATTCCACCTGTGCTTCGTCCAGCATGGTCTGAACCGCCTTGTTATGGTTCAACGCCGGAACCATAAATTTGTATCCTTCCGTGTGGTGGACCGTACACCCTTCGTGATGTAGAAGTTAATTTTTTCCCGCAGTCCAGGAGGGAAACCACGGCATTCGTCCCCGTCTCGAATGAACTAAATTCTCCTCTTGTAGGGGAACAGTTTAAAGAGACGTTAATAGACGTATCCACGGCATTCTGTCCTGTTCCACTATGCTCCGTTTTGATAAAAAAAGATTCCAAACATCAGCACCGTACTCCAAGGTGGAGCGCACTAAGCAACAGTACAGTGATTTCAGGCAATACACATCGGTAAATTTATCGGAATGCTATACAAGTCTAAATCATGATCTACAGAACCCTTATAAAACCAAAATTGTTACTGGGGATCATTTCGCATAACAAAGGTTTTAAAATTGGATTCAACACGTCTTTTCATCTGCGGCCAACAGCCAGCCACACACAATGTTCTTTATATAAGGTCTGGGCTAAAGGGCTTATTGCATTAATAAAATACCTACGAACAGTTTGCCGAACGACTGTAAATTCTTCAAACCAAGTGACTCTGCAGGTAAAGACTCGGAACTGACAGCAACGCTATTGATTTCAAGTAACAAGTCGACGTCATTCCAATTTGTAACACTCCACAAGATCAGTCCAATATATCGATTGTTCCCGTTCCCAAACCACAGCTATTTATTGACTCTCAAGAGTTTTGGGTCACTCACGGAAGGAAACTGTCCACGGAATAATTACGTTTTAAGGGAGTGAATTTGAAAATTGTAAGTTCCGCGTGGAGAAGTACTTGAAGTGTGTCAAGCTACTGGATGCGATGACCAAGAACGCACCAACGGCTGCAGCTGAACTGGAAAAGTTCCACAAAATTTACAGCAAGGCATCGAATGTAATAATTTCGTTAATTCACGACGACCTTTTGGACCTGATCCACGCCAAGAAACTCTGGACCGTGTTGAAGAACTTCTACGCAAAGAAGTTAGTATCCTCGAAAACTCTTGTTCGGAAGCAGCTGGTAAGACTCAAGATGATGGAAGGAACGTCGATCAAGGAACATCTCAAGATCTTTGATGTGCTCATTCGGCAACTCAAGTCTGCTGGTGCGAAGCTTGAGGAAGGAGACATGTGAACGTTTGATGACCTACCGGATGATGGATACTGGTAAAGAAAAAACCTGCTGCCTTCGCTGGATTCAAACAGAAATCTAAGACATTGATGGGAAAATGCCATAGGTACCACAAGAAGGGCCAAGGATTGTCGGGTAGCAGAGAACAAAGCTGCTGCATTCATGATGGGTAAGAATAAGTCTGCGGATGCCAGCCACAGCAAAGTTACGTTCAAGCTAGATTCCGGGGCTACCCTAATAAAAATTGTATGGTTTATTTGCTTAACGACGTGTTCTGGGTATCATCCAAACCATTTGTGGAATAGTTCAATGATTTGGGTTATCGTTCGTTTATGGTTATTTTTTATTAGGGTAGTCATCACTTGGAGAATGACAAGAAAGTTTTTGAGTCACGGGAGAAGCTCAAACAACCAAGGACGATCAATCAATGACTGCTTGGCATCAAGGAACGATTTGCGGAGTCAAACTTCAAATGTTCTGTTCGTGCCGGATCTGCGTGAAAATTTGTTATCGGTCAAGTGGACGGCCAAAGCTGACGTAGCGGTGAGTTTCGGACCGAATGTTGTTTAAATGAAGCATGAAAACTCGGTGATAGCCATCTGCCCATTGAAAAGTGACTTCTACAAGCTGGAAATCTTCTATTCCAACGCTTCTGCGAACCTATGTGAAACTCAAGACGTCAATCTCTGGCATAGTCAATTGGGCCACATTAGTAAGAGCAATCTGGACGTACTGGTCAAGCAAAACACGTATTTCAAATATATGGTGAACTGAGGGCCTTCCTTAGTCGGTAAAGGCGCAGCTACAAAGCAAGACCATGCTGGAGGTGGCTGGGTTCAATTCCTGGTCCGGTCTAGGAATTTTTTCGGGTTGGAAAATTTCTCGACTTCCATGGACATAGAAGCATGATTGGACTTGCCACACAATTATACCAATGCAAAAATGGTACAGGCATCGAAAACTCTCAATTAATAACTGTGGAAGTGCATCTAGGAGTATTCCGGTAAAAACGCTCAGTAGCAAGAAACCTCTCGAGCTGTGTCTCAAGGTCGGCTTACTACTGGGTAATCTGGAGGGGCTTCGCGATCCTAACGTGTAGTACTGTCACCTGACGAAAAGCTATGGAAAGTTTAAGTGACACAGTAATCAAAGGGTGTATACTATTATTTATTAATAAAAGCTATAGCAGGTGTGGATTGGATTTCTAATAGTTCTATTGAATTTTATGGATGTACAGTGGGTTTTTGGGGGTTTGACGTACGGGTACTGAACTGCTGCCGTTGATTCTGCTCTGCCGAAGACTACTCTGCCGATGTGCGAGCGCTCGCCGATGATCCTACGTACGACGAGCTTGACGTCGGGCGAATCAAGCCTGGACAGGGTGGTGATGTTGGAACAACAGATCGACTTAACTCGATGGCGATCTGCGGTCTCCTGGCGTCTACCCTCGTTGACGAGAATCACCAGAGTTCAGGCAAGGCCGGAGTGACTCTGCTGAGAGGGGTCCTCTTTTGCGTTTAGAGCCGCCTTGGCCCGAGGAATGCGGCAATTTTGACCTTGCAATGCCAAATCGAAATGATGTCCTTTACTGTTAGGATTAATAGCCACTAAGGACCAATAATCCGACTCGTGTGCTTCCTGACCGACTTAGTCGGTTGGTTCACAAAATGGCGCTGTACCGAATGGTACCACAAAAAGGTCCTGTGAGGGCAACGGGGTTTATTTTAATTAATTATCGTACTAGTCTACGGTCATTCGATTAATGTTACCTATCCGTATTTAATTAGCCAAGCCGTATTACCTGATTGAACAGATAGGTATTCCCGCGATTCACCACTCACTTTTATTACTTTGAGAACACTTGGTTTTAACGGTCCGAAGCACACGAACGCCAGATACTGATTGAGAAATGGCGGTTTTCCTTCGCGCTTTTCCCATCCCATTGCTCTTCTCGTGAGACGTTATTTTCCACCCATTTTGAATTCATAGTTTCGCCCGAATGTTGTTGTACCCGCTGGTAGAATACTCATACCCACTGTACTGTTGTACGGTTTTATATAATTTTCAAATTTAAAAACAATTAACTAACTACTAACAAATTAACATTTTTTTACAACGACTACTAGCCCTACTAATCCAACACCAAATAACTTTAAGAGACGTGACGGTACATTTAACAACCATGCACAAATTAAAAATCTAACATGTTTTGTAACAAACGGTTACAAATTTGAGAGCACGCAATAAGCTAATATGCAATAAGCTAATATGCGATATGCAATAAGCTTGAAATGTGAAGAAGAAGAAGAAGAAGAAGAAGAAGAAGAAGAAGAACTGAAATTTTGCGATGCATGTCTCTTCAGGAGGCAGTACCGTGAACAATTCAACGGAACCCGAACACGTGCTAGCCGACGATTGGGAAGGATGCATTCTGATGTTTGCGATCTGATCACGCCTGTTGCCTGGGATGGATCACGGTACATCGTCTCGTTTGTAGATGATTTGACACATTTTGCAGTCGTTTACCTAATGAAGAAAAAGTCCGAAGTCTTCGAGAAGTTCCGCTGTTACCAGGCGATGGTGACAGCAGCGTCGGGCCACGCTGTGTCGAAGTTGACCGTTGACCAAGGCCGTGAATATTGTTCCAACGAACAGACGCGATACAACAAAATGTGGTAGCTGAAATGTTAATAGAGAAGATTCGTACGATGGTGGTGGAGTCAAAGACCCCAAAATCCATGTGGGATGAAGCGGTGTTTGCTGCAGTTTACTAAGTCAACAAGAGTCCAGGAAAAACCCGATCTGGTAAAACTTAGAGTTTTCGGATGCCAGGCTTTTGCTACTTTCCTTTATTTAACGTCGGTCTCTGTTCCGCAATCTAGTGCCAATCACCGACGGACATCGATTGCCATCCATTGAGGGCAATCGAATGTGCAGGAAGGCAGCTTCCACACCTGCGTAGGATATCGTACCCATTCAACAACACACATGGGCCGGGACCAACGGATTTACTTCCCTTCCGAAGGAAGACGTGACCAGAGATTTTTATGCCTCAGAAAAATCCCACCGACTGGGATTGCTGGGATTGAACCCAGACCCATCGGGGTGTTAGAAAGCAGTCACGCTTACCACTACACCACCGGCGCCGGCTAGCAAGGCTTTTGCATGGATAGCATCGCAACAGAGAAAGAACCTAGACCCCAAGATCAGAGCTGCAGTGATGATAAGGTATGATCCTTACGGCTACCGCTTATGAGATGCGAAAACTAGACAGCTATTTATCTCAAGAGACGTTAAATTCGATGAATTTTCCTTTCCGTTTACTAAGAAGAAGCAACCGGAAGTGCCGCTGACAGTTGTACCTTACGATTTGGAAGTTGAATCCAACGATGAGCAACAAAATGAAGCAAGTTTGACGACTGCACCACAAGCCGAGCAAGAGGGGGAAAACCTGAATCAGAGTGTCTGAAATACTCACATTGCAAAACAACGTCCTATATGAGCAGGCTTTTGAGACATAGCATATTCAGGAAGTTTGCATGTACACTAGTGCCACGTAGTGAGAGAGTTTTGAACTAATATGAACACCATCGGGAAGACCGTGATCATCTGAATAACTTTGTTTAAGACAGTAACCTTCTATATGTCCAGGATCTCGAGATACAGAATGTACAAGAAGTACATGCGCACACTAGCGCCACGTAGTGAGAGAGAGAGAGTTCTGAACTAATATGACCACCATTCGAAAGTACATGGTTTCCAGAACACCTTTGCTGAAGACAGTAACCTTCTATATGACCACGATCTCGAGATACAGCTTATACAAGAAGGTCACGTGCACATCGCAGCGCCACGTAGTGTCAGAGTTCTGTATTGATATGGCCATCTGAAAGGATTTGGTCACCTGAACAACTTTGCTCGAGACTTCTTCTTCTTCTTCCTCGCTTTTCAAGCTTATTGCGTATGACATATTAGCTTTTTGCGTGCTCTCAACTTAGTGTTCTAGATGCACTTCCACAGGTATTTATTAAGATCTTTCGATGCCTGTACCATTTTTGCATTAGTATAATTGTGTGGCATGTACAATCATACTCTATGCCCAGGGAAGTCGAGAAATTTTCCAACCCGAAAAATTCCTAGACCGGACCGGGAATCGAACCCAGCCACCTCTAGCATGGTCTTGCTTTGTAGCTGTGCCTTTACCGACTGAGCTAAGGGAGGTCCACACTTTGCTCGAGACAGCAACTTTATATATGGCCAGGGTTACGAGATATTCTATGTTGCACCCAAATTCCATATAGTATAGTGCCCGTCATAAGTAATATGAAAGTGGAGCGCCTCTAGCGGCGTAGCTCGCAGTTAAACCTGACTTGAATGACACAGGCTTGTTGGTCTAACCCAGTAAAACATCCCTGGCGAAGACAGTATAGCTTTATATATTGAAACAAATGAGATATTCCTTATTCACGCCCCCGTTTACCCCCCGACAATGTGGATTCCTGATTGTCATAGTTACCTACAAAAAATCAGCTCAATCGGTTAGAAAATAATCAAGAATTAGCTATAGGGGAGAGCAGTTCAAAACGCACCAGTGAGGTAAAATGACCCAAACAATAAATTAGTCTAAATCTTCGTAACTGCTGCATTAAATGACGAATGCTCCCTTAATTTGCACATAAATCAGAGTAATTGACAGTTGTAATACAAAAAATGAACCAAATACAATAAAATATGATCAAAACTAAAGAAATATCTATGACTGTGCCTCAAATGTAAACAATCGTGGTATTTTAAAAAGCATATATCATTCGTTTATATCCATGGTTTGTGAAAAACATACTCCACCTGTACCGTACACAACTAAATTTTAAGATAACATCCTAAAATTACAGTAACTACACACATTTTCCAAACATTTAACCAAAACTGTTCAAAACTAATATTGGGCAGAACGCACTGTGGAGCACGCCATTTTAAAATATAATTTCGGGAAAATCATCTGATAAAGGCGTATCATAATCAATAGCTGTTGTTTCTTTTATGTTGAAAAGAGATGAACCAGCCTCTGGCTGAAAGTCTCGCCAATAAAGGTAACCTAACCTTTTTAAGTTTAAACGCTGCTAGAACTGCTAGTTCTTACAAGATAAAATTAATCGTTGAAATTATATTTTACTACACATAAACTTCAGAAATAACTATGTACTCTAATTAAACGTTTAGCACCGCTCACGCCCTTTTCCAGTTTCACCGACGAATAGACAATGCTAAATCCGGAGAACTTCGAGATTAGAGCGTAATTGCTTTTGTAAACAAACACGTCAATCACCGATTAAAAGCTCAATCTCGCAAACTAATAACACAATCAGGAATATGAATGATTCCTCTATCATTTGGTATACTTTATTCACAAAATTGAGCTTTTATTCGCGAAAAATCGACCAATGAAGTGTTTGTTTACAAAAGCCATTACGCCCAAATCTCAAAGTTCTCCGGAAATGCAAAAATATCTTTGCTTTGTCAACATTGCTCACAAAGTGGGATTGATCGGGTTTGCAATGCAATAAAATTACAGTAAATTTATTGTTTGGAGCTGTTCCTCAAAACAAATGTAGTTATAATAGTTTTTTATGATAATCAGTCAAAGCATTCCAAATGTATCTGCAAAAAGTAACCGACAAGCATACTTCATACTGTTTCTATTTATTTTTTGAGGCATAATTTATTCTGCAATAGAACATGACTTTTTAGCCCACCGTGATTTTGTGTTGACATTTGATTCGGGTTGTTTTTTTTTCAGTCTTCAGTTTAGGATTTTAACTTGTAGAATCGTAGAACAAAAATCTAAAAATGGGAAAAAAATATATGCGGAAAACTACACGGCAATCGTGGACGAAGACAAGCTTGCTTCGATATCTGGATAAGCAAGCAAAAATTGGCCGACTGGAGCTTTGTCCGATGGGCAACTTCAAGACTGTTTTCACTTCAAAACAAGAAAAAGATCTTGTGAAACACATCATCCGGATGGCGAATTCCGGATTTGGCCTAACACACAAGGATATCAGAGGACTAGCTCATCAGACGGCAGAAAAACTGAAAATCAAACAACCGTTCAAACGGGAGCAAGGATTAGCTGGAGCAGATTGGCTACGATCATTTCTAGCAAGACATCCGGAACTCACTCTGCGGAAGGCTGAAAACACATCCTTAGCTCGGATAAAAGGTTTCAATGAGGAGGCTGTAAAATCTTTCTATCAGCTCCTTCGAAGGATGTACACCGAGTGCAATTATTCCCCGGGGCAAATTTGGAATGTTGATGAAACAGGTTTTAGCACAGTATGGTTACTGCGATTGCTTCTGTGCTTGTGGTAGTAAAGTTTATTTTTTTTTTTTAGGTTCAAAATAAGTCCTGGAAAGTGTTTGCCAAAAGAGGTCAACGTCAGATTGCCGGAATTTCATCAGGTGAGAGAGGTACAAACACGACAGTAATTATGGCTATGTCCGGATCAGGCACCTTCGTACCCCAGAAAACTCTCTGTTTCTGTGTCATCCCAGCGGATGGAGCAACTCCAACACCTGTTCATTGTGGTTTGAATACTTCCTGCAGCACGTAAAACCTTCTTCAGCACGTCCGGCATTATTGATCCTGGATGGCCACACAAGCCATACCAAAAATATCAGCTACCTGGAGCGTGCAAGTGAGAACTATGTCAAAATTATGTCAATACCACCACACACTTCGCATAGGCTACAGCCGTTGGATGTTGCAGTGATGGGTCCGTTGAAGAAGTACTATTCTCAAGCAATCGACAATTTTATGAAGCAGAATCCGGGCAAGGCTGTTAGCGTTCAAAATGTGGCAAGTTTGGTGCAAGAGGCTTTTGTAGGAGCTGCGACAGTGAAAAATGCATTGAGTGGATTCCGTGCTACTGGCATTTGCCCGTTTGTCGAAAATTTACTCTCAGGCGATGATTTCGCTGCTGCTCAGGGGCTGATAGAAAAACAAGACAAGATTGAACTGATCAATTTCAATGCTCATGACGATACTGGTGTGAAACAACGAATAGATAAACGATCTAGTCATGAAAAACTGACTGGAATGGAACATATTGAAGCTCAAAATAATACGGAATCACTCAACGAACCGATAGAGACTGAAATAGCTACGGTGGATTACGCTTTAATTCAGTCTAACAAAAATTTGGGATGGAGCAACTTTATCAGCTGGACCATGATCCTAATAGTTCGTGCATCGTCATTGAAATAAATAGAAGCGCGGATAATCAGCAAGTCTTGTCCATGAATTCTTCCAACGAAGAAAACGGACGAAAAACTTCCATGGTCCAAGAACGTGGTAAATATTATTCAACGGGGTGTTTTTATCTGGAAGAAGTTCTTGAATTGGATCCCAATCTATGTTTCCAACTTGGTGAAAATGGAGGTGATATTTCGATCGTTCCAGAGTCTAGCGAGTATTATCCTGAGGAGTATGCATCTCAGGAAGAAGTGCTTGAATTGGATCCCAATCTTTATTTTCAAGTTGGTGAAAACGGAGAAGTAATTGAAATAACAGTTACTGATCAATCAATGCTTTCAAATGGACTAGGCACAGCTGATTCTTCAGATCTAGCAGAGCAGACAAGCTATTTTCTATCAAACACAAAAGACTTCGAAACGAGCAGGTCTTCTTCGACGGTACCGAAACCCAAATCAATTAAATCTGGGAAAATATAAAATGATAAAATGCTGTTTTATCCCTTAAATGCATAGTGTTGCCATTTGGCAACATACCTACGTTGGTCTTTAAACATGGTGAAACAACATTTTAATAGTAAGAGCAATATATACTACAAGAAAAAAAAATCACCACAAAATAAAAAATCATGCATTTAAGGGTTATACTGAAGTAAACAAATTACGCACTAAATTGAGGCATAGTTTTATTGCACATGAAAAAGTTCATCACAGATCTGTACCTGAAATACATATAAAGATATTAATAAAACAGTTTAAGTGAAAAATAAATGTGCAACGGAAAAACAAGTAAAATTAACTGTATTCATCAAACAGAGGGCTGCAAAATACTGTTGGATGTCGTTGAGCTTGACAAAAATTTATCTTCTTATCTGTAATAATATGAATGAGCTTAAACTATTTTGTATAAGATGTATTCATGCCTTTAAAGAATTATCCCCGGTAGAACATTGTAATGGATTCAGTCTGATAGGTTTAAAATGCAGTTATGACTGCAAGCTGCAGGTAAATTATCAAAATTCCAAATCTAATCGACTACCAGTTAGAGCAGGAGTTCCTCAGGGTAGCATTCTTGGGCCTATATTGTATAACATTTTCACTTCGGACCTCCCTGATTTGCCTCAGGGTTGCCACAAATCTTTGTTCGCTGATGACACAGGCATTTCCGCTAAAGGAAGAAGTCTTCGTGTTATTTGCAGCATACTTCAGAAAAGTTTAGATACTTTCTCTTCTTATTTACAAAAATGGAAGATTTCTCCCAGCGCTTCCAAAACTCAACTTATAATATTTCCACACAAGCCTAGAGCTTCGTTTTTGAAACCAAGTAGTAGTCACATAGTCACTATGAACGGAGTTCCAATTTCCTGGTCAAACCAAGTGAAATATCTTGGATTAATACTTGACCCCTCTACAGGGGTTTCCTGTATACAGATCTCTTACTGATGTTTGACAGCCAGATATATGCAGATTAAACATATTTTTACGGTGAAAATACAGATTCAAATTGGATAAAATGTGGCAACACTGGTCATCCCCCGTGCCACCTTATTATATCTAATCTCACCATCAGGTGTGCTCTTGCTCTTCGTCTCTCTTTCTCAAAGCACTCCCGACCACCCAACCGACGACCCAATCCCAATCCCATCGAGTTCCCATATCTCACGCTCCCCACATTCTCTGTCGTGTTCTTGTTCGACATGTTGCTCACTCACGAGCGCCTGCCTGCCTACCTGTTTGTTATCTTTCCCGAGCTGCTACCGTCGTCGCTTGCTGATTTGATTTTTCGAGTGTGATTATCCGATAAGGTATCTCACTCTCCCTCTCTCTGATTGCACTCAGTTTGGCTTCTTTTTTTTCTGAGAACCCACCACATTCATCCAGCAGCAGAATCAGGCAGTGCTTTTTTGGTCACACGATGCGCAACCGTGTCTTCTTCCACCGCCACCACCCCCGTTAGCCCCATCGTTCGGTGAGTTTTATCGCGCTTCGACTAGGTACGACGAGTTGGTCGGTCGGTCGGTCGGCGCTCGGTGGTCGATTCACGTTCGAAGACCCGCTCGACTAGACGGACGGTGAGGACCGCCACTGGTATCAGTAGGGAAAAATACGTTCTCCAAGCGAGATAACGTATGTTCTGTTTCGGCGTGTGTCGTTCCGCGCGATCGAGGAATTCGAGTTCGAAGGATTTGCCCGCGAGTGCCAGGACCTAGGCCAACAACTTTCGGCCGGTGGCGCTTCGGGTGCAACAACGAAGGGGGACACCCAGCACGTGTGACGGCCTACTGCGGGTGAAAAGCGCAGACAGTTTTGCGAATTTCGAATGCAAAAGAAGGAAGAAATAGCAGGCCGAGTGCCGTCATGCCGGTGAGTGAAATTGCTCCGAATTGCACGGTTGAATGTGAAGTGACGCCCGACAAAGAGGAAGAAAAACGAGTGAGTTTATGTGGAAAGGGAAAAAAAATATGAAAATGTACAACCGGAAATAGTGCTGCACTACGTAGGAAGAAATTATAATCGGCAGAAATCCGTTCCGTGGCACAATAGAGGGGATTTTTTTTTTGTTGTTTCGCTTGAACGCGAAGGGCAGTGAGGAGGTGTGCGAAAAATAAAGAAGTGGAATAATAATAGCAGTGCGCTGCAAGTGGAAAGTGCAAACGGCAGTCGGAAAAATTGGAAAATTGTTTTCGTTCGAGCCGGTTTCTTCGGTTCTGCTATTTCAGCTCGGGTAAGTGTGTGTGTGTGTGTGTGTGTGTGTGTGTGTTTGTATGAATAAGTGTTCCTGTGGAGCAGCAAGTTTAGTGCTAAACAATAGATTGTAGGTGAGGGTGAAGGACAGTGTAGTTTGTCGTCTGGTGTGGGAAGCTTGAAGCTAAAACAGACAGATAATTTATAATTTCCTGTTTGGCGTTGTTTTTTTTTTTTTTATTTCGACAGAATGAGGGGGATTGACCAATTATTTAAATCAGAAATAGCTTTAATTTTTCTCATTTTAAAAAAAAAATAAACTAACAATTAAACTAAATAGCTTTTGCTTGAGGATCAGTGTTGCAAAATGTCAGTATCATTAGCACAAATGCTGACTGTCTTAAAGTCTCTTAAGGAAAAGCGGACGTCAATATGTTTTGGATATTCAAAAGCAGTTTTTTTCCGTTCAAAACCGAAATTCGGTCGATGAAAATGTGTTCACTGTGTTCCGGTAGGCAAGTAGAATGCAATGAACACATTTTCATGAACGTGATTTTGGCTTTGAACGAAAAAAAACTACATTTTAGTTTTTGCAACATCGTTCATAAAAGAAATCTCAGTTGTAAATAAGTTATATAATAATTGCTTTGAAAAAATCTTGTTTTAAGCCCGTTGTATTGTTGTTTTTGAAGTATTCAATCCATCTGACAGGCACTTTTTATCTTAAAGTCAACATTCGGTATTGCAACTCTCAATAACCTGTTTATAACCCACATAAAACTGAGGGTATTTGGTGAAAACTTGCTAGCCTTCTATACAACATGTTTTCATATGTCAATTTTAGAAACATAAGCGAACATGAATGGATCTTAATTATAACTTATTTATAACATGTTATTAATAACACATATAAAGATATGACACATAATGGGGTTGAATTCGTGTTTTATACCCAACATGATGTGTTTAGAACAAAATTGCATCAAAACTAAACAAGATAGAAAGTTGGTGTCAAAAAGGGAGTTGTAGAGCGCTCTGAGAGGCGTCTTTTGTTTAGATAAAACAATACACTTTATTACGTATCTTTTGAAACAATAAGGGAAACCACGTGTAAAACAAATTTTAGATATGCTTATCTCTTAAAATATAACTAAATGCAGCTTACTTGAAGTAGAAAGGACACTATTCAGTATGAATTTTTTTAGGCTATCCAATAATTTTGTACTAAGTAGCATATTTTTTTAGTTATAGCCAATTTATGGCAAACATAGACCAAAACAGAGATTTGATCATGTTGACAATTTTTGTTTATCAAATATGATCTTCAATCACCCCGTAAAATATTTGCACTAAGGAACCGAACACCCTGTGTGCGCAAGGTTAACAGAACGCAGATCACATTATTTGGTCTTGTGCTGAGGAGGAGTCAAATCTGAGCTATACGATTCCCTTCGGGTTTGAGGAACACAATCTGATGTTCCAGTTCGAGATGTTTTGGCTAGATGCGATCTGGAGTTTATGAAACTCATATTCTTTCTTGAAGAATATTAACACACTTAGAAATAACTAATTTTACAAGTGACGTAATCCATCTTTGACATAAAGGACCTGTCAATTAAATGCTCCGAGACTGAAAAGTTCGTTTCTCGACGAAAAGTACGTTTGATTGAGCTGAATTTCTCGTCTATTATGACTCAATTTTATGTCAAAATTGACGCTCGTATATGTCAGTCTCAGAGCACCTAAAGTTACATGATTTTTTTTAAGTTTGTAGATAATAAGTTTGATTAACCTTGTGTTTATAATGAGAGAGAGAAGGATTAGTATTTTCCATTTAATTCCACTACTTTATTTGCTTATCCTTGACAGATACGCGTATTTCGTCTACAATGTGCAGACTTCTTCAGTGTCTTGTGTTTACTTTGTACATGTTTTAGAAATATTGAAATTTTTGTATAATAAATCATACTTCGAATCTCCTTTACCGCGAGTATTCCGTTGAATTTCGTTAACTTTAGCAGGGCAGGTAGCGAGTCACTTTTTAGTGACTTGGTCACTTTTTTCAAGCCAGTCACTAAAAAGTCTCTTTTTTAAGGCCAAGTGACTTTTTCTTGTAATAAGTCACTATTTCAAACTTTTTTAAACATGAATTTATTTCAAGATTGATCATTCATCTGGATAGGCCTATATTTTGTTCTATTTTTGAACAATTCGAAGTTGACGACCTGGTATAGAGATTTTTACGTTTAATCGTTCTTCTCTATATACAGAGTGTCCTAAATAATGTTCCCTGAGTTTTCATGGTTTTTCCATAACTTTGGCAGATAATTTCCAGGTTTAAAGTAAGAATGCTATTTATGAAATGCGTTAAAAATATATTTTTAACGCAAACATTTTTAAGACATGACAATTAGTTTTAAAGAAACAGGTTTAAGTCAAATCCATTAAATGTTGAAGTTGAACACTTACTTCATTTTGGTAAGTCTAAGATCACTAACATTTTTAATGTATTGACGTTTCGTTCTATCAAAAATGTGGAAACTTTAATGAAGTTCTATTGATCTCAGAAAAGCTAGATCTAGAGATCTTGTGGAATTCCAGAGATCTTAAGGGGAAATCCCCGAAACTTTAGCCCAGACTATTGAATTGATTTAAAAATCTATAACCGTGAGTTTAGACACATTCAGGATAGTTCAATGAGGTGCTGAAATAAAATCGAGAACCCTTAAGATGTTCCGAGAGATTCATTATAGAGACCTTCAGAAAATTTATTAAAACTTCATAAATATTTCAGGAACTACACAGAAATCCAGAGAATTCCAGGGAAGTTTAAAGGTGTTTACGAGAATTCCATTTATTTTAAAGCAGAAACTGAGATCTTCATTAGAGTTGAGAGTTTTAGGGAAGCTCCGAGAACATGAACACCGATCAGAGAATTAAAGGGTAGTTCGAAACTTCGGTTTGCTCAGAGAAAATTTCTGAAACGCAATAAAAATTATATGAACATCCGGAAAATGTGAGAGTATTTCAAGGCTGTTATATCATGGAAATTTCAAGATCTATGGAAAATTCGAAAATTTAGCTAAGTTGATTAGAGAACATCAACGAGGTTCCATGAATAAAAAAGGGAGAACTTTGAGCAAGCACCGATATTTTCAAAAAAATCCAAAGAACTTCTACGAAATTTGGATATTTTTGATTGTTTCATTATAATCAGTGAAGTTCCGAATACTTCGAGCACGATTAGATACCATCAGAAAAAAATCCCATTAACTTAAGGAAATTTACAGCGACTTACAAGGAGTTCCTTGGAATTATGGGATACTCCGAGAATTTACCGGAACATTTGATCAATTGAGAGAAATTAAGGTAAGCACCGAACACTTCTTGCTGGGAAAATTAGTGATACTAGGCAAAGTTCCATGAGCGTTAATAAACTTTAAAAAACTTAAGGAAAATGGTAGAACTTGACTGGCAATTAAATCAATTCCAGTAAAATGGTGGGTTATTTTAAAAAAATACTAAGGCACGGCAGTCTAGAGAAATTAAAGGAAATTGAGAAATATTTTGGGCAGTTTTAAAAACACCAGGAAACTCAAGACTACTGAAGAAGTTATGAATTAGTTTTGATAATTTAAACTTCAGACAAAACTTTTGAAATTTAGTGAAAATCATAGAACTATATTAATTATTTCGCTACGGTGTGGAAGACTAAAGAAGATCCTGAAATTTCAGTATAACTTCAGAAAATTCACAGGTACAAAGATCTTAAGAAACATTTCGAGAACTTCAGTGTAGGCTACAAACAATTTATTCTTATAAAGAGCTTTTAATGGGTTGGTTTATTTCCTTTAAATTCCGTTATAATTGCTTATCTTTTGACAGATACGCGTATTTCGTCTACTACTTGCAGACTTCATCAGTGCCAAGTACTCAACACCACTTATTCTTGCTAAATCCAGCGAAAGCGGCGAAACTGGAATAGTCCTTGAAGGTCAGTTTCGTGTGTCCAATCACAGCTGGTAACCTGCCATCTCGGGCGGTTTTTAATTTGGTAGATAGCGCAGCAGTAATTCGAAGCCGAGGGTTTTTCCGCACCATCACGATTGTAACAACCGATAACGGAACTGAGCTGTGCGGGAAGATTCAAGATCGGACAATGAGATGACTGAAATTTGATAAAATCGATTGGGTTCCAAAACTCTGTCAGTCAAAGTCAGTAGATAGCTGGACAGCCACCTGAGCAGTTGTTTATCAACCGAATGGATAGCCTTCATGCATCAAGACCTCTCCAAAATTTACAGCAAGGTTTCAGTTTCTCATATTTGTAAAGTAAATCCTAGTTCTTTAAGATTTTTACAAAAGAGCAATTAATACAAAAAAAAAAATCCACTCCAAATTAAATCCAAATCCAATCCAAATTCAACCCAAATCCAATTAAAATCCTGTCATAATCCAATTCAAATCCAATCCAAATCCACTCCAAATTTATTCCAAATTCAATCAAAATCCAATACTACTGCATAATCTAATACAAATCAAACATAAATACAATGTAAATTAAATCCAAATAGAACCCAAATCCAATCCAAGGACATTCAAAATCCAATTCAAGTCCAATCAAAATCAAATCCAAATACCTTATTACGTTATTTTTCCTTTTAATTCTACTACTATTGTATCATTTCCAGCTTCACTAATTCACTATTCACTTATAAAAAATTATAACAGATACGTATTTCGTTTACTAATTGCAAACTTCGTCAGTGTCTAGTCATTTGTCAATGTGTTTGAGTGTTTTTTTTTACGTGATAGTCACAGTAAACTATGAAAGTGAATAGTGAATTAGTGAAAGCAAAAGTGATAGAATAGTAGTAGGATTAAAAGAAAAAACACCGTAACAAGGTATACAATTATTCTACTAAAACGCTCCTCAATCGATTGAAAATCTAAAAATGTGTTAAAAGCTTTTCTAGAGGAAATAAACACGGTAAATTTTTTTAAATTAATTTTGAGTAAAAATTAAAAAAAAGTGTAAACTTTAAGTATCTCAAAATTGTCTTGTTGCATTTTTATAATTTTTTGTGGCAGTCAAAATTTTTGCAAAAATGTGATGGATTGCTCATTATAAACAAATATTAATAGTTTCATGGAAATCGAAGGTCTTCTAATTTTTATAAATCCTGGATATTGAGCGGCGCCGGTGGTGTAGTGGTAAGCGTGATTATCTCTCACCCCAGCAGGCCTGGGTTCAACCCCAGTCGGCGCCGCCGGGATGTTTTGAGGCATAACATCTCTGATCACGCCTTCCTTCGGAATGGAAGTCCCCGGTTCATGAGTTGATGGGTCGATAGGTAGGGTATGGGAGCTGCCTCCCTGCCTCAGCACGGAAAACAAGATCGACGGAAAACAAATCAAGGGAAAAAATTCTGGATATTCCATTTCCATATGTGATATGTATGATTGGACTAAATTATTTCTTTGGAAATTATCGCAAGATATCTTTGAAAATCCATGATGGATTTTCGTTATGATCATTTCAAAATATGTTCAGAGTTACTTTCAGGATTCCCCTCAAAAGTCCTATGATTTTCTCCATAACAATGTTGAAATTATGTGGAAAACACTTTTTTTTTCTTGTCGGGTATTTTCATCACTGCGACCATTTTTCAGATATATTGTGATATATTCCCCATTTTTTTTTCTTTAGCTATATCAAGATGCCGTATCACTATTATTAAGAGTGATCGCCATCGTTTGACTAATAGCATTATCCCAGCACGGCATTATACTTCGAATAAAGTGCACTGCCATACTGGGAGTTGTTCTCCAAATATCAAAGGGTTCTATCAGCCCCTTGTCGAAGAACTTACGCCTTTTATCGAAAATTGCCGGACAATGGCATAGCAAAAGGTCCGAGTCTTCCTTTTCTATGCCACAGAAGCGACATACATCATCTTGAAGTTTTCCAATCAGCTTCAAGTGATAACGGCTCGGACAATGACCTGCATATATACTAAGATCTTTCTTAGAAAGATCCAGGATTTTGCGGGTCACAGAAATGTTTGGATTAGTAAATCACTTCGACTGCCTAGCAATAGAAGTGTTCTTCCAGTTTTCCTTCACTTTTGAAGATTCCCACGCTTTTAGCTCCATTCTAAGGGATGCAGCCGGTAAGCCACAAAAGGGCTCTGGCCCGATGAACTTATGAGAAGATCCGAGTCTTGCTAGTGCATCAGCTCTTTCATTTCCCTCAATTCCGCAATGACCAGGAACCCAATATAAGTTGACTTGATTATGACAAGATAATTTTTGAGGTGATTGAACACACTCCCAAACAAGTTTTGAGTACATGTCGCCGACTTTAAAGCATTTAGAGCAGCTTGACATGACACATACATTTGAACTCTTATAGTTTCTACGCAAACATTTAATGGAACACTCTAAAATTGCTTGGATTTCCGCTTGGAACATCTGCCCATAGGAACCGATATTTCTATCCCTGGGCCAGTGTGCAAAACACTTACGAATTCCCTTAAGAAAAGTCTGGAAAATTACTCTTCATTTATCTTCGTATTCTTAATGATTCTTGCGTGAATTTACCAAAATTTCTCGTCTTATCTCCCAAAAGTTCTATGGTCTTCACCTTCGAATTCCATGAGAAATTTTCTCAGAACTGTGATGCAACTCTTCTCACGAATTCTCTTAAGAAAATCTCGTGGGGTTTTCTTGATATTCTCTTGGAAAGCTCTTGCAACTTTCATAGAATTTCGTTTAAGTATCTCCCTAAACCTCAGAAAACTACAAGACAGTTTGGAAATATCCTGGGAATTCTTCTCTTTGAAGCCCTCGCGGAAATGAATTGAAATTCCCTCTGAATGAATTTTCTTCGGAATTTCCTAAAAATATTCTTTAAATCTGCTTGAAATTTTGCCTTGAATTTCTCAGAGCTTCCTCAGAATGTTGCAGTCTATTTAAATTTTTATCGATATTCCCTTGGAGCCCTCTTCAGAAATCTCTTTGATAGTTTGATTAACATTTAAGTGATTTTCAGCCGTAACAGCACCCTAATAAAATTTGAATGGTTAGTTTGCTTAGCGACGTATTCAGGGTGTCTTCCAAATAATTTGTAGAATAGTTCTACCATGTGCATTATCGTTCGAGTATGGTATTTTTTACGTAGGATTACGTCTTTCGGCAACATATACGGGGTGCAATTAAAAAAAAAAACCAAAATCAACCGCGTTACGAAAAGTAGTCAGGTTTTAACCACTTTTAACTCTGTCAATAGCGGATGGATTTGAATACTAAACAAGCAAATCGATTGGAAATTTTTCTACGAATTTGCTTAAATGAACAGTTTATCATATATGAATAAATAAATTTAAAAAAAGGCTGCCCTCTAGAACCCTCGATTCACCGAAGAAGGAGAAAGAAGCCGCACCGCTACTGATCGGATTCAGTTGCTCGTCGTGAGCCGTTGTGGGCCATCTATGCCAAGCACGTCGCCCTCGTTCCAAACAACATACAGCTCACGAGCCTCATCCGTGTTGAACACCCTAATAGCTCACCAATGCTCAACGATCACGACAAAACGGTTCTTTTCAGGACCACCATAAATTATTGTTGTTTAAAAGTTTATTTTAATTGAACGTTCACTCGCCTTGCTGCAAGCCACATCACCTGAAAGCTCTTTGATAATGTACCCAGCCACGTTTGTGGTCAAATGAGTAACAAATTGAAGTGGTACATAAAAATTCTCGCGTTGACCCAATACCACATGCCCTTGTCAATTAACCAGACACACTTCGAATGAAGGTAAGGTTTTCTTCAGGACGCTGGAAAAACCATACAATCTCGAATTTATATGATTGATGGCCAAACCAAAAATTCCGTGCGTTTTGTGCAAAACAATGCGTAATTTTGTCATCAGAAAACTAGGCGTTTTCGGGATGGGGAAAAGTGCTTTCCCTAACACAGTTGCCGAATATTGATACCGAGCACGTAATCCTATGTCAAACCACTTACTATTTTAAAATAAAAGCTCACAAACAATTCAAACGTTTGAAATATTGAAAACTTGGACACTTGAAAACTTACAAAAATCGTAGAACAACAATTTGTTTACAACTTTTTCTCAGACATCATTTCAATCAGAAGTGGCGTTTTCGTTCTACAATGAAATGAAAAATGCTAAAGACGCAATTTTGAAAAAGTTTACAAGATCCAAAATGGCCGAATTTAATCTAAAATGTGAATGATTGCCCATAACGAAAATAAACGATTTTCGGCATCTACGCATTGTTCCCATTCTGAAAATACCCATATTGTAGGGTATTTGACACTTTTCTGATGGATCCAGATTTTTGGCATCTACGCGTCTTTCCCATTCTGAAAATATCCATTTCTTAGGGTATTTGACACTTTTTTTTCTGAAAATCGACGGCCGCCATCTTGGATTCCGAAATGGTGTTGGATATCGATTATCGTTCTCGGTCCAAAAATACCAGGAAGTAAGTCACTCTGCCACCTTGTGTCTGTGCTGACTGTGTTTCTTGTGTGTTTCAGGGTGTTACTACGTGCCAAGCGAGCTGTCAGATACAATTATGTTTACTGGCAACCGGATATTCCCGATTCACCCGAGCATTGCTCAACACTAATCAGTGTGGAAGTTGATTATTTGGTCGGTTCCGGTTGGCTTTCATCGCTAGAAAAAGCCGTGTTTGTCATAAGGTCTGAGCAGATCGGTATTTCTCGGCTGGATTGTTTCACGAAGGCGCTTCTCACGCTTTTCGAAGGAACTGCTGGAGGGATGCATTGCTTCCACTGGAGATGGCCTTTACTACTGCATTTGGAAGACGAGGTCTTTCACTTTTTGGGTTTTTCTTCATTCCGACGCTGATGGCAAGATTTCCTGGAGAAATGAACTTTCGATCGATGAGGATACTTTCTGCCTTCATCATTTCCGGAATTGTAACTAGTGCTTTCTGAGTCGGAAGTGGATCCAAAACACTAAATAATTATGCTTGGTGCTCCTCATATGCTTTGCAACCCACTGGCTTCGTAGATGTGATTGAAACTGGTCCCTTCGGCATGATGGTTCAGTCGAGGTTTAGTCTCTGTTTTATCGTAGTACTGCTTTACGATCTTCTCCATTCTTACACTTCCGCCACCGGAGAACATGGACGGTCCGTTATTATACGTGGAAATGAAAACCGTGATTCTCCACTTTGGCCAGTATGTTGAGTGAGCAACAGAACAAAAATATTAGAAATGTAAACAAGTTTGGCAGTGGTGCCAGAATTTATGTTTATATGGCGGAAGGGTGTTGCAGTGTGTCGAACTGTGTTTTTGGAGTGTGGTGTGTGGTGGCAGAGTGACGAACCCCTTGGAAAATACCCATATTTCAGGTTATTTGAGACTTTGGAATGGCCTCGTTGATTTAATTTTCGTTTAATATAGAATAATAATTTACTACTACATATAATTCGGATGCCATCCCTATCGGCAACCAATATTGTGCGGATACTATCCGTATACTATATGTTGATGCCTGACGACGCGAATATTTTCCACAGAGATGGCACTGTTCCGCTGGAAGGAACTGATAAAAATCTCCATATAGAAATTGAGAGAAGTGGGAATAATTCGCTTTCGGTGAATATTCAGATCAAAAAAAGTGATCGATAACCTATATAATTTAGTCAGGGACTCTGTCATCCAGTTTTTTCCCGGAAATTATTGATAAACAAGCTACAATTAAATAAAAATGATTTTTCTACCAGTCCCCAGAGAGCCAAAAAAATCAAATTTGAGAGAGAAAATTTGCTCTGACGACCTCAATCTCTCAACACGCCATGTATTTTGATGACACTCGATTTGTGATTTCCCTTTCACAGATTACAAAATAGAGTACCTGTAACTACAAAACATGTCTGGTATATCTTTTTTATCTTTTTTGCACAAAATATACTTTCTGCCCCACCCCATTCATAAAAATTGGTGGGAAATCCTGTGAGGGGCGAACTGTTTTGTGTGCAGACTGTGTAAAAAAGGAAGGACTCGAATATTAATCTAAATGCATATATACAGCCATACAATAGCAAAACGATATAGTGGTTCTCAGAATTTCGTAACAATTGGTAGTTTTGTGCCTTATCGAAAAATATTTAACTCGTATTTTTTTTTATTTTCTCATTGGGGTGACTATTTACATGTTAGGGTGGTCCAAAACAACGATTTGTTTTCTATTTTTTTTTCTTCCAAAAATGACTTTTTTCCAATCATAACTTCAACTGGTTCAACTGGGCCGATTTGAATGATCAAAATACTTCTCAGAAAAAAATATTAAAGCTTGTCTACAGAACATATAAAAAAATCAGCGATGGATTTTTCTTCGTTTTTGAGTTACGATTTTTTAAAATTAATAATAGCTCAAAAAAGAAAAAAAAATACATCGCTGATTTTTTATATATTGTGAATAAATGCGAAGTCATCAAATCAAGAAGACTGGCAACTTTGCCAGAATCCAAGCGACAGATACAATAGCGCTGCGCTTGAGTGAAGGTGGAAGCAACGCATAGAAAAATGACACAAACCTTTCTTTTGAGGATGTAATCTTAGCTATAAAATTCGTTCAAAACCTTTACCTTTGAGCAGCAGATGACGCAATTGTACCTGTCTCATAGCGTTTGTATGAGAAAATGGAAGAGTTGCCAGTCTTCTTGATTTGTTGTCTTCGATAAAAGCCTAACACTCAAAAAATAAATCACATAACCAGTGGAAAATATCCATGTGAATTTCACATAACCTTCATATGATCCAATAATTGGTAATTGCACCACTAAATCACATGAACGTTATGTGTCCAATGAAATCTATATGATTCCTCATATAGAATTTCTTATGCTATGTGATATTCAGATGGCAATCATTATTTTTGTTATTGGAAAAATATTATGTGCGTTCCTAATAGAAACTACGTGAAACCTTTTTTCAGTGAAATTTTCTAAGCAAAATATAAAAACGTATTACGCCATTGGCACAATGCAATGGTCCCAAAGCCGTATTTAGGAAGACAAAAATGTTTGCGCTAAACCGTTGGTTTTAGGCATATGATGTCTTCGGAGAGTTTCTTCGAATATTTGTTGGCCAATTTTTTCATGTTAGTGAAATTTGGGTGGCTCCTAAAATTTGTGAAAATGTGAACTTTTTATTGCTAGAAATTTGAGGAACAATCAATTTACAGCAACTTTTCTGAAGACACCAAATTTCCATTTCTTATGGTTCATGAGTTATGAAAAATTGGTTTTCTGTTAATATCTTTCCATAGGTTCATTTATCGTAAAAACATTGTTCTAGACACTTTAGATCATTTAATGACAAATATTTTTGCCCAAGCAAGTAAGTTGCTCTTTTTTTATTGGAAGGTTAAAAAAATTGCACTTCTCAATTGTCAATATCTCTAAAAGGAGTGAACCGATTTTCAGACTTTTAATTCCATTCGAAAGATCGTTGTTTTGTAAATTTATGGTGTGAAAACTGCGAGAGCGATTTTTGTTTAAAGCATTCAATTTAATTTTTTCAAATTATTATTTTTATGCAAAAAACTGCCATCACTCTCCAAATGAAGGATATAGTATCTTAATCGCTTCGGTAAAAAATGTGTGCCATCGAAACTACTAAAAGTGTCTAGAACAAAGTTTTTGCGAGAAATCAATGTATGAAAAAAAAATTTAAGATAACCTTTATTCTACGATTTACCCTAGCTTATATTATAAAACATCAAACATGGCCTACTGGGACTGTGTTACAAACCTTACCTTCCACATCACTGACTACATTCATGGACCACTTTAAAAATTGGCAAAAATATAAAGAAACTTTCCCGAGGACACCATATGCCATAGCGCAATTTTTTATATTTTTTCTGAAAAGTATTTTTAATAACCTTTCATTTGATATTTTAATCATTCGAATCGCCCCAGTGGTTCAAAAGTTATGATTTTAAAATAGAAAAAAATAGAAACGTTTTTTGGACCACCCTAACATGGAAATGATCACCCTAATGAGAAAATAAAAAAATGCGGGTCTAATATTTTTACGATAAGAAACAAAACTACCAATTGTTATGATATTCTGAGAACCACTATATCGTTTTGCTAAGGAATAGCTGTATAGAGGTACCAGGCATGTTTTGCACTGCAGTGTCCTCTGTGAACAATTAACAGAAAACAGATTGCGTGTGGTTTCCGATAGATGTCACCGCAAACAACAGTAGTGACATCTGATGGAACATGAATGCAGAAGTTTTACAAAACGATTGATTGAAGTGAAAGTGGGAAAAACGAAGGAAGCAGTTTTCGAGTTGCATAAATTGAAACACATTAGTTTACTGCAAACCTTTCCCCACATCCAACATCTCAGTGATTTCTCGTGGAAGCACAGAAGACTTCTCGGTTGCCTTCACAGCGAGTATCACGTCAACACATTCCTTCCCATTCCCTATTTGATCTGCATTCGCACACGCAATATTAGATCTCCAGTTTTTACACATCGAGGATGAATGTTAGATCCAAACATCATCTGTTGGTTCTCTGTGTAATTGCAGCTGATCTGGCAATAACAGAGCAGCAACCGTGGGCGGTCATCATGCTCATTCATTGCGTCAATTGAAACAAATCTTGAATAGAAACAAGCGATAGTCAAGTCATGTTTGACAGGAGGAATGTTCATCGTGACTCGATAACAAGAAACTCAATGACTTGCAATTTGTTACTTTTCCAGAATCATTTGCTGAAGCCAACCGGATTATCCAGTAAGATGCTGAATAGGGGAAATGGCTCTAATGTTGCTATTTATCAATTTTATCTAGATGAACTTGCTTAAATTGGGACGGTACTAATGGATATTTTTGGTCGCTATTGAAATTTTAGTCGATTGCTGAATTTATACCTTACCTTACCAATCAGACTAAGGCCTTGTTGTCCTCTTCTGTCCGAAGAAGTCGTCTCCACTCAACTGGATCCGTGACCACACTTCACCAGCCTCGCAGTCTGCGAAGGGTCCGCAAGTCGCCTTCTCGTCATAGATTAACCGATCGCAGCCCGGGAAGCCGAGCGATTTGCAGTTCCGTGTTCCGAGTTTCCAATCGTAGTACTTATTTCGTCGCGTAGGTCTGTGCCGATTGTTCCGATCCGTATTTCTTTCTTCAGTATTTGCAACTTTATGTTTTTTTTTCCAGGGCGGCTTGTTGTGCCTGCCCCAACCCCCTGTCTCGCCGGGGTACCATCGTGCACAGCTCTGTTAAGAGTCCCACGCTGGCACTAGAACGGTGATCGGCACATGGAGAACAGACGCCGTTTTAAGCCGCACCTCCATGGTGAACAGCCGCTCGGGTTTGGTGAAGCATTTCCTCTATATTTCCGTAAATACTATGGTTACCGCGCCAGTGTACGCGTCGCACCTCTTCACTTTGCTATTGCCGGACTGGCAACATTGCCCAGGCTACGCCACCCAGCTGTGTCCATTTTTTAGCTGGTAGTCTTTTGTTATCATATGACTCGGGGAGGCGTGAAGTAGGAACTTGTGAGGACCAGGGCTAAGCATTCCGCTCCTTCCAGGTTGTCAACTCACCATTTTGTAGCCCTGCTGAATTTATGTATGGGCCCAAATTAGGGGCATTTAAGCCGACATTACATCCATTTTCCCTATGACGAAAAACCGCGGAAGAACGTTCCGATTGGGGCAAAGCCGGAACCAAATTTCTGGTAACGGCGGTCGGAACAGTTGCAGCGAATCGGATTCCGCAAACATAAACAGAAAAAAAATAGAGATTTTCACGTCCAGTTGTATTGGTGCGATATGTGAGACCGTGTTGGTGATAATCCGAGTAAAATACATAACAAATAGCTGTCAAACCCATTTTGACAGATCTGATTTTTTTAAGTTATATCCTAGATTAAAATCGAGAATAATTCGAGATAGGCATTTTATCGTCGCTGATGAACTGACTTCGGACGCCTCCGATTAGCGAAAAAGGCCTTTAATTTACTGCTGGCGACACAATAGTGGCACCATCCATTCACTTCGTATTTTCCGCTGAAACCACATTATTTTATAAGATTAACTAATCACTTCCAGGAATTCACCTATCGCCTATACGTTATCGCCTTCGAAGGTGATTTTTCCTTTTTTGTTTTGCACCGAAATCCCTTCGCACGATTATCTTCATCGCCGCTGTGAGTCAAACGCTGATAAGCGAGGAATGTTCCGATTTCAATCAACATTCTTCCATCCGCAGTTCCGATCGGTGCGGTTGTTTCGAAATATCGACTCCCCATTAACTTTGTCTAATTCAGCGCAGCAAAGAACCCGTCCGTCCATAGATCAAAGATGTTCCTAAAAATAATCACTCGCGCACTCGATATTAAATAGTAACGGGGTAATAACTATTTTCACCAAATGAACTCACTGCCGCCGGGCTGCCGGTTAGTTTGGCACCGCACCAAGGGTAATAAAAATTGATGGCTGTCACTAAATGGTTTGCATTTGATGTTGCATTTTTCCAATATTCTTTTTTTTTTGAGTGGGAGGAAACCTGCTTAACGACACCCGGTTGCATTCTAGCAGAATCGATTCAATTGCGACCGGCGACCACATGACCGACGAAAAATCCAATCTCTGCTAGTAGCGTACAAACAAAGTTAAATGAATGAATGTCCCCCACCCCCCAACCCCACCTCGTCGTTCGTGATGCAATTTTGTTCGAAAAAAAAGGTGGACATGTTTGGCTCGTTCTACCCTAAAGGGGGTAACGACGATAATGCTCCGGTCGGTCGGTGTCAATGTCAAGTGGTGTGTGCACACGGACACTTTCACACGACCACCAATCAAGTTTTACGAACACCGCACCCCCCCCCCGCCCCGCGCCCTTACACATATGGGACGTCATCCATAGAAGGGTGGACCAACGACGACCAACCGAGCGACCGACCGACCGTAATGATGCTGGTTTAGGGTTGAATGAGATGCATCTATCTGGATCGGAGGTCGTTCGTCGTCAGATGAGTGGAAGAAGTTTGAATTGTTTGAATAACCCTGGACTGGAGAAGTATCGGATGGCATTGAAGACGCTGAAACACAACTACTTAATCTTCACAGAATTCTGATTCTAGAAAACTCCTTTCCATCAAGAAACGCACACATTCACGGAGCCAAACATAACATTAGGGAATACCGCCATTGACCCGTACGTCATCGTGTAAACAAATCCCATAAGTTGTCTTCTCTCGCGTCGCGTCTCGTGAGTGTCGTGTAGTTCCTCCGTTAGCACAACACAAAAAGTAAAAAGTTGGGATACGTGTAAACATCTGGCAACAAGTGCGCTTGGGCCTGTGGAATGTGGACCCGGCAAGATTACATCATGACCCGACCTCCACAGCTCGGTTGGATGCCTTCCGGCCCAGTGGGAGCTAGTGGTGGATGATGTTGGTCGCGCCACCTTAATTGAAGATGCCGTTTTGGACCGGCTGCAGGATGGGCCAAAAATAGAAACATCCCACCCCATCCATTCGAGGCACCATTTTCATTCAGGATCGACCAAGGGGCTATTTTCGTATTTTTCCTCTCATCTTGGGGACTTGGCGAGGGACGGGATGGAGGAGGAGTTGGTTTCTGCTTTCCCTTCCAGGTCACTTAATTCAATTAGAACCGATGGAATGGGTTGACGGTAAAGTGATTCAACCATGCTTTGAAGAAGTGAAATTCTGCTCTAGTGGGTGTAAGGCCAAATGTGAGGAATGTCAAGAGTGAAATTAGAAGTAAACCAAACCAAATGTATGATTTGCTTACTATTGTGTGATATTCATCATCGCAGGATGTTAGTGGAGACCGCATGAACGGAGAATGAGGTGTACCGAGCTGCGGTCCAATGCAAGAAAATTGGAGACCAAAATATGTGGACTGTATAAGCAAGCGAAATTAATTGGGACGGAACAAATCACTAGTTTTTCTTTAGTCACTCGATGCTCGCACCAGTCGAGGGGGAGGGGGGTGGCAAATAAAAAATAAACCAAAATTACATTACTTCTTAGCCTTCGCTTTGGTCTTATACTTCTTTGAAGCCGTGATTTTTTGACACTAATGCATAACAGAAGCCACAAACATTGACTTTATTTTGTGTAACACTCGGGTTAATGTAGATCAATAGGATCACAGCAACTGATTTTTGGGTTTTGATAAATTCCGGGAAAAACATTAAGCGGAATACCACAAACGTAATAGTTCTTATCAAAAAAAAAGTAACAGGTTGTATCCAAGACACGACCGTAGATTTGACGTAGGATTACGTGCTCGGTATCAATATCCGGTGACTGTTTTAGGGAAACCACTTTCACGGAAACGCCTCGGTTTCTGATGACAAAATTACGCATTTTCGGGCACAAAACGCACGGATTTTTGCTTTAGTCAATAGATAATAAAAATGCGAAAATGAAGAGGGGGAATTTCTTGCTAAAATTTTCCGACCGTGAGATATTCGCGATCAATCATTTAAATTCGAGAGTCTTTTGCTTTTTCTAGCGTCCTGGGAAAAACCTTCCCTTAATTCGAAGTGTTTCTGGTTAATTGACAAGGTCAAGTGGTGTTCGCTCATTGCGATTATTTGTATGTACCACTTCAATACTGTTACGCATTTGACCACAAACGTTTCGTTGCTGGGTACATTACCGAAGAGCTACTGAATCCGATCAGTACTGGTGCGGCTTCTTCCTCCTTCATCGCTGAATGCGTGCTCATGTGAGCTGCAGCTCACTGCTTCCGAACAGCCTTTCGTTGGAGCCTGGAGAACAATGTTCAACGCCACGCGTCGAAAGCACTGTTACTGATGACGACCGACCAGACACCACCACACATGGTGATTGAATAAGCACCGTTCGGCAGGACCGAATGGAATTCGATTTTGAAATCTGTGTGAGGGAAAGCGCTTTTTGCAGGCAACAGTTGGACAATTGTGTAATTTTCAATAGTTACCTATTGAAAATTGATAAAGTGTTCATCTGAGCAGATTCGTAGAATAATTTCTAATCGATTGGCTTGTTTAAAATTGAAATCCTTCCACTATTGACAGAGATTTGAGTGGTCAAACCCTGACCACTTTTCGTAACGCGGTCGATTTTGTTTTGCACCCCCAATATGTTGCCGAAAGACGTAATCCTACGTCAGAAGGCAGAAGGGGCACGAACGGAAGCTTGACGTAGAACCGCTAGTGTACGAAACAAATGTGAAGAGCATTTAGTTCTTTTAATTGATCGATCATCTATTTTCATAACTCTTTCCATTTTTGGATTGTAGGCGTACCAAATTTGTAGTATTTATTTTTTCAAATAGAAAGTTGATGAAGAGAATCGATCAACATCACTTGCACCCTGTAGAATCAAGCCAAGCTATCCGTTTAAAGCCCTCAAAATGCCCGAATCGTCCATCCGGCACCAATGTTATATCACATCTGCCTTTGTCGTAGGCCATAATTCAATTTATTCCCATCGTCTGATTATTATGTACAGCGTTGCCGGATCATTTTCTGAAAAATCTGGAACAGTCTAAATATAAAATCTGGATAAATCTGGAATTCTCCAAAAAATCCTGTTTTTAACATAACGCTACTGAAATGTGATGAATCTCCCGTAAAAATCAGTCAGTATGATCATCTGGAATTTATTCAAAGCCTACCAGAATGTTTATGAAATCCATGTTTAAAAAAAATATAAAGCAAACTTGATAGCACTGCTAAAATCATTCAAAAGTTAAGAAAAGTATTGACCCCCCAGCATTTCAAAATTGATTTCAATTTTTGATAAAATACTGCAGCAAATATTTCTAGGATTCGGAGGCAGCAAAGAGTCAAGCAACTTTGATGGGATGATTTATTTTTTAACTAATACACTGAAACCGCCGTTTACGAAGTCTTTTTTTACGCAGTATTCAATTTACGTCCCTCTTTTGACGAAGTAAATCCCAAATAACGAGTTTTCTTTTTACGAAGTAAATTCCAAATAACGAGTTTTTTTTTTGTGATTTTGGGAAACTGGGATAAACTGTGAAATACCCCACAATATGGGTCTTGTTGGAATCGGAGTGACGTGTAGGGACCGGAAATCGATGTGTGAAGCCATTTTGGAATCCAAGATGGCGGCATCCGGCTACAGGAAAACATGGAAATTCTGCCAAATACCCCACAATATGGGTATTTTTGGAATCGGAGTGACGTGTAGAGACCGGAAATCAATGTCTGACGCCATTTTTAAATCCAAGATGGCGACTTCCGGTTACATAAAAACCTGGAAATTCTGCCAAATACCCCACAATATGGGCACAGACAAACAGACATAACACATTGAAAATTTCTCAATGTAAAACATCGTCGCTAAAACATTACCGCCATCTGTTGAGTACACTGTGGTGGGTAGTACGCTGAACAGATGGCGGTAGTGTGTAAACGTCAAACGCAAGGGTATTGACTATGCACGCCACAGGTGGCGGTACTACCAACTACGATACTTTTACATTGACCGTTAAATGCTTGTTCGATGAACATCTTGCGAGTGTTATGTCTGTTTGTCTGTGATATGGGTATTTTTGGAATCGGAGTGACGTTTAGGGACCGGAAATCGATGTCTGACGCCATTTTGAAATCCAAGATGGTGGCTTCCGGTAACAGAAAAGCTTGGAAATTCTGTCATATACCCAACAATATGGGTATTTTTGAAATTGGAGTGACGTGTAAGAACCGGAAATTTATGTCTGACGCCATTTCGAAATCCAAGATGGTGGCTTCCGGTTACAGAAAAAATGGCAAATACCACCACATCACCCGATTCTTAAGATACCCATATTGTAGGTTATATAACATTATTTTTATGTTTTTATGTAACCGAAAGTCGCCATATTGAATTTCAAAATGGCGTCAGACATGGGTTTTCAGTACTAATAAGTCACCCCGATTCCAAAAAACCCATATTGTGGAGTATTTGACAGTATTTTCCAGTGTTTCTGTAACCGGATCTCACCATCTTGGATTTCGAAATGGCGTCAGACATGGATTCCCGGTTCTCACAGGTCACCCCGATTCCAAAAATATCCATATTGTTGTGTATTTAACGGTAGCTGTGGATCTGATCAAACTTCCATTGTCATAGGCAAGCAAAACCATGAAGTTTGACACCCATATATGTTGAAATAGTTCCAATCATGGCCTCAATTGACAACATCCCTCGGGGCACCCATAACCTGCTCCAAGATGACCATCGCTACTCTTGATTCTGAAAATGCTTCTGGAGATATCAAGCCGCAAAATCATGACCATCGATACCTGCGTTAAGCCGGCGCCGGTGGTGTGTTGGTATGCGTGACTGCTTTCTAACACCCCGATGGGTCTGGGTTCAATCCCAGCCGAGGTCGGTGGGATTTTTCTGAGGCATAAAAATCTCTGGTCACGTCTTCCTTCGGAAGGGAAGTGTCACGTCTTCCTTCGGAAGGGAAGTAAAGCCGTTGGTCCCGGCCCATGTGTATGTGTGTTGAATGGGTGCGATATCCTACGCAGGTGTGGAAGCTGCCTTCCTTGCACATTCGATTGCCGTCAATGGATGGCAATCGATGTCCGTCGGTGATTGGCACTAGATTGCGGAACAGTGACCGACGTTAAATAAAGGAAAGAAGAAGATACCTGCGTTGATGTAATTCATGAGAATAACAATACTGTTCGCATTACCGGAACCGATTTCACGGAAATAGCCAGATCTCGGTTGTTTCTTAACCGATCTTGGATCTTTTTCCACCAGTGAATTAAAAATTCCTCCTAGTATCAGGAAGAAAATGCAAAGTTGAGGAATAAATCATACCCAAGAAAATACCATGCTAGGAAATAAATCATTTATTTACATGTCCCCGAATAAACCGAAACATCTCCGGTGACCACTGGCCACCGGAAGCTATACAATGGTTTATTCAAACTTCGATAAATTTTTCTGTCGAATGAAATTGGAACTATAAAATTTTGAACATTTTTCGAAAAGCTATGGTCATTATTCAAATTTCAAATTTCAAACAAACAACATTCAGTTGGCAAAATTTTACCTTTCTCAATCATTTTGTCTACCCCCTGTATAAAGGGTGTAACGGTTAAAAATGAGTCGACTAAAAGTTGGTGTATTTTTATTTAATAGTACAGTTAAAAAATTGACGGTTTTGTCCAAACCACGACCGCATTGTTGACGTAAAACTACGAGATTGCTGTTCCGTTCAATAATATATAAGTAACAAAATAAATGGATTCGAAATTTAATTGAAAATTTGAAACCCTTGATATTTTTCACGGATGTCCCTTGGAAATTTCATAAGAATTCACTTGAAATTGTCTTTTTAATTCCCTCAGAATTCGATACTCTTGAAACTTCTTTGAAGTTCTTATAAGAACTCTCTTTACATTCTTCTCGGAATTTATTTAGAATATTCATTAGAAATTAACCTGTAATCCTCTTTACAATCGTCATGTCATTTCACACAGAACCACCTAATAATTCTACTTTGAACTAAAACAATTGACTTGGCGTTGTAGTCAAAACTCTATCAAAATGCTTTCAAGAACTCCATTGGAATTTGTATCATCTCTAGATTTCATTCTAAAATTTCCTCTAAATTCCTTTGGAATTTTCTTCAAAATTATCGAATAAGTTCTTCAAAGTGATTGTATCCGAAAAATCTAGTAGTTGAGAAGATTATCATTTTCCAAAAGGAGGACGAAGTATATTTTTTCCCGGTTCATAATCGAAATTCACGGACTTCTCTCGGTGATTAAGAATTTCCGGCTTTTTCCCGATTTCCCGGTCCACTGGTCACCCTGTTTCCAGTATACAATAGGTCTGATCCATCTGAATATCATTACTAGATATAGCAATCTCCCATCTAGTCGAAACACAGAAAACGAAATTAACTCAGAGAGTGAGTAACTTTTGCTCATTCGTAAGGATACATTTCTTGAAGCGTTGGTCACTCAGCGCATGTGACTCACTCTCTGAATAAGATTCGTTTTCATTGAATGTAGGCTGTTTATGCAAGTCTTTTGAATCAAATACTACTAGCACTGCATGGTGAGTGAATTCTGAACTAAGAGGCCAATCATGTGATAGGTATTGTCCATCCAAATAACTTAACCAAATACAGAAAACGGCTTTCTGGCCGTGCTGTCAAGTTAAAACATGGAATTTGATGCATATTACACACTGAGCTTGACTATCCAATATCCAATTTCTAGCCGAGATGGCAAGCTGAATACATTTAAAACGAAAATTACTCCAAGAATGAGTCTCTTTTACTAATTTGTATGGAGAGTTTTTTGAATCGTAGGTTTTTTTTTCCTCTGTTCGGAACCTAACACCACTGCGACCAGTAATTTGATCTATTGTAGTATATCCCGTGTCCTTAGTTTAGTGCATGCCGTATTACCATAGAGGTAACTCTAAGGCAAGAAGGTCCCGAAATAACGTGCTCAACTTTTTGGCTCAGCTCTGGTACTCTCTTCGGTCCCAAGCTAATCGATTCACCCCTCGAAACATAGAGAAATCCACTAACCCATCATTTTATCTGTCAAACTTTCATAGCGAATCAAAACAAACATTGTGTAGTAGTAGAATTTCGACTAGAAAGGGGTACGTTAATCGTTTGCTTGGGACCAATAGGCTAATCAAGTAGTGAGCCAAATTTGAATTCCTTAGCAACAAAATTAAGGAATGACACCGATAATGACCATGCATCAGAACCCTAGTCTTAACCACTTCAAACTAGGGAACAACGAATAGAAGATTAGGAATCACATAGATGAAGACTAACTAACTCATTTTTTCCTTGTTTCAAGATCATCCTCGGTGGACAAAGCCGAGTCTTGTCACTACCAACAAGGCATAAAAAGTAACAAGGACTAAGATGTGTTCCTTTGATTACTGAAAAATCCTGTTCCCCTAGTTTGAAGTAGTCAGGACTAGGAATCGGTGGTAGATCTTACATCCCGTAACGTATCACGAAAAGGTGATCTACCCACGTTACGTAGGTTACTCATGCGTTGAATAACCTACGCTTTAAGAAAAAAATAAAAGTTCATCCGAATGAGTAAAAGTAACTCGCAACTGCAGTCAAACTTTCTACGTTTCGCTTACTTAAGCATTTGGATTATCATTCAATGCACCTCCTTTTTCTGTATTTAGCTGATGTAGGCGAATGAATAGAAAAAATGCTACGATGTCCACGCTGCAGCGAACAAGTTAAAGGTCGACCCATTCAACGTGCAAAGCTGAATGATTATGCGGCTTCGGCTTGTGTTGTTATGGACCAACTTTCTGATGGCTGACGACCGCAACGAAGAAAATGTATGAGAAATTTGAATGTTTCTTTATTTCATAATTTTTAGCTATTTAAATATTCAACATTTGTAATGTGTGACATACCACACAAATCTTATAAAACTACCGAATCGATCGACATACAAATCATCAAAATCCATTGATTATTGGCCAAGTTATTAGCATTTAACTTCTGACCAATTTTCGTTGCATTTCCCTGCATTGGCACCCTTCCCGAAAGACGTAGTCCTACGTCAAAAAATTGAACACTATTAATTTTGTAGGTGTGTGCGTACGGAATGTTGCCTCTATTTTGTTATTGCCATTTACTATTCAGTTGTCAAAATGGCGTCGAAGCAAGAGGGACAGCGTATCAAAATTTTGCTCGCCCATAAACAAAATCCCATCGCTGAAAGCGGCTAAATCGACTGTAACAAACGTTATTAAAATGTTTGGGGAACGTCTGAAGACTGCTTGAAACCGAATTGCTTTCAATTGATAGATATCGAGTTAACTAGAAGATTAAGTGTATTTTTGAACCGATTCGAGTATGAATATGGCATTAAATCTGTTTTTGAAAGTTGGTGCACATGTGAAAAGTGAGGTAACGCGACCCCACTGGAGAAACAGTTCAAGGCAAATTGACGTTCAGCATCAACTAAGGTTGATATAACAGCGGTACCAAATCTGATGAAAGGTTCGAAACGTCAACCCGGTAGTTTGCATTTTGAAAGTCGGAAGTCTAATACAAGAATATTCCTGTATTTTGTAGCCGTTGAACTTCTAAAAGAAATAAAATTTTAACACATATAAGGGAAATGGCTTCAATGTTGGCCTATGGATCTAAGATTGGGCCCATCGCTAAAAATCTGCTATTTATCAATTTTATCTATATGAACGTGTCATTGGGACGGTACTAGTGGATATTTTTGGTCGCTATTGAGAATTTAGTCGATTGCTGAATTTATGTATGGGCCCAAATTAGGGACATTTTGTCATATATACTAACATAATCTGTGTACACTTAATTATATTTGACCAAATTTTGACCGTTCCACCCTTTACACAAACTATATTGCGATTGTATGGTTACTTTGATACTCCTATGGCCGTCAGAATGGTTCATAGGCTGGGAGTGAAATATTTCTGAAAGTGATTTGTTATATTTCTCTTTGTTTTGATTTTATCCTAAAGTTACCTAAATATTATAACACAGACATACACATTAAAAATTTCTCATTGCGAACACTACCGCCATCCGTCGTATACAGTGTGATGAGCAATACACCCAACAGATGGTTGTAATGTGTAAACGTGCAACGCAAGGGAATTGATCATGCGCCTGTGGCAGGTGGCGGTACTACCAACTTAAAAATCATTTAAATTTACCGTTAAAAGCGATTTAGGTGAACATTTTGAGAGTGTTATGTCAGCTTGTCTGTGATCATGTCTTTGCTGTTGCAAGTTCGGGTAATCCGCGAAAGTACTTACATTTTTCTCAGACACTTTTGATCTAACTGCAATCACTCTCTCATACTCGAAATGTGCCACGACCGAATTATTACATCGACGCCGGCTAATCGAGTACCAATCTTTACAAAATTCATCTGTAATATTAAAACAATGCAACGGTTATATAAAAAAGATGATTTATTGAGATAAAAGTAAAATTTTCTACTTTTCCCTAGTGCTATTCATATGGATAGTAATACATACCAAGAATATCAGTGTCGGAAATGAAATTCAGTGCCAGGTCAATATCTTACGGCAATTGACATTGTTGACAGCACGCAGATCTGCCAACAACGTTGCAATTGTAGTCATAATCTACACGCTATTTCAAAGCTACCCAAATTTGGGTACAATCCAACCAAATTTACGATACATATATTAAAAAAAAGACAAAATGGCGTACACTGTCGAATGACTAAATTTAACAATACAATAAAGTTCTGAAAAACTAATCTTCATTTTTATTCGGAGCAGGAAAAAGCCCATTTGAGTAGAGCTTAGTTCAGCATGTTTCTTAAATTGACATATAACTTATCTTTTAGCATCACCAGGATACAATCCAAATGATACAATTTATCCTAAAACTAAAAACTAGAAACGCAATGAAAGGAATCAACCGTAAAGTCCCTATTTTGCAAATAATATATTGAACTCATCAATATCAGCCATTTACTATGTTTCATTTAAATTATATATGCCATTTCTCAAACGTTAGTTGATACGTTTTGTTCAGTTAACTTTAGTAATTTCAACACATACTTAATAAATAAGCACCTTCAGCAAGCACCACTTTCTATAAACTAAACTAAATTAATCCCCTCATGGTTAGATCTGGCACTGCAATCATCTGAAAGCTCATTAAGGTCATGAAATCAGAAGCCCCGAATCGAGACACCACCCTGCGACGAACCAATCCCCGCTGTCCAAAAACATGTTCACAGAACATCCACCTATCATATTTATAAGTAGTTTTCTGCGCCACCTAGAGAACCCAGCATTCTCGATCTCCGAGACAAGTGTACTCAGCTGATGTTTAATGTTTACCCGAAATCCCCTTGCAGCACACCACACCACCATCTGACGACGGAAAGGCCGGCGGTCTACTAAGAACATCGTCGGCAATAGAAGCAGCACTCAAAGTACATATAGGCACAACACACGAAAGTAGTAATTATGCTAATCGTGTGCGAATGATCTGGCAACGGTAGGCGTTTTGGTCCGAACTGTCATCATCGGGTTCTGCATCCAGTTAGTAGACGTCGGTGCAGCTCAGCAAACAACGGGCAAGAGTGTTCAGTTCGTTGTCAACAAACGCGCTGCTCGCCATCTATCTCAGTGAGAAGCGAGAAGGTGGAGGTGTTTATCGGTTGTTATTGTTGTTGTTGTTGCCAAAAGTGGCGTAGGAAAAGTCCAGTTCGATAAATCTAGATAAACATTTCAAAAGGTCCTATCTGACATTTGTAAACAAATCGATTTTAATGCTTCTCTGTACTGCAGAGCTCACCATCTCTAAGTATTGCTCTAGAAATTTTAATTATCAATATTCAGAAATTCAGTTTTTATAATATTGCACAGCTCTCTGATTGGACCTTAAACATGTTTACTGTCCAATCTGTAATTCAACCAAAAAAAAATACAAATGCTATTAGGACCTTTGTTTCATCTCGTGTTTCACGTGGAATAGAAAAACTAAAACTCATAATAGTTAGTTGGAAATGCTATACTAATATGATGAACATGAAGTTTTAGAAATTCCTATGGATCCAACATCTAACTGGGAAGTGGGATATGAGAAAATTTCATTTACGATGCCTGTAATCAATCGCTCTGCTTCTGGCTCGGCTTCTGGTATGGAGTTGACGAATTAATTGCGATTCCAGGAGTACACCAAGGCAAAAGCTTATTCAAAATTCTGTCAAATCCGACATGCGATATTACAAGCGTGAATTTGGACGAGGATTTCGATCCAATTGCGGATCAACCACTTGAATTGCCAAGTGCTAAATCGGACGATTTACGCAATCTGATGCCATATGTCAAGTAAAAAGATTATTTTGCAACATTGCAACAGAAAAAACAGGAAGAAGAACAATAATACGGTTGTAGACCACTTTGATGTGGATCTCAATCCACTGGAGGACAGCGATGTAGATTTGATCGAATAACATGAATGAATGTAAATTATTGATGAACAGCTTGAGCTAATAAATATAAAACGAATGATGTAGAATGAAAAAACAGAGTTTGTTTATAAAAATATACCGAATATTAAAAAATATGCAAATTTTCCATCCACTTACATTTTTCCTGCATACATCAGAAAAAAATAATGGACAAGTTCTTATTATAAACGTAGTTTACTTAATAAATTGGCAGAATAGTAGTTTTAAGCCCATCAACAATTACAAATAATGATGTAGTTGTAATTATCTGACCTCTAAACCGTATTCTTACCAAGGTCCTAAGTAACATTAACTTTGCAATCAGACCAATTTGACAGGTCCTAACTGATACAGAAAAAAGCCAAAGGTCCTATGTAACAAAACCACGAATTAAACCTGAAAATTATGAATAAAACGAAGAAACATACACTTCAGTCGAATTCTATGTGTTTCCTATGCATTTGAGAATACAAAAGATTATCGTTTTATGTCGTAATTAAAAAAGGCATTTAAAAATATATTGCAAAAGTTCAAATCATTTTTTCTCCAATCAGCTTCAATGACAGATAGGACCTTTTGAAATGTTTGTCTAGAAATATTCAACCGCTCAAGCAGCCAGCAGTGGCATTTAAAATGTAACAGCGTCGGATTTGGTTCAGTGGAAGAAGAGAAACAACGCGAAGAAGCATTGTGGTGAGTGTGGTGAGTGAGGAGAAAAAAAATAATATTTGGATTTGAATTTGTGTGGCGCTGAAGCAGAAGAAGGGAAGAGAAGTGTGAGAAATTGTTTTTTTTTTCACGAGTGGCGTTTGACAGTCAACAGTGGCCGGCAAGCGCGACAAATTGGGTGGAAGAGTGATACGAGAATTAGAGAAAAAAAAACTGTTGCACCAAGCGACGACGACGAGAGGAAGAGGATTGGAGGAGTTCAAAAGTGATTTGGAGCAGTCATTTGGTCTTCGTGTGGGTGGAGAAAGGAGGCAGACGATCATCGGTAGCAAATAGAAGGTGAGTTGACAGTTGAGTAGCGTGTGTTTGATTGTTTTTTTTTTTCTAACTGAGGGTGGGATATTTCTGCTCGTTTTGGTTCTCAGAGTGAAAATAGGCGATGTTTGAACGACACAGGTGGTCCAATTTCGAACGAGACATACACCCACTTGTTGGAAGGAATTAGCTGGTTTTGGATGACACTCCGACCGACACAAGCTAATGAAAATGAACATTCATATGACTGTTTGATGCAAGGTCGATGGAAACACCGGAAACTGGAGCAGTAGAAATTTACAAGCTGCGAGTTGCGAGTTGCGATTTGCAAAAAAGTGTAAATTTTCATCCATCCTTGGAGTGGCAGCACCGAAGAAGTAGCAGGCAGAGTGAAGACTATTCAGTGAAAAATGTTTTGTGATATCGCATCGAAAACGATGCACTTCATCCATGTCCAGAACGTTGCGTAATTGTACATCTACTCGATGTACTACACTGCCGGTGGAAGCATAACTGTCCCATGTGACATTTCGACTTTTTTGGGATTATGATGCATAACGGGATAAATATTATATTCAAACATGCTGTTTATTCTAGAAAAATAAAAATAAAATGTGAAGTGGTTTTGTCCCATTGCAAAAATGGACCAACTTTTAATACGTATAAGAAATTATTCAAAAATTATAGTCTGTTATCCAAATAATACATCGTAAATATATTACAAGCTCCAAATGATTGCCCAAATCGTAAAATTAATCATTTAATTAATTGGATGATACCTCGATAACGTCGTAAGCACACTAAAACTTTTTAAAGGAAAATTTGAGCTATCATTCTCAGTTCTGTTACTATTTACAAATAAATAAATTAAAAAATGTACTAATCAACTTGAAACACCTTACCCTATTTGCACCTTTTCGTGACACATATGATGATTTGGTATTGAAAAACTATGAAGTAAAATGATGAGATTTATTTTAAAAATAAAAGAAATGCATACAACGGTTAACCTTAAATAACTATCATTCCGATGCATGTTGCTTGGTCGGAAGACCAACTAAAAATGATGTTTCGTCTTCTCCAATAACAGGTACGACAACTGCCAACAGAGAGGCTTTCCTATCTACTTCGATTCCACAAGAAGACCTTTGCCAGAGTACGTTAGCTTCAGTAGAGAACGTATCGTTTTCGATTAGCTGGAGTTGTTTCTTGGAAAACAGTTTGCTGTATTTAAGGTCCTCACTGTTGATGTTGCTTGCGTATCCTAGCTCATATCGTCCTTTTTGAAAAACTAATTTTCTCATGATGTCCACAATGGCTTGAATAAGTTCCGTGTACTGTGAGACATTAAACTTGGCTTGGAACGACACGTTCGAGACGCATTTTTTTTTCAACCGCTGCATGGAATGAATGAGCGGCCATAAAAATATGGTCTGATTCAGAAAACTTGAACAGTATTTGCTCAGTTTGAATTTCCGTACTGTTTATCAGAAGGATGATGTGTTGAAACAAATTCCAATTCTTGTTTTGGGATGAGCAACTGTCCAACCAAAATGTAAGTTTGTTAAGGTGAGCATGCTTATTAATTACTCTGAAAAAAAAAACAACTAAGAATGTCATTGGCAGTGCGACTACTGATCGACACGGGCCTAATACATGCAGGCACTGGAAATGATCGTGCGTATGCGCCAACAGGAGCAAATGTCTTGTTAAAGACTTATAGCTATCACTATCACTGGAACCACCGTACCAACCGGTGAACACTCGTGTTTATTTCAGTTACCATGGAGACGTAATTTGTGATTAGCCCCGGTCCCTTTCAAATTGTATCATTATTCATGAACGGCCTTATATTTGAAATGACGTTTCACATTCATCTAGTGATGTCCGATTTTCATTCGAATAATCGTTTAATCGATTAACGATTAACGATTAACATGTGCTGCACTCTCATTGGTGGAAAAATGACAGCACAGCGAACAAAAAATAATCGATTAGTTGTTAATCGAGTAATTAAAAAATGGGACATCTCTGATTTTGGTGTGATTGTTTTGATAAAAATGAGCGCAAAATTTCATCTATTCCGAGGGGGCAGCAAAACCACAAAATTACCTTGAATACGGGGGGTTCTCATTGGATGAAAGGGACCGTGAAAGAAGACACTAAAATAGAAAGTTTTTCTTCCGACCGTTTCATCTTAGTATTCATCTTTGACCGTACTGCTTTAAATATTCTATGGCAGACGTTTCCGGCCCACATTTAAATCAGTATCAACATTTCAAAGGGGCGTAATTGCTTTTGTAAAAAAATGGCTCCCCTCCAAATTAACCATGCTAGCTGGTAGATGAAACATTCCTTAGCCTGTGTCTCTGTGGTGTCATTAATTTTAATGAGTGAGCGAGAAATCGACGGCTAAATCCATTGTTTACAAACGCAATTACGCCCCTTTGAAATATTGGCACTGAAATCAACAATTTAAAGAAAAAACTCCAACTGTCACCCACGAAGTGTCAAACATAATAACAGCAGCAACTGAGAAGTTGGTCACAGTGGGACAGATGTGTGTACATTTTTCAACACGTCAGAGAAATTCGCGGCATAAGTGTCACAGAAGATTTTTTAATGGAAAAATTTATGTTTTTGCAAAATTTTGACAAACTTTCTATGGAATAGTTATATTACGTCAGTTTTTCGAAGTAGAACCAAATTTTTTCGTGAAATTTTACAATAGCAGCAAAACGTCTGTTCAAACTTTAACTGCAGTTTTCTCATTTTTGTGTTTTGTAACATGGGACAGTTATGCTTACACCGACAGTACAGGTATACCTCGAATTTACGTACTTCAATTTTACGTCCATTTTATCTCGATTTTAGGCACATTTTTTTCTAACGATTTGTTTTACGTAAGACTACATCTTTGTGAACTATACTGGGGTGCAAATCAATCAAATTGTGTGACGAAATAGTTTCAGGTTTTGAACGCTTATAACATGGTCATTTATGAATGAAATCCATTTTAAATTACACCATTTTATTCAGATTGAATGTAAGATTTGTTGGCTACAAAGATGATAGTTGTTTATCAATGATTAACTATTGAAAATTGATCAAAGTTTTCAGTCGTAATCAACCAATCCCGTGTTCACTCACTACGACTATCGAGAGAACTTAGAGACAAGCCGGTACCACTCAATACTCAAAGTATTTTTTTTTTCTTTGCTTCACATGCATGGTGATCATTTGACAGATTAAATTGTGAATAGGCAAGTTTCGGCCTCGCATTAATTTTCCTGAATAAGGAATCAGCGGATCTACGAAAAAACTGGAACCAGGGATCGTCAGCTGCGCAGCAAGGTCATAAGGTGCGTTAAAGCCAACCCCGGTCTTTCGATCCGAGATGTGGCCAGAAAGTACAACGCCAACTTTCAAACGGTGCGGAACATCCTTGCCAGAGAAGGATACAAGTCGTACAAAGCCAGTAAACATCCGAACCGGCACATGAAGCAGAATTCCGTGGCTAAAAAGCGTGCAAGGCTCTTGTTTTGACGAAACATACGTCAAACTCGATTTTAAGCAACTTCCCGGTCAAAAGTATTATATTGCACAGTGGTCCAGACTGCAGATTTAGGTGGAATGATGTGTTTTGAGCCTGAAATTGAAACTTTAGACTTAAAATCTCTTCTACAAAGTTGTTCGATATTGTTAGGCCCTCATTTTTATGGCAATGAATTCTGGGGTGGTCTTTATTATCATTAAAATCAAAAAAATTAACTTTTTTGTTTGTATAAATTAAGGTATACAATTTTCGGCTTAGTTATAGATGAGCTAATTTCAAGCAACTTTGTTGAAAACAACTTTTAAGTATCTCTTAAATTGGCCGATTTAGAGCTATTTTCTTGAATTGAGTTAGGGTGTCTCTAAAAAAACAGTTGTATTGCTCTAGTTTTCTTATTTCGAATTTCTCAGCAAAGATGTCTTCAAATAACTTTTAGATCTTAAGAAGGCGCAAATTTTTGCTGCACAAAGCTTGTTAACATCTTTCGCCGATCAAGTGTTATTGACGTTTTTATACTAAAAATTGCACTTTTCAAATGTTAATATCTATGGTTGAGGCAAACAAAAAAAAGTTTTTTTACGGCATTTGAAAGGGCGTATGTTATCCTCAATAATATGATAAATTGGAGGTACGTTATTTAATACACTCGTATAAAATCAATTTGAATTTATGCATATTTTTTACTATATTTGGGTAAATCTTTTTTATTAGAAGAGATACAGACAACAAATTTCGCTATAAAACATTCGTCTTAAAGAGAAGATATTGGCAAGCTTTGTGCAGCAAAAATTTGCGCCTTCTTAAGATCTAAAAGTTATTTGAAGACACCTTTGCTGAGAAATTCGAAATAAGAAAACTAGTACAAAACAACTGTTTCTTAGAGCCACCCTAACTCAATTCAAGAAAATAGCTCTAAATCGGCCAATATAAGAGATACTAAAAAGTTGTTTTCAACAAAGTTGCTCATCTATAACTAAGCCGAAGATTGTATGCCTTAATTTATTCAAACAAAAAAGTTAGATTTTTGATTTTATTGATAATAAAAAAACCACCCTAGCATTCATTGCCATAAAAATGAGGGCCTAACTATGAGGAAAAACTTTGTAGAAGATACTATAAGTCTAAAGATTCAATTTCAGGCTCAAAAAATATCATTCCACCTAAATCTGCATTCTGGACCACTGTGCATTGCGACTGGACATGGGCATGTGCCGGGTAGATTCAAGTTCGTGTTTGCCGAAAAGTTCGCGAAGAAGGCCATGATTTGGCAAGCGATTTGCAGTTGTGGCCTGAAAACGGAATCATTCGTCACATCCTTGGCGATGACATCCCAAGTTTACATCGAAGAATGCCTGAAAAAGCGTTTATTGCTACTATTCCAAGGTGGTTCTGTAGTGGTATGCTGCCAACAAGATCGATTTTGTCCCCAAGCTAATGAATCCTCCGAATTGCCCGGAATTTCGACCAATCGAAAAATACTGGGTAATTTCAAAGCAGCGACTTCTAGGAAGTGGCGGGGCAGTCAAGGACATCCAGCAAATGCGGGAAAAATGGAAGAAATACGCTGATTCCGTGTCCGTTTCCACTGTGCGGGCGATGATGGGCTCCATCAAGAGGAAGGTTCGAGGTTTCGTTCGAACTGGAGAAATGTTTATTTTGTTCCTCTGGTTCAATTCGTCCTTTTTTCCATTCGACCTTTTGTCCCCATTCTCATCATTTGAACTGTTGTCCTTTCGACCTATACAGCCATTCCATAGCAAAACAATTGGCAGTTTTGTTCCTTATCGAAAAGTATTAGACCCGTATTTTTTTTTTATTTTCTCATTAGGGTGACCATTTTCCTGTTAGGGTGTTCCAAAATATCGATTTTTTCTATTTTTTTTTTCCAAAAATGGCATTCAAAAAAATCATAACTTTTGAACCATTGAACCGATTTGAATGATCAAAATATAAAAAAATCAGCGATGTATACGTCTTCGTTTTTTGAGTTGCGATTTTTTGAAATTATCATGTTTAGAAATTTCGCTAAATACTTCAATCCGACTAGATTACGTCTCCATTGATACATATCGAATGTAACATGGTTACATTACTTACTTATTTCAATTTCTGATCCTAGACTACCATGACATTCATAGAAACTTGAAGCAATTGTATTGATTGCTTTTGCGTTATGTGTAAATAATAATTACTACAGTGATTCATAGCATAGGAATTTAAATAGAATATATTTATATTAAATTTGGGTAGTGCATCTTTCACTGACTGTTTGGAACTCCATATCTAGTCCATATTTGGACTAGAATCAATGCTTTGATAAGACAATCTTATGGTTTCCAACTATGCACATGGAGATCGAAGGTGTGGTCACCGAAGCGAGTCTGACCCCCGAGATCTTGGAGAAGCAGGCGGTTGGCCGTTTCAAGAACCGTTTGCTTCCTCCGGTGAAGATACTGGATGTCCAAAAACTGGGCTCAGTATCTGTCAGCGAGGGTAAAAAGAGTTTTACCCCCACAGACTCGTTCCGTGTGACCTTTTCTGGTTCAGCCCTTCCTCACTACATCGAGCTGGGAAAACTTCGACTACCTGTGCGCTTGTTCGTTCCCCGGGTCATGAACTGCCAAAACTGTAAGCAGTTGGGACATACGGCGTCCCACTGTGGCAGCAAGGCACGCTGTTCCAAATGCGGGGAGAAGCACGAGGATGGCGCCTGCACAGTCACTGCACCAAAATGCGTGTACTGTAAGGGAACTCCTCATGGTCTCTCGTCATGCCCGGTGTACAAACAACGCGGGGAAAAACTAGAGCGCTCTCTTAAAGAACGTTCCAGGCGGTCTTTTGCAGAAATGCTTAAGACAGCCAAGCCATCGACCAACGAAACAAATCCCTTCGCTCTTTTGTCAGATGACGAGTCTGGCTCTGACTTGGCTGAGGAGGGAGTTTCTTTCAGTTTTCCGGAAGGTTCTGCCCGGAAACGAAAACGCATCCGTTCGCGGAAAGTTGCAGATCAAGAACCCCAAATCAGCTTGCCCAAATCAAGGAGTGGTGGAAAAAAGGAGACTTCTACTCCTCCTGGATTCCGCAGAACTGATTATACCCAGGATTTTCCACCTCTCCCGGGGACATCCAAAACCCCCGATGCCCCAATTTTCAGAACACAAGCCCCTTCTTCATCTGGGTTGTTCTCATTTGATAACATTGTGGACAGTATCCTCAATTACCTCGATATTTCTGATCCTCTGAAAAGCATTGTTCTGGCAATGCTTCCTACTGTGAAAACCCTCTTGAAGCAGTTGACATTGAAGTGGCCCCTCCTTGCAGCAATCATCTCCTTCGATGGATAATTTTCCAAACGAGGTCGGGGATTTGATCACTGTTCTACAGTGGAATTGTCGAAGTCTTATTCCTAAGATAGAATCGTTTAAGTTTTTGGTTCACAATAATGATTGTGATGCATTTGCTCTATGTGAAACTTGGCTCTCTTCAGATATCGATCTTCCTTTTCATGATTTTAACATTATTCGACTGGATCGTGAGGATTCGCGTGGAGGAGAAGTACTTTTGGGGATCAAAAAGTGCCATTCCTTCTATAGAGTGAATCTTCCACAATTTCCAGGTATTGAAGTTGTCGCATGTCAGGCTTTTGTTAAAGGCAAGAGCCTTTGTATTGCTTCTGTGTATATTCCTCCCCGAGTTTCGATTAGTCAAAAACAACTTTCAGATATCTGTTCAGTTCTTCCTACTCCACGGTTGATTATGGGAGATTTTAATTCCCACGGTACAGGCTGGGGGGAACTGTATGATGACAACCGTTCTACTTTGATATATGACCTCTGTGATAACTTCAATATGACAATTCTTAACAATGGAGAAGTAACACGTCTGGCTGGTCCATCCTCAAATGGAAGTAGATTAGACCTCACTCTTTGCTCTAATTCATTATCGTTGGATTGCACGTGGAATGTGATCCAGGATCCCCACGGTAGTGATCACTTGCCGATCAAAATTTCGATTGCCAGTGGGTTCAATTCGTCGGAATCCGTTAACGTCGCGTACGACCTCACCCGTAATATCGATTGGACAACGTTCAAGACCGCGATAGATGAAGCCGTGTCGTCGGTAGAAGAGCTTCCACCGTTGGAGGAATATAACTTCCTCTCCAATCTGATCTTGGACAGCGCGCTTCGAGCTCAAACTCGGCCGGTTCCAGGAACGTCTTTTCGTAGGAAACCTCCTACCCCTTGGTGGGACCAGCAATGCACTGAGGTTTATCGTAAAAAGTCCGACGCGTTTAAGCTTTTCCGGAAACGCGGAACACCCGAGTATTTCGAAGCGTACTCGACTCTTGAACACGAACTCAAGAGCCTCATCAAAGCCAAGAAACGCGGATACTGGCGGCAATTCGTGGACGGTTTATCGCGCGAAACGTCGATGAATACGCTTTGGAACACGGCGCGAAGGATGCGTAACCGGTCTTCAAACAACGAGAGCGAGGAGTACTCGGATCGGTGGATTCTCAAGTTCGCGCGAAAAGTATGTCCTGATTCCGTGCCGGCACAGATGATTCCTCGCGAAACGACGAATTCGGTAGACGAGATCAGCCAGCCTTTTTCAATGCTAGAGCTCTCACTCGCGCTCCTTTCGTGTCGCAATTCGGCTCCGGGGGCTGATAGGATCAAGTTCGACTTGTTGAAGAACCTTCCAGACGTCGCTAAGAGGCGCATGTTGAACTTGTTTTGTCAGTTCCTGGAGTTTAATATTGTTCCAGATGATTGGAGGCGAGTGAGAGTTATAGCCATTAAAAAGCCTGGAAAACCCGCGTCAGATCATAACTCGTATCGTCCCATCGCGATGTTATCGTGCATTCGAAAATTGTTGGAGAAAATGATCCTTTTTCGCCTCGACAAATGGGTTGAGACGAACCACCTACTCTCAGATACTCAATTTGGTTTCCGTAGGGGTAAGGGAACGAACGACTGTCTCGCGTTGCTTTCCACAGAAATCCAGTTGGCTTTTGCTAAAAAAGAGCAAATGGCTTCTGTGTTCTTGGATATTAAGGGGGCTTTTGATTCAGTATCGGTTGAAGTCCTTTCAGACAAACTCCACGCTTGTGGCCTTTCCCCATTAATTAATAACTTTTTGTACAATTTGCTGTCAGAGAAACACATGAGCTTTTCTCATGGAAACTCTACAGCTTCTCGATTTAGTTACATGGGTCTCCCCCAGGGCTCATGTTTAAGCCCCCTTTTGTACAATTTCTATGTCAGAGAAATTGACAATTGTCTAAGTGACAACTGCACGTTGAGACAACTTGCAGATGATGGCGTAGTGTCTACGACAGGGCCCAAAGGGGTCAACCTGCAAGGACCCTTACAGGATACCTTAGACAATTTGTCTACTTGGGCTATCCAGCTAGGTATCGAATTCTCCACGGAGAAAACTGAGTTGGTCGTTTTTTCTAGGAAGCATAGCCCAGCACAACCAAAGCTTCAACTTTTGGGTAAACCGATCACTCATTCCATGTCTTTCAAATATCTTGGGGTCTGGTTCGATTCCAAATGCACCTGGAGATCCCACATTGAGTATCTGAGACGAAAATGCCAACAAAGGATCAATTTTCTCCGAACAATTACCGGAACGTGGTGGGGAGCTCATCCGCAAGATCTTCTAACGTTGTACCGGACAACGATTTTATCGGTTTTAGAGTACGGTAGTTTTTGCTTCCAGTCGGCGGCTAAAACTCACATCATCAAACTGGAACGTATCCAGTATCGTTGTCTTCGTATCGCGTTAGGATGCATGCACTCGACTCATACGATGAGTCTCGAAGTGTTGGCGGGCATGTTGCCACTATCGGATCGGTTTTCGGAATTGACCCTCAGGCTCCTCACCCGTTGTGAAGTTATGAACCCACTGGTAATCGAAAACTTTGAGAAGCTTCTTGAGCTAAACCCTCAAACTCGTTTTATGTCATTGTACTACGTGTACATAACTCAGGATGTCAGCCCTTCACAGCATAATCCTCATCGTGTATGCTTCTCCGACTTCGGCAATTCAGTTAGTTTTGATTTATCCATGACGCGGGAGATTCGTGGGATCCCAGAACATCATCGTTCCATGATTGTTCCGTCAATTTACGCTGCAAAGTTTGGCCAAGTTGATTCCGCAAGATCGTTCTTCACAGATGGATCATTAATAGAGGCGTCCGCTGGTTTTGGTATTTATAACGAATTTCATAGCGCCTCTCGAATGCTTCAAGCTCCTTGTTCCGTATATGTTGCTGAGCTGGCGGCAATACATTATACGCTAGAAACGATCGCCTCACTTGCACCAGATCATTATTTTATTTTTACGGATAGTCTCAGTTCTGTCGAGGCTATTCGATCCATGAGGCCGGTAAAGCACTCCTCGTATTTTCTCATGAAAATACGAGAGCTTCTGAGTGCTTTATCTTTAAGATCTTTTGTCATCACCTTTGCATGGGTCCCATCTCATTGCTCGATTCCGGGCAATGAGAAGGCGGACTCACTTGCTAAGGTGGGCGCTATGCAAGGCGATATTTACGATCGACAAATCGCCTACAATGAATTTTTCTTCATTTATCGTCAACAGTCGCTCGCCAGCTGGCAAAATAAATAGAGGGAAGGAAGTTTGGGACGATGGCTATTCTCGATCATCCCTAAGGTGTCGAAGAGTCCTTGGTTCAAGGGGTTGGATGTGGGTCGAGACTTCATTCGTCTGATGTCTCGCCTCATGTCCAATCACTATTCGTTAAACGCTCACTTGTTTCGTGTTGGGCTGGGAGACAGCAATCTCTGTGAATGTGGACAAGGTTACCAAGACGCCGATCACATCCTTTGGTCTTGTGCTGAGCATCGTGGAGTCAGATCTGAGCTATGCGATTCCCTTCGGGCTCGAGGTAGACAACCTAATGTTCCAGTTCGGGATATTTTGGCTAGACGTGATCTGGAGTTTATGAAACTCATATATGTTTACTTTAAGAATACTAACCTTAGATTGTAAGTTTGATTAACCTTGTGTTTAGTTTGTGTATTGTGCGTGTAGTTTTTTTTTATGTTTGTCTTCAAGATGAATAGAAATAAGTTCATGTTTTAGGATTAACTAAATATTTGTATAATAAATCATATTTCAAACCTCCTTCTCCCTTTCCCCATCCAAAAAATTGTAAATCTCCACTAACCTCGAGACGACCGCGAGTAATCGGTTCAATTCCTTTAACTCTAGATTTAAGACATGAATCATGTATAATGCAAATGATAACTCGGCTCTGTAAAGTTTATTCGATTGAGCCTGTACAAATAAATAATTAAAAAAAAAAAAAAAACTATGCACATGGCTGGTTTGAAATAAAATTCAATTTTTTTTTATTTATTTATATTTATTATTTTTTGTAGACATAAAACATGCTTAAAGATACTTTCAAAGTTTCACAAAATGTTCTTCTTCTGAGAACGAGAATCGTTTTAAATAATATAATTTTCATTTTCTGGCCTAAAACTATGATACGACTGTGTTCCGGAAATTTGTTTGACACGATTATAACGAGTTTTAAGTTTTCTTTCCATCGCTTTATGATCTGCGTCTGAAAAAAAGCCATAGTGCATGTTTGAATCGATTTTAGAAATTGCCCATGCATAAAGCTCTTTAGCAGTTGTAATGAGATGCCCCTGCAAACTTGCTTTAGCAGCATTTCGTTTCAAGACCCATTCGCATTCCTCCCAAAGCATCACATGGACCTTTACCGTGGCATATGGCGAAAAAGTTCCAAAATCCTTTTTCAAATGGCTCAAATTAAAAGCTGTCATCTTATTTTAGTACTGACTGCCTGATCCATCTGCGAAAAAGTGAATTTTCTTAAGGCTAGGTATCTTACTCTTGATGAAATTTATACAATTAACTACGAATAATCGAACTGAAACATGGTTGTGCTTGGTAAACTCCGCGATTGCAGTGAAACTAGTAAACATTAAATCTTTGGTATGATCATCTCTATAATAAAAAGCAAATGGATGTAAAGTGCACTGTGCGTTTGCCCAATGAAATCCTTGTACAGCGTCTTGTACAACAAATGAAAAGTTTTCAGCAAAATCACATATTATTATACATTCCGTTACTTTCAAGTTACTTTTGACATATTTCAAGTATTTACCTTGTTGTTCAGCTATGAAATTATGTGGTGATAAATCGGATAAGTTTTCCAAAAACATGTCTATAAACTCTTGTGTTTCCAACTCCACTAAATCCATGATACAACGGTCAGCTGGACGCCATTGTTTAAATTTTAAGGATTCCACATTTCCATCGGTCAGGATAGTAACCATTTCTGAAGTCAAATTTTGTATACCTGGGCAATGTTTATACATGTTTAACCAACACTGTTCTGTGGGGTTGGTGCAAATAATTTTAAAAAACAAGTCATAGTATGATTTCACATCAGCTGGAAGTGACTTTCTATCTTGAAGAGTTTTAAACATTAATTTAACACTTTGGTGGTAAACACACACACAAACCGTATGTGTGCCACTCGTTCCTGCCAGAATGCAATGCTTAGGGCGGTTACTTGCAAACATTGAAAACGCTATTTTAGTAGCGGGATATTGATCCTTGAAAATGGCATAAACTTCTTGCAAATTACACAATACTAATCTTCGTTGTATATAAACCTTACCATCAACATTTTTTGTAATAACATAGGCTCGTCTTCCTGGACAGGCTCGGCTTATTTCGTCACTGGTATAGAAATCACGCACGAGTGATAAAGTTTCTTCTGCTTGGTCTGATCCGCCATATATTGAGAAACACCGAATTCCTTCGTTATTTTATATGCTGACCAGCTTCTAGGTAAAGTCATGAGAATGCGATACTTCTCATTATTATCATGAGTTTCTAGAAACTTTTCCTTGAGTTGCTGAATGATTTCATCATCGTTTGTAGTAGTCACACTGTCAGTACTTCTGATCGATTGTAAACTGGGTGCTTCTAGTGACTCTGAAAATGAAGTTAAAAAAACATATTTGACATTACTGTAAACACTACACTACATTCGAGCCTGACGTTACAAAATTTTCAGAATGCTATAATTTGCCGTCATGCTCGTTTGACTCATGGCTACCAATGTAAATACATTTTTTAAATACAATATTCACCTTGGCTGTTGACAGCAGGAACTTCGGATGGTCCAGCGGTGGGCTCTTCGGGTGCGGGTTTATACAGTTTGAGGTAGCAATTTCTGCATATGAAGGAACTGCCATCTAATTTCACTTTTTTCTTCACCGCATGAACTTGAAGAGCTTGGGTAAGATTCCTTTTTAAAGTATTTGAAACCCACAAACAACAACAAGAACACATAAAATTCATCGTTTATAAAACACTGGCTGTACAGAATATCTTTGGATTAACAGAGCCTTTGTTTCCTTACTGATTGTTTCACTTGTATGTTCATCCTTAAATATACCACCATGCATTGTACCTAGGAACGAACACCTTACCTACCAAGTTTTCCGAATGATTTTAGCATGTGCTCTGCATAGGTAGCTATTTACTTGGTGAAGTATTCACTTTGAATAAACAAGCCTATGAAAGCAGAAGCAGAAAATTGATATGGATTATGTGACTATATCAGCTATGTACCAATGGAGACGCAGGGTAATCTAGTCGTATTGGAGTAATGAGCGAAATTTCTTAACATGATAATTAAAAAAAAAAATCGTAACTCAAAAACGAAGACAAATACATCACTGTTGTGTAGAAAAGCCTGAATTTTCAAAAAAAAAAAATATATAAAAACGTGTCACGCCCATTGTCTACAAACCATGAAAACCATAAAAAAAACAAATACAATCAAAGTTCTTCTATACTAAACTCCAATATTCAAAAAAAAATATTTTTTTTTCTGAAAAGTATTTTTTTTTTACCCTTTCATTTGATATTTTGATCATTCAAATCAGTTCAATGGTTCAAAAGTTATGATTAAAAAAAAATGCCATTTTTGGAAAAAAAAAAAAATAGAAAAAAATCGTTTTTTTGGACCACCCTCACAGGAAAATGGTCACCCTAATCAGAAAATAAAAAATACGGGTCTAATACTTTTCGATAAGGAACAAAACTGCCAATTGTTACGAAATTCTGAGAACCACTATATCGTTTTGCTATGGAATGGCTGTATAGTCATTCGACGTTTTTTCAGTCGACGTTTTGTCATTGTCATTATTTGTGATATTTTAACTTTTATGCCAAAGAAACTAATAACAAATCGAGATGATCTGATATTATTTTTTAATAGTAAAACTTTCTACTGGTTTGACATTCTCTTCTACTCTGGAGGTCTGTCTGTTGACGACCTCGTGGGAGTTTTGTGCTGAATGTCCAACCCACCGTCTTCCGTTTGTTTAGTCATTTTTGCCATATTCAATCCGTTCTATGTATTACTGGCAAGCATTGCTCACAGAACAATCCGTTTGAAGCCTCCGGAAATTCTCCGGTTGACTTCCTTCAATGTACACGAATAACTTACAAAAGTAAGATTGCAGGTTTTATCGGGGTTTTAAAGCCTTCTACAAGTCTAAATCATGCTCAGATCCCTCATGAAAGCAAAATTGTTACTTTCGTAGTTTCTGAATAGCTTTGAGCTACCTTTCAAAATGATTTCTAGTTCGCTAAGATGGATCGTTGCACACTGATTCAAATTGGACCATCGATCAACTGTTTATGAAATTTACCAACTTCAGGAAATAATGACACATCAACCTACACTTTGGAGGAACCCTGTCCAAGACCACCTCGCAAATCGAACCATTCGTAAACATCCTCAAAATCAGCTCAGACCGCTCAGGCCATACGGGAACGGCCATAAACCTCCACCGTCGGTCGTCGGCCACCCCCCCCCCCTTTAGTTAATATTTATGCATTCATTCAGACACAGCGGACATGAAAAATATGCTCTCAGTTATCTGTGGGTAGGTGTAGAGATGGCCTGCGTGTGTCTACACTCCCTCGAACGTAAACGACACGGCGGAAAACAGTTTCCGAATCGGTTCTCTCGTTTTGCATGTCGGCCTGGCAATTTCTCGCATATTTTTCCCGGTTCGATCAAAATGAAAAAAAAAATGTTTTCGTAGGTCGGACGAGGTGAAGGCAGGCACTCCATATTGAACACATTTTGCTGGTTTGTTTTCGTTTGGGATTCTTCGACAGATTTCGCCTGATATCTTTGCCTTGGTGGCACGTTTTTGCGTTGGTGTGGAAAATATGCCTTCTTCAGATGTCCGCCGCAAGAAGTTGACCGACTTTGGAACGTGGCACGAGATTTGGAGATTGACGGCCGAGAAGTGCGAGTAGAAAGTTATTACTTTTCCTTCATGCACGAGGATGAGCAAGGTTCTTTTGGATATTTTTAGACCTGTATCAAAGATGCCGACGCAGCGATTTGATGGCAAATTTGCGCTGCCAAGTTATGTTTTTTTTATGGATCGATTTACGACCGAATAAAGAGGAAAGTGAGAAGCCAGTGTTAAACATGATACACTGTTCGGGAGGAGCAAAAACGTGTAGCAACTTCTTCAACTTTGCCGCTAGAGTTTGCGAAACCATCTAGGAAGAGGATATCAAAACACTGACTGCATCGAACAAATACTCAAAGTTTCATCCGGAGGTTAGTCGCTTTTCATTTGAATAAACAATCACCTCACTTTACTGTTCAAGTTTCATGAATCCCGCATCCCAAGCCACTGAACGGAAAACTTCCTGGGTAACCTGCTGATGGAGAAGCACACCTGTTTGAAGCACCCGCCCTCCTAGGGAGGTTGCGAACTTTGAGGGAAAATTTCGAGCGTGATTTCCGAACAGCAAAACTGATGCACACTCCACACGCTGGAAGACAAATGGACAAAACTGTTGGAAAACTGTTTTCCACTGAGGAAGAAGACTAAGCCACACTCATCTATTTTCATCCGTCCACAGCTTTGGAGGTTCAACAAAGAGCTCGTTTTCTCTCTCTCTCTCTTTCTGTGTGGTCGGTTGGGATCTTGTTTGTACAAATGTTACTCCAACATGTAGATCGTATTTGCATTTCCCACCGCCCAACCGACCGACCATCCGTTGTCATTCAAAAGTCCACCCCCAGCCCCACAGCCTGCATCAGCCGGTTTCCGTTTGCCAATTCGATCGCATCAGCTGCATCAGACAGACCTACACCTCGGAACGATTGTACGAATGTACGACTGCTGATGCTGCTGCCACTGCAACTGCAGCTGCCAGATGGGAAAGGGTTTTTGTGTCATTATTGTATGTGAGCAGGGTAATGGAATTCAATGCTTTCGGGGCGATGCAAAATGGGTGGTTCGATGCTTATGCTTCCCTTCTATAATTGGAAGGGGGTTATGGGAAAAACGATATACACTTACGTGATTTGGAAGGGTTGTAGTTTGGGAGATTCAGTGGCTTTGGCTTGGATGCATTCAAATTTGAGGCTTATTTTAAGTAACTTTTTGCATATTTTGTAAGGAGCATTTCCAGGCCAAATAGCAAGAAAATGAATAACAGACTCGACCTTCTCCGATTTGCATAAATGTTGCATTATTGTTTGTTGTGGTCAATCATTCACATTTCAGGGCTTGTAGCGAGTCACTTTTTAGTGACTTGGTCACTTTTTTCAAGCCAGTCACTAAAAAGTCTCTTTTTTCAAGGCCATGTCACTAAAGTCACTTTTTCTTGTGATAAGTCACTATTTTAAACTTTTTTAAACGTGAATTTATTTCAAGATTGATCATTCTTCTGAATAGGCCTACGTTTTGTTCTATTATTTGAATAATTCGAAGTTGACGACCTTGTATAGAGTTTTTTTTTACGTTTAATCGTTCTTCTCTATCTACAGGCTGTCCACTCATTTGGTTAAATAAAGTTTCCTGAGTTTTCCAGGTTTTTCCATAACTTTTGCGTATAATTTCCAGGATTATAATGAGAATGCTATTTACGAAATCAGTTAAAAATATGTTTTTAACACAAACGTTCTTAAGACACGACAATCAGTTTAAAAGAAACAGCTTTACTATCAAATCCATTAAATGTTGAAGTTGTACACTTACTTCATTTAAGTAAATCTAAGATCACAAAATTTTTAATGTCTTGACGTTTCGTACTAACAAAAATATGGAAACATCAATGAAGTTCAATTGATCTCAGAAAAGCTAGATCTAGAGATTTTTGGAAAATTCCAAAGATCTTAAGAGGAAGTCCCCGAAACTTTAGCCTAGACCATTGAATTGGTTTAAAAATCTTTAAGTTTAAGTTTAGACAAATTCACGATAGTTCCATGATGTGTTGAATCAAAATCGAGAACCCTCAAGATGTTCCGAAAGATTCAGTACAAACACCTTCAGCAAATTTATGAAAACTTGATAAATATTTTAGGAACTTCACAGAAATCCCGAGAATTCCAGGGATGTTTAAAGGTGTTTACGAGAATTCAATTTTTTTTAAAAGCAGAACCGAGATCTCAATTAGCGTTGAGAGTTTTAGGGAAGCGCCGAGAACATCAAGACTGATCAGAGAATTAAAGGGCAGTTCTAAAAATTTCAAGGAAATTGCAGAAACCGGAGTTTCCGGAAACTTCGGATTACTCAGAGAAAATTTCTGGAATGCAATAAAAATTATAGGAACATCCGGAAAATGTGAGAGTATTTCAAGGGTGTTATTTAATCAAAATTTCAAGATCTAAAAAAAAATGAAAATTTAGTTAAGTTGAGAACATTATCGAGGTTCCATTCATAAAACAAGGCCAAGCACCGATATTCTCGAGAAATTCCAGAGAACTTCTAAGAAATTTATTTATTTTTAAATTGATTCATTATTTTCAGTGAAGTTCCGAGTACTTCAAGGACGATCATAAATCAAAACTTAAGGAAATTTGCAGCGACTTAAAAGGAGTTCCTTAGAATTATGTGATATTCCGATAATTCTATGATTGATCGGAAAACTGTTAGAAGCTTCAGGGAATTATAAATATATATCAGAAAATTATCGGATAATTTGATCATTTTATAGAAATTAAGGTAAGCATAGAAAACTTCTGAGGCTTTCCAGAGGAAATTAGTGATTACTGGCAAAGTACCGCGAGCGTTTATAAACTATATAAAATTTAAGGTAAATTGTTTAACTTTAAGGCAATTAAATCAATTCCAGTAAAATGGTGGGTTATTTAAAAAAAAATACTAAGATATTTAGGCAGTCTACAGCATTTGAAAGAAATTGAGAAATGTTTTGGGCAGTTTTAGAATCATCAGGAAACTCTAGACTATTGATGAATCTACGCGAAACTGCACCAGTGCATGCGACACCTAGGTTTGAAATCCAAAACCACAAAAGTGATGATGTACTAAACAATATTCCATACGATTTGACAGCTAGCAAAACGTCATTATCATTTTCACATCATTTCCATCTGCTGGCCGACCGTAACGTAGATTCATCAATTGAAGAAGTTATGAATTAGTTTCGATAATTTGAACTTCAGACAAATCTTGAGAACTGTAAGGGGGATCCTGCTAGGGTTTTCAAAAAATTCCGGCTTATGCGCCAGACGAAGAAGTCGTCTGCCGAGAATTGCAGATATGTGTGCCCAGCTAGCAGTTTTCTCAACCCAGCAGATTCCACCCACTAGAGTAACCCAACGACCAAAAACCATCAACGTCCCAAGTCCAATAGTCCAATCGTTCCTTTTCCCCCCCAATTTTGTTATTCTAATTTTATCTTCCAATTGTTTCTAATTGATTGAGTAAATTTTAAAATACGGTGCATGTGAAAAAGGTTTATTAAAATCAAGTTCAGTAAAGTCAAATTCGATTTAACGAAAAAAAACCTGGTTTTGAAAGGTTCAAAAAATCCATTTATGGTTTGCTCGTTTTAATTTTTGTTGTTGTTGTTTTATTCACAAAACCCTGCTCTACCTTTTTCTCCTATGTGTGACGTCACTCTTCCCTTCCCCCCCTTTTGTGTTCCCTTGTGAGTCGTTCTAACCCCTAAAAAAGCTTTCTTCCCCTACTAAATATAATTCAGGGTCCCTACTTATAAATCGGTGTGCTTGTGTGTGTGAGGAGAATGGTTCGCGTACTTACGGTTGCTGATCAACGGTACCTGTTCGAGCCACACTCGTCCGTAGTGGGTGGCTCTTCCGTATGATGATGGACGATGATGATCACCCCGACCGTTGCCGGGGGGGGGGGAACCAATCTACTTCTGACCGGCTCGATGATGCTCGATGGTTCGGTGCCAAGTTGTTCACCGCGACCAAGATGAAGATGCGACGGTTGGAGATCGCTTTGACCGCAACGATCGCCGGGTCAGACAACGCCGTATCCTAACCTCAAAAAGGGAGCGTCGCCAGAGTGGCGACCAATAGCGTGCACCGGGTGGGGCGGATGTCGTCGAGTGGCATTGCCGGGCGAAACTCGCTAGATAAGGAATTCACCGTTTGGGATAGTTCCAGTGTGCACTAGCGTCGGTGGGCGGTTTTTCTGTGGGGTGGTATCGCACGGAGGGCCTCCGGTTTTCAGGACGTGAGTCGGGCGGATTACGCTGGCGTTGGCAGCCTTCCCCCTTGTGGACCTTCCCACGAAACAGGCAATCACTTTAGGCGTGTGATGCACGTGGGGCCGAGTTCTTCATCCGATGACCAACGCTCTCCGAATGTCCTATAGTGGTACGCAACCACGAGGCGATAGGAGCACTCAGGGTAACCAAGCCTGATACCACCAACCAAGGACTCAAATTCACTCTGGGAGGTGAACCGATGGAAATACCGTCCAAAATAAACTCGCAATATGTTTAGCGAACGTTCCTGCCACAAGCCCAAATCGCTGTTGCCACCGCTCAGTGGCTTCTGTAGAAACAAAGAAAAACTCCTCAGAAACACATCACACATGTTTTTATCCACTACTTTACCTGAATTCTCAATCTTTTCACTTAAATTACTCCGACTCACTTTTAGCTACCTTAGCCTGTTTTTCTAGAAAAACCTTTCAATAAAAAATTTAACTGATTAGGAAACTATCTTCACTTTTGCAAATAAACTTCGCTTACTTTTATAAACAATTTTCGCACTCGTGACTCACGTTTTTGTGTGCTTTTTATGTATAAAAAAAGGTTAATAAATTCTGAAATAATAATTACACCACATTACAACATTTTAATTTTTTTTTTCTTTAAGTTTTCACCGTACTTGATTTTATTATAGGTTTTGTTCACTGCACTGATTTTCTTAAAATTCTGTACTGATCTTCTTCACTCGGCGGTCCAAAAGGGAAAGACCAAATAGCTCTCCCTGACCAACCAATAAACTTCCCTTCTATTCATTTCATCTTTTCAATATTCCAAGTTTTGTTTCCGGTTCTATCTTGATTTCTAAAATTCATCATTAGATTTTCCCTGTCACTAATCATTGACATGGGTGAAAACACAGTCACCCCACTATCATCGTCATTTCAAAACAAATTGATTCGAGCACTCGAATTCACCTATTGCCTAAGCACTAGGAGCAACCAACTCTAACGCTTCTATATGAAACGATCGTTTGACCGTTTCAGAACTACAGTGAAAATCATAGAGCTATTTTGATTATTTACTGCGGAAGCTTAGAGAAGTTTCTGAATTTCAGAATATCTTCAAACACTTACAGAAGTACAGAGATCTTCAGAAACTTTTCGAGAACCTCATTAATTTATATGGTTCTACGGGCAGATGGGATCGCTGCACATTTGAATCCGCCGTTATGGATTCTCGATCAAGAGTAAAGTTAAAGTTTCATGCCGGTTTGTCGGTTGCTGTACAACAAGCTTCATGAGAACTGCAAACACTTAAGAGAAGTTTTGAGAGCTTCGAGAAAGATATTGATCTTCGAAAAAGATAAAAACTTCAAGAAAGAACATATATCCTCAGAGCACAGATATTCAAGAGCAGGGATATTACATAAATTTTAAAAAAGTTTCGAGAAATTCAGTGACTTTTTAAAACTTAAGAGAAGATTCATGATTGTTAGGAAAATTGTGGAAACTTTAGGAAGTCCGAAAAAGTTAGAGAAGTTAAAAAAATATGAGAAGTATTGCGAGCATCAGGCTAGTTTCTCAAACTACAAAAGAACTTCAAGGCAGTTTTATTAACGTCAGGAATATTTTGGGAACTTTCAAGTAGTTCTGAAGAGCTCAGAATAGTTCATTCTATATTCAACGGAGATTTTTCATGAAAATTCGCTTGGAGTTTGCTATCTTAGGCTTAGGCTTCACATGAAGTCTGAAATTCCTCAGAACTACCATGAAAGCAGATTGCAGTTGATGTTTTTCTCATAGATTTTTTCCCAGAACTCCCGTAAAATAAGGTCCTAAGAAATTATAATAAAATTCCATGAGCCTTTAAACTGTGCATGGAATTTGACACCAGATTCTTGAAAATTTCTTGAAGTATTATAACTTTTCAGTTAAGAATTTATAAAATTTGTGGGAAATATGCATATTCTAGAACCAAAAACAAAAAAATATGAAGCCTCTGAATTTAAAAAAATGTATTTGTTACTGAAGATTAATCCATTCTAGATCTATTAAGTTCAATGTGTGAATGAAAATAACAAGGAATATTAAATGTTTTATTCTAAAATGCATTCTTAGTAAGAAAATTATTAAAGATAAAATTCCCTGAGAATTCTCGGTTTTTCGACAAATTTTCTACGCTTAGATCACTTTTTAGTCACTTTTTTACAACTATAAGTCACTATTAGGTCACTTATTTCTTCAACATGGTCACTAAAATCACTATTTTTGACAACATTGATCGCTACCAGCCCTGACATTTGTATGTATGTATGTATGTAGAGCATACCACTATTTGTAGAAGCGCACCTGTACGATACCTGTTTGTAATCAATTTACCACTGTATGAAGGGCCAAAAACGGAGGGTAGTCCCGTAAGCAGAAACACTTACAGCAGAGACTTCACGGGAGCAAGAAGAATCTCCTTCTATTGATAAAAATGTTTCGAATCCTATACAGAACACGCATTATACGAGGGGGGAGAAGAGCCCACCTCCAATTCACGAAATGTTAACAACAGGGAGCTGGCAATTCCACTCTCCCCATCTTAATCGCTTGAATTAGGCACCATCCCTACCCAATGAATTTATATGATAATATGAAAATAGGCATATGTTTTCGGCTGGTACAGAATGTCCCAGAAAGGTTATTTCCTTTGTTATTGTGTTGCTTCAGTCTCTCGAAGAGTTGGCGCACATGATCACGATGTTCTTCAGGCGACGACGAGGCGATGAACAAGTCGTCAATGTATGGAAAGATGAAGTCCAATCCTCGAACGACCTCGTGGATTAATCGACGGTGCAACATCTCGCACCCGATCGGTAGCGATACATTTAAACAATAACCCTTTATTTTGCCTTCTGCACCAGTTTTCTAAAGAAAATTGTTTTCTATATTAGCCAAAAGGCATTGACCGGACTCCCAGTCTCTATATATAAACCCTGTAGATATATTTTGAGAATATAATTTTTATCCACTAGAGAAGTGAACACAGTTTTTTTTTTCTAGCCCTAGTGCCAAATGTATATGAAATTTCAAATCGAAGATCCAGGATTTAAAAAAAAAAATTGAGGATTGTGTCCAAAGCACGACCGCATTGTTGACGTAGAACTACGAGATTGTTTTGCTGTTCCATTCAATAGTATATAAATGACAAAATAAATGGTTTAGACATTTGATTGAAAATTCAAAACCCTTGATATTTTTCACGGATGTCCCTTGGAACTTTCGTTAGAATTCACTTTAAAATATCTTTCTAATTCCCTTAGAACTCAATACTCTCCGAATTTCTTTGAGGTTGTCATAAGAACTCTCTTCTTCTCGGAATTTATTTAGAGCATTCATTAGAAATGAACCTTTATCTTACATACCTTATTATCTCTAGAATTCATTCTAAAATTTCATCTAAATTCCTTTGAAATTTTCATCAAAATTATCGAAAAAGTTCTTCAAAGTGATTCCATCCGGAAAATCTAGTAGTTGAGAAGATTATTATTTTCCAAAGAGTGGACGAAGTATATTTTTTCCCGGTTCATCATCGAAATCCACGGATTTCTTCCGGTGATTTAGAATGTCCGGCTTTTTCCCGATTTCCCGGTTCATTGGTCACCCTGTGTCCAGTATACAATAGGTCTTATCCATCTAGTTGAAACACAGAAAACGAAACTAACTCAGAGAGTGAGTAACTTTTGCTCATTCATAAGGATACATTTCTAAAAGCGTTGGTCACTCAGTGCATGAGTAACCTACGTAAAAGTGACTCACTCTCTGGATAAGATTCGTTTTCAGTGAACGTGAACTGCTTAAGCAAGCCATTTGAATCAAATGTTACTAGCGCTGCGTGGTGAGTGAATTCTGAACTAAGAGGCCAATCATGCGAATGTTAATGGGGCTTTAGTGAATTTCTCTGATGATCCTCGAAGTACTCGAATCTTCCATGATTATAATGAAACTACCAGAAAATATCTAATCTGTTTTGAAAGTATCCGGATTTTCATGAAGATTTCGGACTTCTTAATTGCTTTCAGAATATTCTTGAAATTAATGGAACATCAGGTTCTATGATCTTGCCGATATTTTTTTTTAATTTTGTTAAGTTCTCGAAACTTCCCTTATTATGATCTAAATTTTTTAAATCTTCATGTAACCTTTCTTACGTTACCAAAATTTTCTTGAACCTCTCGGTACTTTGCTCTAGTTTTCGGAAATTTCGCGAGTTTCTCGGAATTCCTTTTAAGTTTCAGAAATTTTCTTTACATTAATTGATCTGTTTTGATGTTTTTTGAGCTTTCCTAAGTCCTATGAATTCCTCCGGAAAAAAGGAATAGTCCTGAAAACCATTAAATTTCTCTGAAGTCCTTTGCACTTGTGAAGTTTCCAAAATATTTCTGGCATTTCCTTTCCTGAAATTCTCGGGTTCTCGAATTTTAACAGATCTTCCCTAACGCAGTCGTCATAATCGAGTACCATTTGGTTGTACATTGTTCTGCTTGCACCTGAAAAGATATAAAATAGCGCTGTTGTCATGCCTCTGCTCATTACCGCTTCGAATGGCGTGGAACTTGGTCCTGCAGCAACGGATTAAGGTGGATCATGGCATGTATAACTTTTCCACGTTCCTCATTTCCTCATTGTGATAGAGGAAATGAGAAACTTGGAAAAGTTATACATGCAAAACAGAGCTCTAAGAGCTTTTTGGTGTTTGTTATATTAGGAGTTATACATCTTTCCGACTGGTTGCAGTTTGTGACAGTCATCCAATTGGCTATCACCCTTTGCTCTTCCCAGCATTTGAGTTCCATTTTTACCGTACAGCATGCTATTCCACAGTATGGTTCTGGCCCATAAAACTATGAATTGGAACCTAACTTTGCTAGGTCGTCTGCCCTTTCATTCCCTTCAATGCCACAGTGTCCTGGTACCCAATATAAGTTTACTGAGTTTCGTTGGCACAGTTGCCGAAGCGAGAGAATACATTCACAGACGATCTTTGATGTACATTTGTAAGAACTCAGTGCTTTGAGCGCTGCTTGACTATCAGAAAAAAATACAAATATTTGCACATCTGTATTTCCTCTTCAGACAAACATGTACACATTGAAGTATGGCTACAATTTCTGCTTGAAACACTGTTGGAAAATGTCCCATCGCTACTGAAATATTTGTCCCGGGGCCAAAGATTCCTGCACCTGTTCGTGTTCCAATTTTTGAGCCATCTGTGAAAAATATGATTGAGCCTTGACTAATGTTAGGACCACCAGTTTCCCAATCCGAACCCGTTTCACATACGTTGAAGGGTAATTTCATAGTTGTCCTCTGGTTTCATCCAGTCTCCATTCTGGTCCTCTTTGGAAGTATTGTAAGATGCTTAGATGACCAACAAGATCACCTGGCATGACTTTTTTAGATCTTTTGAGCCTTAGAGCACTTCTTTCCACCTCCACGAGGTGTCCCATCATTCGTCTCATCATTAGTTCCATCATTCGCTTAGTCGCAGCGTTGAACCTGACTATTGGCTCATCAAAATTCGACTACATACATCCGAACATTTGTTTATCTCAAATTGACGGAAGACATTCCGCGTAACTACCATAAACCGAACTAGTTCATGTTGTTCTTCGTCAAGCTTTGTCTACAATTTGGACTTCTACATCAACACATGTCAGGCAGCCATCAGGTTCAATTGGCTAAACTTGGTGAGTTCGTTCCATTTTGTAAATTTTTATCTTTTAAAACCAGTAACGTTGGGAGATCACCTTTTTGTGGTGCATTACTGGTATAAAATCTACTACCGAACCCTAGTCGTGATAACTTCAAACTAGGGAATCAGGATTTTCCAGTAATTAAAGGATCACATTTTAGTCCTTGTTACTTTTTATGACTTGATAATAGTGACAAGACTTGGGTAGTGACCACCGCTCCGTTCTGCATTTCTATATTGTATATTTCAAACCAAAAATATTGTTTATGCTTATAGAGTTTACATAATCCTTTTCCCTTTGCCCTACTCCTTTTCCTTTCCCTTTTATCTTTTTAGAAAGCGAGTAATGGCGCTATAGCCATAAGTCATAAAAGGCTAGGACAAGAGTTAGTGCTCATGCCCCAACCGTCAGAAGAAAATGGAGCATCACTTAACCTTTCTAGCTTTGATGCTTCCAACGACCAACCAATCATAATTTTCTGAATCATCTTGCCCCTTAAATGCTGCACAGTAGGCCTGGCCGTTTTGATATGTGTGACGCATCTTCGATGTGAAACATATATCAAATAGACAAGAAAAATGATGTAGGTATATATATCATTTTCCAGGATATTTTCAAGAACTGGCTGTGTTGGTGATTGGATTGGTGTTGAAGATTCTCAGAAAACCGAATAACAAAAAATGCCGGGTCAATAATTTCGTCAGAGACGTATTTGAGCATTTCTCGGAGGAAGAGGTAATAATATAGATTATATGCAGCCGGTAAACGGAAGTCAGCTCCAAGCGGCATTTTTATCAGAAAACGGCGTCAGAAACTACAGACGGAATTAGTGAAAAAGGAAAAAGCACGACACTGCAAGCAACAAGCAAAAAGTGTTTGACAGCTAACTCCACGCGATGTCACACACACCAACATACGAAACACTCTTCAAACTGAAAACGTTTTTTTTTTATTGCAGAGTCAGGTTAACACTAACCCAGGTTCAAAAACTGAAACGATTGAATTGTTTTAGGTTAATCCTTCTCTTTCTAGTAAAAGGAATGATTACGACTAATGATGGATTAATACTCAGGTTCTCTTTAATGCACCAAAACTGGGTAAACTTTAGGGCCTCTTGCATTCTTTCAGAAGTGATAACGTCAAACTCTCCTCTTTCTATAATGACTCTGTCATCCACAAAGCCCACAACTTCGAGACCTTTTCCTGCCAGGCTTCTCAGAAGATCATCTACAACTAAAGACCACAGCAGTGGTGAGAGAACTCCTCCTTAAGGACAACCTTTCGTTGCCTTTACTGTTATAGATGAGCTACCCAGCCCAGAAGTGATTCCCCTTTTTGCAAACATAGTCTGAATCCAGTTGACGATGCGCCTATCGAAGTTCTTTGCCTTCATGGCGTAAACCATAGAGGAAAAGGATGCGTTATCAAAAGCTCCTTCAAAATCAAAGAAAGAGCAGAGTGCAATTTCTTTAACTGAAAGAGATTTTTCAATTTTTGTTTCTTAGGTATGGTGAGCAGTAACTGTTGACTTTCCGGATTGATACGCAATCTGAAAAATTAGATAATGTATGCGTGAACATGTAAGTTGAATTGATGAAATCATTCAACACCTTTTCCATAGTCCTTAACAAAATTGGTGACACTGATGGGCCTGAATGATTTTGGATGCGTTTTGTCGCATCTCCCTTTTTTGGTATGAATATAACTCTTACCAATCTCCATTTTGATAGAATATAATTTAACCTTATACTTGCCGGAATCAGCACTGCTTCACCTTTTTGAAGTAGCACCGGGAATATTCCGTCCACACCTGCAGATTTACTTAAAGGGCTAAAAAGATCTCACCGCATTTTCTACTCCGGCCTCAGTGAAGATTTCATCAGCTATATCTGGTGTAGTGTCTCCTGTTCTTTGAGACTCCGAAGAGGTCTCCGTAGAACATCTTTCATCAACAAAATCAGAGTTAGCCTCACACAAGACTGATCCAGGAAAATGTGTTTCCATCATTAGATCTAAAGTTTCAGAAAGAGATTTGATGAAACCTGCATCGAGACATTTAAGATTACCAAGTTCTGTCGTATGATCTTTCGAAAGAGTGTTTTGTAACCTTGCCACTTCCGAAATACTGTGTATGCTTTCACACATTCGAATCCAAGACCGTCTCTTAGATTTCCTTATTTCGTTATTATATTCAGATAGAGATTTCTTGTACTGTGTCCAATCAGTACTGATTTTCACCTTATTGAACATCTTACGAGAAGTTTTCCGAAGGCGCTCCAAATTCGAATTCCATCACGGTACATCCCTGCTAGAGGAAGACCACTTGATAGGACAACTACTATTAACCACTTCATTCGAGCACTTAAAATGACGTTTACTACCACTCGAACTTTGAAATAAAACATTATTTTGAGATTTTTTCTTCTAGAACTTCGAGAAAAGTAGCCAACATTTGTGCGTTTCATAAAAAAATAGAAATTAATTGGTCCAGTTTTGTGAAATCGCTGGTAGAAAGTCACGCCAAAACTGCTTTACAAAGTGGTCAATTGAAAGAACTGATAATCCTTTCGTTTACCTTTTGGGAAAATGATTCCAACTGCATATACTAAGAGATCGATTCAATTTTAATATTATTTGTAAATATGTCAGAATTCATCGGAACTTACCCTGACAGGTCTCTAAACTTACCCAAAAGTCTGGACTATTCTGAAGATTCAGAATAAAATCCTGCAGTTTTCCTGATACAAAAATGAAACCGCACTACAACAATTTAAGCATCCCCGAAGTTCGGAGGAATTTGAAATAACAACTGGCTGGAGGAGACGCATGAACCTTTCGAGCGAAGCCAGAAGAAACTTTCAATGGAACTTGAAATAACTTTCCCGTAAGAATCGGAAAATAACTTACGGGGGAGGGGCGACCCCGGCGTAGTGATTAGCATCCATACCTTTCAAGCCAAAGTCACGAGTTCAAATCTCACCCCGGACCAATCACGAATGACCCAAGAGCGTTAAAGTGACTATAATAAAAAAAAACTTACGGGGTAAGTTGTCAGAAAATTCCAAGCGAAGTTTGAATAAACTTCAGGAAGTTAAAAAATTAACATTTTGATGGACCTATTTATTCACTGAATAATAGTATTTTTCGATTCCCAGGAATCACCGGGATGATTCATCAGTTGTTTCTCGATTCCTGGGTAGCCAAAAACAGCAAGGAAATGGAAACTTTAGTCGAAAGAGTATCAGGCTCTAAACGTTTGAGATATTCAAGAAGATAAAATTCTCTCACAATAGTTTCCTCTGAAAGTTCAGCGCGGACAGGCAATCATTTTAATTATCCGTATGTCCGTATCCGTAAATCCGTATGAATCGGTATAGCATCCAAAAAATCGGTATTCTGGGAAACCAGGTATGTACATCGGTATCAAGATCGAAAATCGGTATAAACACCGATAAATCGGTATATCTGGCAACGCTGGTATCGCCAACGTAGGGCAGAGCGCTTCCATTGCAGTCACACACTCTTCACGAAATGGCTACTTTCCAATGTTATCGACGAGTGTTCACTCGGCTGTCGACAGAAGCAGACTACTCTCAATGTGTGTCACGCGATTGTCTGTTTACTCGGCAGCAACCATTGTGTGGTCCTCCTCATTGTTCTTCATCAGCAGTTCTTTCAGCCGATGCGTCGTCGACTTTGCAAAGCAACCGTTTCGTGATGAATGTGTGAGTGCTGACCACGTTTTGCGTCCATTGCTACAATGGAAGCGCTCTGACCCTCGTTGGCAAATCTGCCATACAAGTAAACCACTGGAAGCAGCTCCCGTTCTGGTAGACGAGGCTTATTGGATAGCGGAAGATAAAATGTTTATTGTTTTGTACCTTTTGACTATAGTTTTAAGATGTATTGTATGGTGCACAAGAATCCTCGGCTCTGTAAAGTTAATTCGGTTGAGCCTTATCAAATAAATTAATAATAATAATAACAAAGTTATCGACGCATCAACCGAAAGAACTGCTGATGAAGAACAATGAGGAGGACCACACAATGGTTGCTGCCGAGTAATTAGACGATCGCGTGACACACATCGAGCGTGACCTGCTTCTGTCGACAGCCGAGTGAACACTGGAAATGTAGTTTTGGTATGTTAGAAAAAAGCACATATCAATACAAGGCACCTAATACCCCGTTCACATCACAGCCTATACACGTAATATAGGCTGTCTTGTAATGAGCACTCATACATAGGATTTCCAGTGAAAACTAGATGTATGTGTGCTCATTGCAATACAGCGTTTATCACGTGATATACGCTGTCTTGCAATGAGCACTCATACATCTAGTTTTCACTATAAATCCTATGTATGAGTGTTCATTGCAAGACAGCCTATATTATGTGATATGGGCTGTAATTTGAACGGGGTATAAGCAGGAGAAACGCAGGAGTTAAGATCTTGAAGTCAGGGGCTAATTCACTCTGCCACCTTGTGTCTGTGCTTATTGTGTTTCATGTGTGTTTTTGGGTGTAAGAAGGTGTTTCTTGGTGGTTCATCGTGTTGACCGAGCTGTCAAAATTTCAACCGAAAAACAATATATTTACTGGCAACCATGTCCTCAACCGGAGGGGGGGGGGCGTAATTGGGTTGTTGCTGAACCCAGGATTTACAATCAGAAACTGTTCCGATGCATTGGTCTTGGTTTTCTTTGCAAGACATCTTTATCCAGGTTTTAACCCTATTTGGCATATGTTCCTCCTGATGCTGCTACTTTCGTGGATCACAACCGGTCTCGTATTTTCTTTTCTTCGGATTGGAGGTTTTCTCGTTACTCGTTTTTTGACGTATAGGATTACGTCATTGGGGTTGCAATTTAAACAAAACCAAAATCGACCGCGTTAAACCCTGTTTATATTTTAAAAACTTCAGGTCTGAAGACATTAAACTCTTCAAAGATTCAAATTCACCGATCTCCAGCCGATCGTAGATTTCAATAAAGCCCTCAGGATATATTAAGCCTTCAAGATGATTAACTTATTTTCTGAATTCTAACGGGTTAATCTGACTGAAACTGTTGAGAATAGAACACAAACTGTCACATTCGAATTTTTAGGATGGAGAAAATTACAGTGTTCCAAGATTTCGATTATCAAACACTCCATCATCAAGATTTGTTAAGTATTCTTTCAAACAAACTGATTTTTATAAAATTACTCATAATCAAACTGTTCATGCAGAAGCTTAAAATATGGAGTCAAAATCTAAATGAATATAGTAAACATCTTCACTTGTTTGTCTCTAATTCAAAATCCTTTGAAAGTCTCAATTTCAATGTGCCTTTGAAACATTCAAATCTGGCCTCCCTGGATAAGACATCCCAGAATTTTCTTTTTGTATCAGAAAGCACATAATTAGCCACCACACATCCAAATATTACAAATTGAGTCAAGACAATGAACCAGCTGTGAACTGCCCCTGACAGACTCAGCTATGAAGCAATCGATCATTCCACGTGAATGGATTTCAGTCATCTCATCATTCGATCTTGAATCTCCCCGTACAGTTTCGTTATCTGTTGATGCCATTCGACGGCGGTTGGGGGGAAACCCCTGTCATAAATTACTCTGGTATCTACCAAATTAAAACCGGCCCGAAATGGGAGGCCGTTATTAGTTCGGATGGGACACACGAAACCGATCTTATCGAAACGTCAAAACGAGAGAAAAGAAGCTCCAAGTTGAAGTGTCCAATCGAAGTCGAGTGCCACTTGGTTTCCTTTCCCGTTGCTCCGTACCGCCATCGCTTCGAGTACAGCAGCAGGAGCGATGCAATAAATACAGATAAGATTGTTCCCAATATTTATTGAATTCTCCCAGCAATTCGTCATCTGTTTATATGCTTCGAACTGACAATTGCCGGTTTCTTTGTCCGCGGCAAATTGAGTTTCACCTCGAGTGCTATCTGGGCATCACTTGCCATGTGAATCAATTTCATCCGATATCAATCTGTGCTAGTGTGATTTCGTTATCGGAGCGAACCATATTTGTGACTCAATCGAAAGTCATCACTAATAAGTATCGAGGGGCAGCGTCGAATGGATCACGAGGACATTGGATTGCAAGACCATGGGCGGAGAGTTGCTTCGATTACCGATTATCGAAGACGTGCAGTGAAAGGGAACACTTTTCACATTTTGAGATGAGGTCATCTGATGAAAGTCGTACGTTTGTGCCTCTCCAACCACACGGGGGATGGAAATATCTGCGTCCGGTTACGGCAACACATGTTAAGGCAAAATAATCCTCTTATTTATCATCGTCTTCATCGGCATCATTTGCTTGCTGCCCTCAAAGGGAATAGTAATATCTCAAACACGGGAACCAGTTTACCCGACCAAAACGTTCCAACACATCTAAGGATATTCTGTTAGGATCTCTTTTGTATGGCACAATTCAATGTGCATATATTTCGACAGGGCTGAAGCCAAACAAGATTATACGGTTTACATAGTTTATGATGCTAATTTTTATACGATAGATAAGGAGATGAAAGTATAGAGTTGATAGTTCCGTTAGAGTACGGCAGTGTGAAAATTGTATATAGAGAGTAGAAAGTGAGCAAGGACAACTTTGAGGAAGGTACAAATCGGGTTGGTTGTTCATCTCTCTTCACCAAACTCCCCCGATGGATAGGGATGGTTAGGGGTATTCCCTCCCACCACCACTGGCAAAAAGAGATGATCACCGATTTGCTCATGTACCGACGAACAGTTGTACCGCACTCAAGTTGTTATTTGAAGCGAGGCATCCAGTCGTAGGTTTGGAAATTGCAGCTGTTGTTACGTCTACCACGGTATGTGCTCCTGTCATCGTCGACTTGACGATCTCGGGTAGGGTGCCTCTACTGTACCTTTCGACCAATGACAGTAATTGATGGTAAGCTCCCATCTAGAGTTATGTACTTTACCTATTTGTTTGTATTACTTCTAGAGGTTGTTGGAACTTCTCGAAATTTTTAGGAATTTCTAGAAACATTTAGAATTTTATAGAAAGTTTTCGAAACTTCTTGTAATTTTTAGGAATGTCTCGGAAATTCTGGCAAAGTTTTTCGGAAGTATTTGGAACATCTTAGAACTTTCCGAATGTTCCTCAACCTACCAGAAGTACAGGTTGGCCACCCTCTGGGAATTCTAGGATACCCAGTGAACTTGCAACTTCTTGGAAATTCCAAGAACATGTTGGAAGTTAATCCCAGAAGCTCGAGAGCTTTTAAGAGTTTCGAAGAAGATCCGAGAACTTTCGAGACGAAAAGGGAGTTTCCGAAAACATTCGGAAAGTGCCCAGAGTTCCAAAATTCTTCCTAAAAGCTCTTGAATTACTTTAGGAGATTCTTGAAACTTCTCGGAAGGTCCCGGAACTTATAGAAAGGTCTCAAAAGCTCTCGAACTTATCGGATTAACTTCCAAGATGTTCGTGGAATTTCCAAGAAGCTGCAAGTTCCCGGGGTTTTCCCGAAATTCCCGTTGGATGGCCAACCTGTACTTCTGATAAGTTGAGAGACCAGCACTAAGCACCCCAAAACACGTTAAAAAAGCTTTTGGAACTTAAGGAAGCTCTTAACATTTCCATAAATTTTCAGGAAGTTCTTAGAAGTTCCCAAAATTCGAAGAAAATTCTCGGAACACTTTAAAATTTGAAAGATCTTCTCGAAATTTTTTATGAAGTTGTTGAAACTTTTACAATGTTCTTAGAGTTTTAAGAAAATTTTAGGAAGTCCTCAAATATTATTGGAAGTTTTTTAAACATCACAGAGAAGAAGGTTCTGGGAAATTTCCAAGAAGTTCTTTGAACTTCTCACTCCTCCTCGGAATATTTTTAAATTTTCAAGAACTTCTAGAATCGTCTTGAGAGTTTCAGAAACGTCTCGGAAGTTATTGCAAAGCGTATCGGAACTATTTGTAACTTCTTGGAATATCCCCAAGTAGCACACTTCCGTTAAGAAAAGTTGCAGCAACAGACTGAAAAAAGTCGTAAAGAAGTTTCTACAACCGATATGTGACAAGTGTGCCACTAGGGTCTCGGATGATCCTGCAACTTATCACAAGTACTTGCCACTTCTTGAAAATTCCAAGAACATCTTGTAGGTTCTAGGAACTACATGGAAGTTCTTCCGAGAAGTTCGAGAACTATTGATAACTTCCGAGAAATTTCGTGAACTTTCGAGTTCGAGTTCCAAGAGTTGCGAAATACTTCCAAAAAGCCATTGAAATTTTTAACGAAGTTCTTGCAACTTCTTGGAAGCATGGTACTATATTCGAAAATTTAAGCAAGTTCTGGAAACTTATAGGAAGTGTATTGAACGTCTCAAATTTTATAGGAAGTTCTTAGAAGTTCCCGATATTTTTATAATGTTCTCGTGACGATTTATAATTTTAAATAACTTCTCGACATTCAAGGAAAATCTTGGAACTTTTGTAATGTTCTTAGAACTTTTTGAAAGTTTTTGGAAGTCCTTAAAGGTTTTAGGAAGTTTTTGGAATTTCATGGTAGTTTTTGAAACTTCTTAAAAATATTAGGTGGTTCTGAGAGCTCCTCGAAATTTTTAGAAGTTCTTGGAACTCCTCAAAACTTTAAGGAGGTTCTTGGATTATCTTGACATGTTTAAAGAATTTCATGAAACTTCTTGAAATTTCTCGCAAGTTTTTGAAACTACTCGTATTTTGCAACTCATCAGAAGTACTTTGAACTTCTTGGAAAGTCAAGAATATCGAGAGCTTCCATGAAGTTCTGGGATCTTCCGAGAACTTCTGAGAGCATTCGGTAATTTCCGCAAAGTTCCCAGAGAAACTTCCAAAAAGCGCTTGAATATGTTTTGTGGTTCTTGGAACTTCTCGGAAGCTCATGGTACTCTTCAAAATTAACAGCAAGTTCTTTGAACTTATAAGAAGTTCTTGGAACTTATAAAAAGTTTTTGAATCATCTCGAGTTTTTCGGGAAGTTCTTATAAGTTCCTGAAATATTGAGAAAATTCTTGGAACGCTTCAAATTTGAAAAAAAAAACTTCTTGAAATTTTCAGGAAATTGTTGGAACTTTTATAATGTTTTTAGAACTTTATGGAAGTTTTTAAACTTCACGGCATTCTTTGAAACTTCATGGAAGCTTTTGAAACTTCGCAGAAGTTTTAGGATCTTCTACAAAATTTTAGGAGGTTCTGGGAACTTCTCAAAATTTTCAAGAATTTCTTGAAACTCCTCAACATTTTTAAGGAGGATCTCGGAACTTCTCGAAATGTTTTAAGAATTTCTGGAAACGTCTTGAAATTTCTAGGAAGTTTTTGAAACTTTTCATAATTGTGGGAATGTCTCAGAAGTTCTTGCGAAGTTTCTCGGAAGTATTTGGAACTTTGCGGATACTCTCTGAATTTAGTAGAAGTGCTCGCAACTTCTTGGAAATTCCAAGAACATCTTGAAAGTTTTAGAAACTTCGTAGAAGTTGATCCTAGAAGCTCGTGAGCTTTTGGAGCTTTTGATAATTTCCAAGAAGCTCCGGGAGCTTCAAAGAAATTTAGAGAACTTTCGCGACGTTCAGAAAACTTCCAAGAACATCCAAGAAATTTCAAAAAGTGTCTAGCAACTCCGCAAAATTTCGATAAGTTCCGACAACCTCTTTAAAATGTTGAGGAGTTCCAAAAACTTCTTAAAAATTTCAAGGATTTCTCCCAAAAAACTTTCTTGAAGTTTCAATAACTTCCTCAATTTTTCCAACCAACTCTGCATCAAAAAATTGAGGATGTTATTGAAACTTCAAGGAAGTTTTTTGGGAAAACTCCTAGAAATTTTAAGAAGTTTTTGGAACTCCTCAACACTTTCAGGAGGTTGTTGGAACATTTCGACATTTTCCGGAATTTCTAGAAAACTTCTTGGAATTTCTTGGATTTTTTTGAAAAATCTCGTAGTTTTTAGGAAAATCTCGGAAGTTCTTGAAAAGCTTCTCGGAAGTATTTTGAACTTCATGGAACTTCTTGAAACATCTCGGATGTTCTTGAAACTTATCAGAAGTACTTGAAACTTCTTGGAAATTACAACAACATCTTGGATGTTCTAGAAACTTATTGAAAGTTCTTTCGAAAAGTTCCCAGAACTTTCGAAAATTTTCAAAATGTTCCCAGACTTCAATTTGTTTCAGGATGTTCTTGAAACCTCTCAGAACCTCGTAAAACTCTTCAAAGTTTGAAGAAAAATATTGAAACTATTAAACATTTTTGAAACTTTTCGAAATTTTCAAGGAAGTTTTTAGAAGTTACCGAAGTTCATAGGAAGCTCTTGCAACACTTTTAAATTTGAAATAACTTCTCGTTGACATGGACGATCTTGGAACTTTTCTAATGTTTTTAGAGCTTTATGGATGATTTTAGGAAGGTTTATGGAAATTTTAGGTTTGGAACGTCACGGAAATTTTTGGATCTTCATAAAAGGAGGTTCTGGGACCTCCTTGGTAATTTTCTGGAAGTTCTCGAAACTCCTCAACATTTTAGGAGGTTTTTTGAACTGGAACTTCAGGAATTTCTAGAAACGGCTTGAAATTTCTCGGAAACTTTTGACAGGTAATTTTTGAGAAAGTCCAGGAAGCTCTTGAAAAGTTTCTCGGAATTATTGTGAACTTCATGCGACTTCCCGGATGTTCTTTCAACTTATCAGAAGTACTTCCAACTTCTTGCAAATTCCAAGAACATCTTGGAAGTTCTGCCGAGTAGTTCATGAAGTTTCGACAGCTCCGGGAACTTTCGAGAAATGTCGTGATCTTCCGATAGAATCTTCTTCTAGAATGATCTTCTCGAATTTTCCCCTTATCTCGAATGTTCTCACAACTTATCAGAAATACTTGGAATTTCTTGGAAATTCCAAGATCTTCTTGGAAGTTCTAGAAACTTCTGGGATGTTGTTCTGATCTCAGAAGTTCGAGAACTACCGAGAGTTTCCAAGAAGTTCCGAGAACTTTCGAAATATTTCGAGATCTTTAGAGAAGTTCCAAGAGCTTCCAGGAATTTCCGAAAAGTTCCCAGAATTTTTAATTACTTCCTAAAAGCTCTTGATTTTTTAGGAAGTTCTTGGAACTTCTCAAAATTTCATGGTAATCTTCTAAATTTTAAGAAAGATCTTGAAACTTATAGGACGATTTTGGAACTTCTCGAAATGTTAAGGAAGTTCTTAGAAGTCCCCAAAAATTTTAGAAAGTTCTTGCAACGCTAAAAAAATTGAAAGATCTTCTCGAAATTATAGGAAAGTAGTTGGAGCTTTTATAATACTCTTAGAAATATATGGAAGTCCACACACATTTAAGGAAGTTTTCTAAAATTCATGGAAGTTTATGAATCTTCTTAAAAATTTAAGGATGTTCTGGGAACTCCTCGAGTTCTTTGAACTACTCAACTTTTATAAGAGGTTTTCGGAATACCTCAAATTTTTAAGAAATTTATCGTAACATCTTGAAATTCCTAGGATGTTTTTGAAATTTCTCGTAATTTTAAAGTAAGTTATTGTAATGTTTTTCGGAAGTGTTTGGAACTTCTTCGAACACTCGAATGTTCATGACACTTATCAGAAGAATTCTAGAAACTTCTCGGAAGTTAATCTGAGCTGCTCCAGAGCTTTTGAATGTTTCCATGAACTTCCAAGAAATTTCTGTAGCTTTTCAGAAAATAGTTTAGGATTCAAAGTGTTTTTATGTTACTTCATACGCGAAGTTTGCGATTTTCAGAGTTGGTTGGAAATTCTATCTAACATGAAGCTTTAGTGTGATAATGTTGATTACAATTTTTATTTAATTTTTCAAATAAATTATCACACTTAAGCTTCATGTTAGGTAGTTTAGGATGTTTTTGAAACTACACTGAAGTTTATTAGGAGGTTCTGACAATTCCCATAACTTTTTTAGAAATTCTAGGAACTCCTCAGCATCTTTATGAAGTTTTTTGAACTTCTCGTAATTTTGAAGAAATTTATCGGTAGTTTTTCCCGTAGTTTAATGGAAAGTCTCAAAAGTTGTTGCAATGTTTCTTGGAATTATTTGGAACTTCTCGGATCATTCCGAATGTTCTTACAACTTATCAGAAATACTTGCAGCTTCTTGGAAATTCCGAGAACATGTTGAAAGTTCTGCCGAGTAGTTCAAGCTCCGGGAACTTCCAAAGGTTTCGGAAAAGTTCCCAGAGTTTCGAAGGACTTCCTTGCTCTTGCATTTTTTTAGGAAGTTCTTGGAACTTCTCAGAAGCTCATGGTACTCTTCATAAATTTTAGCTCGTTCTTGGAACTTAGTGGATGTTTTTGGATTTTCTAGAATTTTCCCGGATCTCAGATATTCTTGAAACTTATTAGAAATACTTGCAATTTTTCGGAAGTTCGAAGAACAGCTTGGAAGTTCTAGAAACTTCTCCGAAGGTGTTCTGAGAAGTTCGAGAACTTCCAAGAAGTTCTAAGAACCTTCGAGATATTTCGGAAGCTTTCGAGAATTTCCGAAAGTTTCCTGAAATTTCCGGGAAGTTCCCAGAGTTCTGAAGTACTTCCAAAAGCTATTGAAATGTGGAAGGAAGGTTTTGGAACTCCTCGAAGAGTTAGAACTTATGGGAAGTTTTTGAAACTTTTCGAAATTTTCAGGATGATTTTGGAATATCCCGATTTTTTAGAAAGTTCTTGGAACCCATTAAAATTTAAAAACTTGTCGGATTTTGTAGGAAATTATTGGAGCTTTTGTAATGTTCGTAGAACTTTATGGAAGTTTTTGGAATTCTTGAAAAATTGCAGGATGTTCTTGAAACTTCCCGGAAGTTTTTTAGGAGGATGTGTGTACCTCTCGAATTTGTTTAGAAGTTTTTTGGAACTTCTCAGCATTTCTAGGAGGTTTTTGGAATTTCTTTTTATTTTAAAGAATTCATAGAAACGTCTTGAAGTTTTTTAAAGTTCTTGCAAAGTTTGTCGGAAGTATTTGAACTTTCTTGGAACTTCTCCGGCGTTCTTGCCTTGGAAATTCAAATAATATCTTGGTAGTTCTTTCGATTAGTAAGCAAACTTGCGAGAGGCTCCCAGAAGTTCCAGGAAGTTCCAAGATGGTCCGCGATCTTCCAAAAGTTTCTGAAAAGTCCCAGAGTTCCGAAGTACTTGCAACAAAACTTTGCAATTTTCTACTAAGTTCTTCTAAGTTTACTAAGTTCTTTCATTCTTGGTATTCTTCAATGTTTTGAGCAATTTTCGGAGCTTATAGAATGTTTTTTTTTTATTTATTTTTTTTTAAGTTCTTAGAAGATTCCGCATTTGTAGGAAGTTCATGGAACTCATTACAATTTTAAGAAACAAATTTTTTAAGAAGTTGTTGGAGCTTTTATAATGTTCTTAGGACTTGATGGATGTTTCTGAAATTCTTCAAATACCTTCAGATACCTTTTTTTCGTCGATTTTTTCTTTTAATTCTACCACTTAAAAAAATAAAAAAAAGTTGTAGAATTAAATGTAAAAATCGTCGACAAAGATATATTCTCCTTAAACACTCATCAATCAATTTAGATAATTTAGGATGTTTTTGAAACTTCCTCGAAGGTTTTGAGGAACAGCTCCTCGAAGTATTTTAGAAGTTTTTTGAACACCTCAGCATTCTTGGAATTTATTGGAGATTCTTGGAATTTTACTTTATTTTCAAGAATTGATTGATACTTTTTTAAGCTTCTCGGAAGGTTTTTAAAGTTCATGTAGGTTTTAAGAAAGATTCGGAAGCTCTTGCAAAGTTTCTCGGAATGTATTTGAAACTTTTTGAAACTTCTCGGATGGTCTTGCCTTGTAATTTCAAAGAATATCTTGGGAAAACTTTTGAAACGAGTAGTTCGGAAACTTTTGAGAGCTTCCAAGAAGTTCCGGGAAGTTCCGAAAAGCTCTGCGATCTTTCAAAAGCTTCCGAAATGTCCCCAGAGTTCCGAAGTACTTCCAAAATGACATTGCATTTTTTTACTACGTTCTTGAAACATTCATGTACCACCAATGCACGATGATCCAGGATTGGAATTTAGCAAGACAAAAGTCCATAGTACTTTTGTTTTAGGATTTAGGCTTTGGTGTCTTCAGTGAAGTTTTTTTTTTCTTAAAACTATCCTTCTGTTGGTGCCTTCAAACATTAGGGTGATCCTTTAATGTTTTGAAATCCAAAAACTAACTTTCTTATTTAAAAAAAATAAAAACACACATTGTTCAAAAAACTTGTTGGTGAGTTAATTTCAAGCAACTATCTTGCGTGGGCGTACTTTGTTTCGCGTGTTAAGGGCCTTAGAAAGTTTGTTTACAAATGCTTTTGTGCTGTTAGCAAATGTTATGCCTGATGTATTTTTGAGGTTGCTTTTGACATCTGATCCCCTGATCTCCCTTAGAAATAGAGCTTCGCCAAATAAATCTTCTTTAGAATTACCAGATAATGCGAAATATCTGCTGGCGGATAGATTAGTGTATTATTTTTAATTTAATTAAATAAATTGATTAATTAATACGGAATAAGATCACTTAGTTAAGAAACAAAAACATAACATACATAAACTTGAACGAATGCTGAACACGAGGTATTCAAATGATGGTCTCCTTTCAAACCTACTTGACAACTTTCTATATTACAAGAAGCTAAAATTGTTTTTGGGCATTCATTTCATAACCTTTTCTTGACTGTTTCTTGTTAATTTACAATTTTACATAAAAAGGAAGAAAGACTTTTGCAAGACACACGTTTTTCTTTTAAAATAACGTTTCTTCCTCTATTTAAGAAGGAGTTATTTCCAAATTTAATTGCAAAAGTGAGTGAACTAAAACAAGTTTAACTTAAGATAAAGAAAAAACGTATCTCCAGTTTTCCCATATAATATACACTAAAGTATGTCCTTTCAAAAGATGGCTAAAAAATGTCTGTACGTTCGCCTCATTTTGAGTGGTTGACATTTGAAAAGGACCTATTTTGTATAGAAAATCTTCAATATCTTTTGATAGTAGAGCGATACAGATTTTATTTCTTGAGCAAAGTTGTGTATTTTGACAAGTTCTAAAAGTTCTTCCACAACAGTTTTTTCGAAAAATTTGAAATAAAAAAGTTAGAGCTGAAAAAATGGATTTTTTTGAGTGCACCCTAACGCAGTTCAGAAATAATTCTCTAAAATGAAAACGGTAAGAGATTCAAATAGTTGCTTGAAATAACCTCACCAACATTTTTTTAAACAATGTGTGTCTTTATTTTTTTTAAATAAGAAAGTTAGTTTTTGGATTTCAAAAAATTGAAGGATCACCCTAATGTTTGAAGGCACCAAAAGAAGGATAATTTTTAGAAGAAAAACTTCACTGAAAACACTAAACGCCTAAATCCTAAAACAAAAGTACTATGGACTTTTGTCTTGCTAAATTCCAATCCTCGACCACTGTGCAATGGTAGGTAAATGCTTGATCTGAAAATGTTCAATCTACGTCCCTAGGCTCATCAATTGAACGACAAAACTATGTGTTAAGCCAATTTAGCGTATTTCGTTGATCGACCGTTTTGAAAATCACGTTATTTTTTATGATTTTTTATCGGTAATGTGGAAAATTCCTGTACGATTGGTAGCCATAAAAAAAAACCAGCCATAGGCTCTTTTCAAATGTTCCGAGAGAAAGGTTCTCTAAAAAGTAAGAGGTTGTATCCAAGATATGACCGCAGATTTGACGTAGGATTATGTGCTCGGTATCAATATTCGGCGACTGTGTTAGGGAAGCGGTTTTTGCAGGAAAGCAATGATAATTTTGATCACCAGTGGAACAGTTGGACATTTGTGTAATTTTCAATATTAGAAATTAATAGAGTATTCATTTTAGCAGATTCTTAAGAAAATATCCAATCGATTGGCTTGTAAAGATTTAACAGCCATCCACAATTGACAGAGTTATAAGTGGCCAAAATATGACCACTTTTCTTAACGCGGTCGATTTTGGTTTTTTTTAAATTGCACCCCCAATAAGTTGCCGAAAGACGTAATCCTGCGTCAAAAAAAGTTATGAAAAAATCCATAAAAACTACAAGGGACAGCCCTATGGGGTTGTACGCAATGGTGACGTAGGACGTGGTCTTATATAATAAATCCTATTTGTTAACTGCAGCAGGAGCGTGTGTTTTGCGTAGGAATAGGAATTTGAGCGGGTTTCTCAGCGACTCACGAAGAGCTACTGATTTCGATCAATAGCGGTACGGATTCTTCTTCCTTCTATGGATGCTCATGTGGGCTGAAGGTCGCTGCTTGCCGGGGCCCTCACCACGCGGTGATTGAATAAACACCGTTTGGTGAGACCGGATGGAATTCAGCTTTGAAATCTGTGTTAGGGAAATCGCTTATCGCAGGCAATCGGTTATAATTTTAACTAACATAGAAACAGTTGCACATTCGTGCAATTTTCAATAGTGACATTTTGAAAAATGATGAAGTCTCATATTAAACAGATGCGTAGGAGTATTTCTGATTGATTGGTGATAAAACTATTGAAATTGGTCTAGGCGCAGCTGAGTTATTAACGTTCAAAATCTTTCATAATTTTGTTACATGTTCCATTTTTAGGTTTCCACAAAGTGTACCCCCATAAGGAAATCACAGAGTAGTAGTAGTCCTACGTCAAAAATATAAAATACTGCAATTAAAAGGATGAAATGTGTCACAAACTTCAACGATTTATATGGAACATTTCATTTTACTTATTCGAAATAACAATTTCAACCTAAATTTTAGCCCATCTGGCTGTTTTTCATCGGCAGTTATTGACTTTTGAGGGGAAATTCCATTGTTTCTATTGGTGCAAAATATGGGCTGCCATACTAAAGTACCAAAACGGATTTATTTGTAAGATTTAAATTAACACTGTGTGCTATGGTTGGAATTAAAAAAAGAAACGAATAAAAATCTTAAATTCTATTTATTCCATCTCGGCATCCCAGATCAGTGGGATAATAACCCCATTCAATCTTTGATGTTCGGAGGTCAATAAAGCTAACTTTCGTTAATCTCTGCAAATGAACTGAAACACACCATCATCGACACCATCCATTTCAGCAACAGTAGCAGCGTTTCGAAAATGATTGTTTGTTTACAAGCAGCAAAGAGTAGACCGCTCCTGTTTCCACCCCTGCATCGGATTCCGGATGGATTTATGCGGAACAACGCAAAAGCAAAACAAAAAAAAAAAGAAAACAGATCGTCATTATTCAGCCCGATGAATTTCTGGTAAACAGTGCGCGAAAAATTAAGGTGAATGTTGATGGAATCCACCAATGGTTATTTTGCCTTGGCACAAATTTCCGAAACTATGAAGATTTACAGTGCGAAATTGAAATCCTTTTTTTGCTGCACTGCCAACATACATGTGATTAGAATTTCCTGCACAAAATCCACGTAGTTCCTGAGATTCGTGCCATCAAAAATTCGAGAATAACCATTTGCCGACTATTATCATGTTTAACCTTAATCTCTCGCAGCACTGGGTGTTGTACTTTGATCCGGCGTGTACATTTATCGGGCTGTTTGAAATCGGAATTGAAACGCTGGAGTCTGGACACATTTACCACCGAAAGGCGAGCAAAAACGACCTCCACCGGAAAATAGACGAACCAGTAGATCATAAAAATAAACCATTCCACAGTCGGAGGGCAGTTTTGAAATTTTTCGAACCATTGCTTGCATCTTTATCTGCTGTCGCGGCTTATCGTTTCGCTCTAAGAGGTGGATTTCTCGCGGACGATTAGATTGTGACGAGTCACAGACGGAGGCAGATAGCGATAAGCAAGCGAGTGTCAAATCCGACACCTTTATTTTATTTTATTTATTTTTTTGCGGTTACTTAAGACGATATAAATTTAGGTCAGCCGAAAATATTGCTGGAGGAAGTCATTTGGATTCTCAGCCTCTGGACTCGCCGTAGAAGTTGCATTGTCCGGGAATGATTTATTGTGGCTCCGAGACCGGATTTTCGGTTGCTGCCGGAGACGATTTTGAAATGGTTTGTTTTCATTTACTTCGCGATAAGATAGCGCGCCGGAGCATTGTTTATAGAAAAAGTAGTATTCAAATTTGATTAAATTCGTGATTGACAATAATCAAGATCGGACCGGTGAAGTCGGTGCCTTGAAGGTTTTAGGAAAAAATCTTCCGATCGATCATTATGCTAAGCCGATATTTCTTTATGATGTTGGCATTTTATATATTGATTCATTGTTAAATTGACCGAAGTAAAATTATATCCGAGGAAATATAGGTGGCAAATCGTAGATTGTAAAAACTTGCAAACTGAATTGTTTTTATCTAAAGCAGTTCTGCTTGATTCTAACCATTCTAACCCGTTCAGATTTATGGCAGCATTTATTGCCTGCAAAAAGTAAAACGTCAAAGTTTGTTTATCTTTCGATAGTCAAGATGTGCGATCCAGCGTTTTTCCAGCAGATTTTCTCCCGATGAATTAACCACTTCATTCGAGCAGATAAAATGACGTTTACTACCACTCGAATTTTGAAATGAAACATTATTTTAAGATTTTTTCTTCTAGAACCTCGAGAAAAGTAGCCAACATTTGTGCGTTTCACAAAAAAATAGAAATTAGTTGGTCCAGTTTTGTGAAATCGCTGGTAGAAAGTCACGCCAAAACTGCTTGACAAAGTGGTCAATTGGAGGCAGTTACTCAGAAAGTGTGCGATATTGTGCTGCACGAATCTGCTTTCGGTGGAGACATCCGCGAAATGTACCACCAGATGCAGATTCGTCCAGCCGACAGACGAGTGCGTGCGATTCGTCTTCCGACCGAATCCCAGGGAAGCACCTAGTATTTACGTTATGGACGTAGCTACTTTCAGATCGAAAAGTTCTCGCATGTTCCGCCCAGTTCGTAAAGAACAAGAACGCGATAGAGTTTGCAGCACAGTATCCGGAAGCCGCCGCAGCAATCGTCGAGAAACACTACGTCGATGACTACTTCGACAGCGTTGATACCATCGAAGAAGCGATACAGCGGGAAAAGCAGGTGAAATTTATAAATTCGAAAGGGGGATTCGTGATAAGAAACTGTCCTCATCAGCCTTGGGGAACCGAAACCCGTCCAGACGATACATTTCAACCAGGACAAAGAGACTCGGCATAATTTGGAATCCAGGTCAACACGTTTTCTCCTTCTCGACTGAACATCGCGAAGATCTACAAGAATACCTGCAGGGTCATAAGACAGCAACGAAGCGCGTTGTACTGAGTTGTGTCAAGGGGTTCTTCGATCCGTTGGGACTGCTCTCATGCTTCACCGTACATGTAAAGATCTTGGTTCAGGACTTATGGCAAACGGGCTGCGAGTGAGATGAAGAAGTCGACGATGCATGTTTGATCGCGTTCAAACTTTGAACAGACGCGGTCATCCAAAATCGACAGGCTTGAGCTGCACATATTCACGGACGCCAGTCTACAGGCATATGGCTGCGTAGCGTACTTCCGTGCAATGGTAGGCGGAGAAATGCACGTTGGTGATGTCTCGGACAAAAGTAGCCCCTCTTAAGTTACAATCCATTCCGCGGTTGGAACTGATGGGTGCCGTCCTCGGCGCAAGAATGCTACAAGCGATCAAATCCAACCATTCACTTTCCATAAACAGTTGTTTTCTTTGGACGTATTCGCAAACAGTTATGAGTTGGTTGCGGTCGGATCAACGAAAGTACAAGCAGTTCGTTGCATTCAGGGTTGGAGATGGATCACATCTCGGCTGAACCTAGCTGATGCACTAACGAAGTGGGGACAAGGTCCCCCATTGGATTCAGAAGGAGAGTGGTTTAATGGTCCAAATTTCCTGTACCAACCAGAAGACTGCTGGCCAACCGAGGGGTTGCCGGATGCAAACACTGAACAGGAAATGAAAGCGTACTTGCTGCACCATGAAGTGAAGGAGTTTCCAGAACCCGTGATCGACGTAGAAGTGACATGGCGCTGGCGTAAGTTGCTGTGAATCACAGCTTGCGTAATCAGATTCGTTACAAATCTTCGACGCAATGTTAAGGGCTTTCCCAAGTAACATTGCAGGTTTTATCGCGATTTTATAGCATTCTACAAGTCATGGTCTACAGAACCCTCATAATACCAAAATTCTTACTTGGGTTCCGTTACGAACGATGGTAGCAAACAAGAGACAACAACGGCTACTTAAGGCGGAATATAATGTAGTACAGCGAGCATTGCAGCAGGACAAATTTGCGAGAGCGGAAGTGATCTTTTGGAGGCAGCCGCAGTTGGAGGCGTTCCCAGATGAAGTAATGGTACTCCTGCGAAATTGGTCGCTCAAAGCGAATCAGAAGCCAATGCAGATCGGGAAGAGGAGCCCATTATATAAACTCACTCCGATCGCAGACGAATCCCGTTCGATATGAAGTTCCCGATTATCCTTCAGAAAGGAAACGCAGTGCCTAAACGATTGGTAGGTACAATATAACCATGCAAAGTTTGGACATGCAAATCGGGAAACGGTCTTCAACGAGCTTCGACAGAAGTTTCATATTCCAAAGCTGCGAACAGAAATCCACCAAGTGATGAAGAAGTGTGTCTAGTGTAGAGTGAATCGTTGTTTTGCTGAGGTTCCGATGATGGCTCTACTTCCGGTTCAGCGAATCACCCGACAACTTCGAGCTAACAGTGCTGTTGGAGTTGATTATCTAGGACCTGCTCTTGGAAGTGGTGCATGTCTCATGGCTCTTCGCAGTTTCATATGCAAACGAGGAGTTCCAGACGAAATCTTCTCCGACAACGGGACAAATTTCAAGGAACCAGCAAGGAGTTGATTGCTTGGGGAAGTGGATTGACAACGAATGTGCGGATTCAATGACGAGTGGCACAACGAAGTGGAATTTTAATCCTGCTGGGTGGTATTTGGGAGAGACTGTTTTGATCTGTAAAGGAAGCGATGAAGTCTTGAAAAAATATTCACAGGACTTCATGAAGATGTTTGATCACATGAAGATCATTGGAGTCATTCCTGGTCAATCTAATACCTTGAAGGAATATCTGAGAGACATAATTTGAATTGTTGTCAGTTGTTAACCTTCAGAATAATTCGTGATCAACCTGAAGTCTTGAAAAACAAATCCAAATGACTCATCATCTTTAGACTAATTCCTGGTCAACCTTCATGGAGATGTTTGAACAACTGAAGGTTTTTGGAATAATTCCTGGTCAACCTGATATATGAGAGAGATTAGTCGAATTGAAGATCTTCAGAATAATATCTGATCAACCCTGTCTTGGAAACATATCCAAACGATTTTATAGAGATTTCCGATCAACTGAAGGTCTTTGGAATAATTTCTGATCAATCTAACAACTGAAGAGAATATCTCAGAGTCTTGATTTTAATAATTTGACGATCGACAATCTTCAGAATTAAATCTGATCAATCTGAAGTCTTGAAAAAATATCCAATGAACTTTTGTGAAGTTCCACCCAGTTCAATACATTCTATAGAGAAGCACTGGACGGAACTTCAGGGAAGTTAACATAATTTCCTACAATTCCACAGAAGTTCCGTCAAGTTTTCAAAACTTTCGACAAGTTCAAAGATTTTTCTCCTAGAGTATAGAACTTCCGACTTGTTCGTAGATATTCCGACAAGTTCATGGAAGATCCGCCATGTTTATAGAGCTTCCAATAGATACACACAGCTTTCGACAAGCTCGCAGACCTTGCGTCAGGTTCACTGAACTTCCAACTTCTGACCATTTCACAGACTTTTCGACACGCTCACTGGATTTCCAACTGGTTAATGGAACTTCCGACAGGTTTACAGATCCTCCGACATGTTCACAGATCTTCCGACACGTTCATATAACCTCCGACAGGTACACCAATCTTTCGCCAAGTATCCAGAACATTTGACAAGCTCATAGAACTTTCTTAACAGGTCTTTAGGACAAGTTCATGGAACTGTTGACAGGTTTATTGAACTTCCGATATATTCATGGATTTTCCGAGTTCTCCCACAAGTTTACAGAACTTCCGTCAAGTTCACAGAATGTCCGACAAGTTCATAGACCTTCCGACAAGTTCATATAACTTAGGCCAAGTTCACTTATCTTTCTACAATTTCACTGAACTTCAGGCAAGTTTACAGACCTACCTACAAGTTCACAGAACTTCAACACTATTAAGAATTCATCTATTCTTTCCCGTTTTCTTTGGACCCATTTTGTTCCAGCATGCCCTTCACCAGTTCATACCACTTTCGTGCTGTTGACAGGAATAAGAATTTTCTATATCTTCATAGAACTCCAGAGATGTGCATAGGTCTTCCGAGTAGTTCACTGAACCCCCGAGATGTTCGTAGACCTTCCGAGATGTGCATGAAACTTCTGAGATGTCCATAGAACTTCCAGTCTTGCAAGCAGTTCAATGGACTTCCAATATGTTTATATGTTCCAAAGCTTTCATAGATCTTCCGAGATGTTCATAGAGCTTCCGAGAAGCTCATTGATCTTCTGAGAAGCTCATAGATCTTCCGAGAATTTCATAGAACTTTCAAGCAGTGCATAGAGCTTCTGAGCAGTTCATAGAACTTCCAAGGTGTTCATAGAGCTTTCGAGATGTTCATTGGACTTCCGATATGTTCATAGACTTCCAAAGCTGTCATAGAACTTCCGAGATGTTCATGGAGCTTCCGAGATGTTCATAGAGCTTCCGAGAAGCTCATAGATCTTCCGAGAATTTCACGGAACTTCCAAGCAGTACATAGAGCTTCTGAGTAGTTTATAGAACTTCCGAGCAGTTCATATAATTTTCGAGATGTTCGTGAAACTTCTGAGTAGATCATAGAACTTCTGAGCAGTTCATAGAACTTCCGAGTTGTTGATAGAACTTTCATAACTGTCATAGAACTACCAAGATGTTACTTGAGCTTCCGAGATGTTCATAGCACTTCTGAAAATGTCGTAGAACTTCCGAGCAGTGCATGGAGCTTCTGAACAGTTTATAGAACTTCCAAGGTGTTTACAGAGCTTCCGAGATGTTCGTAAAACTTCTGAGATGTTCTGAGTAGTTCATAGAACTTCCGAGCAGTTCATAGTATATCCGAGATGTTCTTTAAACTTCTGAGTAGATCAAAGAACTTCTGAGCAGTTCATAGACCTTTCGAGATTTTGATAGAAATTCCGGGCAGTTCACAGGTTTGTAGAGAAATTAATAGAAATGTCGAGATGTTCGTAGAACTCCCAAGATATGCATAAAACTTGCGAGCAGTTCAGAGAACTTACGAGCAGTTCACAAAACTTCCGAGAAGTTCACAGAACTTCCAAGTAGTTCACAGAACTTTTGACAGGTTCATAGAGATTCCGAGCAGTACTTAGAACTTCTGAACACTTCATAGAACTTCCTTAAAGTTTCCTTGAGGGAAAAGGTTTCCCCTTTACCATATATCGAGCAGTTCCACGCCAAATGACGAAATGAGCTGCTGAACAGTTAATAGATCTTTCGAGATGTTTGTAGAACTTTCATAACTTTAATAGAACTACCAAGATGTTCATAAAGCTTCCGAGCAGTACATAGAACTTCTGAGAATTTCGTACAACTACCAAGCAGTGCATGGAGCTTCTGAACAGTTCATAGAACTTCCAAGGTGTAAAACTTCTGAGATATTCTGAGTAGTTCATAGAATTTCCGAGCAGTTCTTAGGATTTCCGAGATGTTCGTTAAATTTCTGAGTAGATCATAGAACTTCTGAGAAGTTCATAGAACTTTCAAGATTTTGATAGAAATTCAGTGCACAGGTTCACAGGTCTGTAGAGATATTAATAGAAATATCGAAATGTTTGTGGAACTTTCAAAACTGTCATAGAACTACCAAGATGTTCATAGATCTTCCGAGCAGTACATAGAACTTCTGAGAATTTCGTAGAACTTCCGAGCAGTGCATAGAGCTTCTGAACAGTTCATAGAACTTCCAAGGTGTTCACAGAACCTCCGAGATGTTCCTAAAACTTCTGAGATGTTCTGAGTAGTTCATAAAACTTCCGAGCAGTTCATAGAATTTCCGAGATGTTCGTTAAATTTCTTAGTAGATTATAGAACTTCGTAGCAGTTCATAGAACTTCCGAGATGTTGATAGAAATTCAGTGCAGTTCACAGGTCTGTAGAGAAATTAATAGAAATGTCTAGATGTTGATAGAACTTTCAAAACTGTCATAGAACCACCAAGGTGTTCATAGATCTTCCGAGCAGTACATAGAACTTCTAAGAATTTCGTAGAACTTCCGAGCAGTCCATGGAGCTTCTGAACAGTTCATAGAACTTCCAAGGTGTTCACAGAACTTCCAAGATGTTCGTAAAACTTATGAGATGTTCTGAGTAGTTCATAGAACTTCTGAACAGTTCAAAGGATTTCCGAGATGCTCGTTAAACTTCTGAGTAGATCATGGAACTTCTGAGAAGTTCATAGAACTTCCGAGATTTTGATAGAAATTCCGGGCAGTTCACAGGTCTGCAGAGAAATTAATAGAAATGTCTAGATGTTGATAGAACTTTCAAAACTGTCATAAAACCACCAAGATGTTCATAGAGCTTCCGAGCAGTACATAGAACTTCTGAGAATTTTGTAGAACTTCCGAGCAGCGCGTGGAGCTTCTGAACAGTTCATAGAACTTCCAAGTAGTTCACAGAACTTCCGAGATGTTCCTAAAACTTCTGAGATGTTTTGAGTAGTTCATAGAACTTCCGAGCAGTTCATAGAATTTCCGAGATGTTCGTTAAACTTCTGAGTAGATCTTAGAACTTCTGAGCATTTCATAGAACTTCCGAGATGTTGATAGAACTTTCATATCTGTCATAGAACTACCAAGATATTCATAGAACTTCCGAGCAGTACATAGAACTTCTGAGAATTTCGTAAAACTTCCGAGCAGTGCATGGAGCTTCTGAACAGTTCATAGAACTTCCAAGGAGTTCACAGAACTTCCGAGATGTTCCTAAAACTTCTGAGATGTTCTGAGTAGTTCATAGAACTTTCGAGCAGTTCATAGACTTTCCGAGTTGTTCGTTAAACTTCTGAGTAGATCATAGAACTTCTGAGCAGTTCATAGAACTTGCGAGATTTTAATAGAAATTCAGTGCAGTTCACAGGTCTGTAGAGAACTTAATATAAATGTCGAGATGTTTGTAGAACTTTCAAAACTGTCATAGAACTACCAAGATGTTCATAAAGTTTCCGAGCAGTACATAGAACTTTTGAGAATTTGGTAGAACTTCCGAGCAGTGCATGGAGCTTCTGAACAGTTCATAGAACTGCCAAGGTACTAGCAGAACTTCCGAGATGTTCGTAAAACTTCTGAGATGTTCTGAGTAGTTCACAGAACTTCCGAGCAGTACATGAAGCTTCTGAACAGTTCATAGAACTTACAAGGTGCTCGCAGAACTTCCAAGATGTTCGTAAAACTTCTGAGATGTTCTGAGCAGTTTATAGAATTTCCGAGATGTTCGTTAAACTTCTGAGTAGATCATAGAACTTCTGAGAAGTTCATAGAACTTTCGAGATTTTAATAGAAATTCAGTGCAGTTCACAGGTCTGTAGAGAACTTAATATAAATGTCGAGATGTTTGTAGAACTTTCAAAACTGTCATAGAACTACCAAGATGTTCATAGAGCTCCCGAGCAGTACATAGAACTTATGAGAATTTTGTAGAACTTCCTAGCAGTGTCTGGAGCTTCTGAACATTTCATAGAACTTCCAAGGTGTTGTGAACTGAGTAGTTCACAGAAGTTTCGAGCAGTTCGTAGAATTTCCGAGATGTTCGATAAACTTCTGAGTAGATCATAGAACTTCTAAGAAGTTCATAGAACTTTCGAGATTTTGATAGAACTTTCAAAACTGTCATAGAACTACCAAGATGTTCATAGAGCTTCCGAGCAGTACATAGAACTTCAGAAAATTTCGTAGAACTTCCGAGGAGTACATGGAGCTTCTGAACAGTTCACAAGGTACTCGCAGAACTTCCAAGATGTTCGTAAAACTTCTGAGATGTTCTGAGCAGTTTAGAGAATATCCGAGATGTTCGTAAAACTTCTGAGAAGATCATAGAACTTCTGAGAAGTTCATAGAACTTTCGAGATTTTGATAGAACTTTGAAAACTGTCATAGAACTGCCAAGATGTTCATAGAGCTCCCGAGCAGTGCTTAGAACTTCTGAGAATTTGGTAGAACTTCCGAGCAGTGCATGGAGCTTCTGAACAGTTCATAGAACTTCCAATGTGTTCGCAGATCTTCCGAGAAGTTCATAGAATTTCCGAGATTTTCGTTAAATTTCTGAGTAGATCATAGAACTTCTGAGCAGTTCATATAACTTACGAAATGTTGATAGAACTTTCGTAACTGTCATAGAACTACCAAGATGTTCATAGAGCTCCCGAGCAGTACATAGAACTTATGAGAATTTCGTGGAACTTCCTAGCAGTGCCTGGAGCTTCTGAACAGTTCGTAGAACTTTCGAGATGTTCGTAAAACTTCTGAGATGTTCTGAGTAGTTCATAGAACTTCCGAGCAGTTCATAGAATTTCCGAGATGTTCGTTAAATTTCTGAGTAGGTCATAGAACTTCTGAGAAGTTCATAGAACTTTCAGTGCACAGGTTCACAGGTCTGTAGAGAAATTAATAGAAATGTCGAGATGTTTGTAGAACTCCCGAGATATGCATAAAACTTGCGAGCAGTTCAGAGAACTTCCGAGAAGTTCACAAAACTTCCGAGTAGTTCACAGAACTTCTGACACGTTCAAAGAGATTCAAAGAGAACTTCTGAGAATTTCGTAGAGCTTCCGAGCAGTGCATGGAGCTTCTGAACAGTTCGTAGAACTTCCGAGATGTTCGTAAAACTTCTGAGATGTTCTGAGTAGTACATAGAACTTCCGAGCAGTTCATAGAATTACCGAGATTTTCGTTAAATTTCTGAGTAGATCATAGAACTTCTGAGAAGCTTCTGAACAGTTCATAGAACTTCCTTAAAGTTTCCTTGACGGAAAATGTTTCCCCTTTACCATACCCAAGTAATAATTAAGGTTTTGTGAGGGTTCTGTAGACTATAATTCAGACTTAAAGAATGCTTTAAAACCTCGATAAAATTTGCAATGTTGCTTGGGTAGAGCAGTTCCACGCCAAATGGCGAAAGAAGCTGCTGAACAGTTAATAGAACTTTCGAGATGTTCTATAATTTCCCAGCAGTTTTTAGAACCGGCAGTTCATATAATTTCCGAGTTGTTCGTAAAATTTCTGAGTAGTTCACATTTTTGATAAAATTCGGGAATTTTTGATCTTGCAAAGATTTTAAAATGGCGCAAAAACCGTTGTAACGTCACGTAAAATGTGTTTTCTGTACTTTTAATACAGGAGGCATCGCTGTTGTTGGTCAAAAACAAAACGTTGAAAGCGTAGAAAGATCTGGAGCACAAAAGGTCGGAAGGACAAATAGTCGAAATCTGATGTAGATTCAGATTCACATCGATTTTACGCACATTTTTGATTTCTCCGAATTGTGCGTAAAAGAGCATATTCAATTTTTTATAATCAATAAAAATTATCAAAATTATGCAGGATGTTAAAATTTCTTAAGCAGTTGTGGCCATTGAATGATCATGAACGGCCTTCCGAAACATCTGGAGCATTCGTAAAAGTGGTCGCTTCATGAAACGGACCATATAATGCAGTGATATTTGCTTTTAATCTGCTAGCCTAATCTTCGTGAGATATATATTGTTCCATTAACAAAATATTCTTGATTCTCCAAATCATCCAGCAGTTCAGATCTTGAAGTTCTACAGACTGAACGAGGTATTGTACTGTATTCTGACTACATTTTTGAGCTCGGAGAGCTCCGAGGATCTCCGTAATAGCATGCGGGATACATAGTTGAGTTTAACAAAGTATTTTGGGTTCTCCAAATTATCCTGGAGTTCAGACCTAGATATTCTACATGCTCAGTAAAGTCTTAAACGATTTCCTGATTGTACGAATTCGTAGTAAGTTTGCAAATTCTCATTTCGCATAAAAACATGATTTTGATCTTCTACAGTCTCAGAAATTACACGATGTGCCAATTAAATTTTTGAAGCATCACAATGACAAAGTATTTCGGTTTCTCCAAATTATCCAAATTATTACCTTGATGATGATGGTTGTTTACATTCATCTGCGCCTGCTGTATTATGCATTCGAATCGATAGAATTATCCAAACCTTCTCTGGTAAGTATGACTATTGTCAAAAGCCTCATTTTCTTCGGCAACCTTTCAATTTAATCTGAATGTTAATCTGCTATTCGATTATCGTTAACTCTAAATCATCAGCATTTTGTAGTGCATGTGTATCATTTCAAGAAATAACTGGAAAAATGCGTTTGCTCAGCCAGAAAAACCTGATCAGGTTGTAGCTGAAAGTCTAAAGAATCCTTTGATAACATTCAGCGAAGTGTTTTGGTGAGAAAATACAGTGAAATTTCCGTATATGTACATTGTTGTTGCCGAAAACAGTCAATGGGTGCTGAAGCCGAAATTTACCCTATGTAACGCACCACAAATTTTCACTTGACGAGAATACGTATATTCCCCGACATAGGAAAAAATCTCTTACGTGCACACACAGAGAGGCTCGCTGTTTGTTCAATTTACGCTCGGCCGAACGAACGAACACAATTTGCGATCGAGTTTTTCACAGACTAACTGACGTAACACTAATTCTGTATCATCATTCACGCATTCAACGATTGATTTAAATATTATCATTTGCGCGAACTGCTCACCGCAGCGCTGGCATCGGAACACTTTGACGTTTCTATATATTCTGTTTACCTTGCATGCAACATTGTTAGCGACATAGCGAGCAAGCCTATTTTCCGCGAGAAGCCCGAGAGATGTCATTACTAATGTCCTATTTATTGAGGTACAATGTTTTCAAGAAAAACTTATTCAAAGAGTTACGTCTGTTTGTCTGTGATTGAACCATCACATCACTTCTTACAATTTAGAATTGTTGGTCTCCATAAACGTGTCAACACAATCTAAATTCGGATGGCTGAAATTTCGAATATTCACCTAATATGTGTCACCCCGGCTGCAGACGTGGAAAAATTGGGTCACCCCGCAAAAAAAAACATTCCATCCCATCCCATCGAAATCGTCATATCCAACCCGTCAAAATCGAACGGTTGCAATCCATCCGTCACGTTCTCGGTTTTCGTTGTCAATAGTCGCAAATCGATCGCACTTGGGGGGAAGGCGCCGTTAAAGGTGTGAAAGCACTGTACCTACTAGCTTTCCACAGCTGACTGACTGACTGACTGACTGTCCTACCTTCCGAGAAAAATGATTGGCACTTTTGTCTGGCAATCGGTCGTTCGCTCGTTCCGTGATAATGGATTGCCCGAGGATGACAATTCTGGTTCGCCGCATCCGATCGTGCCAAATCACAGCAGGCATGTGGACGTCATTGTGCATATGGCAGTGATGCTGACGACGGCGACGATATGGTTGACCGAATCAATTAGGGTGTGTTAGCATTTTTGGGATTTTGGCCCCGAATGTTCCCCTTTTTGAGAACTAGAGAAGAAGTCAAATGAGTCACCCGAAAGGGCAGTGCGGTTTTTTTTTGTGGCGTTTTTCAAGCATTATCTTGGAATACAATTAATTCTGTTTGTGCCTGTAGAGGAAATCTTATGGAAAATTTTATACCGAATTTGGGTTCGATGTATTTTCAACCTGAATCGGATATCAAGATTGGGTTGGTCTGTTTGATCACTGAACAAAAGTTCGGTTTCACACTGGGGTGGAACTGGTTCCAACTGGGATGAAAATCGAATGAAATCTTGGCTGCTATAGGGTATCCACAAAATTATAAGCACACTTTCAAAATGTCACCATATCAATCCCGATGACGTTTAGCAGCGGTTTGTGAGGGTGCTTCATTTTGAAACAAATAGTTTCAATCTTATAGGCCACCCTCCAGTTTTATTCATAGCCCCAAAATATGAGTCTATGTCAAAGATGGATTGATTTCGGTTTAGAGGTCACGCAAATGGTTCGAAGTTTGTATGGAGATTACTATGGAACAGAGATCGAAATTATCGGTGATGTGAGAGACAAACGGCACTTTTCACCCGTACAGAGATGATGAAAACATTAAGCAAAAAGCGAGAGAACTTTTTGCTCAAGCAAAGTAATTCTCTCGTGAAAAGCAACCATGATCATTTCTTCTCATTCGGTAGTGACAGCCGATAATTTCGATTCCTTTTCGGCAATTTTTTTTTTCCGGTGATAATGATTTTTCACTCTTCCCGAGGACCCGATAAAAACATGGATCCGGAACGAGTTGATAGCAAAGTGAGGAGGTGCGACCCTCGAGCGTCTGTTCACCATGGAGGTGCGGCTCAAACAGCGTCTGTCTTGGAGCAAGCGGCTGAATAAGAGATGCTGTATCACGTCAGCTACACCTAAGGTGACAGCCCCACCAACATGATGTAGGTATCGTGAGCCCGGTAAGGTAGCATACCGAAACATCACCTTTACTCAGAGAATCGAAGAAAGAGAAAACAACGAACGACATTTTCGGCAACCGACCCGGACAATGAAAGGAAACTCGGTTATTGGAATGTCAAAACCTTAAATAAACCTGGGCCTTTTGGCTCGTGAACTGCAAAAAGTGAATGTGAGCGTAGCTGCTATCCAGGAAGTACGGTGGCCTAGATCTGGAGAACACTTCCTTCAAATATCATATCTATCACAGCGGTGGCCTATCAGAACATGGAGTAGGGTTCATAGTGATCGGGAAGCAGATGAAGCGTGTTATGCGGTGGAGACCGGTAAGTGACCGCATCTGTGTATTAAGGATACGGGGCAAGTTCTTCAACTACAGCCTGATCAACATCTATGCGCCAACTAACGATAAATCCGATGACGTGAAGGACGCGTTTTATGACAGTCTCGATAAAACTTATGATAAATGCCCAAAACACGACGTGAAGATTGTAATCGGAGATGCAAATGCGCAGGTCGGGAAGGAAACTAATAAACTTCGCTGCTGCTAGAGGTATGGCCATCAGTAGCACCTACTTTGCACGCAAGAATATTCGAAAGCACACCTGGAGACACACAAATGGCAAAACTTACACTCAGATCGATCACATGTTGGTGGATATCGATGTAAGGACTTTCAGGGGGCCTAACATTGCGCGTCGGTCGACCGTTATGAATTGAACGAACCGGAGATCGATGCGTTTCAATATCCATCACTTGTCAGCTGAAGGTGTTGCTGCAGAATATCGCCAGAAGCTTGTTAGCGGATTAGCGAAATCAACGTGAACGAGAACCTCAACAATCTGTGGAACACAATCCACGGAGTGGTGAACACAACAGCACAAGAAGTGATAGGTACAGCTCAAAGACGACCACGTAATGGATGGTTTGATGAGGAGTGCCAGAGGTTGACGGATTTGAAGAACGTTGCCACAAGCCGGATGTTAGTGTCTGGTACCCGGCTTAACAGAGAGCGGTACATGGTAGCAAGGGCAGCTGAGAAACGAACCCACCGTAGAAAGAAAAGGCAATACGAAGAACGCGAGATTGCTGAGGCGCAAGTAAGTATGGAGCAGAACGATATGCGAAGGTTCTACGCGACTGTAAATCCGGAAAACCTTGAGATTAGGGCGTAATTGCTTTTGTAAACAAACACGTAATTTGCTGATTTCTCTCAAATAAAAGCTTAATCTAAAAAAAATTAACAACACAAACAGGTAGAGGAATGGATCCTCTATCATTTGGTATAGATTGTTTGCGAAATTTTTCTTCTAATCACGAGAAATTGGCGATTGGCGTGTTTGTTTACAAAAGCAATTACGCCTAAATCTCAAAGTACTCCGGAAATGATGTGTGGAGTAAAACAGCGTATTCTCCCGCCATATGCAATGACCTTGAAGGGAACTTTCTCACAGATAAAACCTAGGTGGTCAGGTGGAAGGAACTCTTTGAGACATTGTTGAATGGAGAGAGTGAAGGAGTATCAAGAAACAAAGTAAACATCGCAAACAACGATCGCTAGCCGAGGTTAAAAAGGTAATACGTGAGTTGAAAAACAATACGGCTGCTGGGAAGGACGAGCTCCCGGCCGAACTTTTGAAACACGGAAATGAGCAGCTGCATCAAGCAATCCACCGTATTCTAATGAAGATATGCGAGGACGAAGAACTACCTGCTAGCTGGTTGGATGGTCTCACTTGCCCATTATTTCAAAAAGGCACATACTAGAGTGCGCCAATTATCGAGGAATAACTCTTCTGAATTCGGCGTACAAAATACTGTCACGCGTTCTGTTTAACAGATTGAGACCGCTTGAGGAGTCATTCGTCGGCGAATACCAGGCTGGTTTTTCGTGAGAGCCGAACAACGACGGATCAAATGTTTACCCTGCGTCAAATCCTTGACGAAATCCGGGAGTACAACTTGCAGACTCACCATATTTATAGATTTCAAAGCAGCGTACGATTCAGTGAAGAGAAATCAGCTTTAGCAGATTACGCTAGAACATGTCTCTCCGGCGAAACTGATTAGACTGATTCGTGCAACGCTGGATGGATCAAAATCAAATGTGCGGGTTGCAGATGACATTTCGACCTCGTTCGTGACCTTAGATGGATTGAAGCAGGGCGATGCATTTTCAAACTTACTATTTAGCATTGCTCTTGAAAGAGCAATTAGGAGAGCTGGTGGGCAGAGGAACTGTACCATCACCACCACAAGATCGCACATGCTCCTTGCCTTTGCGGACGACATCGATATCATCGGAATTGACCGTAGAGCAGTGGAAGAGGCCTTTGTGCCTTTTAAGAGGGAGACGGTGAGGATTGGGCTCACGATAAGTTCTATCAAAACGAAGTGCATGGTTGCCGGTAGACAGCGTGGCAGCAATAGTGGTGTTGGCAGTGAAGTGGTGTTATATGGTGAAACATTTGAGGTAGTGGAAGAATTTGTGTATCTTGCAACACTAGTGACACGGTCTTTTACGGATTACGTAACCAGCTGAACTCTCGTAGCTTGCAAACGAAAGCGAAATTTGCTTGGTATAAGACGCTGATACTTCCGGTGGCCTTCTGCGGCCATGAATCGTGGACGTTAAAGGAGACTGATCGGAGAGCATTTGGTATCTTCGAGCGTAAGGTGCTGCGAACAGTACTCGGCGGTAAACAGGAAAATGGCATCTGGCAGCGTCGCATGAATCACGAGTTCTACCAAGTGTATAACGGTGCGGATATGGTGAAGCTTATAAAACACGGCAGACTACGGTGGGCTGGGCATGTAGTTCGGATGCCGAAAGAACGACAAGCAAAGATTATATTCAGCAGAGAACCCGGTACAGGTCATCGACTCCGGGGTAGACCTCACACACGTTAACTTTTTGCAGTTGAGGAGGACATCAGGTCGCTAAACGTTCGTGGCGACTGGAAGCGATGGACCCAGGAGTCAAGAAGACTACTTTGAAGACTACGGCGGAAAATCAACAAGTCTTCTTCTTCTTCTTCCTTTATTTAACGTCGGTCTCTGTTCCGCAATTTCGTGCCAATCACCGACGGACATCGATTGCCATCCATTAACGGCAATCGAATGTGCAGGAAGGCAGCTTCCACACCTGCGTAGGATATGGCACCCATTCACAACACACATGGGCCGGGACCAACGGCTTTACTTCCCTTCCGAAGGAAGACGTGACCAGAGATTGTTATGCCTCAGAAAAATCCCACCGACCTCGGCTGGGATTAAACCCAGACCCATTGGGGGTGAGAAAGCAGTCACGCTTACCACTACACCACCGGCGCCGGTAGATTCGTAGCCCATCAAGTATCAAGTAAATTTTGAAGTTTGTAAAAGTTCCTTGAGGTTTTCAGAATTTTTCTGAAGTTGGTTGTCTTCTCTGAAGTTCCAGAAATGTAATTGAAAATTGCAGAGTTCTCCAAAAGTTCACTGAACATTTCTGAAATTCTCAGATTTTTCCTGGACTTTGCAACATTTTTCCCAACATCGCAAATCATTCCAAAAATTTGCCAATCCCTCTGAAATTTGCAAAAAAATCCTTATTTTTCAATACTGATCAGAAGTTTGCTATAGGTTTTCTTAAGTTCACAGAATTTTTTAAGTTTGCAAGTTCGCTGAAGTTCCCTATTGTTTTCTGAAATATGTTGAACTGTCTTGTACTTCACAGAACTTTTCTGTAGTTTTCAGAACTTTTCTGATGTAAGCAGAATGTTTTTGGATGTCTCCGTATTTTTCGTAAGATCGCAAAACTTTCCAAAATTAGACGAGCTTTCTAGTCTGCTAAATTTCCCTGAGTAGAAAGTTTACAATTGTCAAAATTTTCCAGCAGCAATCCCAGATTTTACTGAAGTTCGCCGACTTCCCTGAATCTCATAAAACACCTTTAGACTTCCTTAAAGTTCAAAGAATTCCCTGGAGTTCACTTACTTGCCACAGAAAGTTTGCAGAACTTTCCAAAAATTTGCTAAACTTTCTTGAAGCTTGCATAATTTTCCTGAAGTTCTTTAAAATGTTTTTTCCAGAAGTTCGTTATAAAATTTCTGAAATTCGCAGAATTTTCACTTTTGCAAAAGTTCTGTAAATTTCGAAGAATTGATTCAAGATTTAAAAAGTTCTGTAAAAGCCGAACAAGTTGTGATGGTCCGTTGAGGTTCTGTGAACTTCATTGAAGTTTTCAGAATTTTTGGGAACTCTGTTAAATTTCTGGAAACACTTTTTTTTTATCTTTGAGCCTTTGGCTAGTTCATCTCCGAACCGCAATACTTGTTGCTCTAAAATTACGGGGATTTTAGAAATTTCAGAATATTTCCTAAAATTATTGAAACTTTTTCTAAAGTTCTGAGAAGAACTTCCCTGGAGCTATGGGAAGAACTTTTCTGGAGTTCATGGACGAACTTTTCTAGATGTCGTGGATGAACTTGCCAGAACTTCAGAAACATTCATCCTTGAAGTTTTGGGAAGAACTCCCCTGGAGTTTTGAGACGTACTTCCCTCAATTTCTGGGAAGAACTTCCCTCAAGTCTTGGGATGAACTTCCCTTAAATTCTGGGAAGATCATCCTTAAAGTTTTGGGAAGAATTTTTCTGAAGTTTTCTGTGGAAGTTCTTTGAAGTTCTGGAAAGAAGTTTCCCTAGCAGCACGCTTGGTGCAACACGATTGAGGCAACTTGTACGTGACTTATTTTAGTCTCAATCAAGTTGCTGCAAGATCCTGCCAGAGCTTGGGTTCCTTCTTCTTCTTCGCATTTCAAGCTTATTGCATATCGCATATTAGCTTATTACGTGCTCTCAACTTAGTTTTCTAGATGCACTTCCACAGTTATTAATTGAGAGATTTCGATGCCTGTACCATTTTTACATTGGTATAATTGTGTGGCAAGTCCAATCATACTTCTATACCCAGGGAAGTCGAGAAATTTTCCAACCCGAAAAATTTCTAAAACAGACCGGGATCGAACCCAGCCTCCTCCAGCATGGTCTTGCTTTGTAGCTGCGCTTTTACCGACTGAGCTAAGGGAGGCCCCAGAGCTTGGGCTGCTTGGGCTTATGAAGTGCTGAGAAGAACTAAAGTGTTGAGAATAACTTCTCTCGAGTTTTGAGGTTCTGGAATGATGTTCCCATAAGATTTGAGTAGAACTTCACTAAAGTCCAGGGAAGAACATCCCTGAAGTCGTGGGAAAATTTTCCTAATTTCTAGGAAGAGCTTCCTTAAAGTTTTCTGAAGAATTTCTCTAAAGTTTTTGGAAGAGCTTCTTGTCAATTTCTGGGAAGAACTTCCCTGGAATTGTTTGAAGAAGTTCCCTGAACTTCTAGGAAGGACTTTTCTAAGGTTCTGGGAAGGACTTTTCTAAGGTTCTGGGAAGAACTTCCCTAGAGTAATGGAAACAAACATCCCTTAAGTTCTATTACCTGAACCTCCGAAAATTTCTGGGAAGAAGTTTCATGAAGTTTTGAGAAAAACTTTCCTCAAATTCCGGGAAGATTTTACTGGAGTTCTGGGAAGAATTTTTCAGAAGTTCTGAGAAAAGCTTTTCTGAAGTTTTAGAAAGAACATTCCTATAGGTCTGGGAAGAGCTTCCCTAAAGTTCTGGGAAGGACTTCCCTTGCAATATGGATATAATTTTTCTTAAGTTCTGGAGAAAAAAAACTTCTCTGAAGCTCTTGGAAGAACTTTCCCACAGATTTGGAAAGAACGTCCCTAAAGTTCATGAAAAGACTTTCCTGAAGTTTTTTGGACGACCATTACTGATGTTCTGGGAAGCACGTTCCAAGAGCTCTGGGAAGAACGTCCTTAGAGCTCTAAGAAGAACGTACATGGAGCTCTGGGAAGATCTTTTCCGAAGTTCTGTGAAGGACTTTTTGAAGTTCTGGTAAGAACTTCTCTCAAGATCTGGATAAAACTTCCTTCAAGTTTTAGAAAGAATATCTCTGAAGTTCTGGATAAAACTCCTCTGGAGGTTTGGGAAGAACTTTCCCATAGTTTTGTAAGCAACGTCCCTAAAATTCATGGAAAAAACCTCCCTAAAGTTTTTGACTGAATTTTTTTAAAGTTCTGGGAAGAATGTCTCTTTGGATAAAATTTCCAAGAAGTTTTCAGCATAAAAGTTCCCTGGAGGTAGTACGAGTTTTTTTTTCAAATTTTGGGAAGAACTTCCTTGATATTCTGGCAAGAACATCCCTTAAGTTCTGGGAAAACTTTTCCTTGAGTTCTGGGAAAAAACTTTTCTAAAATTTTGGGAAGAACTTCCCTAGAATAATTGAAACAAACATCTCTTAAGTTATATTACCTGAACCTGAAAGTTCCATGAAGTTTTGAGAAAAACTTCCCTCGAGTTCCGGGAAGATTTTACTGGAGTTCTGGGAAGAACTTTGCAGAAGTTTTCGAAAGAACTTCCCTATAGGTCTGGGAAGATACTCCCTAAAGTTCTGGGAAGGACTTCCCTTACGATACGGAAATAATTTTTCTTAAGTTCTAAAAAAAAAAACTTCTCTGAAGCTCTGGGAAGAACTTTCCTACAGTTCTGGAGAGAACGTCCCTAAAGTTCATGGAAAGACTTTCCTTAAGTTTTTTGGACGACCATAACTGATGTTCTGGGAAGCACGTTCCTGGAGCTCTGGAAGAACGTCCCTGGAGTTCTGGAAAGAGCTTTTCTGAAGTTCTGGGAAGGACTTTTTGAAGTTCTGGTAAGAACTTCTCGCAAGATCTGGATAAAACTTCCTTCAAGTTTGAAAAGAACATCTCTGAAGTTCTGGAAAAAACTTCTCTGGAGGTTTGTTAAGAGCTTTCTCATAGTTTTGTAACCAACGTCCCTAAAATTCATGGAAAAACGTCCCTGAAGTTTTTGGATGAACTTTTTTGAAGAGTTCTGGGAAGAACTTCTCTCAAGCTCTGGATAGGATTTCCAAGAAGTTTTCGGGATAAAACTTCCCAGAAGGTCTGCAAAGAACTTTTCTGTAGTTCAGAGAAAGACTGTTTTTGAAATTTTGCGAAGAACATCCCTAAATTTCCGGAAAGAACTTTTTCGAAGATTTAGGAAGAGCTTTCCTCAGGGTTTGGAAAGAACTTCCTTGATATTCTGGCAAGAACACCTCTAAAGTTCTGGGAAAAAAATTCCTGGAGTTCTAGGAAAATACTTTTCTAAAATTTTGGGAAGAGTTTCCCTTCAATTCTGGGAAAAACTTGCCTCAAATTGTGCATAGAACTTTTCTAGAGTTTTGGGAAGCATTGTTCCGAAATTTATTTCAGGATATTTTTTTTTTTTTCAAGTCATCAGGTTGATTAAATATTATTCTGTAGATCTTCAACTTTCCATGAAATGGAATAGCATTTCTAAGATATGCATCCATGACGTATGATCAGAAGTTATTTAGTTAAAAAAAAACTTCTCTGGAGGTTTGCGAAGAACTTTTTCATAGTTTTGTAAGTAACGTCCCTAAGATTCATGGAAAAACTTCCCTGAAGTTTTTGAATGAAGTTTTTTGAAGAATTCTGGGAAGAACTTCTCTCAAGCTCTGGATAGAATTTCCAAGAAGTTTTCGGGATAAAACTTCGCTGGAGGTCTGGAAAGAACTTTGCTGTAGTTCTGAGAAGGACTGTTTTGAAGTTTTGGAAAGAACATCCCTAAGTTTCCGGAAAGAACTTCTTCGAAGATTTAGGAAGAACTTTCCTCAAGTTTTGGGAAGAACTTCCTTGATATTCTGGCAACAACATCCCTAAAGTTCTGGGAAACAGTTCTCTGGAGTTCTGGGAAAATACCTTTCTAGAATTTTGGGAACAGTTTCCCTTCAATTCTGGGAAAAACTTGCCTCAAATTGTGGATAGAACTTTTCTAGAGTTCTGGGAAGCATTGTTCCGAAATTTATTTCAGGATATTTTTTTCAATTCATCAGGTTGATCAAATATTATTCTGTAGATCTTCAACTTTTCATGAAATGGAATAGCATCTCTTAGATCCCAACAAACAATTTGAACTGATTGAAAGCTGAATAAGCTAAAAAATTGCTGAAGAAGCTAAATGTTTCATAAACAAGCTCTTATTCAGCTTTCAATGTTTGTTGGGATATGCATTCATGATGTATGATCAGAAGTTATAGTCATAGTCATAGCTGAAGTCACCAGGATTTTTTAAGCCTCAGGTTAACTCAGCTTTATTTTAAAGATTTTTTAAGGCAGGTTTTCTTGTTACTTGAAAAGATTTTTTAAGTTCGCAGAATTTTCCTAGTGGAAGCAAACTTAGTTAAAGTTCTCAGAATGTTCATGAAGTTTGTGCCACCTATACTGAAATTGTCAGAATAACTTTAAAATTCACATAATTTTCCAGAAATTTGCAGACTTGAAGTTCGTTGAAATTTTCTTTCCGACTTCACTGAAATTGGCAGAATACTTTTGAAGTTCGCCAGTTTGCCAGAAATTCACAGACTTTCCATGGGTTGGCAAATTTCTATGAAGTTTGCACAGTTCTGATGCTTCATAAAATTCACAGACTTACCCGAAATTCTCAGATTTTTCCCGAAATTTTCAGAATTTTCCTTAACTTTGCAGAGCTTTCCAAAAGCTGAACTTTCCTGAAGCTCGCAGTATTTTATGCGTGTTAATACAATTTGTCTGAATTTTTCAAAATTTTGCAGCAGTTTATTGAAATTTTAGGAAGTTTTCGGAATATTTGAATAATTTTCTTTAAATTCACTGACTTCACTGGATCTCCGCATGTTTCTTAATTTCACACAATTTTCTTGAAGTGAGCTGTTCTTTTTTGATGTTCGTAGAATATTCCTTAAGATTGCCAAATTTGAGTACAGCTTTTAGAACTTGCTTGTAGTTGTGAATTCTACGGTATAAAACTCGCAGATTGTTTTTAAGGAATTGTTGGCAGAATAATTTCGGACTTTACAGTCTTCCTTGAATTTTGAAGATGTTTTCAGAAAGCTGCAGACTCCCGTGAATCTCGTATAATTTTTCTGGAGAACTTTTCTGAGGTTCGTAGAATTTTTCTGGAGTTCACAGAATTTATCGGCTGTTTGTTAAATGTTCCGGTAGTTCACAGATTTCTTTTAAATTTACAGTTTTTTTAGGTTCACACATTTCCCTGATATTTTCAGAAATTTCCTGAAGTTCGTAATTTTTTTTTCCTGGAATAAGCAGAATTTAGTGAACTTACCAGTATTTTTCCTGAAGTTGTCAGAATATTTTTGAAGATCCTTGACTTCCCTAAACATAAAATTTTCTGAAATTCGTTAAAATTTTCCGAAGTTTGCAGAATTTTTCTAAAGTTCACAAAAGTTCCCTGGAGTCTTCTAAAAATTCTTGTTGTTCTCAAAACTTTCCTGAGGTTCAAAGAATTTTCCAGGAGTTCGCAGAATTTTTCGGCTGTTTGTAAAACGTTCCGGAAGTTCATAGTTTACTATGAAATTTAATTTTTTTTCACAGATTTCCCTGATATTTTTAGCGATTTCCTGATGTTTGTATATTTTTTCTGGAATAATCAGAATTAAGTGAACTTACCAGTATTTTTCCTGAAGTTGTCAGAATATTTTTAAAGATACCAGACTTCCCTGAATTCAGTAGAATTTTCAGAAGTTCATATACTTTCCTAAAGATTGATGTGAATACACATAATGATGTTTTGAAATATTTGCTTGCGTCGAAATCTTAGAGTCAACTTCACGATTTTTAAAACAATATATTAATTTAAGGTTCAATTTATTTAAAAGCATTTTTGAACAATTCAAATGCAGTTTGTTTCGACGCATCGTTTAAGATTGCCCAAATCTCGCGTCCTTCAATTTCTTGGGCTATTTTATACAAAATGACGCGAGCTTTGCGCTATCTGAAATGATGCGTCGATAGAAACTGCTTTTGAATTTTTCGACAATGAATCCAAAGCAAATTTAACCTTTATCATTAACATTAAAATTCTGTATAAAAGAACCTATTCAGCCCGATAGCGTTCGGCTAACTGATCATCCATGACTCTTTTTCTTTGTAAATTTTGACACTCCAAAATCGTAGAAGGAGTCGTGAATAAATAAGTTATTCAAATTGATACTAAATGTCTAGAAAATAACGGGATTTTTCAATCATTACAACATTTTCTCTTTTTCCTGCACATTACAAAAAAAAAAACCGGGAAATTTTTGACGTAGGATTACGCCTTTTGACAACATATTGGGGGTGCAGTTTAAAATAAAATCAAAATCGACCGCCTTACGAAAAGTGGTTAGATTTTGACCACTTATAACTCTGTCAATAGCTGATAGATTTTAATTCTAATCAAGCCAATTGATTGGAAATTTGTTCAAGAAGCTGCTTAAATGAATATCTTATCAATTTTTAATAGGCCACTATTGAAAATTACACAAATGTCCAACTGCTCCCCTGCTGATCAAAATTATCACCGCTTTCCTGCAAAAAGCGCTTTCCCTAACACAGTCTTCAAATATTGATACCGAGCACGTAATCCTACGTCAAATCTACGGTCGAATCTTGGATACAACGTTTTACTTTTTAGATTTGAAACCCGGGGGAATTTCAAAAGAAAAATTCACTTACCATCCTGCTATTGCCTGTTATGCAACGAAGAGTTTCTTAATGATCACTTTCCAATTATCATTTGTGAACGATGACAGTGAAAGAAGCATGGTGGAATAAACAGTGGATTAGGAGTATGGCTTACACAAATTAGGGTCTGGGTTCAACTCGCGTTTGCGAAAGTATTTCACGTCTCAGATATCGATAGTTGACAAAGTGAACTGATGGCACACTATGGTTGGCGCTCTTCCCTGATAGTATTGTTATGACATGCTGATTGCAGAAAAATTTTACCCATAGAGGGTCTAAATTTACCACTGACAGCACTGACAGCACTGGATAGGTTCTTCCGATTTTATCATGTTATTAAAACCAGTAAATTTACTCAGTTGTGTGGTCAGGAAGTGTGATTTTTGGTAGATTTCCCAGTGGCAAACACTAATTACCAACAACCAACGGCCACAGAAGCGTAAAGGAATCTGAATCGGATTCAAGCTGCATGCTACCTCCAATTAAACAGTTATAATTAGACGGTTTCTTCAGTCCCTTCAAGTGCCGTTTCGGTGCCCCTATGGTCAAACGTCTAACATCCCAAACCTGCGGATGCTGCTAATTCCCCGTACATTTCTGCCTTTTCATTCCGATCTTTACGTATATTTTTTTGTTTTCACTCGCGCACTTGGCTGTTTACAATATTGCAAATCACCTCCTCCGCCGGCCGCTCGTCCAAACCGCACACTTGGGAATGCTTCAAACGGTAGTCACTCAGTCAGTCAGTCAGTCAGCTATCATCATTCGCATTCATGGACTATGCCATCAGCCAACAACGGAGCGAACGCTTGAAAGTGTTTATTAAGATACGAATCTGACCCCACCGACAAGTCAGTGGTGCTACTCGCAGTGCAGGGCGTCGTCGTCGGCGGCGGCAACGTCTCTATTTGAATGCCCTTCGAGCACATCGCGCTCGGCGCAACGATTGAAGATCCATCTCTGCGGCGCGAAAACCTGTGTTCGTACAATTTGTGCAAGATCGATCCCAGCAGGGGTAATTGGTACCGACCGGCGGCGCAAAAACCCGGTAGCAGGCAAAGGCGTTGGAAATTGATCGATGGGCATTCGGTGTGCTGCGCTACTCGCCGACTCGGCGCTCGGCCAAATCGTATGAATGTCAAAGTGTGATCTATGGCACTCAGCTTCCCCATTGTGAGTAGGTGGTGGTGGTGGTGGTGGTGGTCGTAAGTTCAAGGAAAATTCCCTAATGGATTTGTTTGTTCGCTTTTCCGAAGAGCAAGTGTTTTTCAAGTATAGGATCAGTCTCCAGTCTTGGCTCATTAGCATCATTTTACTGACTAGAGAGCATCCCAATTAGCAGAGTGCACCCTTTTTCAATCTCCCTACTAATCGGATTGTGGTCTCAATTGTTCCATTATTGCTCGCACATACCCACACCCACATCCCCAACGATGACGACGTTGACGCCGGTCGGAATTGAAGAAGATGGTACTTGCAGTAAACTAAATGTAAATACGCTTTGTTCGAGCAACTAGAATGCATTGGAGAACACAATGCACTTTCTTAGGTCGGTCGGTGGCAGTTGCCATGCAAATGAACTACACTTCAAGATCACTTGAATGTTAACTCCGGGGAGGTCAATTTGGGGATAAATGTAATTGCGGGTGAGTGATGCAGTCTTACCCGGTAAGTGGGGATTTGTGCGCTGATTGTCCGATTGTCCGCAGTGAATGGCGCGAGGGCTAATTACGGACTGCGGAAAACAGTAAGTGCCTTCAATTCCTAGCCCAGCGAACCTCGGCTCGTTGCTAATCAGAGAGCTGCTCGGAGTACCGCAGTGTCACATCACGTATCGCGCCGATAAGATAAAGCGTTGATTAGGGCCAGGCTTGTCAATTTCGGTTTGAATTTAATTTACATTTGACAAACCAGCTGGCTGTGGTGGGGACGCTTCTTGAATGTCATCCTCGCCCGTTTATTAGCTGGGGTGAGTTATCTGGATTTTTCGAAAACTTATCTCGTTGATCAAAGGGGTTCTTTGTTTCAACATTGGATGAAATATGTTGGTAAATAATATGGCAGTACAAACATATATCAGGGCTGGTAGCGAGTGACTTGGTCACTTTTTTCAAGCCAGTCACTAAAAAGTCTCTTTAAGTCACTATTTTAAACTGTTTTAAACGTGAATTCAGTGTTGGCAAAATCATCAATCAAATTATATTTTCCGCTCTCATACGCTCTCAAAATCACGCTTGAAATTGGAACAAAATATCATGCTTAATATTGATTTTACAAGCTCCTTTGATATTGCGAGACTATTCACAACGTGCAAAAATCAAGCGGAGAGTTAACTAGACACAAAAATCATTCCTTCGCACATCGTTTTCTTCGAAAGAGAAAGTATAGTATGCTATCTCCTTTTACTGTTCACCAATGGCAGACACAAAGGGACTGCTACCAGCCGTTATGGAAGTTTCGGTTGCGTTCGGGTTTCAAGCAAAAATCATAAAACTCAATCTCACCACAGTTTGTTGAGATTTGCAGCTGGTGAATTTCGTTAGCTTGATATTCCGAGCTGCGATATCACAGCTTACAAAATCAACCGCAGCTGTATGCTTGTTGATTTTTGTCATAGAGTTTTTTTTTACGTTTAATCGTTCTTCTTTATCTACAGGGTGTCCACTCATTTGGTTAAATAAAGATCCCAGAATTTCCAGGTTTTTCCATAACTTTGGCGGTTAATTTCCAGGTTTATAATAAGAATGATATTTATGAAATGTGTTAAAAATATGTGTTTAACGCAAACATTTTTAAGACATGAAATCAGTTTTAAAGAAACAGCTTTACTATCAAATCCATTAAATGTTGAAGTTGAACACATACTTAATTTTAGTAAGTCTAAGATCACAACATTTTTAATGTTTTGACGTTCCGTACTAACAAAAATGTGGAAACATCAATGAAGTTCTATTGATCTCAGAAAAGCTAGATCTAGAGATCTTTTAAGAATTCCAGAGATCTTAAGGGGAAGTCCCCGAAACTTTAGCCTAGACTATTGAATTGCTTTAAAAATCTATAAGCGTGAGTTTAGACAAATGCAGGATAGTTCCATGATGTGCTGAAATAAAATCGAGAACCCATAAGATGTTCCGAAATATTCAGTACAGAGACCTTCAGAAAATTTATGAAAACTTCAGAAACGTTTCAGGAACTTCACAGAAATTCAGAGAATTCTAGGGAAGTTCAAAGGTGTTTACGGGAATTCCATTTATTACCTTTGTTACTAGCGTAACATAGGTATTAGAATCGATTTTCACACGTCCTGCCGTCTGCGCCCGATAGCCATCCACACAAGCTACCTGTATAAAACATTCCCAATCGATAGAACTCGGCGCGATCTGGCTCGACATCGTAAAATCAAATTAAACATCAAAAATCGACCCGACAAGGTGAAATTTGCTGATTTCTTGTCTGTATGTGCGTCTGTGGACGCGTTTCATCTAGACAAGCTTTTTTTGAGATGGCTCATGCGATCAATATGGTTGGTATCTCGTTTGATAGGCCCCCTTCCGCCATTGACACGATTGAATTTTTTCTCGATCTGACTTCCGGTTTCGGAGATATATAGGCCAGAATGATTTTAGTGAACGATTTTTTAAAAATCAACGGCACACTTTATCAACATGATTTCTTTAACAGTAGAAAGATCTTATCCATATCTACTTGGGGAAAAAATTTCATACCGATCTGACTTCCAGTTCCGGAGATTTACAGGATGGAATGATTTTAGTTAACGATTTTTTACAAATCAACGGTACATCCCATCAACGCGAAATTTTCAGCGTTGGAAAGACCTCATCCATATCTACCTGCAGAAAAAATTTCATACCGAGTATCAGAAGTCAGAAGAAGACTTTATGTTTAGTTTGGGCGTTATGATCAGAAGAAGAAATCGTACGCAAATTGTGGAATGTAGGGGAGAATAGCCCATAATGCACCCCTGGGTTAAAATGGCCCCGTGCAGTTTTTCGTTGCTTATCCATTACTAATTCTGGAAATATCATGTGCCAGAATGTTAGTTCAAGCACTGAACTAGCAATGCTGATTTTTGAATTCACGAATTGACAATCGGAAAGCTATGAAAAACAGCGCAGGGCCATTTCACGCCAGGGGTGCGTTGAGAACCATCAAATATTCCAATAGACCTTTTCGATGCTTAATCGTCTTTCTCTATCTATCACACATGTATGAATCGGCGGTGTATTTTCCCACTAATGTGTTTCCCTCTTGCTCGCACTCGTTGGATGGTACAGTAGTGTCCGCCGATTAGACGTCGAAAGCTCTATAAGACAAGTCAGATGTTGTCCCTTCAAATTTGTGCACGACCGATGAGATCAACCTAAATAAAAACCTCAATAATCTGCTGGAAAATGAGGAAAATTTACGAACATTTTACACAGTCTAGTAGTAGTACCAATAGACCGAGCAAAATTTAATCGTTAGTGTTATCATTTTCTGGTATTCTGGAAAAAGCTTTTTGTGATTTATGAGTAAAGTAAAATCAAATTTGGGTTGATCTCGTTGGCCGTGAACAGCGAGTTTTTCCTGGGGGGTAACTGGCGCTTTAAACCTTGGTCTATACATTACACTCATTTTTAAAAATCGCTATTGGAACTGCTACATCGTGAAATAAAATTGGAAACTCTGACCGATCAGCCCCGTTAGCGTAGCTGTTGGAGGTGCCGCAGGCTATGGTGCAACATGTTTTCGAATTTTATTCTGTATTCTTGCGGAACATATGAAAAGGGCCTATCCTCGGCCTCTCTTTTTGATTTACCACGACAACATAAACGAATTTGTCGCTAAGCTCACAGGACAGTTCAACATAAGATGATGTTAGCTGTATAGTCGCTATATTCATAGCCTGGTGGAGAGAATCTCCGGAACCAATTGAGCTGTCAAATAGTCGTTTGACCAATTAAACTGTCAATTCACGAACTGTCAATATTACGAACAAAACATCCGGAAGGCGTTTTCTCGTGACTTAAGCCTCGCCTACGCAAACTAACTCAAATTTCCCCTATCCGATGATGAAAGCATAATCAAAGTTTTGTTTATAAAACTTGATAGTACCATTTCAATTGTTGGTCTACAATATATTGAATTGGTTCCGCTCTTTGATAGGTCGAAATTCTATCCGCCAGACTATAAATATAGCGACTATAGTTAGCTTGCGCCTGAATCAACACACTGAATGGGAAATTCATTTGCAGTCGGGTTATTCGCGAAAGAGAAAATCAATGAAGAGAATCGGGCTGATTGATTATTTAACTTTATTGGTTCGTTAAATATTGTTGTAATATAATAAGATTAAGTAAAAAGTCATTAGGCTATGATTTATGTTTTCGACTCCAATTCAAACTAGCAATTGCTTTTTTTTTGCAGCAATTGAGCAGTGCAGAAACTGAGACCAATAAAAAAATATCCATAAGGCTCGTACATATATCTATGGATAATATCAAAAACGAGATTATACTGGGTAACAAAGGTTCTATTCACTTGCCCGGTGGATCAATTTGGGTTTTTTAAAGCAAAACCGAGATCTTCATTAGAGTGGAGAGTTTAAGGGAAGGTCCGAGAACATCAAGACAGATCAGAGAATTAAAGGGCAGTATAAAGTTTTTTTTAGGAAATTGCAGAAAACGGAATTTCCGGAAACTTCAGTTTGCTCAGAGAAAATTTCTGGAATGCAATGAAAATTATATGAACATCCGGAAAATGTGAAAGGGTGTTGTATCCTGGAAATTTCAAAATCTAAAAATTTATAAAATTTAAGCAAAGTTGATTAGGAAACAACAACAACGAAGTTCCATCAATCAATTCAATAAACTCCAGAGAACTTCTAAAAAATTTAGATATTTTTAGATTTTTGCATTATATACAGTGAAGTTCCGAGTACTTCGAGGACGATCAGATAACATCCGAAAAATTACATTAACTGTCAGCGACTAACAAGGTGTTCCTTAGAATTATGGGATATTCCGAGAATTCTATGATTGATCCGAAAACTTTAGAAGCTTAAGTGAATTATTAATATACAACAGAAAATTTACCGCAACATATGATCAATTTAGAGAAATTAAGGCAACATAGACAACCTCTGGGATGTCAAGGCTTTCCAGGAAAAATTGGTGATTTAAGGCAAAGTTCCGTGAGCGTTTTTAAACCTTATAAAACTTAAGGAAAATTGTAGAACTTAAATGCAATTAAATCAATTCCAGTAAAATGGTGAGTTCTTTTAAAAAAATACTAAGATATTCAGGGCAGTCTAGAGAATTTTAAGGAAATTGATAAATATTTTGGGCAGTTTTAAAAACATCTGGAAACTCTAGACTATTGAAGAAGTTATGAGTTAGTTTCGATAATTTGAACTATAGACAAACCTTGATAACTTCAGTGAAAATCATAGAACTATATTGATTATTTCTCTGCGGAAGCTTAAGGAAGTTCCTGAAATTTCAGAATAACTTCGAAAACTTCACAGAAGTACAGAGTTCTTCAGATACATTTCAAAAACTTCATGAAAGTCTATGGATCCGAAAACTTCAGGAACTCCAAAAACAAAGGGAATTTCAGGAAAGTTCAGTTCCATTAGTTTCACTAAATTAGCGGGAAATTTCAAGAAGTTCCCAGATTTTTAGAGAACTTAAGAGATGTTAAGAAAATTTTTGAGGTTTTCACAAACGTTCAGAAGTTCACGCATGCTTAAACATTTTTAGAGAAGTTTCGAAACTTCGAGAAAGATATTTATCGCGCTAATAAAGCTTTTAACAAAAAAAATCAAGAAAGAACAGATATCTTCAAATCAGAGCTATTCCAGAGCAGGTAAATTACATAATTTAAAAAAAAATCGAGAGTTTCAGTGAATTTTTAACTAAAGTGTGCATGATAGTTAGGATAATTGTGAAAACTTTAGTCCGAAAATGTTTAGAGAAGTTAAAAAAAATGAAGAAAAGTATTGCGAGGATCAGACTAGTTTATCAAGGCAATTTAATTAACTTCAGGAATATTTTGGAACTTTCAAGTAGTTCTTAAGACCTCAGAATAGTCCATTCCATATTCAACGGAGATTTCTCATGAAAATCTCATGAAGTCTAAAATTCCTCAGAATTACCATGAAAGCAGGTGCAGTTGACTCATAGACTTTTTTTTTCCCAGAACTCCCGTGGAATGAGGACCTTAGAAATTATAATAAAATTCCAAGAGCCTTAAAACTGTGCCAGAAATATGACTTCAGATTCTTGAAAATTTCTTGAAGTATTTTAACTTTTCAGTTCAGAATTTATAAAATTTGTGGGAAATATGCATATTTTAGAACCAAAAAAAAAAATCATTTGAAGTCTCTGAATTCTAAAAATGTATTTGTTACTGAAGATTAATCCATTCTGGATCCATAAAGTTCAATTTGTGAATGAAAATAACTAGGAATATTAAATGTTTTTATTTTAAAATGCATTCTTTGAGATTTCCTGAGACTTCCAGGTATTTTCAGGAAACATAAAATTCCCTGAGATTTCCCGGTTATTCAGGGTTTTTTTTCAAGTAGTAGAAGCGTGGAGGTTTAGTCATAAACTTTCTATTAAATCTTTCGCTTTAATGGTTCCTATCGTACGTATTTAAGTGTTTATGAGAATCTTATTGAATATGTATAAAATATCAAACATTCATTTTGTATGACATCAGAACGACAAATTTTCTACCCTTAGTCACTTTTATACAACTATAAGTCTAGATAGAGCTGAAATTAGGGCGTAACTTTTGTAAACAATGACTTCTCTCGATGATTTCTCGAAAGTCAAGACTCTCCCTGGCAAATCGACATCACCATCGAGTAGGGGAAGACTTCCCCTACCCGATGGATATGTTGGTTTGTGTAGGCGTACCTTGAGTTCATAGAAATCAACGAGAGAAGTCATTGTTTACAAAAGCTGTTACGCCCTAATTCCAGCTATATCAAGAAGTCACTATTTGGTCACTTATTTCTTCAACATGGTCACTAAAATCACTATTTTTGACAGCATTGATCGCTACCAGCCCTGATATATGCATACATGTCCGGGAGTGATATTATGGAGGAAACGGAAATTTGTCTTCACATATGTTTTCTTATCGCATAATGATAGATGCAGGGTGGCAACTGAACCAGGAAAACCGCGAAAACCGAAAATTTACCGCGAATCAAAAAGAACCGGGAAATAATTGGGAATTTTATTGGAACTTAAACTATAATTTTAATTAATAAATATTCTAAGTCCGATGGCTCGAATACTTCTCTTGGAATTCTAAATTTAGCCTCATAATTTTGAAAACTCTAAGGCCAGGATCCTTGAAATTTGTGCTCTGCTGAAGTCTCAGAATCTTCTCATTTTTTTTGTAAATTCTGGATCCTGGATTTTTGTAAAGGATTTCCTTATGGCTTCAGAATTACTTTTATTTTCAGGATTGCCTTCAATAATCTTACGATTCTGTCTGGTAATCCCTAGAAATTTTCTTTAGGAATTCGCCCAGAAAACTATTAACGCTCCATTTCTTATTACTTTCTTTAAAATTCTCTCAAATAATATTTGTGGGTTTGTGTACAAGACACGACCGCATGGTTGACGTAGACTACGTTAAGATGTATAGTGAACTTCTCGTGCATTTTTCTTGATATTGATTTAAAATACAGTAGAACTAACTTATTTCCTCAATTTGCTCCACTTCCACTCCTTGACATGCCAATTTCCTCTCCCGTATTTATTATTTTTCTGACTGTAGACTTTCCGTTAGGGATATTTTCGCATATGAAACACTTGTCTTTAATCCTTCGTTATAAAATATATTCCCCGTGCACACTTCGATGTCCATCCCATCTCCGTTCAACATTTGTTATGGATAACACGTTTAACCAAACGCTTGATCGCAGTGGGATACCTCCGGTGGAAAATCGTTCACAAGCACGCCTTGCTCATCCCAGCCCAAGTAAAATTGCAGGTTTGATCGAGGTTTTAAAAAACTTTACAAGTCTAAATCTTGGTCTACAGTACCTTCATAAAACCCTAACGGCCACCACCGGGTAGTGGTCTGAGCTCAGCTCCTGGAAGACCACAGGTTGCGAGATGTTGTGTCCAGGCATGGAAAATCATTTGCATTCATTTCGTGCATTCATTTACATTCATTTGCCTCTAACTTTTTTCTTTAACCGCATTCCGCAAAATGATGTATAAGGCTTTTGTAGGTTTTGTTATAAACTACAACTTTTGTTAACAAGTCAAATCCGTATCTCATATGCATGACGAAGCAGAGCGAACAGAAGCCACTACTGTTTTTCAGTGAATGTATTTTACATTCACTGAAAAACAGTAACAAGTTCTGCCCGCTCTAGTTCGTGATGCATAAGAGATATAGATTTGAGTTATGAACAAAACTTGTAGCTAATAACAAAACCTACAAAAGCTCATAAGATCATTTTGCGGAATGCTGTTGATGAAAAAAGTTAGAGGCAAATGAATGTAAATGAATGTACGAAATGAATGCAAATGATTTTCCATGCCTGGTTGTGTCCCATTTTGTTGACGAAGATGTCGATGGTTGCATGGACCCCAGACCGACTCAATCGGGTGGGAGTGTCCGGGTCCAAGATGGTATAGTGGCCCTCTTGCAGGTCTTCATTTAGGATGGTGCCGTTTCGATTGCTCCGACCGTTGCCCCAAGCTTGGTGTTTTGCGTTCAGGTCGCCAGCGATGATGAAGTTCCCGCACTTCCGGGTGAGTTTTATGATGTCTTTCCGGAGGGCCACGGACGACCCGTCCCTGTTTTTGGTCTGTTTGGGGCAGTAGGCCGCGATGATGGTAATTGGGCCAAGTGATGGGCTCACCTCCACTCCGATGGCTTCGATTGTTTTCAGCTGGAAGTTTGGTAGCAGCCGGTAACTGATGTTCCGTCTTGCAGCGATGGCCGGACGTCGGGAAGGAATACGTTCAGTTCGGGCTTCGAGTGCCTTTCGGTGATGGTAGCACTGTCGATCTCCTTGGTGTTGAGAAACTAAGGAAATTTCTGGAAACTTCATTAACTTAAAAAATGCGAAAAATTAACTAAGTTGATAAGTATTATTAATATAAAATAAATGCGAGAACTTTTAATAAGCAGCTAATCTTCAAGAAATTCCAGAGAACTTCTAATAAATTTAGATCTTTTTAGATAGTGTCATGATATTCAGCGATGTACCGAGTACTTCGAGGATAATCGGATAGCTTCAGAACAATCCCATTAACTTATGCAAATTTGCAGCGACTTACAAGGAGTTCCATGGAATTATGGGATATTCCAAGAATTCTTCTATTGATCCGAAATCGTCAAAAGCGTCGAAATCGTTCATCTAGGTAAAATTGATAAAAAGCAGTTTTTTTTGCAATTGGGCCCAATCTTAGATCCATGGCCAACATTAAAGCCATGTTCCCTGTATCAGAAAATTCGCCGGATTATTAAAAAAAAATTAGAGAACTTCAGGTAAGCATAGACAAGATCAGAAAAAAAATAAGTGAACGTTCATAATGGTTATAATACTTAAGGAAAATTGTTGAAACTTAAGGTTGCGGGTTCTTAAAAATACTATTAAATTCACGGCAGTGTAGAGATCATTGAAGAAATTCAATAATCATTTTGGCAGTTTTAATAACACCAGGAAAGTCAAGACTATTGAAGAAATTTTCAACTAGTATCGATAATTTGAGGGAAGTTTCATGAACTTCAGAAAAAATCTTGAGAACTTCAGGGAAAATCATAGAACTGTATTATTTATTTCTTTCTAATTCCGGGAGCACGAAAGTTCCAGAAATTTTGAAAAAGTTCGAAAACGAAAGGTTGAGAATTTCAGAAAAGAACAGAGAACCTCAGAGCAGTTCAGTTAACATAAAAGAAATCACATAAATCTTAAAGAAGTTTAGAGCACTTCATCAAATTGTTAAACCTTTAGAGGAGTTCCATAATCGTTAGAAACATTGTGGAAACTTAAGTAAGTCCTATAAAGTTCAGGGAAGTTTAAGAATTTGATGAGATGTATTGTGAGCATCAAGCTAGTTTCTCAAACTCAAAAAGAAAGAACTTCAAGGCAGTTTCATGAACTTCAGGAAAAATTTGGGAACTTGAGTATTCATTGAATTCATTTCAGATTTCTTTTTTAATTTCGCTCCTTTCCAAGGAAATTCTACTCACATTGAAAGTTTCCTAAGAATTCATTGGCATTTGTCCTCACAAATTCCTTAGATTTCTTCTCATTATTTGTTCGGCAAACTCTCCTGAATTTATTTTCCGAGTTCCTTTGAAGATATCTTGGAGTTTTTCTCAGATTTAATTGTAATCCTTCTTTTATTATTTAAAAAAATCAAAGGACCTGTGCTCCGGTGTCGTTTTCTCCCACAAACTTTGTAAAATTATCCTCTGAAGTTCACAGGAGTTGTGTTCCCCAGAAATTGCTAAGAGTTTTGATTCAAATTTACTTTTAATTCTATTTAGGGTTTCTTGAAATTCTACTCAATCAAGGATTGTCATAAAATTTAAAATCGAACTCGAGACGATCGCATTGGCAAACCTTGACACTACCAACTGTGCTACACCAACACTTTGAACTGATGTAAACAAATCAACATGCCCTTCTACAACAAAATCGACAATTTTGGGCAATGAGAAGGCGGATTCACTTGCGAAGGTGGGCGCTATGGAAAGCGACATTTATGATCGACAAATCGCCTATAGTGATTTTTTTCTATTTATCGTCATCAGTCGCTCATTAGCTGGCAACATCAATGGAGTGAAGGGAGCTCCGCTAACCTCGAGACAACCGCGAGTATTCGGTCCAGTTCCTTTAACTTTAAATATAAGACAGTAATAATGTATAACGGAAAGGGTAACTCGGCTCTGTAAAGTTTATTCGATTGAACCTGTACAAATAAAGTAATTTAAAAAAAAAACAACTTAATCGCTGAGTAGAGGCTTTAAAATAGTGCACATGAATCACTTTTCTCGACTAGTTACTTCAACTTTGTAAAGGAGCAAAGTAAAAGCTGTAAATCTGCACACGTTTAAAAATAAACCTAGTTGACTGTGAAAATGCTTCCAAAGTATCTCTAACACAGTTTATTAGCTGAGTACAGGATGTTAAGTTGTTGAAAAAGCACTTTTGATGTTTATGTTATTCAGCAAGAGTGGTTGGTTGTGTAGAAGCCATCAAATGAGTAATATCTAGACCAACAATTGAAATAGGCGGAACAACCAAACGTAAACAATGGCCTTAAACGCAAATTTCTCGAGAATCATAATACACCCTCGAAAACTAACAATGTCATTCGATAAAGGAAGTTTGCTCTTTCAGATGCTGGTGTTAGATTGCGTTATTGTATCTTGCTTTTCGAGAAAAATGCGTTTCAAGCCATTGTTTACGTTTGGTTGTTTCGCCTAATTCAATTGTTGGTCTAGATACATATATTCACTTTATTAGCTTTGTTTTGCAGTGACAAGTTGAAAGTTGATTAGTATGTGTATAAAAGAGACATTAGCGTTTTTTGGCTGTTGTTATGCAGTGCGACTGACATTGGTTGAATAATGCTAGCTTCTGCTTATAGCTGTATCTGCAGCTTGTTTTCAGCTACTTTACAGCACAACGCTGGAAAAGTTGGCTTTTTAAGCTGAAAATGTTAGTTGGGATTACTGTCCGCTCAATTCACCAGAAAGGAGTATTTTTCTCAATGATGGAAAAAGTGTTTAATTATTATCACGAAATATTTGTAATTGATAAAAAACAATTTCTTATCGGAACATTTCATTTTGTTTTATGGTAATAAAAATGATTGCGCTGCAAGCAAAACAGTAAAATATGATAAAAGTTATACTGTCATAGAGCGACTGTCATACTTATTTGAACTAAATGTAAGGAAACCCTCAATAATTTTTCTCTTGATATCTTGACAGTCTTCATAAATATTTGTGCTGAGTGTTTTTATAAGATCACCCAATTTGGCAGCAACGTTATTATTGGATGTTATTGTAAGTGATATATTGTCGTGGAATATTCTTTCTAAAGCGGAGACATGCTTGTTAATATACAGCACCGCTTTGCCAGTAAAATCCTTCAGTATATTAAACATCGAATATTCATTTCCGATCGAATGTTCAAATTTTCTCAACAATTGCGGCACTGTATGAAAGTCATTTGTAGTCACTCGAAGAAACATGGTTGCCAAAAGATATCTCAAAAACCGTGCTGCTGTTTCAACAGGAATTTTCTTTGCGCGTCTCATTGGCGTGGCTAGAAAATTTATCTGGAGGGTGCCTGTTGCATTTTGACGTAGAAATACGTCTTTGTCGACTATACTAGGGTGCAAATCAAAAAATATGTGTGGTGAAATGGTGTTAGGTTTTGAACGCTTGTAACTTTGTCATTTATAGATAAAAATAAAATTCAAATACGCCATTCGATAGAATATTACATTACAAATCTGCTGAAATAAATATTTATTTCAATTTTCCACAAAAAACATTTAGAAAATGTACAAATGATAATTTTATCTGTTTTCATAAAATAAACGATTTTCCCTAACCCAGTCGTCATAATCGAGTACCATTTGGTTGTACATCGTTCTGTTTGAACCTGAAAAGTTATAAAACAGCGCTGCTGTCATGCCTCTGGTCATTACCGCTTCGGACGGCGTGGCACTTGGTCCTGCAGCAAGCATGAGCAAGTCAGCGGATTATTGTGGATCATGAAAAACACGCCCTCCTCTCCCTCCCCTGCGTTAAACGACAACCCGAAAAAGACATGGACTTATCACTTAATTCGGGAAATAAATTATAAGCTAACTACAATTATAAGTAAAAGCAAAAGTTAAATTCCGTTAATTTTTTACCCGCTAACCACAGAGCCAAAATATTCAAATTTTAGAATAATTTAGCTTATAAAAGGCATACAATCTTTTCTGTTGATGAATTACCAACAACTGACTGTAAAACATATCTGATACCTCTGTATATGCAATTAGATTAACATCCGAAGTCCAGCCTTTTTACATATTCTGCACAAAAGATACTTTCTGCCCCGCCCCGTTCATAAAAAACGGCAGAAAATCATATCAGGTGCGGTTGCACATCGTTCTGCTTGAACCTGAAAAGATATAAAACAGTGCTGCAGTCGTGCTTTTGCTCTTTTCAAATTTAAAACAAACCAATCCCACCAAGGTGGTCATTCTTAAAACAGGCCTGATAGGACAAGGAACTGTAATTATTAATAATTGAAATTTCAAAGGAACTAAAGTTGAACAGACGCATCTGTGTCACTTGTTAAGTAATACATGTGAGCCACACAAATACAAGAAATAAAGATCATTTAAATGTAAAAAAAATAACTACAAGGGACAGCCCTATTGGGTTGTACGCAATGGTGACGTAGGACTACGTGGTCTTATATAATAAATCTTATTTGTTAACTGCAGAAGGAGTTTGTGTTTTGTGTAGGAATAGGAATTTAAGCGGGGTTCTCTCTGTTTATACTCTTTAGTATGACGCGCTTGACATAGATGGCTCACAGCGACTCACGAAGAGCTACTGATTCCGATCAATAGCGGTGCGGCTTCTTCCTCCTTCTATGCTGGATGCTCATGTCGACTGCAACTCGCTGCTTCCAGGCAGCCTTTCGTTGCGTACTGGAGAACACCACCACTCACCACGAGGTGATTGATACCGTTTGGTGAGACCGGATGGAACTTAACTTTGAAATCTGTGTTAGGGAAATCGCTTTTCGCACGCAATCGGTGATAATTTTAATTATCATAGCAACTTTAGTGATTTCTTCGTTTCTAATACCCATTGGGCAACTTTCTGAAGAGACCCAGGAAATCAGAAACAAAGCTACCAAGCAATACAGAACCCACCACACAAGAAAGTTTTCCAGAGAAGCCACGAATACAGATCTTCTTCGCCGTCTTCTGGAATCCTCCGGTCCGTTAATTTCCAACATGTGGGAACTACCGAAAAACAAAAGTGAGGTGTGCTCCGGGAATGCTCTGCAACTTTTGGCCGTCACATATGACAACGGCGAGAACAGTGATAGCGACGAAGAGGAAACTGCAACCGCTCTTTGAGATTCGGTACAATTTGAATCGGAACGTAATAAACATTAAACATGAAAGATTTTGGTATTGTTTATTGACAAAATCGAAAAATATTTAAAGTACATAAGCGATTCAGTCAAGGGTCGTTTTGGGGTGGTCTGGTTTTGATCCCGAGTCATTTTGTTAGTCACTCGAAATAACCCAGGTTGCTTGGTTATCCATTTGTATGTCTCTTTTCACACCTACTCGATAACAGTCCCGTGGTTTCACAAAATCGCCATTTCAAATTCTGAAAAGTGACAAGTTTCAATGCAAGTATTTTGGTTGAGGGTCACGTGGGGGCGATCTGGTTGCTTCACCATTTTATTGCATTTTCTGGTACTTTCAATTGCTCAAAGAATGGATTTAACTCATTTTGAATATTTCATCATCAGTGAAATCTAAGACATAGGAACCAAAATTAAATTCTAGAAGTTCGAGTTTTATAAATTTCTATGCTAGATTTGGAACATGGTAAAGTGCACACAGAATGAAGTTTATACATTAAGGATAAATTCTTAACATTCTGAATGTTAAAATAAAAATCTAAAATGTTGTATCTAAAAAATAGATATCTCTGATACAGATTGTAAGCATAAATTCTTCGAATACAAATTAGATCAATTGTCATAATTCTATATCCTGTACCTTATGCAACGTTTCCTGAACATCCTTAAGTTTTACAAATTTTCCCCAACTTCTACGAAGTTCCCTGAATTTATTCCAAATTCCATATTTATTCTATCTCTCGTAATCCTACGAAGATCTCTGTATATTATTGCACTTCTGGAACGACACCTATCATCTACAAATATTCTTGAACATCTGGAAAGTTCCTTGAAATTTAACGAAGTTCCCAAAAACCTCCAAGAAGTTCATGGAGCTTGTTTGAAGTAAGATCTGTGACAAACTCCAACGAAGCTCCATAAACTGAAGCGAAGAGCCCTGCAACCAACCGGGGGATGTAAGATTCGCTTACAATTATGTGGGATTCATCATCAGAGGATGTTAGTGGAGACCGCATGAACCAAGGATGCGAGATACCAATGCTAGAAAATTGGAGACCGAAAAATGTAGAGCCGACTGGACTCGAACCTCGAACGTTGCGATTATCAGACCTGTGCTTTCTCCACTGCTCTCTCCATGCTTCTGAATATGGTTAGCCTAAAAGCAAACATGAAGCGCTCATTTTCTCGCATACTCGACTTCGTATGCTTTTTCTGCTGGAGAGATTCGAGCCAAGTGTGTGCGTCGTTCTACAATGTTCTACAATGTGCGTCGTTCTACAAGCTTACTGGTATAGTCGTAGATAGAACACGAAATAAAAAAGACAAAAAACCATTACATCGCCTGCACGGTCAATTTCTAACATTCGTTGCGATGTTCATGAACAGAGGATGATAGGAAACGGAACTAACATTCATTGTAATAGATTTTTGGTTTACGTGTGAAGTTCGTAGAAAGTTTATTGAACTATTTTTAGATCTTCTACAGAATTCCCTGAACTTTTTTTTCAAAATTCCTTACAGTTTTACGCAGCTGTTCAAAATGCTACGAAATTCGCACAACATCTACAAAGTTTGCTGCACTGCTACGTTTCTTGTTGTTTTTCCACGAAGTTTCACGAACAAAATTTCTTGAATTTGTACGTACTTTCCAAAACTATGCCAAGTCCATGAGGCTTCAAAAAAGTGCCCTGAAACTATATAGAAGTTCCCAATCAGTAATGATCTTCCCTGAAATAAAATCCTGTTCCCTTAGTTTATACGAAGCTCCTCAAACGTAAATAAATGTTTCACTTCAACGCAGTTTTCAGAACTTTTCCTAGTTCCTTGTTTCTATGATTTTATGAAGTTCCCAGAATTTATACTAAGTTTCTTCAAATTCCACGATGATTTTCACTGAACTTCTTAGCAGTCCTTGAAGTTTTACGAAGTTCCCAGAATATAAAGAAAATACCCTGGGCTAATAACTAATTTGTAGAACCTTAAAACGTTTTATGCCATCGATTAAATGTCGCTATAATTTTATACCCAAAACTGTTCTAGTCCAGAACATTAAAAAAGTAGCCAATTTAAAGGATTTTCAAAAAAAAATCGTTGTTAGTGGTCCAATTTTATAAATCGCTGTTAAATAGTAACATCGAAGTTGACAAGCTCGACAAAATACCGGCGTGTCAAAAAAACCTCAAAAAATGGAGACCCCCTCCTAGATAATTCTGAAGGGGGTCTGGCCCCCTCGGCACCCCCATTAGCTACGCCAATGGCGCGTCTCTATCAACGTCTCTGGGGGTACTAACTTTTTCACACGCTATTTCAAAACTTCTCAAATTTGGGTAGAATCCACACAGATCGGTCAAAACTGAACCTACCCAAAAATGGGTAGACTGTGTTTGAAGTGACAAGTTGACAAATGAAGAACATCGACATGAATCCGATTGACATTGTTCATTTGTCAACTTGTCACTCCCAACACAGTTTACCCATTTTTGAATAGGTTCAGTTTTGACCGATCTGCGTGGATTCTACCCAAATTTGGGTAGTTTTGATAGCGAGCACGATCATAAATGTCAAAAAGTACACGCTAACGTGAATCTACCCACATTTATATCAAATTTTTTAGACTTAAACTGACCGTTTAGTAGTAAATATCAGCGAAATATTGCTATATAGGGCCGGGATCGGTTGTAATACTTCGCGAACATCTTACAAGCACGGGGTCAACAAAAGCTTACAACAGAATCATACAGCCAAAAAAGAGCGTTGTAAGTTGTTGTTAACCGCGTACTTAAAATAGGTTCCCAATGATTAATCCGTTCGCTATGATTTGTTTTTCAAATCCACGACAAAAATTGGTCTCACCTCAAAAACTGTTACTATACCCTTTATAGAGTAGACTGGCCCACAAAAATAAAAGTTCTAATTTTCCACGGGCCAACCCCTAGATTTGTGCCTTTAGGTGAGAAAACCATTATCCAGAAGTTTTAGCTCATTTGGTCCTAGTATGAGCTGGCGCTTTTAGTTTGAACTTTGTATGGGGAATTTGGATAAAGTACATGACAAAATGACACTCCTAGACTCTATCGACCATAAACAAGTTTCCTTATTCCCAATTTGATTCAGATTTTCAAAACTTGTAGTTCAGTTTATGAGTAACAACTTTGCTGAAGATTGCGTCATGATTCCAGTTAGTTTGATTGAGGTATACGCATTTGAATGTACATGAGCATTTTGTATATGAAAATTTCAACCAAATCTCCTATATGAACATTAATTCAAAAGCACCAGTCCGTGTAGCGTCAAAAAGAGCTGAAACATTCAGAGAGTGCTTATCTCTCCTACCGATACGAGTCTGGATGTTGGCCTGTGGAAAACATGAACTTTTATTTTTAGTGGTAATCTAGTTGATACCACTGGCGTGCACAGGGTGGGGCAAGGTGGGGCAATTGCCCCTTCTTTTATACATAAGATTTTTATTTACACATTTACAAAATTATGATATAAAATAGCTTGATTTCTTGATAACTTGATTTGAAGGTCAAATAACTTCATTTCATAATAAAAGGGCACTGAAAACCTTTTTTTTTTCATCAATTCCTTTGATATGGTGCCTGAAAATTGCTTCACAAAGATGCATGAAGGGACAAACTTCAATGAAATTTTTTGGTGAATACAAAACATTTATGGTGTATTTTTTTTTTTTCAAGGTCGAAGGAAGGCTCAAATAAGAGGGTAAATTTAAGATTGAAAAAATTCACCTTCGTGGTGGTAAATCGAAGAAAAAGCTTTCTATTGAATATTTCTGGTGTAAATATATCATCAAGGTGGGATATAGTGGGATTATGAATAACTCTGGTGGAAAAATTGAATCACGCTAAAAATTTGGATGTGCAAATTTAACTGAAAATTTCTGGTGGAAAGCTCGCAACACTGTGGTGAATGTAGAAGCAAGGTTTATTAATTTTTCTGGTGAAATTTGCATCTTTCTGATGAATGCAAGCTTCATCGAAAATTTATGGTGGAAAATTTGCACCATTCTGGTGCATGAAGACGCAAAACCTGAAAATTTCACCACAAAGGTGCATGGTGAAACAAACTTCACCGACAATTTTTGGTGCACCGTTCTGGTGAATTGAGGAGCATGTTTTATGAAAATTTCTGGTGCAAAATTTGCATCGCTCTGATAAATGAAAAGAATAACAAAATTATGGTGGAAAACTTGCACTGGGAAATGAAGGCATAAGCTTTATTTATAATTAAGCTTTTTTTAAAATTTCTGGTGGAAAATCTGCACCGTTCTGGTGAACGGATGGGATAGCTTTTCGGATTTTTATTTGAAAATTTGCATATTTTTGCTGAATAGAGAAACAAACTTTAATAATAATTTCTGGTGTAAAATTTGCACCATTCTGATGATTGGAGGGAATATGCTTTACTGAACATTTATGATGAAAAATCTGAAAATAGGGGCAAGCTTTATTTAATGAAAAACCTGCAACATTTTGATGATAGGAGAACAAGCTATATTGAATATATTTGGTGGAAATAGAAAAAGGAAATCTTCACCAATCAGAAGATTGCATCGTTCTGGTCAATTGAAATTTTCTGGTATAAAATTTTCTGGGGACAAGTATGTATTGAAAATTTCTGTTGAAAGATTTGCAACAATCTGCTGCATGGAGGGGCAAGCTGAAATAAAAATTCCTGATGTAAAAATTGCACAGTTCTGGTGAATGGAGGGGCAATCTTTATTGAACATTTCTGGTAGAAAAACTACAACGTTTGGTGAATGGACGGACAACTTAAACTTGACTTCCGAGAAGAACGTCAAGGGCATTGAATTCTGAGGACAGTTCCAAAAGAAAAGATCTCTGGGGGTGATTCCATGAAAATTCAGCGAATAATTTCTAGTGAATCCTGCAGATAATTCTAAGATAATTTCGAAAAGAATACCGAGAAAATCAAATTTTGAATTAAATTTCAAAAGGATGTTGGGGGAAATTTCAAGGAATCTCCGAGGATAATTTCAAGCTCAGTTTGGGAAAAAATTCTTGAGAATACAGAGGAAATTCTTCTGAAATTTTAGGGGAATTTCAGTTCCAAGGTATTCTGAGAGAAAAAAAAGTTCTTAAATATTCCGAGAAGAACCTCAAGGATATTGAATTCCTAGGACAGTCCCAAAATATTTCTGGGGAGAATTCAAATAAAATTCTGCGGATAATTTTTAATGCATCCTGCAGATAATTTCAAGATAATTTCGAGAAGAATTCTGAGAAAATCAAATTTTGAGTGAAATTCCAAAGGGATTTTAAGCAAAATTTCAAGCGAATTCCGCGGATAATTTCTAGAAACGGGTAAGAATTTCTGAAGGATTTTCAGTTATATGGTGTTCTGAGAAAAAAATCATGAGGAGTTCTAAATATAATTCCAGTGGACTTCTGAGAAGAATTTCAAAAGCGTTATTAGGAAAGTTCAAAAAAAAAAAAAAAATCTGAGAAGAACCTCAAGGATATTGAATTCCGAGGACAGTTCCAAAGGATTTCTGGTAAGTGTTCCAAAAAAATTTAGCGGATAATTTCTAGTGAACCCTGCAGATAGTTTTTCCAAGGTAATTCCGAAAACAAAACCGAGAAAATTTAATTTGGAGTGTAATTCCAAAGGTATTTTGAAGAAAATGGCAAAGGTGTACCGATAATTTCTAGCTCATTCCGGGAATAATTTCTGGATAATACTGAGGAAATTCTACTGAAACTCTAGGGGAGTTTCAATTCCAAGGTGTTGTAAGCAGAGGTGGCAACAGTACAATTTTTGTAAAACCATCGTCCAGAGCCAAAAAAAAACAGCCAGGACACGGGCGGTCGTGTATTTCTACATTACAAGCAAACGGCGGAGATACGGAATAGGAAGAATGTCGTAGCCCATTATTTTTCAAACAGTTAATTGAAATTACATTTTAGCTGCAAGCTTGCATGTGACAGTAAATTATCAACTCCATTATTCACGCATAATTTTTAACATCTATGCTTATGACTGGTTAGTATTCATTCTTATCTTATAATTCCATGCAATAAACATCAAATAAATGCTATAATTAGTCAGAAATCTTCAAAATTCCACATGACATAAATTTGTGTCTCACTTGTGCTGGTCTTGTCTGCTTCATTGTGCAAAAATGTCCTGTCGCCTGAGAGAAAACAGTTTAGAAATGTGATGACATTTTTCCGCTGCCAGTTTGTGTTTCTTCTCTATGGTCATTGCGAAAAGTATCAAATGTTAAGGAAAAACGTTAAACTCCAATACTAGTGCCACCACTGGTTGTGAGTTAAAGTTAAGAAGAGTTCTAAAAGTAATTCCAGAGCACTTCTGAGAAGAATTTCAAAAGAGTTCCTAGAGTTCTAAAAACTTCGAAAAGAACCTCAAGTTTAAAGACAGCTTTTGTATTCCCTAATTGAAAAGTGGGTATTAGTTTGCCATAGAACCTTGGTCGATTGTCGTCTCACTAAAAATTCGTCTAAGAATCTTCTCTGAAAATTTCAAGTCATGTGTTACCGTGGTTAAAAAGTTACAGCTGTTTATGTGCGTTGCAATAAATTCGGGTTTGTCCTTTATATCATCTCTAAAACATATTGAATGTTCGGCATCATTTTCTGTCACCCTAACTGGCGGTGCTTAGTTACAGGGTTGATGGCTGGCAGCACTGCTGGAGTACAAGCCAAGTGCTAGGACAAAAACAGCAATATACTTTTATGAAGAGCTTGGTTTATTTCAATTCAATTCCGTTATAATTGTTCATCTTTTGACAGATGCGCGTATTTCGTCTACTACTTGCAGACTTCATCAGTGCCAAGTACTAAACATCACTGATCAAGATTGGATTGATCAAGAGCAATATACTGTTTGTTCACTGCTATGCGCACTGTTTGAACCTTGTACTTGTCGACGCAGTATGCATGCGAAAGGAGAATTCAGCTGAATCCAACCACCAAGGCAACAACATTGCAGCAAATGTATCATTTCAGCTAAAGCCCTCTATTGCAACCATTTGACGAACCGATCGTCATCAACATCGTCGATGGGATTAAATTGCCAATTTCCATTGGCTATCTGAAAGTAGTTTGCATTGAAGAAGATGAACCACCACCGGAGCAAAAAATAAATAGAATTAGCTAGATTGAACAGTAGGGAAATGGTGGGAGGTGGACAGCACTATACACCACGCACTTTGGAGTACTCCCTATCCCCAGATTAAACGCACCATAGAAGAAAAAAAATTGCCCCTCCTTAACAAGATTCCTGTGCACGCTAGTGGTTGATACGTTGCATAAGCTGCCTATATTTTGGTGCAATATACGAGCAGAATGCACATAATTAACTAATTTCTCCGTAATACTAACTTGAATCGTGATGCTGTCGTTGGTAAAGTTGTTCCTTATGGTTTAAGCTACATGTGCTGAAATACTGAGCTTAATCGAGTTTGCTGAACCAATTCTATGCACGAAAGAGTGAAGGAATATTAATTCTCCATACATTTTAACCAAAATCCCCATATAAAATTTAAATCAAAAGCGCCAGCTCGTGTTACATCCGAATGAGCTAAAATTTTCAGATAGTGGGTTTATCATCTAATGGCACAAATCTAGGGGTTGATCCGTTGAAAAAAAAAATGATAAAAAATTTCCCCCATATAAATGTGGGCCAGTCTATTATAGAGGTCAGATGTGTTATGTTATGTGAACAACCAACCAAAATAAAAAAAAGGTTTCAAAACAAAAAATTAACGTACATAAAATATGTACGAAAAATCGAAGTACGTAAAATCGAGCCATATAATCGAGGTATACCTGTATGTGATTTTCAGCCAGATTCAGAAACATTTTTGGTTACTCCTGACTTTTCTATGGAGGCCCACCACTGTGCAGTGGCACGTGTCCAGTTAGCAAAGCATTTTCCGTCTGCAGTTCCCAAAACCATCAGGTTCACTCGACGTGAATCACCTTCCTGACGAATAACGTTTCCTGTCCACGTCAGACACAACTCCACTGCATTTCTCCTCCCGCCCCCAGTTGATCCGCAAAATTCTTTTCCACAAGAGTGATCGATGAACCCTCGTCAAAAAACGCAAACGTACCCATCTGACACGGTTTTCCAAGTTGGAGCTGGCGTTGCATAACGTTCTAAAAATGTTATCGTTACAAACTGGATTTTTATAAACGCCGTTTTGTCTGAAATTTGCGTAGCATTTTGATGTGTTTTAGGTATATTTTTTTTCCCAACTGAATGCATGAATTATAAGCCAGGAAATTATATCTCACACGACGCATTTTCGTCATCGGGCGTCGACAAACTTTCCGCTCAATTCCAGACAACAAGCCATTCAATTATTCCCGCTGCGTGCATAGGATTCAAGATATCACCGAGCAAACTCATCGACAATTAATTCCTCATTATTTCCGAAATCAGCAGCACGGCAAATGGGCTATCAGCACCTCATCGGATGGCTGGCTGCCCGTTTGAAAAACGGCTGCTTCATGCTGTTTTGCAACCGGCCAATTTATTTATAGCACCACGAATCGAACACTTTCAGTTTTGCACCGATAGAACATCGATGCCCCCGGTGCTGTTGTTTTTTTTTTTTTTTTGTTATTGTTGTTTCAATTCGCTATGAATGTTAAATATGTACACTCGCACTCCCACGCCCAGTTCAGGATCGGAGTCCACCGCGCCAAATGGAACATCCCGGTGAAAGTGGCAGAAGTACACCGCTGTAGTCTGGTTAATGTTGACACCTTGAACACGTCGTCGTCGTCGTCGTCGTCGTCGTCGTCGTCGACTACAACCTGGGTTTCGTACACTAGCACCCAAGTCCATTTAGCATCGTCATAACTGGATGGTTCGCTAATGGAATATTCAAACCGAAAGCTTACAACACAACGCATGACGACGGCGGTGGTTGGTGACCTACAATTAACTATTTGAGGTAAAATGTTCTCAAAATCGAAACTACAGAGTCGAATTAATAACCAGCTCAGGCTTCTCGTGTTCTTCATCAAACAAGTGCCCGTTTTTGGTGAAAAGCCGTCAATTCTCGGTTCCCAAAGCGGACTGGGAAATATTCAATCAATAGTCGGTCCCGGTGGCACGCGCGCTCTATAAATGTCAAGTCCGTAATTAGTTGCCCAAAATGGGTGCAGAGTACATCATCGATTCCACGAATCGGCCGTCCGTCAGCACTTTCCTACAATAGTTTGCACTTCCAGAAGCTACAGCCGTTCAATCATCGTTCCATTTTGTATATAATTAGACATACTTATCAACTCTCCCCGCCCCGAATGGAAAGGCCATTAAATATTCAACAAGACAGACTAGAGTGTTGATTTCAGTTCAAAACGTTTGTAATAAATTCAGCCGCGCTGTATATGATAATGGATACAAACTAGCCTATTGAGTCATCGCCATCTCCATCTCTTTAGACTTTTTCCCACAGTCCGACTGACCGACCGACCGACCGGATTTGAATATACGTTCATGCTTCGATGCATATCATCCATCCGGCAGACCACCGCTGGGAGGGGATGTGTGGGAGTTTGGCGCTCGTCCGACCGTGTGTCTATCAGTCCGTTACTCACTCATTCACTCATAAAACTGCCAAATATTAACTTTCGGCTGAAAATGGTCCATCTGTGGTGTGAATAGGATTAAACGCGATGGAGCGAACGATGCCACCCACCCGGGCAAAAACCGGAATGTTGCTGATACGTGAACGATACGATTAGGATGTGTGATTTTGTGTACAATTCTTGGAAGGTTAGGCGGCGGTAAATGTCAACGGGTCTGTGCGATTCGTCGTGCATGTTGAGTAGTTTTGAGAAGTGATCAAATTGCGATGGTCACTGTAGTTCTAATTTTTGCTCACTTTCATCACAGGAGAAGCGATATTGCAGGAGTAGCCTAGTTGTTGTAGGACCAGAACCGTACTCAGTTGGACTAATTCTTGGAATCCAATGTTTTCGCTTTTGAAGTCTTCACCGAACCGGAGGTCTAAGGTGACTGAAGTCCTGGAGGTTTTCAATGGGTACAACAGAAACATCCAAGAGAACAACCGCATACCATATTTGGATATGGTTCTTGTTCGTCTACCGGACCAATCCATCAGAACGGAATGGTATTGCAAACCGATAGCTTCGGGACGTTTTCTGGATTTCCTCTCCAGCCACCCGTTACACATGAAGATGAACATGGCCATAAATTTCGTTCGTCGGGTTCGAAAACTCAGTACAAACCTATCACCGTCATCGCTGAACAGCATAATAGACCAACATCTTAAGATCAACCACTATCCGGCCTCGCTCCGACACCGGCTGATCAATCAATGCTTTGAACGGGACAGAAGGAAAAACCTGGATCAGCAGCAGGATGTCATCTACAAACCAATGGTCCAGGTAAACAACTTGTCGGGCCGATTGGCGAAGGCACTCAAAACTGATTTTCCAAACATCAGTCTAGCAACAAGAAATGAGTACACGATTGGCTCTCTGTTTACGCAGACCAAGGATCGAATACCGATAGCGTTGCGACAAAACGGGATTTATCGGATTCCTTACACCGACTGCTCCGCCAGCTACGTTGGGTGTTGGGCTCACCACCACGATGCTAAAAAAGCGATTGAGTTTTCGAATGAACTATGAACTCGGCCGGCTAAAAGAGAAAACTGCTCTCTTGCATCATTCGGCCGATTACCAACACCGCTTCGCACTAGAAAGGACAGAGATCCTAGACTGCCATCGACGACGATCGGCGCTTCCCGTGCTGGAGGTTTGCCACATCATCAACAAAGACAAAGTGGTAAACAAGTGAAGCGATTGTGACAGTTTGAGTACAATTTACACACACTAAGGGCCGATTTCTTCACCTCCGCTTAAGCCTTAAACCAGGTTTAACTATATGGGTAAGCCTGGTTTAAGATTTAAGCGGGGGTGAAGAAAACGGCCCTAAGGAAAACGAATACAAACCAAACAAATTCGCCTTGACACCAGTCCCGAAGTGACGTTTCTTCACACACATTTTGACAGTTCCTTATGGGGTTTTGCGTTGGAGTGAGAGAATAAGAAAAACTACGCCATTTTTCACACATAGACTGACAGTTACATATGAGATTTCTCCATAGGAGTAAAGAGTTACAGAGCTCTCGTCAACGCCAATAGATTGACAAATACCAACCAACTTACACCCAACAGACAATTAGACCCACAAATGTTACCCACTGGACTAGAACTATACAAAATGACGGTTTAAAACCAAAGTGACTAGCGCAAAGAAAGAAGTGACCGATAGCTTTTCCGTTTTTTTTTTTCGTTTTTCCCTGTTTGATAGTAATTATGACTGTAGAATGTGCATTTATTTATTGTTTATCAGTCAACAGGTAAAATGTTTACCCCAATGACACTTGTTCTACAACTAAATACAAAACTAACGAATAACATAAATTAACATAAAACTCGTTTAAAACTACGCTTATTTGTTTTCTTTTGTATTCTCGTGACACGTTGAAATCGTACACATAATAGCACCGGTAGAATACACGGGACATACTTCGCAAAGGCTCGTGTAAGCCATAATTAGTTCTTGTCGGAGGGATGGTGATAAACGAGTGCGACCGAAGATTGCGACGACGTGTGTTGATGTCCAAGAGACTAAGAAGCGGAGGACTGTCAATGTTGCCTTGCAGAAGATCCCCAACAAAGCACGCTTTTGCCACGTTGCGTCTTGCTTCTAGTAATTCCAGATGTATAAGGAGACAACGGCTTTCATAACTGGGCAGGTTGAATGGATCTCTCCACCTAAGCGAGCGAACCGGACGAATTTTCGCTGAGCAGCTTCGATGCGTTGAATTTCATTCTGGTAATAAGGAGACCAGACGATAGACGAATACTCCAAGATAGGGCGCACAATTGAGCAGTATAAAGCTTTTAGGCAGTGAACGTCCTTGAACTTTTTTGCAAAGCGAAATAAAAATCCTAGTTGCGATGAGGCTTTAGACACAACGTACGCGACGTGATCCTTGAAGGTTAATTTTGTATCAACCAGAATCCCCAGGTCCTTGACTGTCGAATCACGTTGTAGATTCACCCCTCCCAAAGCATAGCTAAAATGGAAGAGTGATTGCTTGCGGCCAAATGAAATAACCGACCATTTGGACACCTTCAGCGACATTCGATTAATATGGCACCATTCAGCGAAGGCTTCCAGTTGTTGTTGCAGAAAAAACGCGTCTTGTGGTTGCTTAATCATGTAGTAAAGCTTCAGGTCATCGGCATACGAGAATTTTAGGCATTTCAAGATGAAATTGACATCGTTCATATACAGCAAGAATAGAACGGCCCCAAGTGACTTCCTTGGGGAACACCGGACCAAACCGGAAAGGAGGGCGAAACGTGGTCTCCAATTTTGACGGACATTCTTCGACTGGTTAGGTAGGATCGAAGCCAGGAGAGCAAGTTACTGTTCATTCCCAGCTTGTCGAATTCAGCAACTGCAATTTGATGATTCATTTTATCAAACGCCGCGGATAAGTCTGTGTAAATAGCGTCTACTTGTTGACCATTTTCTATTTGGCGGATCACGAACGAAGTGAAACAAGTCAAATTAGTTGTCATCGAACGGTTAGGCATAAATCCGTGCTGATCAACCGAAATGTAGTGTGCGTAGTTCTGAACCAGCTTATGCAGAACGATCACCTCAAACAGCTTAGAAGTGACGCTCAACACAGCTATGCCCCGATAGTTCGAAACAATCCGCTTGCAGCCTTTCTTGAAAACTGGGAAAACATACGACTGCTTCCAGCAGTTTGGGAATACACCAGTAGCCAAAGATAGGTTGAATACTCTTGCTAGTGGTGTTGCAAGTGTATCCGCCCAGCATTTGAGGACAAGCGATGGAATCCCATCTGGACCACATCCCTTGGAGGATTTTAAATCCTTTCCGGCTGATATAACCATATCGTTCGTGATCACGAACTGTAGTCCAGAGGCCGAAAGTCGATGAACATTTCTGGTGGCGACGGCTACATCCTGCGGGTCGATGTGTTCATTAGTGAAAACATTGCTGAATTGAGAACGGAACAGGTCGGCGATGTCAGTGGTGGAATCAGCTTCGAACAATCCGTTGGTCATCGTAGCGGGCAGTCCGGATTCCATCCGTTGGTCATTGACGTAACGCCAAAAACTTCTGAGATTTGTCTTGAAGCGCCTTTGCCATATATCTCGTTCTCGTGGAGTCCGTGTGATACTTGCTATGTCGTCTGAGAGCTGCCCGCTTCACAGTCTTAAGATGCTTGAGGTTAGCATTTGGCCAGGCTGGCTTAGCCGGCTCGTGTCTAGACTTTACGGGAACGAACTGATCGATGGCATACCACAGGATACCAGATATGGTCGACGCAGCGAGGTTGGCATCACAATTTTGAAGCACCTCGTCCCAATCGACATGTGCGAGGAACTCGTTCATGCTGTTGAAGTTAGCCTTTCTGAAATCATAGGCGATGCTTTTAGAGGTATCTTGGAAGCGTTGCTGTGAACTTATCTTGAATTCCATCAGTGCAGGAGGATGATGCCTGCAGATTTTAACGAGCGGTGATGGAGCTGGCATAACTGTGCTTTGCTCGCAAAATTCCTCACTGACGAAGCATAGATCAAGCGTACGATTGTTTTCATTTGCAATTCCACTCATTTGTCTGAGTCCAGCGGTGCTATACGCATCAAGCAGCTGCCGTGATGCCAGGTTAATCGAGAATCGTGATGTAATCGGGTACAGGGAACCATGTGGACTACGCTGCCAAGAGATCGAGCTTAAGTTGAAATCGCCTAGGACGATAACGTTATCTCTTGGTCCTAACTGCGAAACCACCCAGTTAAGCGAATCGTTATGCTTTTCGATCAAAGATTCATCGTTTACTCGATCAGGGGGAATATACACAACGCATAGGTAGAGTGTAGCATCGACAGTGGCAACTGCGATCCATATTTGCTCAACCGCCGAGCCATCAGGAGGGTCGAGCGTACGGGATTTAAAACTCGAGCGAACAGCCAGCAAAACACCACCTCCAGTGCTTTTGTTGCTATTCGAAGGCGACCGGTCTTGTCGATAAACGGCCCGAGTAGCACATTTCCGTCACAATAAGTTGCAGCAACTTGTTTATGACTGATATAAGTTGTATATAAGTTGCCACAACCGATTTGTGACAAGCGTGCTACTAGGGGGAATATGATTCGCCAAACAACTGATTCGTTGAGGTATGTCCATTGAGCCAGGTTTCGGAAAGTGCGTAAACATCATAGGAACCGTCGCTGAAGGCCAATTGGTACTCGGCGAGAGAGCTGTTGATCCCATCAACATTTTGATAGTACATCAGAACATTCTAAGAAGCAGGTGCAGCATTACTTGCTAGAGGCGCAGTCCTAGGGGTTGAAGATTCGTCAGAGCGGGGATTGCCGTTACTAATAGGATACTTACCATGATAGGCAGCTTGGAAGACCCCATCGCCAGCGCTAGACTCAGGGCCGGGACGACTTGGATGGCAGGAACGAGAGAACTGCGACAGGTTTTCGATGATGGCTGGAGGCGCGACTGAGCTAGGCGGGTCAGGGGCTTCCGTACTGCTTTGTGTCAGGCGTCCCGGGTTCGATGGCGGTAATCTTGGTTGCGTTGGAGAATGGTGTGAAGACGGAGCGTAGAAAAGTGGTGGAGGACTAAGTGTCGGTGTATTGTAGCCAATAGTGTCCTCGACGAGACACATGCTGAAAATGTAATGTCGATCAGGTAGTGAAAGCATATGATATTGAACGTACTTGCCAGGAAGAGCAGGCTGGAGGACCTCAACTGCAGACTCGACAACAGGACCGCGACGTCTTAGATGATCGCTGGCAGCAAGAGACGGGACTGTGTCGGGCTGAGAAGAGGCCTCCAAAGTGCTATCTAACATGCGTCGCGGGGTCCTTAGTCCATCATGGCTTGCTCCGTTAGTCAATCGTCGTGTTTCGTTGTCAGTTGATTTTTCCGGAAATTTGCGGTGGTCGATCGTTGATCCAGTAGAACCAACAGAAAGCATCAGTTTTTTTTTTTTTTAAATAGACAAATTCACGCAAACGGATACCAACGGGCCAGGACGAGGGTTCCAACGCCAGTTCCTTGAGATTAGGGTCCAATCCGATTTTGTAAGATACAAACGTCAAGTTGGTGGTATCTTTGCCCTTCGGAACAAGGCGCACCACATCAGCAGAATCCGAAGTACACAAACAACGTGCAACGATTTTCTGCACGTCACTGTTACTGATTAGCGGATTTAAACCAGTCATGTACAGCCAAAACTTTTCTGGTGCCACAGCTTGCACGATAGACGGCACAGGAAGATGAATCTCGCTAAAATCAACCGCCTTTGTTCCGTTAACGGCAGGTACAGATATCTCCGGTCTACGGCCTACGATGTATTTAGACTCCGACAACTAATTGACGATTAATTATAGGTAAATTGATGCAAGATTTCGATCAAGTGACGATAATCACTGTTAATCACAGCCCACCTGACAAAAAACGTTATTTTCTGTAAGTCACCAAACTTGTAAATATTGAAAAATCTTAAGCTATGTAACAATTCTTTGTAGATCCCTTGAAAAAGATGGAATATACCATAGAAACGATGGTAGTAGAGGAAAAACATCGTTTTACTCGCTAAAAGACTGAAAGCCGATAAAATTTATTTGCGAACCTAATAAAAATGCTCTTCACCTGTTCACCTGTAGTTCCCGAAATTCTTTGGGCACACCTTTGAAGTCGTGTAGATTGTTTAACGAAATCCATCGAAACTGCCCTGAGGTCCTCCAAATTATTTCGGAATAGCCATTTCCCAACCATGTCGGTTGAAGTTTTCGGTGCTTTCCTGAAGTTAATGGAACTATTCTAAAGATCTCTACTGTTCAATAAACATCTCTAGGTTTCCGTTACTTTCACAGAACTTTTCCAGAAGTTGAACTGACATCCTTCGTTCTAAAGGGTGTCCCACATTAAATTGCATCACGGAAAAAAAACGCTGCAGAAGATTACCTAGTGGGCATATTTATTTCATTCAACTTCAATACCATAACCGTACGCTCGCATCTTACGCTTAACTCCACTCATTAGGTTCTGTACAACATCTGGCTGCAGCTTCTTCTGTACGGAACTCACTTTTTCTTCATGTCTTCCTCAGATTTGACCTCCTTGGGATGCTTCCGTCGTGCCTGCTTCACAATAGCCCAGTATTTTTCGATGGGCCTTAGTTCCTTGAGTAAGAAAGTGGCCCCGTTGACTTCGTACCACTCCAGCACAACATTTGAATAGTGGCACAGAGAAAGCAGACGCTTCTGTAGACACTTCTTGAGGTAGATCTCCCCGTTTACAGTCCCGGTAGTCACGAACGGCGCACTTCGTTTGCCACATGAGCAGATCGCTTGCCAAATCGCTTGCCGGAACATCAAACTTGTGCTGGGCGGTAAAGAACAGTAGCCCCGGAAGCTGCCGGAAGTCCACCTTGACGTAAGTCTCATCATCCATGATGAGACAATCCCCCTTATTCTGCGATTCACGTGACTCTCTCTCACCGGTGAGGTGACAATTGTCACTTCGTGTGAGGTGACTCTCCATGCAAATCAAATGGAGAGTCACCTCACACGAGGTGACTATTGTCACCTCACCGGTGAGAGAGAGTCACGTGACTCGCAGAATAGGGGGAATGAGGCTTCTTTAGCATCTGGGTGAACAGTTTCCGGGCCCGTGACTTTCCCACCCGGTCCTTGGCTCTCTTAACGAAAGACTTAGATAGATTCAACTTTTTGGCTACATCCCTGACCGAAGCATTGGGATTCCGCTTAAACGCTTTCACGACAGGCTTGTGATCCAGATCACTAATAGAACATCCATGCTGACCGCATTTATCCTTTCGTTCGATGCTCAGAGTTTCGTAGTAACGTTTAATCACACGACTCACCGTTGACTGCACGATTCCGAGTTGTTTTCCGATGTCCCGATGAGAGAGTTGAGGATTTTCCAGGTGCTTGCGCAAAATCAATTCGCTACGTTGCTTTTCGGGTGACGCCATTTTTCCAACTTTCGAAAAACTGACAGCCATAAAAATACAATGTAAACAATACACTCTAAACTACTTCTACCCAAATTTTCGAGAGAAAATACCCAATGGGTAATTTTCAACAGCGTTTTTGACGTAGAACTACGTCTTTGTCGACTAAACTGGGGTGCAAAACAAAAAATATGAGTGGTAAAATAGTGTTAGGTTTTGAACGCTTGTAACTTTGTCTTTTATAGATGAAAATAAAATCCAAATTCGCCAATCGATAGGATATTACATTACAAATCTGCTGAAATAAATATTTTGATAATTTGATAATTTATACAAATGTTAATTTTATCTCTGTTTTCATGAAATAAACGATTTTCCCTAACACACTCGTCATAATCGAGTACTATTTGGTTGTACATCGTTCTGCTTGAACCTGAAAAGATATAAAACAGCGCTGCTGTCGTCCTTTTTGCTCCTTACCGCTTCGGACGGCGTGGCACTTGGTCCTGTAATTAGCAGAAGCAAGTCAGCGGATTAAGGTGGATCATGGCCTGACCACTTGGGTGTTTCATTCTGGAAAAAGATTGATATTTTTGATAGGCCACCCTCTAGTTCAGTTCGTAACACAAAAACAAACATCTGTGCAAAGAATCAGCTAAATTGGTCAACGTTAAGAGGTCGCGCCAACGATTTCATTTTTTTTTCGGGATTTTCGTCAATTTAATATGGGAGAAATGATGACCCATTGAAATCATTCTAACATTCTTTGATACACCAGAAAACAGAAGTTGGCTTTCGGAACTCAGATTGCAGATAAACCTTGATTTGAGCAGAAAGGCAGGTATGCTGATCGGGCATATTTCATAGTATGCTTTGCCAGATATTTTTTTACCACAATGTTTTTAAACATGCTGTCATCTCTGGATACAATAGTGTCATGGAGTTGAGAACTGATACGGAGAAGTGGTTGATCTGTCAGCTCATTACCAGGTTCACCGGTAATTCCGAGTAACTGAGAAGTACTGCAGCTCTTCTTTTTTCATCGCGAACAATATCGCTCCACGATACGACAATGCTGCTAAAAGGTGGTTCAATTGACAGAACAAGTTTGGGTCAGAGCTCGTATCCCAATGAGCAAAACTTCTCAATTCAGCTTGCCCCTCCATGCAGCAGATTTTTGCAAATCTTACACCAGAAATACAAACTTGCCCCCAGAAAATGTTACACATGAAAATTTAAATTGACCAGAACGATGCAAATTTTCCACCGTTAATGTTCAATAAAAATTGCTTCTCCAATCTTCTGATAAGTGCAGATTTCCTTTTTTCCATTTTCCACCAGACATTTTCAATATAGCTTGCTTCTCCTATCATCAGAATACTGCAGGTTTTCCACCAAATAAAGCTTGCCCCTATTTTCAGATTTTTCATCATAAATGTTCAGTAAAGCAGCTTCCCTCCAATCATCAGAATGGTGCCAATTTTTACACCAGAAATTATTTTTAAAGTTTGTTTCTCTATTCAGTAGAAGGATGCAAATTTAAGACCAAATTTTTTTTCGAAAAGCTTGCCCATCCGTTCACCAAAACGGTGCATATTTTCCACCAGAAATTTTCAATATAGCTTAATTTTAAATAAAGCTTGTGCCTTCATTTACCAGACCAGTTAAAGTTTTCCACCAGAAATTTTCTGTTCATTTTATTTATCAGAGCGATACAAATTTTGCACCAGAAATTTTCAATAAAGCATGCTCCTCCATTCACCAGAACGGTGCGCCAAAAATTGTCAGTTAAGTTTGTTTCACTATGCACCTTTGTGGTGAAATTTTCAGGCTTTGCCTTTTCATGCTTGAAGCTTGCATTCATTAGAACGATTCAAATTATTCACCAGAAAAATGAATAAACCTTGCTTCTACATTCACCACAAACTTTCCACCATAAATTTTCAGTTAAATTTTCTCCTCCAAATTTTTATCGTGATTTAATTTTTCCACCAGAGTTATTCATTTTGATTACATGTACCACCTTGATTATATTTTTACACCAGAAATATTAAATAAAAAGCTTTTTCTTCGATTTACCACCACGAAGGTGAATTTTTTCAACCTTAAATTTACCCTCCCAATTAACACCAGCGATTTTTTGTATGCACCACTGTGGTGCAATTTTTTGACCAAAAAGTTTAATTGAAGTTTGTCCCTTCATGTACATTTGTGGTGCAATTTTCAGGCTCCATCTCAAAGGCAATAAAAGGTTTTCAGTTCCCCTATATTATGAAATGAAGTTATTTTACCTTCAAATCAAGTTATCAAGAAATCAAGTTATTTTATATCATAATTTTGTAAATGTGGAAAAAAATATTATTTATAAAAGGAGGGGCAATTGCCCCAACTTGCCTCACCCTGTGCACGCCAGTGCCTATCACAATGAGGAAATATAGAACTTGGAAAAGTTATAAGGCTCTTACTCGAAAAAAATGCACCATTTTTAATCGTGTGTAACTTTTTTATCCGTGGGTAAAAATTGATGAAAATCTGGGTATAACTAGTTTGGAGTGAATTGTTTACATGTGCAAAATTTCATAACAATCGGTTCAGTGGCTATTGAGAAGTCATCAAAACAAGAAGAAAATCGCCGGAGAATTTTGCGCGCCGTCATGGAAAATCCGACTGCGACCATGAGATGGATCGAAAGACAACTGGGAATCACCCATACAACTGTGTCTCAGGTGGTAAAATAGTTTAAGGGGTCCCAGAAGACCGAGCGGCGGGCTGAAAGTGGAAGAAAATCGAAGACAGCTGACCCTGTGAAGGCCCGGAAGGTGTTGGATTATTTCAAGCGTTATCCGAACCTTTCGATTCGCGACGCGGCTCTGAAGGCAAAGTGTTCCGCCTGGTTCGTTCAGCAAAGCATGAAACGAGCTCGGTCCGGCGTGATCAACAAAACACGTCGGCCAAATCTCGCGCAAGGAAGCTGTATCGAGAGTGGTTAACGAAACCGATGTGTGTGGTTATGGATAACACGAAACCTACATCAAGGCAGACGCAAAGCAGATACCGAGGCTGGAGTTCTACGTTGTCAAATCACGGTTTGATGTTCCGGAAGACATAAGAAAGAAGAAAGTGGACAAATTCGCCAAAAAATACTTGCTGTGGCAGGCCATATGCCAATGCGGTAAACTGAGTAAACCGTACATCACAATGGGTACCATCCACAGCGAAATTTACCGCACCGAGTGCCTCCAGAAGCGTCTGATGCCCTTCCTGCGGTCCCACTGAGGCGAGACATTATTTTGACCGGACCTGGCATCATGCCATTACGCGCGATCGACGTTGGATCGCGCGTAATGGCATGATGCCAGGTCCAGGACAATAACGTTGTTGTTGTACCAAAAACCGCCAACCCCCCAAATTCACCAGAGATTCGTCCGGTGGAAAGATTTTGGGCCATAATGAAGGCCAAAGTTCGAAAATCGTCCAAGGTGTTTAAGAACGAGCTGGAGTTGAAGAAAGAATGGATGAAAGTGACCAAAAATGTCGGCTCCACCATTGCACAAAATGTAATGAGGGGTCTAAAGGTGCAGGCTTTCAGCAATGGAAAGGAAATTGAATAAAATATCCATATGTATTAGTTCATTCCCTGAAAGTTTAAAGAAAATCCGACTTAAAATAAATTTTTGGCGAACACTTTTGTCTGGAGTATTTTTTTTTCGAGTACAGGCCTTACATGCAAACACCCCCTCTTGAAAATTTTAAGATAAAGTGTAATAGTCAAAAATGCATGACATACATCAATTTTGCGTGGTTCTACGTCATACTGCGGTCGTGTATAGGACGCAACCCTTTAATTTTTTTTCGTGGTGCAATTTGATGTGGGACACCCTTTATTTTAAAAGCAGATGAATCAGATGGTATTTTTAAGTAAATTACAACTACACTATCGATCCTTATAGAATGATTTTCGACGCCTCGAAATAGATGTTCACCTTCATTTGCAGTTCATAGTTCTCCAAAGGTAGTAAAATTTTAAATCTTCGCTTACTTTTCAAGTTTCTCGGACGGCGAGAAATTTTCAATATTCCAGATGAAGCCCTACTTTCATTTTCGATAGGATAATAATCGTTTAATTACAACCGTCCATCTCCTTGCAGATGATTCACCTACTAAAATAAAATGTCGAAAATGATTTCCCTTCCCTTGCAGAAATCATAAGGCCCGATAATGCGTAGAATTCCTTAAGCCCTAGCTTCCGCGAAGCTCACCGACAAAGCATTCAATTATTTCAACCTCAATATTCCATTCGCACGTGATTGATTGATAAGACCAAGCTCACTTGGCAAGACTTCATTATCATCGGTTCACTCCAGAGTGCGCTAATATCCATCTAATCTTCACATCATCGATTGCACGTATGTGTACAGATTACACCTCCAAATACACCGACCCACTAGCTGCCAAACATGCAATCATCCCCTTCGATGTGATTAGAAAGCTTATTAACCCACACCTGGGGCTCAGAATGGCTCACTCACCCAGCCGGAAAACCGCAATCGCCCGGAAGATCCACTCATTGATGATGATGGCTTCCACTCCCATCCACCACTCACTCATCGATACAAATTGCCAAGACCTCGTGCCGGAACGTGGCACATCATCAGCAGCAGCATCATCTTTGTGGGGAAGCACACGCTAAAATTAACATCCCACCCACTCGACTGACTCGGAAGACACAGACATGCCGCGAACAACCGGTAGAGAACGGAAGCAGCATCAGCCGGCTACCTACTAGCTAGTAATTGATTTTCTTGTTCAACACACTGTTTCGCCGTCGAGATTCTAATTTAGATAAAATTGATGGTGGGATCGTGAAACAATTTCACCACCCCCGCAATCTCCAAGGGCCTACATAGGTGGTGCTCCCGGAGCTTTGAGCGCTTATCGTGTGCAATCCACTATCTGCCTCCAAAGAGTGCTACTCCACTCACTGCCAGCGGGTTGTCATTTCTGGGATGTGGATATGTCTGCTGCCGTGATACAGAGTTACAGTAGAACACGACTCTTCCCCGCCCCATCCACGCCTTCTTTTCCGTGCCCGGATGAAGTGATTCATGTTCCGAGATAGGCATGCAACTCGATCCAAGTCTGAGAACGGAAATGAACATTCACAGCGCGAGTGGGCTTTGCACGGCTACGACTGGTGAAGCTAGGGGGCTCACAATGGATCAAAACGAACCAGAAAGAACGTGGAACAAAATAAACGGCAAAATGGCTTACTAGCTTCGGCAGACACGCACTGCGGAGGCTTAACTAAAAGAGTCAGATTTACCTCCACAGATTATGGACCCGGTGAGAATCAACTTTCTCCTAGCTCCGTCAATGCACACCACGTGTAGAACTGTCTGCAAAGATTCATTGTTCTTTGAGACAATAAAGTACGACGACGACGGCGGGGGTTTGGATGCTCGGCAAATTAGTCGAAAATTGTTGCACATCTTTTCGATAAACGCTGGGAATGGAGGCAATTGGAATTCCAGATTGTGCAATTTTCCAAAGAACAAACATTTACATGGAAGCCAACGTGCATCGATTTCGCAAACGTTTCGAGACGGAAACTGGTTGGGAATACTTTGTAGCACACAGACACAGTTCAATCACATAAAACTTTTATTCCCCCCGTGCCAACATTGTAGTCATCTTGAGACAGCAAATAAAACTATTGCGAACGATTGCATCGCATCCGAGAGGTACAAAGTAGGAATCCCGTCCTCGGTGCTTGGGGTGAGATGTCTTTTTTTCTGCTGCTCGAACGTCAACCTGAACATTGATTTTCCATGAAAAACCGTTGCCATCGTCGTTGTCGTTAAATCTCACCGTACGGCAATTGAACAAAAGGTAAAGTTCAAACACACATCAATGGTAAAAGTAGAACAACAAATTGTATCAATTCACAAACAACCGTAATTGCGATAATCAACCTAGCTAACAACCGTAAACAGCACACAGGGCAGGATGATGACAGTTTCAATTAATCCTCAAACTGCACTGGCAGTTGCAGAAAGTCCAACTAATGTGAAGATCAAATACAAAACTGCCACTTGCTGGCAGGTTGAGAGCAGTAATTTCTGTTTGCTCATTATACTACACATTTTGCCTCCTGGACTGGCGGTGGGAAAGGGGGGGGGGGGGTTAAAACCTCTTCAAACAGCAGCCAATATTTACCTGTGATATTCGCTTGGCGTACACGTACTAGTACCGATAACGACGATGCGTGTCTCGGTTGAAGAGCATGGCCTGCAGGTCGTTTATGTCAATGGGCTTGTTGAGAGTATTTGCTCGTTAGGTATTGAGTTTTGCCTTCTTATCTCCGATCTGTTTGAATGCAGTTCTATTTGAATGCTGCTGTGTTTCTTCGAATGGCATATAAAGCACTTGTCTTTAAACCCATCATAACTTAAGTCTCCTTTGTCCATGTACGGATGCGGGGTGCGGTTAATTAAGAGTTTCTTTTAAGATTTGGGGAGCAATCTAGCGGTCCAAAGGTTCGATGCAGAGGCGCAGCAAAGGAAAGGGGGGTTAGGGTTCTAATCGCCTCTTCCCACTAGAGCCAGGAGGCAAATACAAAATTGTAATTTCAAACCAAGTATGGGACAACTTTTGCGCTTTTTCGTATGAACCACTTTTCGTATCTATGCAAATTTCCCGCTGAAAATGTTGCGCAGTTGTCTCAAAATGAAGGGACCAAATTTTGTTTTGTATACAGTTAATTGTTGTAAACGCACCAAAAGGAAAAGCGATGATAACGAAACTATTCTCAGCATTGCAGAGGATTAATCAATAGATATATTTAATTCAAGCGAGAATATTATTCTCCAACAGAGACAGGGTAACTTCCCAAATTTTTGGATTCATGAGGGTTCTATAGACCACGATTTAGACTTGCAACATGCTTTAAAACCTCGATAAAACTTTCAATGTTACTTGGGTTGAAACGTTACAGTAATGACTACAGTCAGATTTTAAAAGAAAGGCAAAAGTCCTAGAGTTCCAGTAATTTTCCAGATATTCATAGAATAGTCCTTAGGTTCCCGGAATTTTCCTTAAGTTCTCAGGACTACTCTAAACTACGTAATTTCCTTAAAAATCTTTAAACTTCCATGAATTTCTCTGGACTTTCCTGAAATTCTATTCTCATTGTTCGCAAAATTTTCCTGGACTTAAAAGAACTGCCTTGAAGTTATTTTGAAGTTTTCAAAACTACCCTGATCCCCAGAGAACTTTCCCTGAAATCTATATATATCCCTGAACTTATCTGGACTTTTTTAAAGTTCCCTATTTTTTACACTTAACACCGTCTTCAACCGGACGTTGCACGGACTGAATACTTAACACTAAACAACGGACTACACACAACCAGGGTTTTTTTTTTTGGGGGGAGTTGAACCACTGCGTCCATTATTTGAACTTTTGTGGTACCCCTGTTTACTGTTCGTATCACGCAAGCTGACCACCATTTAATGAGTGGACAGCTAATTGCCTGGACACGTCGTTTCCCAGTCAGGTATGATATGGTTTATGAAACCAACTATCTTTCCAGGATTAGCAGACCAAATTCCACTAGGTTGTAAGATAACACTACGAAGAAATTTAGATCTACGCCTGTGTAATGCACCGCAACTGCAGAGCAGATGTTCCGAGGTTTCAACATAAACTACAGATATCGCTCTGAACCCGACCAATGTTCTTCAAATGATATCTACTCGGACAGTGCCCAGTTACTAGGCCAGTGTATATACTAAGAGCCCGTTTATTGAGCTCCAAGAGCTTTTTGGTATGTGTTACATTTGGAGTTATAAATCTTTTCGACTGGTTGCACTTCGTGACGGCCATCCAGTTGGCCATCACCCTTTGTTCTTCCCAGCGTTGATATTCCACAGAACGGTTCTGAGGCAATAATCGGTGAATTGGAACCTTATTTTGCGAGATCGTCTGCCCTTTCATTCCCTTCAATGCCACAGTGTCCAGGAACCCAATATAAGTTTACTAAGTTCTGTTTGATCAACTGTCGCAACAAGAGAATACATTCCCAGACAATCTTTGATGTACATTTGTAAGCACGAAGCGCTTTTAGTGCTGCTTGACTGTCAGAAAAAATACAGATATTTGCACATCTATATTTTCTCCTTAGGTAAACACTTACACATTCAAGTATGGCCAGGATTTCCGCTTGAAACACTGTTGGACAATGTCCCATCGCTACTGAAATATTTGTCCCAGGGCCAAAGATTCCTGCACCTGTTTGTGTTCCAATTTTTGAGCCATCTGTGAAAAATATGATTGAGCCTTGACGAACGCTAGGACCTCCGACTTCCCAATCCGAACGCAACATTTCACATACGTTGAAGGGAGTGTCATAATTGTCCTCTGGTTTCATCCAGTCTCCATTCATACTCATCACTGGTCCTCTTTGGAAGTGTTGTAAAATGCTTAGGTGATCAACCAGGTCACCAGGCATGAATTTTTTAGACCTTTTGAGCCGTAGAGCACTTCTTTCCGCTTCTAGTTGCACGTATTCATGCAAGGGCAGTAGATTGAGAATTGCATCTAACGCTTTTGATGGGGTGCTGCGCATCGCACCCGTTATAGCAATACATGCTAGACGTTGTAGTTTTGCCAGCTTCCTCTGTGCGGTAGCCTCTTTCGTTTTTGGCCACCACACTAACGAAGCATAAGTTACTTTTGGACGGATTACTGATGTGTAAATCCACCTTGTCATTGTTGGTTTCAAACTCCATTTTCTACCAACAGTTTTGGAGTATAACCACAGGGCACTGGTTGCTTTGTTGATCACAGAATCAATGTTATTATTATGATTTTTCGATTTTAGTTACCAAAGTATAGAGAGCACTAACTATTGATTTTCCAGATTGATACGCAAACTGAAAATTAGATATTGGATACGTTAACATGTAAGTTGAATTGATGAAGTCATTCAACACCTTTTCCATAGTCTTCAGTAAAATTGATGAGAGACTAATGGGCCTAAATGCTTTTGGCTGCGTTTTATCACGCCTCCCGTTTTTCGGTATGAATATAACTCTTACCAATCTCCATTTTGATGGAATGTAAATACGGTAGGGTGGTTAATCACAAGATGCTGGATGCAGTGCAGTCTGTCGTTGACTGGGCAGATGGTGTTGGGTTTGTGATTTCCCACGAGAAGTCCAAACTGCTGCACGTCTGCTTTGGTCATCATCACAGACCGAACCTGCCTTATGTTAGTATCGGTGAGCATGCGGTCAAGGCCGTACGCGAGATGAAACTGCTTGGTGTGACTATTGATAACAAACTCCGATTTGTTAAGCACGCCAAGTTGGTGAAGGATAACGTCAACAACAAGTTGAATATCCTTCGGACCCTAAATGGTCGCTTCTCTGAAGCCTCTCGTAGTACATTGACCAAGGTTGCTAGGGCTCTGGTTGTCCCTAGCATCCTTTACGGGGCGGAACTGTGGAGCAGGGGTGGTGTCTCCCTGCTCAAGATTCTGGAACCTCAGTACAATGAGGCGTACAGAATGTGTAGCGGAGCGCTGAGGTCTTCACCAATAGCTTCTCTGTTGGTGGAGAATGGAAAGGTTCCTTTGGTGAATGTTGTCACCGAAGACCTGGCCACCAAGGCGCTAAGGCTCCTAGAAAGGGATCCCATTCTCAATGACAGGCCCACGGTTGCAAGGGCGAGAGAATGGTGGAGCGACTTGACGGGAGTAGATCTTCCCACGTTAGCCCAACGAGGTAGGCTGTGGCAACGGGCATGGGATGCTACTGCCCCGAAGGTTGATTGGATGGTTAAAGCGGGGCGGGGGCTAGCTCTAGTGTGGCGAAAGCTGCATTTAGGGAGGTCGCTGCCTCATACGAGGGAAGGCTCAAGCTATTTACGGACGGTTCATTAATCGAAGAGGAGGTTGGTTATGGGGTGTCTGGGGAGGACATAAGTCGCTGCGGCCGGTTACCCGGTCTCTGTGGTATCTTCTCAGCTGAGGCCTATGCTCACCTGCAAGCTTGTAGGCTAGCAAATGGGTCTCAGGCCGTTATATTATCTGACTCTGCGAGTTGTCTCTCTGCCCTTGAGCATGGGCAGGTTGGACACCCGTGGCTGTTAGAGGTGCAACGGTACGCTAACATAACCTTTGTATGGGTACCTGGACACGCAGGTATACCAGGGAATGAGGCTGCTGATAAACTAGCTAACCAGGGTCGTCTTGCTCGACTAGAGGCCACTCCGGTGCCCTATAGTGACGCTACCCGCTGGGTGAAGCAGACCTCGCGATACGCATGGAATGTGTCTTGGCATAACAACCGTGATGCATTCCTGCGTCGTATCAAGAACACTACACAATAGTGGAAGGATGCACCTAATTCTCGAGATCAGAAAGTTCTGACTCGGCTGAGGATTGGTCATACACGGCTCACTCATGGACCTCGTTTTAGCGGCAGTGTGGAATACTGCCAGGGATGCGGTGCGGTATTAGATGTAAATCATCTATTGGTGGAGTGCCCGGCAAGAGCACAATTAAGGGAAGATATGGGTGTCGTCGGTACAATCCGTGAGGTATTGTTCAACGACAGGAGTACAGAGCAAACTGTACTCAACTTCCTGAGGGCGTTAGACTTATACGATATGATATAAGCATGAGTAAGTTGAAGTGGCTTTAGAAAGAAAATAACTGGTAGTCATGCCACTTCATTCGACAAGAGGCAGTCTTTAAGGTCCTAAAGGCCAAGGTGTGTGAGGGAGGACGACCGACCTAACGGGGGACACAATGATGAAACAGCTGATGTTTAAAACCCGTCTCGAATGAACTAAATTCTCCTCTTGTAGGGGAACAGTTTTAAGAGACGTTAATAGACGTATCCACAGCTCGTATCTTAAACTCGCCTTATAAGTGTTAGTTAGAGACGGAATCAGCATTGCACACCCGCAGATTTAAAAGGCTGAAAAGATCTCACAGCATTCTCCACTCTGGCAATTGTGAAAATTTCATCAGCTATATCTGGTATGGTGTTTTCTGTTCTCTGAGACACTGGCGGGGTCTCTATAGAACACATTTCACCAACAGAATCAGAAATATCTGATTCCACACACAATACCGAACCTGGAAAATGTGTTTCCATCATTAAATTTAAAGTTTCAGAGGGAGATTTGGTAAAACCTCCATCATGACATTTAAGATTACCAAGTTCAATCGTATGGCCTTTCGCAAGAGTTTTCTGTAATCTCGCAACTATAGGAGTTCTGTTTATATTTTCACACATTTGAATCCAAGACCGCCTCTTAGATTTCCGTATTTCATTATTATAATCAGATAGGGTTTTCCTATATTGAGTCCAATCAGAAGTGATTTTCGCCTTATTGAACATCTTACGTGAAACTTTCCGAAGGCGTTCCAATTTCAAATTCCACCACGGCACATCCCTGTTAGAAGACGACCGTTTGATAGAACAGCTACTGTTGTAGGAATTTATAATTCTTTCGTTTACCTTTTCAGAAAATGATTCCAATTGTTGGATAGAATCAATATTTACGTCGTTTGTAAATATATCTGAATCTATGCACTGTGCCCAGTTTGTTTTCCTAGGATCTCTAAATGCAGAAGGTGGTAAATCCCCTTTTTATGACCAGAAAGTGAGATTTCATTTGACACACTCCAATTTCGAATCTTCTGCAATGTTGCAAAATGTCAAGTCTAAAACTTCCTGTCTAATGGCATTTGAAAAAGTAGGTTCATTTCCTTTGATGAATTCTGTAATAGGGTAGCATTTCAATGTTTTATTAACCAGAATAGCAGTTCTAGGTGAAGTCTGCTTTTCGTCGTAGTATAACTTACATGCGTTTATTTCAATTTCTTGTCCTCTATTGGATCATGGCTCTTGAATAAGCGCCATGTCCAGCTCCTCCTTTTTGAACCTCCGACTCAATACAGCAGAAGCACCTTTTGCATGGTGGAGGTTCCCTTGCAGGAGCTTAATGGGTTTCATTTTGTTTCTTAGCTCGCTTAGATCTTTGCCTTTGGGGCGAGCGATAGACCCATCGTTTGATACTCGAGTTTTGATTTTCCTTAGCTGCGTTTCACTAAATCGGAAGTTCAGTACGAAGTCACGTTCCGACAGTGTCTTTAGCGAATCTGCATCAACATTTACCGTCCACTCGGCATGTTTGTTTGCGTTGGAGCAATTCAATATTTTCCAGCCATTCGTGCTTAAACCATCATTTTGACTCTCAATGAGTCTCTTAAGCCTCTCATCGCTGAAGTCTGCACTTAGTGGGAAGAATGGGTGTAATATTTCCGGACGAGGGACCTCTTTCTCGTCCAGGGCAATAAGCTCGGCATTTTCCCAAGGTGTGAGTACCTTTGTCATTTTTTTAGGACACGTCGCTGTTGTTTGATCCTTGCAAACCTTGCTTGTAGCTGCATTTAGTGAACTTTGGTTTTATATTCTCATACCTTTGCTCCTCGATTTTTAAGTCCAGAGCATCCTGTACAGCATCGAGTTGTGCTGTGTTCATTTGTTGTTCCGGGTATCCTTTTACAATTATTCCAATCTTTTTTTTTTTTTCTTGGATTTGTTTTCCGTCGATCTTGTTTTCCGTGCTGAGCACCAATGCTACCGACGCCAGGAAGGCAGCTCCTACACCTGGACCCTACCTATCGACCCATCAACTCATGAACCGGGGACCAACGGCTTCCCTTCCGAAGGAAGGCGTGATCAGAGATGTTATGCCTCAGAACATCCCGGCGGCGCCGACTGGGATTGAACCCAGGCCTGCTGGGGTGAGAGGCAATCACGCTTACCACTACACCACCGGCGCCGCTAATTATTCCAATCTTAACTAGACTTGCAACATCTTGGAAGGAGCGACCACCTGAGTTAGAATCAGCTGATGAACTTCTGGGATATCCTGAAGCTCGTCCATTTCAATCAGCTTTTCCTTCACTCTGGTCAGCCTCCTTCATTGATTTTGCCTGATTGCCAGTATTGGATAATCCAGCGCGTACTTTTGGACAAAGATTCGGCTTTTTGTCCTCTTAACATCCGGCTTTTCTCCTCTGCTACCTTGATTGCTTAGTAGTGTTTGGAGTCCCAAAAAAAACAGCGTTAGCAAAAACTTGTTTCCGAGCTTCCTCCATGCTCATGCCTGATTCAATGTATCTCTTAATATTGTTTCTTTTTGTTTTCGAAAGATTTTTCCGCCACTTGATTTCCGACGCATTTTCAGTGGAAGGATTACTTCCACTCCCACTAACGATAGCCTACTTTATGTTGACGTTTATTCCATCATCATCTTCGTCACTCTCGCTTAACATCGGACCGTCTTTCAAGTCGTCGCGTTTTGGAGTATCGAGGATAGAAGAGGAACAGGATTGCACCTCTGAGACAGAATCACTCAAAAGTTGATTCTCCATGAGCTGCTCGGTACCAACGGATGTCTCCATCTCCATCTTTTCAGATTGAGGTGGGTAGCTTGTAGCTTTTCCGTTTTCAACAGTATTCATGTTGAAATCCTCCAATTGCGGTATCGAAATATATTAGCTTAAAGCAACGATCTGTTATAGCTGAAGATAATAATAATACGATGGAATCGAAATTAAACTTAAACTCTACAAAAATAATTTGATTGAACGATAAAATGTACCAGATGAATTAATATATCTATTTCCGTGTTAAATTTGTTATCTACACTTTAATAGTGCAAATCAAAAAAAAAAAACAAAACCCCTATTTTCATTTATTTATTTATAACTATTATTCCGCTTCGCCCTTAACAGTGAAACTCGCAGCACTGATTCGATGCAAGCTTCAACTTGAATGCCATCTTTGCAAGTTTGCATGCAATATTACATGTAAGCATTTGACAGTTTTGCACTACACGAATATTCTTGCAGTTACACCTTCGTCTTGCATAATGGACGTTTTCTTTTCTCATTTCCTTTCCTCTATTGTACAGTTAACAGAGGAAACAACACTTTATATCACTGTTTCTCACCTGTACACTCGTGATAATCTTCAACAGTAGCTCGAAAATAACCTTTTCCACTACCACACGCGATTATACTTTTCGCAATTCACCGTGAAAAAAAAAACGATTTCTAAAGCAAGCCTTGCGTACTTTGAGAACAGTGTTGCTAGAACCAGGGGTTGAAACTGTTGACGTTTTTTATTACACCCGCTTCGTTGTCGTGCGCGACAGTCTGTTTGTATTCGTACTCTCATGCTCTACCGTCGTCTCTCTTACACAACGCAAACGGTAGAACAACATTCGAGCAAAAAATAACTATGTGTGATTTTGTTCGAATTGCTCTATTTGGTGTGAATTAAACTATTTCTGATCAGAAATGTTATTACTAGGTGTTTCGTCCAGGATAAGTATGACCCTACGTTGTGTTCTTCTTGCGGCTCGGATTGACACACCGGTGAAATGAAATACACTGTTTTCCTATGCCCCGAGAGGCAACTTACCTGCTCGGGGACTCAAAACGAACTAACTATATTTTATTTAATATTCTTTGGTTTAAATACAAAGTCATCACAATACATAATATCAATCACATCCAAAACTAATTACAATCAGAACAATAACAAAAAATAACCAAAACAAAAACATCCACGGCTATAGTGCGAATAGCGATGGCTGCACCATACTGCAATTCGCATTGAACTGGTCGTTACCATGTCACTGGGAGGCATTTATTATTACAACATTCTAGATTTGAATGTAGTAGAATTCCGAGGGGGGCGACACATCTAAATCTCAATTCTAGATGCTCAAAAAATTTCACACTAGCGAATCAATCTTCGAAAAATCATCTTTCATTTCTCGCATCTATTTGCATCGTGCTTCTTCTTTTTGCAGGAAATCTTCAAAATCGACATAAATCTTCCTTCTATCTACTCAGCGTGCGTGCAGCTAGCCACAGCAAAACACAATCTTTTCTGCATCGTAGATAGAGTCGTCCCCCTCGTAGAATTCACACAAGCACAACATCAGCAGCTCTTATTATGAGGTAAACTAAAATACATACATTCGTAACGGTCTTCGGCGACAGTGTCGTATGACAGAGCCTGTCATTTGACATTTTAGTTTGATGCTGTAATTTGGTAGCTTGTTTTGCAAGTGTCGGAAGCAAAGGCAGTCGATTATCACAGAAATTTGTCGACTACGGTGGACCAGTAGGGAATCTTCCACTTGTAAAAAGTTCCACCGGCTGCAGCGGGAATCAAACCTTCACTTCGTGGCATTCACAAGACGCCTGAACGACGAAGAACGCTGCCAACCAGTGTAAGGAAAAACTCAAGAACTCAAAACTCATGTGTGAGTTTATCCACCTTTGAGTTTTGCCTTGCAAAATTCAACAGTGCAAAAATCATGGATGAATTTTAAAGTTCAAAAATTCATTCCTTCATATGTTGATCCTATTGTTTTTGAATCAGGGAACGGAAAATTAACATACTGCGTGAATATACATGAGAATCTCAAGCATGAGTTTTGCTTGCCATATTCGCACTGGAGGCTCAATGAATGGGATTTGAGAATGATTTTCCGAACACTGCCGCCAATCACACGATCACAAAGCCCACATAATGATCTTCACATCCCACATGGATCTTCTCTGAAGCCCCCGAACATTGTCTGGAATTCTAGGATGTTCCTGAAGCTTTAACAATTTCGCAGAAGGTCTCAAAACTTGTTCATTTTCTAATTGAATTTCCCTGAAATTAGTGGACCTGCACTGGAGTTTTCTGATCTTCCCTTAAGTACTCGAAACTTCTCTTAAATTCTTCAAATGGTCCTAAAGCTCTTGGTACTGCCTTAAATTTAACAGAACTATCCTAAGAATCCCTTAACTTCCATTAAATTCCCTGAATATCTGTGTTTTCCGAGTCTCCAAATACGTTTGGACTTTTCTAACCATATTTGAAGCTCTCTAGATTTCTTGATTTTTTTCCTGAAACCAAAGGAACTGAAATGATCTTCCCTGAGGTTCGCCCAAATTTTTGAAACTGCCCTGGAGCTGCTCCCGCATTTTTATAATGTTCATTTTACTTGATAATTCCCTAACGTTTTGTAAACTTCTATGAAGTTCCCGGAGTTTTCTTGAACCTTCTAAACTTCCCTGGAGAATTTGGACTTACCTGAAATTTTCGGAACTTTCTGAAGGTTCTCATTTTTCTCTTAAAGTTATAACGAATTAGTTGGTGTAGTTATTAGATTTTCAATTAAGGTCTCAAAATGTTTCTGAAGTTCATAGAACTGCTCATATTTGAAACAAATTCTTCATTAACATAAAACTTCCCCAAAGTGCTAGACGTTCCTGATTTTAACGTGCTTTCTTGATGTTATCAGAACTACCCAAAAGAGCTCTCAACTTCCTTAAGTTCTCTTGACTTCCCTGAATTTATCAGTATTTTTTAAAGTTCCCGGAATTTCTCATAGTTAATATATATTGAAAACTTCTTTGAAACTCGCGGAATTTCCCCTAAAATCTCTTATTTTACCTGAACTTTTCTGGGATTCCCTGAACTCTTTGGTACATCTTTGAAGTTGCCTATTCTTCATAATGTTCCGTCAATTTTCCTGATATTCATAAATTTTCCCTGAAGACCCTACTGTTGCGACGCCGCTTGGACACCCCTAGTTGCGGAGCATAGCTGCAAACAGGGCGAAGCAAGTAGTCAAACGAAATTAGGGTAGTTGCACCGAAGTCAAGAGCGTAGAATTTTCAATGCACACCGTAAGTTTAGTAGTGATAATATTGGTGGATTAATTTATTAGGATTAAGTGAACGAAATTAAGTAAGTTAAGTTTATAATCCAATCAAATTGTTTACTAACGGCAATAAATGTTTACATTTTGAGCGTTGCTGAAAACAAGTCAGCTGCTTTACGACAAGTTGATGTCCCTTCGGGAACGTTTCTCAAAAATAAGTGACGCGTGTGTCACAAGTGTCCTAGAGAGAGAGTTCGGACCTGCCCAACGATGGCTTCCTATCCGAGAAGGACCAAACCGTCCTAAACTTAACGGAGACTCCGTGTAGAATTTGCGGTCCGTCAACATGCGACGAACAAATGGTCGGTTGTGACGGATGTTCCGGTTGGTTCCACACCCGCGGAAGGTCAACAGCCGAAAAGATGGTACTGCCAAAGTAAGGCCTGCAAGGAGAAGGCCCAGGAGTACCAGAAGCAAAAGGACGCCAAGAAGCGAAACCGGAAACAGCGTCAGTTCTCGCAAAGGCCCGTCTACCGTGGAAGCTAGGGTGAAAGCATAAGAGGAAAAACAGAAGAGGCAGTGCAAAGAGCTGGAGGCGCAGATGCAGTTACAGAGAAAAGAAAAAGAACTTCAACGTGCGTTTGAAAGAAAGAAGCTGGAAATTGAACTGATCATGCGCGAAGAAGAAGAAGCACAACAAAGGGCTCTGCAAGTGGAGATGCTTCAGAAGAAGAACGAGCAGATCAAGCGGATGAAGGCGAGTTAGGAATCGTTCGAGAAACAGATGGCGGCCTTGGATAAGGAGTTGGCAGGGCTTTCAGTCGTCGAGGTTCCCAAGACAAACAAGGAAGACGTAACCAAAGCAGGACCCTCTGGCAAAGGGAACAAAAAAACCCTGAAGCTGACCGAGGGGAACTTGAAGAAGCATACCGAAGGCAACGAGGACACCGATGACGAGGACGAAGATGAAGATGATAACGAAGAGGATGACTAACATTCGGAAAGTTCGAATGCAACGAGCAGACATTCCAAACCGTCCGTCAAAAGCATGACCCAGAAAGGAACGGTTGATGAAAGGAGCCAAAACGGGCTGGGGGCAAAGCAGACCGTATCTACAAGGGCCCAGCTGTCCGCGAGAAAGGGATTGATCTTCAAGTTTCCCAAATTCTCGGGGAAACCAGCGGCCTACGAAACGTCCAACGATGCTGTCGTGACCGGACCGAGGTTTCCAGCCTCGGCCACGGCTACATGAATAAGCGATGCAGCTCCCGCGGCTGCTGCTGTTTCTGTTGCTGCTTTTTCTGCTGCTGGTGGTGGTTACAAGAAATTACCTCTACGAGCTTAGGTACTTCATATTTATACCTGCTAACCTATCAAAATTCTCTAACCAATGAGATTCCGTTTACATACGGACTATCACGCTTCACGCTCACTCGATTCTACTTATTATTTATTCAACACTAACTCTATCTACTACAGATGCCTGTGGCTACATGAACCACGAGAACCGGATGCAACTGCAGGTGTCCCTTGAAGGCGACGCACTCGAACTGGTATCGGGTCAGCTGCTTCTTCCAGAATCCATTCCGAGGTTCATAGAAAAACTTCACCGGCATTACGGCCGTCCGGCACAACTGCTCCAGAGTCTTCTAGATAAAGTCAACCAGCTGGAGCCGCCAAAACCGGACAACCTGCGGAGTTTCATCCCATTTGGAAACGTGGTGGAGCAACTCTGCCGACATCTGTAAGCTGCGGAACTTCGGCATTACCTCGTTGAAAAATCCTTGGTGGCCAAACTGCCCGACCGCGAGAAGCGCGAATGGGTATACTATCAGAGAGGTAAGGAAGAGCGAACGCTACGAACGATGACAGACTTCCCCATGGACGCTTGCGAGGCCAACGTCGACGTCGATTTCAAACCGGCGCACCAGCCGATAGGTGGTTTTCAATCCGGAAAGAAGTCGAACGGGAAAGGTGCTGTGTACTGCCACAGGGAAGTCAGTAGTCCGGACCCTAGTTCATCCAGTGACAAGAAGCTGAGACCGTGCAAGTTATGTCAGTGTACGGAACATCGTCTGCGACACTGCGCAGAATTTAAGAAGCTGTCGTATGCAGCCCGGCTGAAGTTGGTTACCCGCAAAAAACTGTGCGACAATACAGGTTCAAAATTCGCTGTAACGTCGGCTATTGCAGGGAGTTCCACTAGCCACTGATGCATCCTGTCGGAATCGTTGTCGGACTGAGTGCGCATATTCTGTCTAACTGCACAGTCATGTTTCGGATCGTTCCGGTACAGCTACAATGCAAAGGAAAATCGGCTGTTGGCAATCCTGGATGAAGGAGCTTCCATGACGCTCTTGGAGAAAGCGTTAGTCTAGGCGCCGTAGAAAGTAGCTAGTCTAGGTGCCGTCGGCGTACCAGAGAGGCTGACGCTAACATGGACGGGTAATGTTTCGAAGGTGGAAGAATCTCGACGAATGAGCATGTGGATATCGGGCGTTGCCGCCGATGCTGGTGAGACGACGCTGCTGTACACTGTTAACACAGTTGGGAAGCTGATACTACCGCATTAAAATTTGGTCTACCAGGAAATTGCCGCACAATATAAACATATGCGAGGGTTGCCTATCGAGCCCATCGGAGCAAACAATATTTATTCGTTCTTTCCAATGGAAGCGAAGGTCGGCGCAACTATGGAACCGATTACTGTTCGAACCAATCTTGGGTGGACGGTGGACGAGCCAAAACAATCTGCTACGTTGACGGCCGGTGAATATCTTGGCTGCCATCAAAAGATCACAAACGAAGCATAAGCTGCTGAAAAACCATTACTGGAAAACAGAAGATCCGGAGTTTCCTGACAGTTTTCCTATGGCACTGCGAAGGATGAAACAGATGGAGAGGTGTCTAGAAAAGAATCCAGAGCTGCGAGCTACCGTTTGCAAGCAGATCGAGGAGTACCAACAGAAGGGGTACGCACATCTTGCTACCACTGAAGAATTGGCCAACACTGCTCCCAGTTAAGTCTGGTATCTTCCGCTCTATGTCGTCCACAATCCGAAGAAGCCCGAAAAAGTTCGCCTCGTCTGGGATCCCGCTGCAACAGTACCTGGAGTGTCCCTGAATTAACTGCTGCTGAAAGGACCCGACATGCTGGTTCCGTTGATCAAGGTTCTCTTCGGTTTTCGCGAATGGCGAATTGCGTTCGGCGGAGATTTGAAGGCGATGGTCCACCAAGCATCTACGTCATGGACATGGCTACGTTCGGCTCGACAAGCTCTCCTTGCTCGGCACAGTTTGTCAAGAACCGGAACGCTGAAGTATCTTGAAGCAGCTGCTGCCATCATACATCAGCACTACGTCGATAACTATTTCGACAGCGTCGATTCGGTTGAAAAGGCTGTGAAGTTGGCGCGCGACAAGGAAACTTCGAAGGAGAGAGTTCTGGGAGTGATTTGGTATCCAGACATGGATGAGTTCGCATTCTCGGCGATTCAACGTGAGGAGTTGAAGCCGTACCTGTACGAAGGAAAACGACCGCTAGCTGCGTGATGGGATTCTTCAGCCCGCTCGGGTTGCTGTCGCCGTTCACCATACGTGGCAAAATAATTATTCAACATCTGTCGCGTTCGAACTGCGATTGGGACCAAGAAATCGATTCCAATTCCTGGGAGTTGTGGAAGCGGTGGACAAATCTTCTGCCAGAGGTTGAAGCTATCCGGATTCCCTCGTTGCTATATCGGTAGTGCCAAGGCTGCCGAAGTCGACTCGATGAAAGTACACATCTTCATCGACGCCAGCGAACATGGATACGGCTGCGTAGCATACTTGAGAGCTGTCATCGAAGGAGAAGTCCACTGCAGTCTGATGGTGTCCCGGGCGAAGGTGGCGATTCCACGCCTGGAATTGATGGGTGCTGTTCTGGGTGCTCGGATGAGTCAAACGATCCTGGGCACGCACTCTTATCAGATCAGTCGCACCATTTTCTGGACGGATTCTCGCACTGTGTGCAGTCGACACAATTCCGATCAACACCGATATAAGCAATTCGTTGCATTCCGGGTCGGTGAGATTCAAGAGCTTACGAAGGTAGCGGATTGAAGATGGATTCCGACCAAGCTGAACATCGCAGGCGTGCTGACGAAGTGGGGACAAGGTCCACCGTTGCAAAGAATGGTTCAACGGACCAGCAGTCTTCGGTATTGAACATACAACATTGTGTTCGAGATGAACGTGTTTTCGCTATGTGGCGCTTTTCATGTTTGCACTTACACATAAACTTTTTACCCTTGTGTTCGTTCGAACATGTATCATACATGTGGGTGCGTCCAATGTTTGTACATGATGTTTGAACATTGTGTTTTGAACGTCTAGAACAAAAACAGTGCAGCGAGTGTTTGAAGGTATAGGGAGTGGTTAAACCGAAACTCTGCAGTATTTTTTTATTATTATTAAACTACAATTAATATCCAGAGCCTTAATTTTCATTTTGTAAGGTAAGTAAAACATAATTTTATATGCTGGGCGTCCCTCACCTCCCAGTTACCTCAATCATCAAATATTATTTTGACTTCTCGGTCTAAAATTACATGCATTGCGCCTAATTTAATGCTTTTGATATATTACGTTGGTAAAAAAATGTATAGAGAACATATGAATTGTTTATCAACATTCGTTTTCATAGCGATAATAGAGAAAGGTAGAGTGCATTGTGTCAGTCATATGTTTTCATCATGAAAGTATTCTACCGAAAGTATTCTAGAAGAAGTTTTCCAATTGAAAACATTGCCATAGTCCATTCTATATACGCGAGTATTGATGGCCGATAGTAAGGATAACAATAACAAACTAATATTTTTGGCAGAAGCGAAAGTGAGGATAACAAACTCTCCACTTCAAAATGGGATTACACAAGTGTGCGTGTTATAAACGTCAGAAAGGTCAATAGAGACGTGTACGACAAACAGCATGGCAAATTTCGCGTCGCTATAACTGTTCGTTCATTCACCACCTATACAAAGTAACACCAGATTAGACTTCACAACCGATACCTAACAGTGTAGGCTTGATGAATATTTGAAATTTATGTTTTTATTAGATTATTATGGGTTCTATTTTTTACATTATTTTTTTTAATACACCCTGCCCTTTTTTTAAGCGATCTTATTTTCCATTTTTCCGGTGTTCAAATAAAACCAAGCTTGATACAACTGATGTCAACAAGTCGAAAAAACCAAAGAAAACTATGGTACCTACATAAATTGTCTGACTTCACCACAGAAACCGAAAATGGAAAAAAAAATTACCCCCGTAAAAAAGGGTTGGGTGTACGTTAGTTTTGTGATTTTAATTTTACAATCAGTGTGTTTTTATTAGGAAAAATGGCGAAATTCAATGTAAAGGAAAAGTTTTTCCGATTTGACGAAGGATCACAGCTATTTAAGTGCTTGGTGGAAGGATGCCGCAGCATGTTAAAAGGGGCAGATAGCAGCTTAAAGCGCCATGTTGTTCAACAACATCCCGCTGTCGCAAAACAAATCGGTTTGGATGGATACAAAAGGCCGATGAATACAGAAGTTGGACAATCCGAAGGTCCATCAGTAAAAAGGATGAAGACAATTTCAGTACAAGTTGATCCTGACAATTTCTTTTGCGGACTGGTGAAAATGTCCGCAGTTCACAGCCTACCGTTCAATTTTTTTGATAGTGAAGCTTTTCATGAAACAACTGGTATTATGTCTAAGGCCCTTGGAATATCCTCCAATTCCAAGGCAATGGTTTCTTCAATTACGGATGTGGCCAATAAAATTAGAGAGCTGATTACAACTGCTATTCAGTCCCGTATGGTCTGTTTCAAATACGACGGTGCATCACGTCATAATCGCAAAATCTTTGGAATTAATGTACAGTATCTCGAAAACGGTCAGTTCATTATCCGTACTCTTTCAATGCTGGAAATGAAAGAGAGACAAACATGTGAAAACTTGAAAAAACACATTGAAAATGTGCTCAAAAGCTATGACCTAAATCTTTTGAATGTGTACTCGGCCACAACTGATAATGGTCAAAACATGCTGAAATGTTCTAGCAATTTGCGAGTTGAACAAGATAAATCCTTGATGCTACTGTCAGATGACGATGACGTATCGTTCGAGAAAGAGGTGGAATCAGTTGAGAAACCTGAAACGGAAGATGAAAGTGATGAGGCTGAATCAAATATGGAAGTGATGCTACGAGATCTAGAGGAATCATTTGTTAAGTCAAGCGATGGGTGCATTGAGAAAATAAAATGTGGAGCTCATACCCTAAATCTTGTGGCCAAATATGTCCTAGACAATGAATCAGAAGCATTCCTTAAAGTGGTTCGTAAATTGGTTAAAGCTGCAAGGAAGATGGAATTCAGAACATTTTTTGATATCGTAAAGATTCCTTTGCCACGAATTGATTGTGAGACGCGATGGGGATCTACTAAGATCATGATCGACAGTATTTTCAGTCATGAATTCTTTTACCGAGATGTAGGCAAACAATGCGCTGAACTCATGCTAAGTGATGAAACATGGAGCTTCATGGAAGAATACAGAGAGGCATTCGAACCGCTGTTTTCAGCCACAAAAGCATTTCAACAAGAAAACTTTACGTTTGGAGATGCATTCAAGGCGTTCAAAACATGTCAATTCGACATGAAGATGAAGGTAAATGGACAAAATCGATTTGCAACTCCAATTGTTGACGCTTTGAATTCAAGAATGAAGGAAATGTTCAATAATAGAGCTTTCAAGGCCGCACTGATCTTTGATCAAAGATGGTGTTTTGTGGATTCTCCATTCTTTTCAAAGGAGGACAAACTATCTGCCATTGTAAGTATCATTGATATCATAGACAAACAGGCATAACTTTTAGATCAATTTCTCATTTAAACCATCATTATTGATCTCAGTAACGACATCTCGTAAGCTCTGTAAGCTTGTATGCGAAATCGCAAAAGATGTTGCATACAAGTTAGATGCTTGAATATGTAGTGATCCGATAGTAGTGCTCCGTCAATTCTTCCTGGAGTATATCTGATTTGAACTTACCAAATAATATATGAACTCGTCAAACACGTGATCGATAGCGAAGAATGAAGAGTTACGTCTATTTGTCTGTGATAATATTACTTATAATATTTTTCCTTCAAAATATTGTGGCAGTTTCTACAATGCATTTCTTTTTAATTTATTCGTATTCAGGATCATTTGCTCAAAGTGGATTCAATTCTTCATAAGTTGAAAGCTAAAGGTTATCCTGAAACAGAAACAGGAGAAACCTCGGTGACTTCTTACGATGAAGACGAATTTGATGCTATGTTGGCAGAAGAATGCAGTCAAGCTAGAACTACGTTTGAAACATCACAATTGGATCTCAAATTAAAACTTCTACAACTGGCGAATTCGAAAACGCGATTGCCGATAAATACGGACACCATTCAATACTGGCAGGCTAAACGATACGAAGACCCCGAGCTATATGATTTGGCTATGACTGCATTAGCTGCTCCAGCAACGCAAGTTTCGGTAGAGCGCTGTTTCTCTGCCGTTAAAATACTAAAGGGTGTCCACGATGAAATTGCCACACTATGAAATTGCTCTAACTTTTTAACCGTTGGGTAGAATTTAATGAAAATTTGGGTGGATTTAGTTCATAGTGCATTAGTTTTAAAGTCCTGTGATCAAAACTCGCGGAAATGGAGTCGAAAGAACAGCTCGTGCGTGATAAAATCTTGCGCATTCATCACGAGAACAAGGATCTCTCGCATCGTTCCATCGCTAAAACGTTGGGAATCGCGAATTCCACGGTGTCGCGAGTGATTAAGCGGTTCGAGGAACGGTTGACCACCGATCGGAAGCTCAGAAGTGAAGGAAAAAGTATTCCGTACAACACCAAAAATCACAACCGCGTAGTTGGGGCCTTCAACCGAAATCCGAACGCCTCCGTTAGGGATGTGGCTAAGAAGCTGCACCTAAGCCGAAGTTTTGTCCAGAAGGCCAAAACTAAGGCTGGGCTTCGAACGTTCAAGGTACAAAAGGCCCCTAATCGCGACGAGAAGCAGAACAAGTCCGCCAAAACCCGTGCCAGGAAGTTGTACCTCAACATGCTGACGAAAGTTGAATGCTGCATCATGGACGACGAAACATATGTGAAGGCCGACTTCAAACAGATCCCCGGCAACCTGTTTTTCACGGCCAAGGATAAGTTCAGCGTTCCGGAGCATGTCCGCACTCAGAAGATGTCCAAATTTGCAAAGAAATTCCTGGTTTGGCAAGCCATCTGCACGTGCGGGAAGCGGAGTGCACCTTTCGTGACCCAGGACAAGATGAACGGACAGGTGTACATAAAAGAGTGCCTCCAGAAGCGGCTGCTTCCTCTCCTGAAGGCCCACAACGTCCCAACAATCTTCTGGCCGGATTTGGCCTCATGCCACTACTCCAAGGACGTGCTGAAGTGGTATGCGGACAATAAGGTCAATTTCGTGCCGAAAATGTTCAACCCTCCCAACACTCCGGAGCTCCGCCCCATCGAGAAGTACTGGGCGATTATGAAGCAGCACCTTCTTAAACGACCTAAGGTAGTGAAGACAGTCGAGGAACTGAAGAAAGTATGGGTTTACATGCAAAAAACGGTTGATTCACAGGTTGTGCAGAATCTTATGGCCGGGGTTAAGGCCAAGGTGCGGGCATTTGCGTATGGACTGTAAATAAAATACGAGTAAAATGGTAAAATGAAGTTTAATAGTTATTTCTCAATCCCTGAAAATTTGATGGCAATCGGATGAAAACTCGAATTTTGCGAATCAATTTTGTGTGTGGCAATTTCATCGTGGACACCCTTTACTCGACGAACGCCGGCTGCGAATGTCCGCTGACTTGTTAAATGACTTGATGATTATTAGTTGTAATCAAGATCTTCTTCCTTTGGCAGTATCGAAAATCCGCTATGATTGATTCCATTATTTCAACAATGTAACGATTCAAAATTTTAAAATGATTAATAAAATAAAACATCAATTGGAAAAGGCTGACAAATCGATTTACTTCACAGGAAAATAATATTCGTATACTTAGATAATATGAAAGGTACGATCATAGAAGTAACTCTAAGACTAGAAGGACCCAAAGAAATGTGCTCAACTTTTTGGCCCAGCTCTGGTACTCTCTTCGGTCCCTAGCTAATCGATTCACCCCTCGAAACATAGGAAAATCCACTAACCCCTCATTTTATCTGTCAATCTTTCATAGCGAATCAAAACAAACATTGTGTAGTACTAGAATTTCGACTAGAATGGGGTACGTTGATCGTTTGCTTGGGACCAATAGGCTAGTCAAGTAGTTAGCCAATTTAAAATCGTTAGTTTCGTATTGATTGTTGGTACGATCTTCCCACAGAACGCTTTAAAATTTTAATACAATCGGATTTCTGGTTCCAGAGATATGTTCTAAAATATGCCGGCCTTGAGACTGAAAATTATCTTCAAAAACGCATAAATTGTAGCTTATGATTCTTACCAACCACTAAACCGAATTGGAGAATATATATTTCAAATGAAAGATACAATTGCTCCACAGGAAACTTTTAAATTACTGCAATCGGATTTCTAGTTCCAGAGACATGTTCATAAATGTGTTGGTAGGTATGTGTAAGAAGGGTCAGATCACACCATTGGTGGATAAATTCATTTTTTTTATTTAGCTTAAAGAAATTGTCCACACCTCTTCTGGAAGTTTTAGGACAGTTGGCTGGAACCTTAGCCATAGCAATGGAAAAAATTGGAATACTTTTTATGTTTTAGAGGATGTCTGCAAATTATCCATACATACTTTGACAGCATGCCTCTATACAACCAGCGTTGTTTACCGATGAACAGTTTTTCACTACCGGACAGCATCACAACCACCAGATTGATCGGTAGTTGCTTCCTGTTACTTCTAAAAATTGAGAAAGTATTTCAAAAATTCATCATCCTACTTCTGCCATGGTTTAGGTTCCAACAACTCACACCGGCAAAACCCCTTGGATCTTCATCGAAAAAGGGGTGAAAGTGAACCAAGCAATGTATCAGAAGGTACTAACTGACTCAGTAGCTCTCTGGGCTTCACAGCATTTTGGCAATAAAGACTGGATTTTTCAGCAACGACGTGTCCGGGGTATCATCTTAACCATTTGTAGAATAGCTCTATCTTTTGGGTTATCGTTCGTTTATGGTATTTTTTTTTTACTAAGGTGCAGTTCGTAAAATCATCCAAACATCGCGCGGACTTTTTTCAACGATTTAGCCATAAATGCACAAAACAACTGCATCACCTTGGAATGTAAGCGGTAAACATGGTTCAGATTTAGAAAATAAAATGGGATTTAAAGCTACAAATTTAAGTCCATCTATAAGCATCGTGAGTCGTCTTTTTTCTAGCAAGCTAAACGCGTTACACTTATCGTAATTTCAATTTCAAATTCTCTTTGATTGCGATTAGCAGCCTTGAGTAATTATTGCCAAAATCATTCTTGTTTCGAAAACTTGCGATGAACAAAAAAAAATAATGCAAATTGGTTGGCTGGCTTAGGGCACTACCCGTAAAATTTCAATCAAGAACGGGCCTACCTCGAACGGACACAATATGAGGGAAAAATACCGAACAAGCACCAAATTCCGCACAGTGTCTACTTCTGGCCATAACATTATTTTTGTTTATTTTTCAACAACATTTTTGAAATGTTACCACTTAAGTAATATTGTACATTAGAGCTGTAAGTACACATAATATTTTGAAAATATCTCATAAAATTTGGATGATTTCGAAACGCTTGAGTGCGCAATCATTATGAACTACGTAGAAAATGATCCGGCACGGTAATCCGTACAACAAAAGAAAAGAAGAAGAAAACAAACATCGTGTTCAAACGCCGTGTTTGCACATATGAAAAAAACACGTGCATGTGTGTGTATTGGACAGCATGTTTGGATTGAACATTACAACACAAGGAAAAGCGTGTACGTGTTCAACAAAAACGTTATGTTTTTACATTGGGTGCAAATGTGCACGTGTTTTTCGGAAGACTGCGGACCAGCGTTCCTGTATCGACCGGAAGAGCAGTGGCCAAAGCAAGAGGTGTACGAAAATGTTGCGCGTGACAGCCAGCGTAGAACGCTTTATTGCCAACTGCCAACGAAAGAGAAGAGGAGAACCGATAGTGACAAGACGGACTACGGTGAAGCAGCGGCAGCTGATTGAAGCGACGGCAGCGCATTACGCTTCGGTGAAAGCATCACTCGGACAGGAAGAGCTTCAGCCGGCAGGAATAATTCTTTGGCGGCAGGCGCAGTGGGACAGTTTTCCGGACGAAATGAGCGCACTCACGCACATCTTGGAGTGGCGACAGTCAAGAAAAGTAGTCCAGTCCATGATTTAGACTTGTAGAATGCTTTAAAACCGCGATAAAACTTGCAATGCTACTTGGGATGGACGGTCGACTTGCGAATGCCGAAGGGAGTTCTTTCGACAAAAGGCATCCGATCATTCTGTCCCGATTTCACTACGTGAGCCAGAAACTGATCCAGCTCTATCACGAAGAGTTCGCAAATTCGGAGACAGTGTTCAACGAAATGAGACAGTGGTTCCATATTCCAAGAATGCGTCCGGCTATCCAGAAGGTAGTAAGCTATTGCGTCTGGTGTAAGGTGAAAAAGTGTCGTTCACGATCACCGAGGATGGCTCCACTTCCAGTTGATCAAGTCACCCCTCATCTTCGGCCCTTCAGCTCCGTGGGCATTGACTACCTGTATCCAGTCGAAGTTTCGGTGGGACGGCGTAAGGAGAAGCGTTGGGTGGCAGTCTTCACTTGTTTGGCCGTGCGGGCGGTACACCTGGAGGTCGTGCATAGTTTCACAACAGAGTCTTGTCGAATGGCCATCGCTCGTTTCCGTGGCAAGTTCTCCGATAATGCTACGTGCTTCCAGGGAGCAAACAACGACCTGGCACTTCATCCCGCTTGGAACCCCACACATGGGAGGAGTCTGGGAGCGGGTGGTTCGGTCGGTGAAAGAAGCAATGTGCGCGCTAGACGACGGGAGACAGCTGACCGATGAGATCCTGGAGACAGCACTTGCGGAAGCGGCCGATATGATAAACACACGCCCGCTGACGTACTTGCCGCAGGGTTCGGACGAGACTGAAGCACTAACTCAGAACCATTTCCTACGGGGAACGGTGTCTGGTGCAGACTTGAAGGTGGACGGAACGGATACCGCAGAAAGCTGCGAAACTCATACAAGCGCTCGCAGTTTCTTGCAGACCGAATGTGGGAAAGATGGAGTAAGGAGTACCTTCCGACGATCAACCGACGGTCGAAATGGTTCGACGATCAACAGCCGTTGAAGGAAAGTGACCTAGTGTTCGTAGTCGTTCACGTTTTTTGGTGGTTCGTCGAAAATGTAGAAAAGCAGAATTGCAACCAGCAAGTGTAACCAAAAACCAAAAGCGGTGCGATGACGACGTCTGAAATAAGGGTCTTAGAAGCAGAGGGGCGAAAGTCAATTCTCTTCTTCGATTTCCTATTTTGATGACCTGCTATGTTCTTCTATAATCCAGAACAACAAACGTATCAAGAATGTGTTTGCCGTCGAGCAATTAACGAAACAGGAAGTCGATGAAGAGAATCGATCAAAATCACTTGCTTGCAAGTTTGGTTACAAGATTTCAACTCTGGAGAGCATTTTGTGTGGTCGTTGGGGGCGTGTGGTTCTGAATATGGCGATGAGTGTTCGCACACGCCCGAAGATCGGAGGCGAATGTCACCTCGACTTATTTCGTCTACTAACGACTCTCTATTCGCAGTTTTGGGGAAGTATCATAATAATAATTGTAATTGTGGATTTGTTAGTTATTTCGACGCTTTTGGACAATGCTTGACATTTACCACTTTTTCAACAGTTTCTTGTTTTAAAATCAACAATCGGAAGCATTGCTTTGATGCGTAGAAATATTTCTGGTCGATTGGTGATAAAATTATTGAAATTGGCCCGGGGGCAGCTGAGTTATTAACGTTCAAAATCTTGCACAATTTCGTTACATTTTCCATTTTCGGTTTTCACAAAGTGTACCCCCATATAGAAACCAAAGACGTAGTCCTACGTCAAAAAGGAGACTGGCTCGGTACCAGCCCTGAATTATGCAAAGATTCGTGGACTCCGGAGAGGGGAAAAAATCACCTTTTAAATCATTCAGCGTTATTCATTGGCCAATCCTCTTTTATTGACAGAAGCTTGTTTTTTTCTTTAATTTCCAGCTCAACAACTGGCGCAAAGACTCATCTACCGCAGGCGTCATTTCCTCCGAAGGTAAGTTTCAATCAGTCTTCATCATGTTCCATAAAATGTTCAAAGCTAGAAAATTCCCTTCAAAACTAAATCAATCAACACTACCCTCCGCCCGAGAGGATCCTTCACCGAAGCGGGAGAGAAGTGTCGCTCAGCTTCAAAACACCAAACAAGCAAACAAACAAACAAAGAACCCAAACCGTTTTGGCAAACAGCCACCATTCTCCGCTCCCAGTTCCGATCATCCCCCCCTCAAGCCATTAATTATGCATGATTTGCTTTGCACTTGGCTTCGCGCCAAGCCGCTGTCCCGCTTCGTGGCTTAAGCCATATAATTCCCGTTTGACTTCATAATTTTCGGAATCGCTCCGTCCTCCGCCATTCAAGGAGCTCCAGCAGCAACGGTTGTAAAACCATTCTTAACTCAATTGATTACATTCATCCGAACATCGAACAGCCCCCCCCCCCTTCTCTCGTGGCATGGATTTTACCGGCACCGGGGAAAAAAGGACTACCGAACGAACAGCAAACAAAAACCGAAAACCCCAAATTTCGAACAACAAACAGTTTGCTCCGTGTAGCAAAGCGAGTAGCAGATCCCAAGGAGCAAACAAGAATCGTTTCGTAATTCCTAGTAGGTAGCTTGAAGCGATGCCAGAATTGATCTTTGTTGTTCTTTTGAGCAGAGCCCAGCTAGCTTGATAATGTTTAGTAGGATAATTCTCCATTTTCAAACGCTATTTCTGTCTCCCTCTCTTGCCGTGTGTGTATGTGTATGCGTTTCAAATTAAACTTTTCACGAGTAAGCATTCTTCCCGGATCGTTTTTCCAATTTTGAACCGTGAGATCAAAGTCGAAATCCTCATAAAACAAATGTAAAGCTAGGAGGTTGCTAGAATTAATTCCCGAGGCTTAAATTTCCCCCGAAGCAACAACCAACCCCCGGACGGGAAAACTTTTGTTTCGCATTCGCTTGGGTGAAGCATATGGTGGCACCAGAACTCTTGTATGTGTGTTTGTTGTTGTTGCAGGCCCGTGTGTGATCTGGAGGATTTTCTAGCCGAAATTTAATTTCCTTCTCGGGTGGAATTAATAATGATGTTCAGGCGAACGCAGAAGACAATGGAAGTGTGTGCAGGTGTGGGCTAAAATGGGACAATGATAATAAAGGCAGCTGCGGGATTCGAACCCGGGACTCGTTGAGCGGTGAACGCGAACGTGTTTGCATAATACTAATGCCTCCAATCACAATGATTGATGGAATTTCTCAGAAACCATCGCTCAGCTCTGATTACGCCATTGTCGTTGACATTGGCCACGTGGTGTCTTTTGTCCCTCATAATCCATGCTACCCACACACCTACATCGGATTCATGACTTATCTACAGCACACGAGCACACCAGAATCCTCTCGCATTGACCGAAATTAAATAATACGCCACATCATGAAGAGTAGAAATCGCTGTTCCTAGAATAAAAGAGCCTTTGCAGAAGATATGTGGCAGTGTCACCATGGTTTTAGCAAGTCATTTCGGATTTTGCGGGAAATGGATTTGGGCGAACGTCAACCTACGTTTGGAAGACAGATAGCACCGAACTGGGCACATCATTGTTAGAAAGTACGGGTCGACCAGGGTCGACTGGTTCTTAATCAAACTAACCGTATTGATAAACTGTCCAGAGTTTGGATGTTCGGTCGGAGTAAACAATTGGAAAAGGGATCGTACGACGGAAATATTCCAAAGTTAGATTTCATTCGTGTGAGATGAACAGTCTGAGTTTCCTCTATCTTTGAGTTCCAGACTATTTGTTGGAGGATTGCGATAGCTAAATCAACGACTTATCTTAGAAGCGATATTGAATTGAACATTTCAGCAGAAGCGTTAATTCACTGATACAAAATCGGTTCAGAAATATGCGAAAAACTACAAGGGACAGCCCTATGGGGTTGTACGCAATGGTGACGTAGGACTACGTGGTCTTATATAATAAATCTTATTTTTTAACTGCAGCAGGAGGTTGTGTTTTGTGTAGGAATAGGAATTTGAGCGGGGTTCTCCTCTCTTTTTATACTCTTTATTATGACGCGCTTGACATAGATGGCCCACAGCGACTCACGAAGAGCTACTGATTCCGATCAATAGCGGTGCGGCTTCTTCCTCCTTCTACGGATGCTCATGTGGGCTGCAGCTCGTTGCTTGCAAGCCAGCCTTTCGTTGTTTACTAGAGAACGCCACCACTCACCACGCGGTGATGGAATAAACACCGTTTGGTGAGACCGGATGGAATTCAACTTTGAAATCTGTGTTAGGGAAATTGCTTTGCGCAGGCAATCGGTGATAATTTTAATTATCATAGCCACAGTTGCACATTCGTGCAATTTCCAATAGTGACATTTTGAAAAATGATAAAACCTTAATTTTAACAGATTCATAGAAAAAAGTCCTATCGATTGGCCGTTTGAGAATTAAAATCCATCATCTCTGGATCAACATCAGACCACTTTCAAGCCGCGACCGACTTTTTTTTAAATCCACGTCGACTGTTCTCATCACTGTGACCATTGTTCTGGTCTATTGTGATATATTTAGCTATATCACGATGCCGTATCACTATTATTAGGAGGGAGCACTACAACGACTCACGAAGAGCTACTGATTCCGATCAATAGCGGTGCGGCTGCTTCCTCCTTCTATGGATGCTCATGTGGGCTGCGAGCTTGCAAGTTTTTCGTTGTTTACTGGAGAATAATTTTCAACGCCACGCGCCGAAAACACTGCTGCTGCTGATGATGATGATGCCGATGACCGGATACCACCTTAGACCAGCCTTGATAGCTAGCTGCTTGCGGGGAGCCTTTCGTTGTATACTTGAGAACACCACCACTCACGGTGATGAGACCGAATGGAATTCAACTTTGAAATCTGTGTTAGGGAAATCGCTTTTCGCCTGTTATCAGATTCATAGCAACAGTTCCACATTCGTGCAATTTTCAAAATTGATATTTTGAAAAATAATACAGTCTTGAACTTAACAGATGCGTAGGAATATTTCTGATCGATTGGTGATAAAATTATTGAAATAGATCTAGAGGCAGCTGAGTTATTCATGTTCAAAAACTTTCATATTTTTTTTACATGTTCCATTTTCTGTTTTCACTAAGTGTTCCCCCATAAAGAAATTACAGACTTTTCTCCGGTTCGTTTTCTGATGACAAAATTATGCATTTTCGTGCATTTCGTTGTTATTCAATAGATAACAAAACAAGCGAAAATTGTTTGGAGGAATTTCTTGCTAAAATTGTCCAATTCGCGATCAATCATATAAATTCGAGATTTGTTTGCTGTTACGCATTTGACCACAAACGTTTGGCTGCTGGGTACATTATCAAGGCCAGCGTACGTTCAATGAATATTAACTCTTAAGCAACAATAATTTTTGGTGGTCCTGAAAAGAATGGTTTTGTCGTGATGGTTGAGTGATGCTGAGCTATTAGGGTGTTCAACGCGGATGAGGCTGTCGAGCTGTATGTTGTTTGGAACGAGGGTGACGCGCTTGGCATAGATGGCCCACAGCGACTCATAAAGAGCTACTGAATCCTATCAGTACCCGACCAGAACGTTATAACAAAATTATATCATGATTATATCAACTTCTGTTATACATAATAACCGTTGATATAATCTTGTTTTAAGAGCTCTGTGGTGAAATGAGGAATAAAAAGTCATTATGGTATTTGATATAAAATTGTTACACAATTTGTTAGAATAAAATTTAAAACAACATTTTAACTAAGTTTGTAGCCCGAAAAATGAAACGGTTTGTTTTATTTTAATTATTGTTTTGTTTTAGTCTTGAGCCGGAAGAAGAATTTATTTTTTTTAAGGGCTACAAGTTTTTCACATGGAATTGGGTTAATGTCCCTAATGTCAGCCTAAGTGTCCCTAATATTGGGCCCATAAATAAATTTCGAAGGCAAGCATTTTTTTGATAATGATAAACTAAAAATCAAACATATTCATTTGTATTGTTCAGATGATGCATTGTTCTACGAAAAATTAAAGAACGGGAGATTTGTATTAGATCCATAGGCCAAAGTTAGTTCTTTTACCCTTTTTTTTTGCAGCATTCTCTTCAGATTGGGATGCTAAGAATTAAATAAATCATTACAGTCAACTCTCCCTTACTCGATCTCTTCTTAGCTCGATTCTCAGTAACTCGATTGAAATCCAGGGGCCTCATTTCGCAAGTTGAATCAAACTACCAATCCCAAAGCGACTAGGCTACTATATATTTATTCCGTAAAACCTAAAAATGTTACGTTGGTGATTAAGAATGCACAACAGCATTATAAAATTGAAATTGTCACTGCAAGACGCTTCCGATCAAAAGGCTTACCTAGATTTTAACTATCTAGGAGCGATTGCGCAATAATAGTGTGAACCAATGATATATTCGCTCATGAACGGAATCCAAAAAACATAAATTATCAGTTCAGTTGCGTTCTTTGAATTTTGGCGTGCACCTTTTCAAATAAATATTTTGCAATTTGTGAAAGACAATATGTTCTTGATGATATACAAATGATCAATGAAAAATTGCAACACTAACCGTCGAACATTAGCAATCAAAACTAACCTCGAATATATCTTTAATTTGCAATGGTGTGGGAGACAGATCTCAACGCATAACCAAACAAAATGTGCAACTAACACTGTATTAGAATTCAAATAGTGCATATGCAATCAATGAATCGCTTTCATCTTATTTTTGGTTTGTAACATATACTTAAATTAATTACTTTCATACAGCTAAGTTTAATGCTTATGCTACTATGTAATCAGAAAAAAAAATCTTATTAGCGAGTGCAATGTAAACGGCAATATTTCAGAATTATAACAAACTTTGTTACAAACATATTTAGCCACCCTCCGCTTACGTCAGTTCAACAAGAGTGCAGAGAGTGAGAGGTGTTGGGAAAACACGATTTATTTTTAACTCAGTTGCCGGCGCCAGCGAACTAAGAAGGGTTAGCTTGCATCTACTCCTTCTTCAACAGTAGATTTAGTCTAGATGGTAGAGGCACCAGATTTCCCACTAGCCAAGATTGTTAAACGTCTGGGTTCGAATCTCTGTGGCAGCTCTATAGACGCTTTTTGTATTTGTAAAGCAGGCTTAAAGGAGAGGGGGGTGTGGGGGGGGGGGAAATTTGCTCTCCGCAGATGATTTTTTTAAAAATATTTTAACAACATTCTAAAAATAGAAAACGCTCAAAAAATATGTTACCCAAAAACCGTATTGAACAGTCCAGTTCATACCCTTTTTAATTTTTACCCTAATGGGTTATTTTGTAACAAAGTGTGTTAAAAATATGATATATCCCTAACAATAGTTGTTATATTCTTGATAGTACGTAGAAGATTTCTTGTTATATTTTTTGTTATTTTAACTACTTACGGTACATGTTTTGTAACAGACCATGTTACGAATAATTTTATATCTCAGTAGCACAGTGTGTATTATTTCTGATAGTTCATTCTGGTCGGGTAGCGGTGCGGCTTCTTCCTCCTTTGGTGAATGGGGGCAGGCTTTTGTTGTGTACTGGAGTGCAATGTTCAACGCCACGCGCCGAAAACACTGCTGCTGCTGCTGATGATGATGATGACCGACCGGACACTACCACACACGGTGATTGAAAAAGCACCATTCGGCGAGACCGGATGGAATTCGATTTTGAAATCTGTTTTAGGAAAAGCGCTTTTTGCAGGTATTCGGTGATAAATTTGATCACAATTGAAACTGTTTTATGTTTGTGTAATTTTCAATAGTGACCTATTGAAAATTGATAAAGTGTTCATTTGTGCAGAATTGTAGAAAATTTTCCAATAGATTGACTTGTTTAGAATTACAATCGATCCGCTATTGACAGAGTTATAAGTGGTAAAAACCTAACCACATTTCGTAGCGTGGTCGATTTTGGTTTTTTGAAATTCCAACCATAAAATGTTGCCGAAAGAAGTAGGAGACATAAAGCTCTGGAGTGATTGGTGACGATTCGGCAGGCGTGATTAACGTTGATCATGCCGATTTCTGAGGCACCTGGATATTGTAACGTCGTGTAACTGCGGATTGATGATCAAAGAGCACGCTTCTCATCGTCAGCATAATCCGACGAAATGCGAACGTGATATCGGACTTGTTAGTGTTTTTCGTGGACTTGAGGGTGAGTAGTTTGGACTGAACGGCACATCGCTGGCTCTCGATGCAGAGTACGCAGGAGAGGCACCACCGGACAATACAGGTTCCATTAATAAGAGGAAGTTGCTCTATAAATGACCTAGATGGAGCATTTAAGCCAGGATCTTCAAGCTCTCCCGCACCATCAGAGTACCGACATTTACCGTGATGTATCGAGCATCTCCGTCTTATTAATTGAACAGGCTTGCATTTGTCAGGTGGCGCCTCCCTTGCGTACTCTCCAACAAGTCCCAGCGATTTGCCAACCAGTCCAAAACACTCACTCTTTAGTCACTAACAAGTCCTCACCCGTAAGTCAAACACTAACAATCCGACGAGAAGTTCCGAGAACTTCCCATAAGAAGTTCATGATACAGTCAGGGAAACACGTCTGCTTGGTCTTAGTGAATGTTCAAGAATGGTTTATTAATTATAAACTAATTGGCGTGGCTTGCTACTTCAGGTTGCTTCATCTATCACTCCTCCTCAACGTGAAGTCCAAGTCCATTGCGAAAATGTGTCAGCTTTGTAGCACCTAGCGGCTTCGTGTGTAGTTTACCTTTATTACTTTCTTCTTATTCAGATCTCTGATGACGCCGGTCGGTGAATACCATCTTGCTGAAGCTGTTTGATGCAACTTTGATTGTCTTCCTGTACGGTAATTGGGGGTTTGCTGCTTCACACCAAAGTCCTTCAATAGTTTCTGTAGCCAAAGTAGTTCCTGGCAGCACTCGGCCAATGAGATATACTCGGCCTCGGTCCTGGACAATGCTACCCAGGATTGCTTCTTCGCCGCCCAGGAAATTGTTGCCCCACCAAGCTGGAACAACAAACCGGAATTCGATTTTCGATCAACGGTAGTTCCTGCCCAAACTGCATCTGCGAAACCAATCAGTTCTTCGTTACTTCCTTCCAATTGCAGCTTCAGATCACTGGTACTGCTAAGATAGCGTAAAGCCCGTTTTGCTTCTATCCAGTCAGCTGCAGTGACTTACTTTTCTGCCAAGAATGGAAGCACAGATGGGAATGTCCGATCGAGTGTTGACTGCGAGATACAGCAGACCTTTTTGGATGGAAGCTCTTCACTCTCCTCCTTCTGCTGTAGAAATCCAGGCTCCATCGGCACTTTTCATGGTCGGGCATCCTCCATTTGGAAACGAATTGCAAGTTTCTTGATGTTCATTCTTTGACTCAATGTGTAGCCATGTCTAGTTTTCTCCACTTGCATACCCAGAAAATGCTTTACATCACCCAGGATTGTCATCGTGAAATTTTTCTCCAGATGCGAGCAAATATTGTCATACTCCTCTTGACTTGATGCAGCAACGAGCATGTCATCGACATATATGAGGATAAAACATGATTCTCCATTCTCGTGACGCACGTAGAGACAGTGGTCAGCGTCTGAGGGTTTAAATCGAATCTCCTTGAAACATGCATCTAACTTCCTGTTCCACATCCTTGCCGACTGCTTGAGTCCATACAGACTTTTTTTCACATCAATGTGTTTCACGAGCATATTCCGCATTCCAGCAACCGTCAAGAGGGTCCTTAGTGTCACTTGCTTTGCCGCTGGAGCGAAGACCTCGTCATAATCACTTCCATACTTCTGCGTAAAACCTTGTGCTACCAATCGAGCCTTAAAACGCACAACCTCACCTCTTTAATTTTCTTTCCTCTTGTAAATCCACTTGCATCCGACAGCGCGCTTGTCGGCAGGCAAATTCGTCAGCTCCCTAGGTTTATTGTCCTGCAGTTACTTCATTTCCTTCTCCATTGCAGCTTTCCATTCATTCCAGTACGGGCTGTTCATTGCTTCTGCAACACTTCGTGGATCACTCTCCATAGCAGCATTCTCTCCATAACGCAAAGGTGGAAGACTCTTAAGCTGGGTTTAGACAGGGCAAGTCAATTGAATGCGAATTGAACGTGTAAGCCATGCCATTCAATTGACTTGATCAACTCACTTGAATTGAAAAAAGTTTAACCAGGCTCAACTTTTCAAGCCAATTGAATTCAACTGAGTTGATCATTTGACTTGCCTAGTCTAAAACAAGCTTTATGCTGGGTTTAGACTAGGCAAGTCAAATGATCAACTCAGTTGAATTCAATTGGCTTGAAAAGTTGAGCCTGGTTCAACTTTTTTCAATTCAAGTGAGTTGATCAAGTCAGTTGAATGGCATGGTTTACACGTTCAATTCGCGTTCAAGTCAGTTGAATTCAACTGACTTGATCAATTGACTTGCCCTATCTAAACCCAGCTTTATTCTCTCGCATCGACCGTTTGATACCGTCTCCTTCAACTGCGACCTCCTCCTCCAGATCATTGTATTCTTCACCGACAATAGAATCGTCAACATCCGTCAGCAAGCTGATACTTGTAGCTTCGGAAAAATCGTCATCCATTTCAGTGCAGGAGTCCTCGTCTTCCGGAACACATTCCCCATGGATCGTAGCTGGAATCTTTCGCAGAGGTTATTCGATCAAGTGTTCGTTTTTTTCGGCACAGCTATCTTGATGTTAACCAGGAACGAATCTGACGTCTCGGCTGACCACCAGTTTGTGCGTTGTTGGACCAATCATTCGATAGCCTTTATGATTTGAAGAATAGCCAACGAACAGAATCTTCACCGCCTTCGGTTGCAGCTTTGTCCGTTTCTCCTTTGGTACGTACACAAATGCAGGCGTTCCAAATATCTGCCGATGCCTTAGGTCCGGTTTTTCGTCATTCCATAACTCGTACGGTGTCTCCTTCAGCGCTGCAGTTGGAAGCATGTTTTGAATGTCATCAGGAGAATGACTAACCTGCATCGCCTGAACAGTTTCTTGAGTACTTTTGACGTAGTATAATCCAGTCCTCGCTGTCGCAGTCGCAGCCACTCGTCCTTCTTTCTAGATGATGTATTAATTCTTCTCAAACACAACTTTGACACCTTTTCCTTTTCCAGTAAGCTACATTACAGACATAATATTTACCTCCAGATCCGGCATAAACAATGTATCGCTCAACTTTACAACTTTATCGTTTCTAGTCGACACGTTACAACTACTTTCGAAAAAATCTCCTTACCGTTTGCAAGCGCAACTTCCACCATGACACTCGGGTCAATCTTCTCGAACATGCATTCCTCATTGCACATATGGGAAGATGCTCTTTACTCCACTATCTACTTCGAAGGGAACCAATCACAAATCATTGTCGAGAATGCAAATTCAGAACTTCCTTCATCCGCTAGTTTCGCATTTTGATACGATTTCTCTTGCTTTGATTGAACTGCCGGTGTAATCGTGCCCAATCGTGGTTCTCGTTTCCTGGAGCCCATTCGGTTTGTGCTTGTGCCGCTGGCCGTACTCCGGGATCGACGAACTTCCAAAGCTGCTCCCTAACCAGCAATAACTCCACTTCAAACTTCCAGTCCGAGTAATTCAAATCGTTCAATTTCTTAACGCTGATTTCTCCGTTTTCAGTTTTTAGATTCTTAAAAAAGATTTCATTAAAATTCCCTAAGGTTCCAACGAAAAGTTCAGAGTACTGCCGTTGAGAAGTTCAAAAAGCTCCCAAGAAGTCGTTCTGAGAACTTCCGACGAAAAGTCCAGGGAACTTCCGATGAGAAATTCCAAGACTTTCTGACGATAAGTTCTGAGAACATCTGACGAGGAATTTAAAGAACTTCCGACAAGAAGCTCTTAGTACTGCTGACAAGATGTTCATAGTACATTCAGAGAACTTCCGAGCAGAAGTTCACAAAAGTTCTGAGGAGAAGTTCACAGAACTTCCGACAAGAAGTCCAGAGGGCTTCCGAGGAGAAATTCAGAGAACTGTCAAGGAGAGGTTCAGAGAACTTCCAGCAAGAAGTTTACAAATCTTCCGAGGAGAAGTTCAAAACTTCAGTGAACATCCAAGGAGAAGTTCAGAGAAGTTCTGAGCACATTTGGCGTAAAATTCAAAGAACTTTCCGACGAGAAGTTCCGAGCAGAAATGCAGAGAACTTCCCATAAGAAGTTCACAGAACTTTTGAAGGAACTGTTATCAGAACTTCCCTTAAATTTCACAGAATTTTCCTGAAGTTCACAGAACTTTATTAAACTTCCCGAAAGTTCCGACGAGAAATTCAGAGTATTTCCGTCGAGAAGTTTAAAGATCTTCCGAACATAAGTTAAGAGAATTTCCGACGAAAAATTCACAAAACTTCAGTAAATTTCCCTAAATTTTAGGAGTAGGAAGTACAGTGAACTTCAGTCGAGAATTTTAGAGAACTGCCAACAAGAGGTTCACAGAACTTCCGACGAAAAGCTTACAGAACTTCTTAGAAGTTCCATCGAAAAGTTTAGAGAACTTTCAACGATAGATTCAGAGTTCATTCAACGACAAGTTGACAGAACTTCATTTAAATTATCTGCAGCTTCGACGGCAGGTTCGCAAAATTTCCGATAAGGCGTAAACAGAAGTTTTGAAGAGAATTTCACAGAACTTAATGAAAATTCCCTGAGGTTCCAACGAAAAATTCAGAGTACTGCCGTTGAGAAGTTCAAAGAGCTCCCGAGAAGTCGTTCTGAGACCTTCCGACGAGAAGTCCAGGGGACTTCCGATGAGAAATTCCGAGATTTTCTGACGATAAGTTCTGAGAACTTCTGACGAGGAATTCAGAGAATTTCCGACAAGACGTTCATAGTACGTTCAGAAAACTTCCGAGCAGAAGTTCACAAAACTTCCGAAGAGAAGTTCACAGAACTTCCGACAAGAAGTCCAGAGAGCTTCCGAGGAGAAATTCAGAGAACTGTCAAGGAGAGGTTCAGAGAGCTTCTGGAGAGAAGTTTACAAATCTTCCGAGGAGAAGTTCAAAGCTTCAGTGAACATCCGAGGAGAAGTTCAGAGAAGTAAAATTCAGAGAACTTCCGTGGCGAACTTCACAAAATTCCCGACGCAAGTTCCGAGGAGAAATGCACTTCCCATAAGAAGTTCACAGAACTTTTGAAGCAAATGTTATCAGAACTTCCCTGAAGTTTCGCAGAATTTTCCTGAAGTCCGGAGAGCTTTCAATTTAGAAGTTAGAAAGTACAGTGAACTTTCGTCGAGAAGTTTAGAGAACTTCCAACAAGAGGTTCAGAAAATTTCCAACGAAAAGTTTAAAGAACTTCCGGTGAAAAGTTCAAGAAACTTCGAACGAAAGTTCACAAAACTTTTTGGAAGTTCCATCGAAAAGTTTAGAGAACTTTCAACGATAGATTCAGAGTACTTTCAATGAAGTTCCGAGAAGTTACCAGAACTTCATTTAAATTCTCTGTATTTCCGACGGGAGGTTCAGAGAACTTCCGATAAGAAGCAAACAGAAAATTCGAGATTTTTTTTATTCTTTATTATGGAGATTTTTAGCCGAAAACTAGTTCACTTCTTCAAAAAAAATTTGAGAAAAATTTCTCAGAATTTAATGAAAATTCCATGAAGTTCCAACCAAAAGTTCAGAGTACTGCCGTTGAGAAGTTCAAAGAGCTCCCGAGAAGTCGTTCTGAGAACTTACGACGAGAAATCCTGAGAACTTCCAATGAGAAATTCCAAGATTTTCTGACGATAAGTTCTGAAAACTTCTGACGAGTTCTGACAAGAAGCTCTTAGTACTGCTGACAAGATGTTCATTGTACGTTCAGAGAACTTCCGAGCAGAAGTTCAGAAAACTTCCGAACAGAAGTTCACAGAACTTCCGACAAGAAGTCCAGAGGGGTTCCGAGGAGATATTCAGAGAACTGTCAAGGAGAGGCTCAGAGAACTTGCGGCAAGAAGTTTAAGAAATCTTCCAAGGAGAAGTTCAAAGCTTCAGTGAACATCCGAGGAGAAGTTCAGAGAAGTTTTGAGCACATTTGGCGTAAAATTCAAAGAACTTCACTAAATTTCCGACGAGAAGTTCCGAGGAGAAATGCAGAGAACTTCCCATAAGAAGTTCACGAGCTTTCGACTTATGTCCAGAGGAGAAATTCAAAGAACTGTCAGAGAACTTCCGAGGAGAAGTTTAAACTTCATTCAAGCTTTAAAGCTTGAGTGAACATCCGAGGAGAAGTTCAGAGAAGTTCTGAGCACATTCGACGAAAAATTCAGAGAACTTCCGAGGCGAACTTCACTAAATTTCCGACGAGAAGTTCCGAGGAGAAATGCAGAGAGTCTTCGACGATAAACTATGAGTTTTTCGAGTTAGGAATTCACAGTACTTTCGACGAAATAAAGAAAAGAAAAAAGAAGAGCATCTAAATCAGAATCAATATTCATCCCGAATAGGCAATAAGTTTTTTTTTCGTTGTGGGATTTCACATTTTCGCTGACACTTTCAATCACTTGCTGCTTCCTCCCGAATAAGATGCGTAGAACTTTTCCCAATTTGTTTGCGGCAGCCGATCAGATTGTCCAGAAAGATGAAGAAGATGATGACAAATAGTGCAACCAGCGGAAGAATGTCAAGATTGGGTTTAAGTCTTAACAAACTTTCTAGAAGCTGCGGTCAGAACAGCTGCAGTGATCAGCGAATCGAATTCCTCAATCATAAACAGAAAAAATACATTTGATGCTCGTGCGTATGTGTGTGTGTGACAGCGGTGAGAGCAGATTTGTTTATGGCTGACTTTTTTTTAAATCCGAGATTTTTTCTAATACGCCAGAATCGGCATGGTTATTAGCAAAATCTAGGATAATTCGAGATTGGAGTTTACCACTATAAGAGATTGAACTAGATTTTGGCTTCATATTTTAAGCAACTTCTAGAAAATGGTTATTACGAGTAAGGGCTTAACTAGGCTTCCAAATATAGGGGGCAAAATCTCGCACAATTAGTTATATTTCAAAGGAATCATTTCATAGTGAATAATGATTCTTCAAGTGTGAAATTCGAACCGTGTAAAAATTTCGAAATTTTGGAAATTGTTTTTAAATCTCAAATCTAAAAAAAAACTCACAGTGCTCTAGAGTTTCGAAAATTTGTGTGAGATCAGAATTTTCAAAATTATCAATGTACAAGAGCCCTCATATGCTGAGAAGTCATAGACATTTGAATTATTTTAAATTAGCAATGTTAACAAGTCCAATATTTTGATTTTTTTTTTCTGTCTTCGAGATATTCATATCAGATCTCAATTTTCTAAAGTAAAAACTTATGTGAAGTCTCAGAATCATAATTACTTCGCCAGCGAACTGTGTTTTTTTTTTTTGTTTTTGTGTTACATTTTTTAAAAGTTATTAAGTTTTGGGTTTTCGCTCAATACTCCTATGCGACTGTACTAACATGCGTCTCCATTGATTTATAGCGACTGTAACACACATACCACACCATACATAACAATATATCACACCTATTGAATGTTGGCGACCATGTACTTTCACTGCCTTTCCATCCACATAATAGATAATCAATTCGTCACTGCTGTTCCGTAAAGCATATAGTATAGAATCCCCCGACTTGAACTTAATGAAAACCGATTTCTCCTCCGGAATCCGATATTATGCTTGAAGCATTTGCATCCAGTGTCTTGATGAAATTAGCAATCTAGGCCCACTAAGGCGATTCTCGCACATTAATTTTCAAAGTCGAAGCAAAGAGTAATCTTTATTTCTATGATACTCATTGATAACAGCTGTTTGAGGTAACTCCAGAAAAAATAATACCGGCTAAAACTAAATCCGCAGACAACGGTATCTCTTTGTATTTTAATTTAATGAAACTTCTACACGACATCAACTTGCATCCATGTGCTCTGAAGCCAACGGCAATCGATATTCTAATTCCGCATCACACTCGCCCTCTCTACCCTACCTCTCTACTAGCACGCTGGAACTGTGTTCCGTCTCACTAAAAATCGCAGCGACGCAGTGATTGATGAGCTACTGCTGCTACGGTCATCAACTTTGTACTGCTGCTGCTACTCTGCTACCAAGAAACGGGGAAAAAAAGCTAGTGAAAAGCTCAAAGTTAGCATACAGAACTAAGTTGACTGATTGACTGGGAGAATTGCAGCTGGCTTCTCCCACCAGACGAAGTGGATTCCGTGCAGAGGGGGTCGGGTGCAGGCGGTGGTAGTTAATTCATTGTTGCCTTTTTGCCTTTCTCGCGTACACTAAGGTGCACCGAAAGGCTTTAATATCACTTGGAAACTTAAACCAATTGATTTTGTTATGCTTGTCTTCATTTTTATCTGTAGCTCCTGCAAATGTATGATTCTCGTAATATTATTTTCAGTTCTCGCGACCAATGTTCAAACCTAAATTTATCAGATTTCATTAAATACAATTTATTTATAATTTTGATTATATACAATAGCCATATGAGCATGCTGAAGTTCCCAAGTAACAATTTCGATTGTATGAGGGTTCTGTAGACCATAACATAGACTTGTAGAATGTTTTAAAACCTTGATAAAACTTGCAATGGGATGCTTAACTCTTAACTAATTTTTCGACGTTTTTGTAAAATCTTCGGTAATTTAAACGGATTTCTGATTTTTTTTTATCTCAATCGTTTATTCAAAGGGCTCAATCGCTAGAGCTTTGCGGAGCCGATAATTAATTGTTCATTGTTTGCTACAAAATTCACTTATTTATATATCTAGTAGGAGTTGGGCCGAATTCTCGGGGCTTACCCGAGGTTAGAGGGGTTCATTTTCGAAGGCTAGGATCATCGGAGGAGCTTGAGATGGGGTTTCGTTGTCTCATCGGAGTGTTGTCGCCAGTATGAACGGTAGTGCGGTTCTAGATTCGTCTGGATTTCGACAGGCTATGGTGACCAGTGGGCGACGATGATACTCATTTCGACGGGGGTACAAGACAAACAAAAACTTTTCAGGTACGTGGATGTAATGATGCAACTTCGTTCTATTGAAGATGCACCTCGATCTACAAAGGTTTGGCATGGGAAATCGTGCTTCTTTTTCACTCCTTATCATTCATACGTAGCCACATTGTTCCCGTCACTTTCACTTCTCACATAAGAATTGATGAGGAAGAAAGAGAAACCTTTTTTATTCCGGTTGATTCAGATAGCATAAGCCACGGTGCCTTTAAAATCAAATTAAAATGAACTGTCAAGTCAAGTGATAGCAGGCCGAACAATGCATTAGCTCCTAAGTAACATTGACAGATTCTCTTCGTAGATTTTCTCATTACATCCTCAAGGCCTCTATACATCGCCTATACTAGAGTCGGTGTATAATGAGTCACGCCAAGAGAAAAACAGTTGAACTCGCATCACGGTTTTCGAAAGATTCCCATTCTTTTCACTTGGCAACAGAGGACTTCTACAACAACTTCAAATGACTTCTAGCGAGAGAAAAAAAAATGCGGCTGTAGTAAATCATTATATCAGTGATTTTGTCAAATTATCTTAACAAAAATTAGTAGAAATTCTCATTACTGATCATTACCGAACGTATCCCATGACAATTAAATGCTCACTGCGTGTTTATGCACATTTCTTCGGTTATATTTTATATGGTATTGCAATACCTTTCGTGGACCTTTCATAGCATCGTAATGATTGTTTACTTTGCCCGATAGGTAGCCGGTTTGACGGTTCAATAGGTAGACTTGGCTTCACTCTTGGCGTGACTCATTATACACCGACTCTAGCCTATACATTTCCAACTATTTCAAAACATAGTTCATCTAAATCGGCAAACACCCTACCTGTGGAGAGTTTAGGGTTCACACAACAGGAGAAGATAGAACGTAAACATGAAAAGGTTGACAGCGTTCATTGTTGTTTATGTTCATCCATTGATTCATTCTTACGTTACTTGATTCGCATTTTGAATGATTGTCAAAAGGATAGCAAATGAATGCATTCTTTCGTTCGCGAAACATTCGAATCGCATAACGCGGCAGATTGATAATGGCACTCAAAAGTCGACCAGATGTGAATTTGGCGGTCAATTTTTCCAAGGAACACTTGCCGGACTAAGGAAGACCGCGAACGCGTTGCTCAGTGAGGAAGTTCTAACGACCGGTTCCTTGAAAAAGAAGCCTATAGCAAAGAGAAACCACAGACAAACAGACGTAACACTTTGAACAAGTTTTTCTTGAAAACATAGTATCTCAAAACATAAGACCTCAGTAACGACATCTCTCTGGCTTCTCGCGGAAAAAAAGCTTGCTCGCTAACTGGCAAACAATATTGCATAAACGTCAAAGTGATCCGATGCCAGGGTTGCGGCGAGTAGTTCGCAGAACTGATAATATTCAAATCAACCGTTAAATGCGTGAACGAAGATACACAATGAAGAGTTACGTCTGTTTGTCTGTGGAGAAACTGTCATTGCTGCAAAAAATGACACTTTGCGAAATGAATTGCTGTAAAATTGGAATCTGAAGGAGAGTTGTGCTTGCTTCAGGTGCAACTTCTCACATCAAGAACAACACCAACATTCTTAAAGAGCAAGATGGGTCTAAATGGGCATTTTTTTGTCTGGCTGTTAGTATATCACTGGTGCTGGTTCCGGGTAGGTTGTTTCTGTGAATCTCTTGCTCGGAACTTGCTGTCGGTGAACCAAATAACTGATCTGGTGTTTTTCAAATGTTATTTGACAAGCTTAACAAAGCATCTGTGCTGAAAAGAGAAGAAGTTGTGTTATTGCGTAAACGGAACGATGGTCTATAGACCTTTTTGACGTTTAATTGTCTTTCTCTATCTCGCACGGACGGTTTGTTTTCCCTCTTACTCGCGCTCATTCGATTTTAATGGTGCAATAGTGTGTGCCGATTAAACATCAAACAGCTCTATATCATCTGAAGCAATTATCGGAACGGGAGTGTGCCAGCATTTCTGGTGACGTAGATACGGACACAAAGATCTGCCGGCGCTGCTCAAGGTAGTGCGTGAGGACTTGGGTTGAAAATGGGTGCTTGTGAAGTGCAGCCGATTTGTACTGTAACGTCCAGCCTGGTCCAGGGAGGTATGATGAAAGTAGTAACACCAGGATATAATCATTTCCACATTGCATTGATGGATTATTACTTCGTCAACGCACTCTAGAGAAAATTAGAAGCTGAGGAGAAAATCTGCATCATTTATAAATCAGCTTGGTCGATACCAAAATATTCTTGAACTTGATAACCATCTGCGATCTATGCCCCGTATGAGTAGTGCTTCGGGAGGAAACCATCGCATGCACATCTCGGGATCTATGTTAAAGCGGACACGTGGCACAAACTTGACATGAAGCTGAGGGTGAATTAATTCCATGGCTTTCCGTTCGATCCGTTCCACGAAGGAAAAGCCACCGTTCAGAGTGACAGAGATTTACGATGGCGAGAGAATTCTTGAAGAAGAGCTCCAGCCTAGAAACTTTCAAAAAGCTCTTACCCAAAGAAAGAATGGAAGACAGCTATGATTCCTAAGATCGTGATGCCGCTGGTTCTTCAGAAGGACGAGAAATGTCTCTGATGAAGTGATAAAATACCAAGTTCGTCTGGTGGCACAAGGGGCGACCACGGACACCTGAAGGCGACTATGGACCTTCTGTAAGGTTTCACGATATCTTGAACTATTTTGTTAGATCTGAAAAATCTTCTTTAAAATGAGTTCCTTCAACTGATTCAAACAATATTATATCTTACATTCTGACAAGTTCAGCAACAACTTGAAAATATTTTTTTATAAACACGAGTACAGAGTACAGAGCTATAGTAAACATTTCAGCATAATTGATCAAAACAAAAAAATGATCCAACTTGTCCAAATTGGTTACGGTAAAACCGATACTCCCATCCATAGCCAGTGGTTGAATGGTGAGCTACAAGAAATGGGCTTTCGTCCGTATGCAGCGATGAATGTATTCGTAAAACGGTGCAACAGAAATCTCTCCAACTAAAACTCAAGAATGCAATCGTGCATTCATGCATAACAAAAAAATCGATTCACGTGTGAACGTTCACGAAACAATCCAGTGAATCCCATCTCGGCTAAAGAATGGCAATCATGCGCATTCATCTGCTTTGGTGTCAGTCATTTTCTCCACTCATTGCTTTGGGAGTTCATCTTTATCCACGTTCAGGTTAGTTCATTTGGAGAGATTTCATCAGTTTGTGTGCGAACGGAAAGTATTTGCCAAAACAATGAACTGAGTTTCCAAGAGTAATGTGAGTGAATGACCATTTCCATCCGTATAACACGGCAAATGAATCTGACTCTTATTTGAGTCCCGTTCATTTAATATTCGCAAAAACGTACGTCGCCCATAGAATGAGTAAATGTTTACTCAAATATGAGTAAATGTCACTTAAATAAGAGCAAAATAATATTTGAATGGAAATTTAATCATTCTATGAGTGAAGTACGCTTTTGCGAATTTGAGTGAATATCAGTTAGTTTCATTTGCCGTGAAGTTTGTTTTGACGGCAGGATTGACTGCACGCTATCTCTGAACAAACCAAATTTGAGTAGGATCTACTCATATGCGCCAAAAGTAGGGCTACCCAACTTTTATTCAACTGACATTTATTCTGCTGGTATTTAATTTGCTGGAAATTCTTGTAACACTATTTTCATCAATAGGGTGTGGAAATTACAATCAGGAATTCTTACTCCCGGTTAATAGGGAGTGTGAATACGGAACCGCGAATAAGGATACGGTGAAGATTAAAAAGAGATAGCAAACTATGCTTTCTCTTTCTAAGAAAACGATGTGCAATAGAATCATTTTTGTGTCGAGTCAACTCTAAGCTTGATGTTTGCACGTTGTGAATAGGCTCGCAATATCAAAGGAGCTTGTAAAATCAATATCAAGCATGATATTTTGTTCCAATATCACGCGTGATATTGCGAGCGCATGAGAGCGGAAAAATATCAATTGATTTCTGATTTTGCCAAAACTGGTTGCAATATACAAAGCTGTACTGTAGAAAGTTGTCGTTTTGAGCATAGTTGCTCAGGTGACCAAGTCCTGGTGGTTATACTAGTTCAGAACTCCATCGGTACGCGGCGCTCGTGTACATATTACCTTCCTACATAAGCTGTATCTCGAGATCCTGGTCTTATAAAAGGTTACTGTCTTGAGCTAAATTGTTCATGTGACCAAGTATTTTTTGAATGGAGGTCATAATAGATCAGAACTCTCCCACCATGAGCGGTAGTGTGCATGCAATCTTCTTGTATAAGCTGTGCCTCAAAATCCTGGCCATATAGATGGATACTGTCTTCAACTAAGTTGTTCAGATTACCATGGTCTTCCAGAAAGTGGCAGGGATGGTGGTCATATTAGCTCAGAACTCTCTCACTACGTGGCGCTAGCGTGCATGCGGATATCCGAATATGCTATGTCTCTGAAAAGTGATGCTGGACGCCATTCTGGCAACAGATGTCCGTCACATCTGTTTTATAAAAACTGTCAAATACCCTTCAATATGGGTATTTGCGGAACGGGGACGACGTGTAGAGATCGAAAATCGATGTAGGACGCCCTTTTTGAATCCAAGATGGTGGCCATTCGGCTTAGAAATACTGTCAAATACCCAACGAGAACGACATGTAGATGCCAAAATTCGAAGTCCACCGCCATTTTGAAATCCAAGATCATTCTACAATATGGATATATCAAAAACTGTCGTCGGATTTAAGATAGGTCTCTGTTAGGAAGCCCACGTCGATATTGTGCTTGCGGAGGAAGTCAGCAAGCTTGAACTTTTTTGCTCGCACTGAATGATAAACTTACCGAGCACTTGGATTTGTTTGGGCTTATTGCGGCACTGACGAAGAGCGCTGGTTATGTCGACGAAAATCTTCATCTGCTCATCCGCAGAGAAGAGATCGGGATTGGCGTTTTGTGCTGGTGGTTGTCTCCAGAATCCAGGGGGGATGGAGAGCTTTGTCCAGCTGAGGCACCAGACGCTTCTTGACTTAGTGTTTTCCTTCTTCCGTCCTGGTTGGCTTCTTGTGGACGCCTGCTTTCGGATCCAATTGAAATCCTCGCATTTGGGGCACTGTTTGTTGGACCCTTTATGAGCTTCACCACCGTTGACATATTTGGGATTTTTCTCCCGGTCCAGAAATGTGTGGCATCGCGAGTGATAATTTTAATTTTAGTTTATTTATATGGAGTTGGTTCACTCGCAACTATTTTTGAAAAAAATTAAGTATTTTCTAACGAAAGTGTACCAAAAGTGCTTCTGAACGTGTTTCGCAGTTGGTTGTGGTGAAATTCGTGCATACCCACTTGATTGTGGAAATCCATATCACAAAATTGCCCACCGATTCCTTTTTTATGCCGTTCGATGACGACGGGTGTACTTTCGCGAGAGTGACGTTTATTGGATCCGTTTCTTTGCACGGGTGTGTTTTTTTTTGTAACTAACGTTAGTGTGCCTGCGATTTACATTGAGTGTCGGAGATTGTGAGTAAGCTGAAGGATGTCTCGCTGGATACGCCCAAGACTGGACGGGCGGTAGCTGGTGGCCGAAAACGGTTCCTGGGGAAAGCACTAGATGCGAACCTCCTCCCAGATGACCATGGCAATACAGGAAGTATTACAACAAAGGTAATTGCTGTTAGATATTTTGCAAACAGTAACAGATAGCGGACATGAAGAACCAGTGGAGGTGCCGGGCAAAGTTGTTTATCCTAGACAAATGGTAAGTTACAAATTCGCTGTTGTCGTTGTCGTAGGCGCCGTCGTAGTCGCTGTCGTAATCGCCGTTGTAGTCGTAGGCAGTACCGTTAGTATATTTAAAATTAACCACCAACCGCTGAAAATATGAATTATCGTGTATTTCTCTTGTTCATTACATGCCAAGTGAAATTCGAGAACGTAATTTCATTTGAATTGCTTGTTTAAGCAAAACAATTGAACGTCGCGTGAAAGTGGATCTTAATGAAGGCCTACGTACTCTTTCGTAGCTTTTAGTTTTAGGATTTGAATTTTAGTGGCTCTGAGCAGAAAAACGCGGTCCCAGGTCCTTTCATATTAAAAATGTATGGTAAGATCGCTTGTTTATCGTGTATGTTGTAAAACTTTTCGTTGTCGTCAGTGCCGGGTTTGAATAGTTATAAAAACTTGAGTAACGCTATAATGTGATATGAGGGGCTCGGTGGCCTTAGAGCAACCGGTTTTGCTTACTGAGCAGAACATCATGAGTCTAATCTCAAGCCCATCCACATTCAAGATTCGTCAATCGTTTTATTTGTTAACATGACTACATGGTAATAACAGCAACTCGATGATTAAAAAGCAGCTCGTCTGCCTAGTGGCAAACGGTTTTGCTCACTGAGCAGAAGACCGTGGGTTCAATCCCAAGCTCCTTCGCGTTATATGATTGTTAGGACATCAATTCAGCTTATCGTTTACCAAAACGAACCCTGCTACAAACCCAACCCTCTTACCCAACATCCCTGTGATTCCTCGGGAAGTGCAGAGGACTCCTCGGGTTCCATCAGAGCGAGTGTCACGTCGACACATTCCTACCCATTCCTTTCTTGACCTGCGTTCAGGCGCGGCTGGCGCTGGTATTGCTTAATTCTAGATCACCAGTTTTTACACATTGAGGATGATTGCTAGTCCCAAGCATCGTCTGTTGGTTATCTGTGTAATTACAGCTGGTGTGGCAATAACAGAGTAGCAACCGTGGGCGGTCAAACATGCTCATGCTCATGCTCCACCACCGTTGACATATTTGCACGTTTCCGACAACGCACCCGGAGGAGACATGATTTTGGGCGCATTTGCCATAGCGTGGCTTGGTGTAGCAGTTTCGGGTGCCGTTCCCAGAATTCAGGCAACGCTGACACTGGAAAGGCAATTCGGGTACGTTTTCACGTTTTTGTCTCTTCTCGTCATCCGCAAGACTGCGAGACCTTGAGTTTTTCTTCGATCGACTTGGGGTCGGAGTTTGGTAAGCCCCTGATGCCATGTGTGAAGTATTTCGCCCTGGAATCCTTCAGGTACTTCACGATTGCTTCATACTCCGCTTTGGTAAGTAGCATCACCTTGGTGCCGATCCTGCTCAGCTTGAATTCAGCTGCAACGCCCAGTGATGTGAGATCGCCAATAAGCGTGCTAAGAGTGGCACTTTCATCACCTCCTCAAGCTCCTCGTTGGGAAGAGTAGCGTACCTATTTGTTATAGGTACGCACGAGCTACCTTCACCACTGTTCTCCACTTATTCTCGGTGCTTGCTCCGGGAGCACTGCCTTCCCAGCACTCGATGCAACCGGCACTACGACGCGAACAAACGTGCAACTCGAACAACTCGACTGAGCGAGCCAAAACCGGACTAAACTGCTTGACTACTACTACACTAGTCGAGTCTCAGATGGAACCATGAATATGTACATCAACTGAGATCCTCGTGAAAGTGAATAATCACAAACGAACTGCACCGCCCTTAATATCGGGCTGTTCCATTTTTGGAGTACGACTACTGACTACGTCTTTAATTTCTATACTGGGGGTCACATTACAAAATCAAAATTCAGACATGTAACGAAAAATTCCCAAACACGGACGTAACGAAAAAGCGCAAATCTAACACACGACACATTGCGCATGCTCACATGAGCGAGCTCAATGCTCGGTTCACCGCTCAAATCGTTTTCTTCATCATTTACTTTCGAGCAACGGACGGATAAGCGTCGGACACGATGTATGAGTGGAACAGCATGCATCGCACCAATACGAAGACTTCGGTCGGAGGTGATCTTCAAGGGTGGATGGCCGTATGTTGACGGACGATCTTTGGCAAACCTGGATACCGTTCGTGTGCACACTTTCTTCAAGAGGAATTATTTTCGGTTCAGAACACACTCACGGACTTCACGGACAGTCTATGTGCCGACTTCTAACGTCTCGACCGGTTTGCGACCTCTTACTCCACTACTGTCCTCAACGTTGGCGATAAGGAGGGCCAGGGCCACGTGGTAGGCCGAAATCACTTTCCGCGAACCGTTATAACTGTTTGTGAACCAAACCACTATTTGCTAAAGCAAATTTTATTAACTTTAAACACGTAAATTTGAAAACGAAGTTTAGCGTTTTTAAGCAAAATTTCGCTTAATTCACGCTTGCCAAATATTCACCGACTTGATCTTCTGGCTATTCAAAATACAAGAGACCGTCCTTGTGGGCCGGACGATCTTATATAGCATTCCTGGTTCCATGCTTACAAAAGGGATCGTACGATCGATCGTATGATATATCACCAGGTCACGTATACCGGATCACGTTCAGGGGGCTATTGCGCTTTTTGTAGTAGAGTAGCCGCTGTAATGATATTGGTATTGGCTACCTAGACCAATTTTGTAGAGATGCGAGCAGTGAAATCCCCCTAAAATCCCTACGCTAGCTATGTTCGAACTTCGAAGTCTACCTACGCTACTCTAACTCCTGATTGGCCAACCGGTTTGAGAGGAGTCTCATTTGCAGTGATGCAAAATATCATGACACTCACGTGACACTCATCTTCGCATCAACCGGCTATCGCTGACAGATCGTTTTGTCACGCAGTGAGAGTTAGAGCCATGGCAAACAACAATCACCAGTAATGGCCGCTGCTCACAAGCAAAACGTTACACTCGCTGCTGATAATGAAAAGCACTACGAAAACAGTGAAGACTACTGCAGTACGATCATGAGAAAAAGCGAAACGACAGAAGAAAATGAAAACAATGCTAACGCATTCCAAGTTCGTCTCGGCAGACGCGAATGTGTGAGTTACAAACAAAGCAAGCAACATTAAATGGAAGCTGTTGGGCTCGCTCACCAACACACTCACATAAGCAAGCCAAGCAGCAACTGCTTCAAAACGAGCACAGATGAGTGTCGTGATTGTCAGGAATGACCAGATCGGTGATGGATAACAACAGAAGACGACATTCACCAGTTGCTTTTTACTTCTTTCGTCAACTTGATGGATGGTCATGGAGAGAGCTTCGACGAGCACATTGATTGGAATGTACAAAGCGTTTCTACCATCAGCTGTTTGATGAAGGTGATGGTGACACATCGTTTCTTTTTGCCGTGCTGCAAATTTCCCGATTTATATTTTTTGATTTCATTTCAATTCATTTGAATAATTATAGTTTATATAATTCATATCTTGTGTTAAAATTTACATTTACTCACAATATTTCAGGTGTAATTTATTATTAATTTCAAAATTATCACCAAGCAATTTCAGCTTGTAAACTTTGGAAAAGGTTACAATATTTACACGTTAGTTTCAACCATTTGCATGAACAATGTCAAATTGATTGTCAAGTGTGCGGAATTACCAGCACGCTACAAACTATTCATATTTATTGATTCCTTTTCTCCCGGAAATGATTACCCTTTGAGATCTGTATGTCTTATACATTGGCCGCACTCAGGCCTGCCCCTGCAATATAAACCAGAATATGAAATGACCGTTTTAAAAACTGATCGAGAAAGGCACTTGTGACCGGTAGGTGGATTAATTGGGGTTTTTCCTTCTGTTCCGTTGATGTATGCGCTAGATTGTAATTACATTTCAACTCAAGCGTCCATCACTCTCGGGATGCTGTTATTTTTAGACGAGTACTTTTGCGCTAGAAAGGGACTGATTCATCTCTAGTTAATCATAGCTTCAGTCGAAATCGGCTCCCAGTTGGAACAGATATTAGTCTATCTTTTCAAGTATCCTTTTGCGATGATTCCTTGGACAAAGTTTGCGAAGTTCCAAAATCTACCGTAACTAAGTAGCCACCGGCTAAGAACGCTTGCCAAACTCGATGATTAAACATTCATAAATTATCACGCCACCTTCTCTGCCCGGTATTCAAACTTTCCGCCAAGTACGTGTGATGTCTTTATCGCTGCCATTCATTAGCCGACCGGGCGCGGACCAGAATTCTAAATATTGAACCAAGCGATCATAAACAAATTAGAGACTGCTTTAATTGGTTTGCTTGCTCGGTAAATAACAGCTCGCTGGGCCAGAGTCAGCGCCACCCCGCTGCACTGCTCGGCGGAGTCTTCGGGTGCGTAATTGCTCCGAAACAAACACAGACACACACATGACTGATGAATCCGGACGTGGAACATTTGTCGCTTCGAATGTCCAAAGTATGCTCGTTAGTAACTTTCTTGTGATCTTCCTCTCTTCCGCACTTCGCGGATGTCTCCAAGTGTTTCCATTTGCTTACCATAAAATCTTACCATGGACGCGAAGTGGTTGACATCGTCGCCGTCGTTCGATGTTACTCGCGCTTGTTTACGAATTGTATAACAGCCGTCCCATTACGTTGCAAGTTGACACTGACTGTCGAAAACTAGAAATCAGCTGGCGTGGCGAGCGGCAGGTGGGGGAAAATGACTGGAAGCTCATAAATCATTTGGGTGACCGGATGCTCACGGGTGTGAATTCGTTTGCCACTTCAATTCACCGGCCACGCACCGAAACGACGTGAAAACGATGTTGCCGATATCAATTTTGATGTATCGCGATTGTCAATCAGAAGGTGAAATTAGCAATTGTGAAGCAACCATGTAGTAGCGCACCTGTTGTCGTCCGTCCGGCGAGTGACAATTTACTGCCATTATTGCCTTGAACTTGGATGGGTTTTCGCCGCGTTTCAAGCAGCACGAGCCATTAGTGTCGGCAATCTGTGCGTGTCGAATTCGTTTAAATTATCCCAAACAACCTACCAACTGTGGACACAAGACCCGAATGTATCCGCCGGTGTCGACGTTGATGTCGGTCGTCGTCAGACGACGCCTTTTTGCTTACATGGGAGCCAGCTGGGTTGCCTGCGTGTGCCTAATGATGGCAGAAAAATGTTGACTCTTTGTGTTGAATGGTTGCCCATTTGAGATTCCATTCACACGATATCCGCTGGTCCATGAAGGGGGAGGGGGTGGGGTATTCTGTAAGACAGCAAGAGCCGGTGTGAGGGGGAAAGTGACGGGAGCAACAAGTAGCGAAGGTCGTTTCCGAGGAAAGCATAATGGAGAAAACAGTGAAATGATTGCGCATTTTCGGGTATCGCTTTCTTTGTGTGATTTTGGCTGGGCATAGAAACAAGATCGACCGAACATATTTCAAGCACGGTAGCACGCTTGTTCTGCTTGCAGTGACTGGAAGTGGTGTGATTTTTGTTTAGTAAGCCGAATCGTATATACTTAAAGAGTGCGATTCATTTAGAATTGTTTATTAATTATTTGATAAGGCTCAATCGAAATAACTTTACAGAGCCGAGGATTATTGTTCACTATACAAAACATTCGGCGGAACTTGTTACACTCGTGACAGAAGTCATCATGATCCAGCGCACCTGCATGACTCGAACAGAGCAGGTCCATGCTGCCATATCCCTCATCAATAAGTATGGACCCTGAAACTCGCTCAGGAGCAAGAGCATCGAGATCGTTGAATTCCTCAACGAACGAAACATCGATATCGCCATCATCACCAAAACGCACCTGAAGCCCGAGATTAACGTCTACCTTCTAGATTTTCGGCTTGTGAGGCTGGATCAAACCAGCTCCGGGGAAGGAGGAGTGGCCATCGCTTTAAGGAGGAACACCAACTCACAGTGGTCTAAAAGTGCCAAAACGTGCGTTTTTTAGTTTATGCGAAAACGGTCCAATTAAGCCATATAATGTCTTCGGAGAAGTTTGTGCACTTAAAAGCCCCTTCTTTTGAGTTTAGCCATTTCATGATTAATCCACCTAGCAGGGAGATGACAAATCTACTTTTTTTGTTTGTCGAGATAGCAAAATGGTGTCTAAGCAAAGTTTTAGACAATATTAAAACAAACATTTTTGCGGATTTTCATTTGGTGATTTTAACCATTTTAATCATGTTAACAAACTTCCGATTGTTCAATTCAAGAGTAAATTTTCATTATGTCGTAAGTAACATTCGCACCAATCCGAGAAAAATAAAGTTTTGTTTTGATGACCGAAAAGTTATTCCTATTTCCAATTAAACACATATAATCTCATAGTGATAGCAATGTTTAACATATTTAGCAGGGTTTTAATCATACAAATGCAAATCGCTAGCTTTCATGCTAAGAAATACTGGTTTTTGAGTCAAAAGTTATTATACGTCGTTTGGTGGCCCCTATTGTTACTTAAGTCAGAGTGTATTAACCAGGATATTCGGGAGAATTATCAATTACGTCTCCTTACGTGCAGCCCATTCATCATTTTAGGACCACCAAAATCATCTTAGCAACAAACAGTTCGATTTATTCACTTTAATAATGAGAAAGCGAAACGACGAACGTACACTTTTCACGGGTTTCTCAGCGCTGTTACTTAAGTCAAACGGCATCTCCATAGAAATCGGGTGACTTAAGTAACATCGAAAACTATTTTGATCGGAAGGTGATTACGTCAAAAAACAATTGGACTGGTAAATAAATTTAAAAATGGGATGTGATCCTATATTCGGACAGTATATAGTGTAATAGCAGGAGAATCGATTGACGCTGATAGCTCGACTTTGTGTTGCTCTTGAAATATTCAAAATCTCATGGACGGGATCGAAATAGATCAAACCATGGCGGATGATAGGTGAAAAAGGAAGATCCAGGAGCGGTGTTTGTTGGGAGCTGTCTTAGCTAATGGGCAACGAAGATCCCATGATGATCACGATGGTGTGAATCCAGCAAGCTTATAATGATTCCGAGAGATGCTGGATTGCTGCATTTGATGCATCTCTTTCCGAGAGCTAGCAACGAGTAGCGGTTTTCCAAAATCAACATCCAAGAAACTTCTCTGAACTGTATTCGGGAGCTTCATGGATTATTTGGGTGAGATCGTTCCTTTTTATTTATTTAGCTCGTAACATTATGTTCCATATAAATTTCCCTAATACAGTACTAAGAAAACAAATTGAGGAACTCGGCTAGCTTAGCGACTGCTGCGTTTGCTTACTGTGCACCAGATCGTGGATTTATTATCAAATTCCTAAAAAAAAACAATCATATGCTTTAGGTTGTATCGCCTGGTTGAGGCGTATCCTTACCTAATACCGTACCCCAACTCCGTAGTACTTATGAGGGTACCACTAATTCGGTGGCCTCTCGTTGAGTAAATACTACATCAACATTTCCTTTCCTATCCATAGTTACGGTAAATATAGACACACAAAAGGCATCGTGTTTAAATCTTAGCCCGATGTTTCTGAATCATCTTGCCCCTTAAATGCTGCACAGTAGGCCTGGCCGTTTTGATATATTTTGCGCATCTCTGATGTATAAAATATACCAAATAGGCAAGGAAAAGGATAGAGGTATATCTATCATTTTCCAAGATGCTTTGGATGATTAGATTAGATTAGATTATAAATTAAAACAAACATAAAGATGAGAGAGATATTCTAGGTTTTGATCCAATACTATTTTCAAGGTCAATAGCTCGAAGTTGGCAAAAATTGGGCAAATCAGGTTGATTACATTTGAAAGTATACCGTATGCGTGATAATTTTTGCACCATTGCAATGCCAAAATTTAAAAAATTCTCAAAAATTTCGCTTTCGGGTTTTTTTTTCAAAGAGGGGATGTTTCTCAGAGTCTTAAACCATGTTAATCATCGATCGAGTTTCCACTTGTTGCAATTATGGCCTCCACACGCTTCCGGAATGCACGGAAGGTTCTAATAATGTAGTCTGGATCCATTTCTCTCCAGGTACGGGTCAATGTTTGTCTGAGGCTTGCTGTACTCGGGTGGCGTTTAGAACAGGCCTTGGCCTTGGTTCATTCGCGCCATGTTGAGTAGTCCAGCGAATTAAGATCGGGGCTGGATGGCGGCCACATATCCTTCGCCCAGAACGGAAGATGTTCCTGCAACCACTTCTGAGTGCGGTTCGAGGTGTGGCACGGAGCCCCATCTTGTTGAAATACAACATTTGACTTCGGACCGTACTGTTCTTTGATCCACGGAAGAACATACTTACTTAAAATCCCGATGTAGACCTCCGTGTTAACCTTGTCGCCATCTGGAATGAACACCGGGCCCATTTTTTTGCCATCGGAAGCCACCAATCCAAACACCATAACGCTAGCAGGATGCTTGGTCAGATACACGTTATTGTGCTCGTCGACCACGTCTTTTACCGGAAGAGAACTAATATACCGGTCGGTTTTGGAATTTGATACGGGATCGATGGTAAACATGCTCTCGTCGGTGAACAGTATTACCGGATTTTTTCGCTTAAGAAAGTTCAAGATTTTTTTGCATCGTTCGACTCGTAGCTCCCGGATGCGGTTGGTAATCATGTTAGTTTTTTTCCGTGTCCTCGACTTCGCCCCGCAATCTTCCTTTAAGATCTTCCGTGCCGTAAAGTCACTGATCCCGTGTTCCTTTGCCATTTTCCTTATTGAACGTACTGGATTCACCCGAATCTTCCTTTTGATAGCAGCGATAACCCTTGGAACCCGAGCTGACCTCGGACGACCTGTGGCCACCTTCGCGGATAGTTGTCCTTTCTTTTCTCGGTCTAAAACCCTTTTGACGGTCCACCGGGACACTCCCACGGCGATTGAAATGTCTTTTTGCGACATTTGCGCGTGGGACAAATCACGAATACGCTGCCACTTAGTCATGGTGTAAATGTCAAACTAAGTGAATTATTTTCTTTTATACACAGCCTACTACAGTATGAGCTATAGGTTTCGCACAGTAGCAGTAGTAAAAATATGTTTATTTCTATTGATTATGGTAGTACATTGATGTATCATATTAATTGATTAGCCTACCTGGCTCTTCATCTCTGTTTAATTTGATATTCTAAATTAATATTTTCGTTATTCAACTAGTTTACAGACTACCCCTTTGAGGATGTGTTTAATTTGAATTGAAAAAAGTTATAACCTACCTAACTACGAGTATAACTTAACCTATCGTGCTAGATCACATATGATCAGATGATTTGATCTCAGACAGGTGTATCTGAACCTTTCCAGGATGAATACTCTCCGTTCTTCTAATGTCTGAATTCCAGCCAGGAGGTGGATCTCAGAATTTCTAGTCCGCGGCGGACTGTTTAGGACCACCCTAAGGATCTTGTTCTGGATCCTTTGGAGTTTAAGGAGATGGCATTTTGCGCAACTCTCCCAGATCGGCATACCGTACTCGATTACAGGAAGGATGATTTGTTTGTAGACAGCAAGCTTATTTTTCAGGGATAGGGTTGACTTCCTTTTGATAAGTGGATACAACGATCTTATCAATATGTTGCACTTGGTTTTCGTTTTGTCAACGTGCTCCCTGAAAAGAAGCTTGCTGTCTAGTGTTAGCCCGAGTTACACGACCTCTTTGGACCATTCCACCACTGTGCCGTTCAGGCAGATCTTGTTATTCTCCGATCGAACAAGTCTGGGAGATTTAGAGTGTGTGCCGCGTTGATATGGATCTTCCAGCTGTTGAATTGTATGCACAGGTGAAACGGGAACCTTATTTGTAGGATGGTGCAAACATTATCACGCATACGGTACTTAAAATGCTGCCCATTGCATACCAAATCATTAGTCTTCTTTAGTATTCTATGCTGATCTGCTTATTACCAAATTATGGGTTGATGCATATATTATGTCACGCTCTATGGGAGGGGTCTAAGATTTTGAGACAAGCAATGCATTAGGTATAGGAAAAACTTCAGGATAAGGGGGGGGGGGTAATATCCTCGATTTAGCGTGACATAATTAATGCATGGGCCCTATAGTAAACCGTGTACAGATAATCGTTTTCTTGCATTTGTACATAGAGGCTCCTTTATACGTCATTACCTCTTGGTGTTGAAGGAAGAAAATTCTAATTCGGTTAAATCGAAGTAGGCATGCAAAAAAAAAAGAGCAGGTGTTGCAAAGCCGTGTGTGGTAAAAATTTTGATTCCAAATTCTAAATTGTAGTGACCGGTTGACTGGACAAGAAGGTGATTCGTAGTGTCTATTGTAGTGATTGGTTGACTGAATAAACAGTGGTTCTTGTTTCTCGTGGCAGGTGAGTTCCGGTGTCTATTGTAGTGTTAAAAAAATGACTGAACTACGATTAATCTGATAATGATTCACAGTGTCGGTAGTAGTGACCGATTGATTGAACGAACAGTTGGCCTTGTTCTTCCCGGAATGTGATTCTCAGTGTTCGTTGTAGTAAACGGTTAACTGAACGAACATTGGTCCTTGAATCATCTGACCTGTTAATTTCAACAATAAGACCCCTTCCAAAACAAGCAAAACTGTTTTTGTCCGAAGTTTATAGTCTATAGTTTGATAATAAGCAGATCAGCAGAGAATACTAAAGAAGACTAATGATTTGGTATGCAATGAGTAGCATTTTGAGTATACTTTCAAATGTAATCAACCTGGTTTGCAAAATTTGGCCAAACTTAGAGCTATTGACCATAGAAATAGTGCTAATCTTGGATCAAAACCTTGAATATCTTAAGAAATATTGAAGATAGGGACTTGCTTCTTTAAACAAAAAAATGATTTTCTGAAGGCTCTTACCAAAAAAATAACATATCTTTGTAAACATAAGCGATAGAGGGTTGACGAATTTAGTAAAAATGTTTGTTTTAATATTGTCTAAAACTTTGCTCAGAAAATCATTTTGCTATCTCGAAAAACAAAAAAAGGAAATTGGACATCTCCCTGCTGGGTGGATTAATCATGAAATGGCTAAGCTCAAAAAAAGGAGCTTTTTAAGTGCACAAACTTCTCCCAAGACATTATATGGCTTAAATGAACCGTTTTAGCATAAACCAAAAAACGCACGTTATGGCACTTTTAGACCACTGTGCAACTGTCGGCTACTGCCGAGCGTCCAGCTGAAGATTACCAAAGCCGTAGGGTTGGACGTTTCTACTCCTGTCGGCCCCATCACCATCGTTGCGGCATACTGCCCCAAACAACTCAACATCAGAGATGAGTCGGCTGCAGACCTGCGAAGAGATATTGTCAAGCCAACACGACGGCGGGAAAAGCTCATCATCGCTGGCGACCTGAACGCAAAACATCAATCTTGGGGCAACAGTCGGTGCAACCAAAACGCCACCATCCTGAACAACGACTTGCAGGAAGTGCAGTACAACATCTGCAGTCCGGACACTCCCACCCAGTTGAGTCAGTTCGGTGTTCACGCTACCATCGACATCTTCATCAGCAACATGGGCAACAACATCGCTCAACCTATCGTCTACGAGGAACTCAGCTAGGACTACTATCCGATGGTGGCCGAAGTTAGTTCCTCGGTGAACCGATTCGAAGCTTCACGGCGCAACTACCACCGTGTCAACTGGGATCAATTTCAACACTGCGTCGACAAAACCATCGACTAAAGGGTGATACGGTCAAAATTTGGTCAATATCAACTTGACGTATTTCTTTCAATTTTGCATTTAAAAAACCTGAACACCCCTCATTTTGAAGGTGTGTGTGTGTAGAATGTTGCTCTTATTTTGATTTTGGAATTCACTCTTCAGTTGTCAAAATGCCGTCCAAGCAAGAAGAGCAGCGTATCAAAATTTTGCTCGCGCATCGCGAAAATCCGAGCTACTCGCACGCAAAGTTGGCAAAATCGCTAAATGTTGCCAAATCAACCGTTACAAATGTAATTAAAGTGTTTGGGGAACGTTTGTCGACAGCCAGGAAGTCTGCATCGGGGGGAAATCGAAAACCGGAAGCCGCTGAGACGACAAAGAGAGTTGCCGGTAGTTTCAAGCGAAACGTCTTCTGCCTTTCCTGAAGAAACACGGTTGTTCCGTACTGTTTTGGCCGGATTTGGCATCTTGCCATTACGGTAAAAAGGCCATGGAGTGGTACGCCGCCAACAACGTGCAGGTGGTTCCCAAGGACAAGAACCCTCCCAACACGCCAGAGCTCCGCCCAATTGAGAAATACTGGGCTATTGTCAAGCGGAACCTAAAGAAGACCAAAAAAACTGCTAAGGGCGAGCAGCAGTTCAAGGCAAACTGGCTTTCTGCGGCGAAGAAGGTGGACAAGGTGGCTGTACAAAATCTGATGGCAGGGGTCAAGCGTAAGGCCCGGCAATTCGGATTTGGAAAAGCGGAAGCCTAACTGAATATTTTTCCTGAATTTTATACTAATTGAACTTGAAAAAGAAATTTAATTTGATTTTTTAAATAAACGATTTCACCGATTTACACGCGTTTTCCCTTGACCAAATTTTGACCGTATCACCCTTTACGCTGTCCGGAGACGTCCGTATACGTTGACCGGTGTCTGCAATCCATCGAGGAGGAATCAAGTATCCAGACAGGTAAGCAATACTCTGAACCTTGACAGATCAAAACCAATTGCAATCGCCTTACCAAAATTAAGTGATAGGTCAACACTTGAGTTCCAGATTCTTCAACCAACTGGCACTGATTATCAATCAGTGCCTTTGACTTGGCTACTTCCGCTCGTGCTAGAAGTTAGCTAAAGTCATCCCCATCTGGAAGCCTGGGAAAGATCCGTCCTCTCGGGGTCATCTAAGCTTTTCGAAAGGGCAGTCTACCACCAGCTCCTAACATCTGCCGATGAAAATAACTTGTTGCTCGAAGAACAGTTTGGCTTCCGTAAAGGTCGCTCAACTGTTCGCCAGCTGACTCGCGTGATAAACATTCTCAGACGGAACAAGTATGTATCCAAAACATCTCTAACTGCACTAATACAAGTCGAGTATTAGTACAAGTTCATAGTCAGTCATAGTCTGGCAACCCTGCTGTGCTTTGAAGTTGTGTTCTTCTGTCGTGTTGTTTATTTTCCAATTATCCCGTTGAAATCGCCGAATAAAATTATTTCCCGCTGCATAATACCGCTCGCAACGACAGATCCAATCCGCTCCAGAGTTATTGGCAAAATCCAGACCGGTAGGATTAGTGAAAATCAATTTTTCCGAGCCGGCTTGAGTGTGGTCTGAGTAAGCATCCCACCGCCATTTCGCAATAATCTCCCACCTCGCCACTCTCCACCTGTACTGCTATTGCAACTCAGTGGTGTGTGTCGATCACCGAAATATACCAACACCAGCAGCTGATCATCAAAACAGAGCCTCCGCCCAGTATAACTTTCTGCCGCAATTAAAGTGTACTCTGTGAGCATACCTGTATCAAGCGAGCCAATCAACAACATCTATTCCTGCCCGTCTTCTCATTCTGAAATTCGAAAAAAATCATCAAAGCCTCGCCAAGACCAATTTTCCGCATCGCTAATCGATCATCATCACCGTCGCCATTCACGATTGCGAAGGTAAACAAACCAAGCCGCATTAATAAAACAGCAAAAAAAAGGTTATCTTCCATTTAATTCCACTTAATTAATTTTGGTATCCATGACAGATACGTATTTCGACTACAATGTGCAGTCTTCATCAGTGTCATTCCCACTAAAGAACTTATCAAAATCTAACCCCCTTAAGTACAATTTCATTACTTCAAGCCGCATTGCCACCAACGTGAATTCGTGTGAGTAGAACGATAATAGGGAACAATCCACTTCGGATCTACCAGCACCACTACCAGCTGATTTCGTGGACTGAACAGTAGTGTGAGACCTTCGCTTTTTGTTAGTGACTTGATTGCAATCCGTCATTGTCACTCTTTCGCTCTCTCGTCATCGATCTCACTAGTGGCGCCATCTGTTTGTCAGTACCTGTACTACAATTAGAGCAAAGTTCCTCATGGCCACAACGGCAGTTTGTCATAGCTGCGCGCGCAGCATTACCACTGGGGAAGTGGTTTGCGGTGGTTTTTGTAAAGCTGCCTACCACTACAGTTGTGCACAAATAACGGAAGAACCATACAAAGAAATAAGCGGTAAGTTTGCTGTTTTCTGGATGTGTAAAGGATGCCGTGACATCATGGGTAACGCTCGCTTTAAAAACGCTATGACATCAATGAACGCGGCTGCGATCGAACTCAACGACACGCACCAAAAAATAATTGAGGAGATCAAGAGTGAGACAAAAGATAGCCTATTTGCCGAAATATGGCAGGAGATCCAGGGTGGATTCAACAAGCTCTCTGCAGCAGTGCTATCTCCTCTTCCTCCACGAATGTTCACGTTTGGTAATTCTAAAACGCAAAAGAGACCCCGTGACGACGAATCATCGGCATCCGATCAGCCAAACAAAGTTTTACGTGACACAGGCCAATCAACTCTCAACGTGACATCAGCCCCAATGAGTAGATCCGACAACAAGTTCTGGCTGTATCTAGCAAAAATATCACCAGATGTATCGGAGGCCAAAGATTGTTTGAATACGGATGAAGTTGTTGTCAAATCCCTGAAACCCAGAGGACGGCCTTTGTCTGCACTGTCCTTCGTTTCATTCAAGGTTGGAGTCAATCTCGAAATGAAGACAAAAGCGATGGATCCTTCGTCTTGGTCACAAGATTTCTGGAGTTCGTTGAAGATGAAAGGAGAACGCAGAATTTTTGGAAACCGGTACTGCACATAAATTCTGGTCCAATGAGCAACGCCTAGAGTCAACTGAACCAAGCACCTCGCCTAACCTAGCGTCTTGTGACCCTCCAACATTAGCACAGATTGGACCGTATATTATCAAAACGTCCAAAACTTGGCTTCATACCGACATTACGAATGCTGAACTCGCAAGCAACTACACAATCTACCGCTGTGACCGGAATTCTCGCACCAGCGCACTGCGACGTGGCGGTGGCGTCTTCATTGCCGTGAAATCCGAGCTGAAGTGTAAGGCTGTGCATCTTGTGGGCGTTGGGAGCCTCGAACAAATTGCTGTTCAAGTCGATTTACAACATCAATCGATCTTCCTGTGCTGCATCTATATTCGACCAAACAGTCAGCCCGACATTTACTCCAAACACGCTGAGTCCGTACAACAGCTCCTTGGTATGGCGAACCCTCACGATACAACCATAGTTGTGGGCGATTACAATCTGCCAAATCTAGCTTGGGACTTCGATGAGGACGTCAGAGGATTTCTGCCTCTCAATGCTTCATCAGAACAGCTTGCTGTAGTGGAGTCCATACTGTCTGCTGGATTGAAGCAAATCAACGATCCGGTGAACACGAATGGTAAGCTTCTTGACCTGGTTCTCGTCAGTGACTCCGATTGCATCCAGCTGTTTTAGCCGTAGTTTCTAAAAGTTGACTCCCGTTCGAGAGATCATCCGCTTCCGTACCCAGCAGCCTGCAGTGAGTATAATTTTGCACAATTGGATTGGGTACAAATACTTGACCAACCCACCATTGATGCCGCCGTCTCCGTATTCTACGACAACATCTATAAAGTAATACAATATACTGTTCCGGTGAAGACCCGAAAATCTTGTTTGCAATTCCAACAACCTTGGTGGAATCCGCAATTGCGTAATCTGCGTAACGGTCTGCGTAAAGCTCGAAAACGTTACTTTCGTTCCTGGACCGCAGCACACAAGTGTACGGTGCAACTAGTAGAAGCAGAGTATAAGAGTTTGCAGGAAGCTCGCTTTCGTGAGTACGTCGACAACCTCCAGAGAGGTTTCAAGGAAAAGTCATCGTCGTTCTGGTCTTTTATCAACTCTCGGAAAAGATCAGCTGGTATTCCCGTGGACGTCACCTACGGTAGTAGAAGCTCCACCACCGACACCGCTTCTCTGCTAACATTTTCGCTGACTTTTTCCGAAGTGTTTTCGAACCCGATCAAACTCCTCCACCGCAACAATACATTGATAAGCTACCAAGACACGACATTCACCTGCAGCAGCTCATCTCCAGTCAAGACGCTATTCTCAAAGCCCTTTGCTCAGTCGATCCATCGAAAGGTCCAGACCCGGACCGTATTCCACCGTCTTTCGTCAAGAACTGTGCAGCATCGTTGGCCACTCCCGTTATGTCTATTTTCAATCGATCGCTTGAGGATGGCGTTTTTCCGGATGCCTGGAAGCTCGCCTCAATTACACCAATCTTCAAGTCCGGTATCATGCACAAAGTGGAAAATTACCGACCTATCTCGATCCTGAACTACTTGGCCAAAGGTCTCGAAAGCCTTCTGCATGAGAAGTTGTGTCCAGCTGTTCAACCCATAATCTCAGAGTTTCAGCATGGATTCATGAAAAAACGCTCGACAATCTCTAACTTGATGACTTACACGAACACTCTTATAACACAGAGAACAGACGTCCAAGCTCGGTCAAAAACTTGTGTAAAGTTAAGTGGAAACGTCGCCGTTACGTAGCGCTAGCATCTCCTGATTTCCTCTATAAATTTATAAATTTCGACCAATTTGGCGCTAGTATCGATAAATTATCTGTTGAAAATTGCCACTTGGCGCTACCAGCACTTAGTGTCTAGTGTAAGTTTTGCAACGCCAGCGCCATCATGTTGTCAAAGAGGGTTTTTAAGTGGGGAAGTCGCCGTTAGTGGCGCTTAAGTCAAATAAGAATCTTTACATAAGTTTTTAGAGAAATTTTGTTCGAGCCTCAATGTCTGTTCTCTGTGCTTATAGGTAGCATCGAGAAGCGTCAGCAAGTGGACTCCGTTTACATCGACTTCTCTAAGGCTTTTGACAAAGTCCCTCACGACCTAACCATTATGAAGCTAAACCGTCTTGGTCTTCCACCGTGGATCGTTTGTTGGTTGAAATCATACTTATCATCCAGGAAGGCTTTCGTTAAGGTACTTGATTCCAGATCCGAGGTATTCCATATACCTTTGAAGGTTCCACAAGGGAGTCACCTAGGACCTCTCATTTTCGTTCTGTTTATTAACGACGTGTGTGATATGCTAAGTTCCTGTAAGTTGCTATATGCGGATGATCTTAAGCTGTACCGTGTAATCAAATCGATCGTGGATTGTTGCGCCCTACAAGCTGATATAGAGCGATTGTCATCCTGGTGTCAGATGAATGGAATGCAAGCCAATGCTGCCAAATGCAAAGTGATTACCCTTACCCGCTCTCACTCTCCGATCATTTTTGATTACTCTATGAATCAATCGCCGCTGGAAAGGGTTAATGCCATTGAGGATCTTGGGCCCATCTTGGACAGAAAACTACGGTTTAACGAGCACATATCCATGACAGTTGCAAAGGCCAACTCCATGCTAGGATTTTTGCGCCGCAACACTGCACAATTCGACGACGTGTACGCCCTGAAAGCACTGTACTGCTCTATGGTCCGCAGTGTTTTCGAATATGGAGTACAAATTTGGGCTCCATATCATGCTGTTCATGTACTGCGCATCGAGAGAATCCAGAAACAGTTTATAAAGTTTGCATTACGACATCTGCCATGGACAAATCCAGATGGCTTACCTCCGTACGAGCATAGATGTGCGCTTATTGGACTGCAAACACTAACAAATCGCCGAGTCTTTCTCCAGAGGATGCTCATATTTGACATGATTAGTAATCATATTCACTGCAGTTGTTTGCTCGGGAACATCAATTTCCACACTCCAGCTCGCAGTCTCCGCAACTATTACTTTCTGTGGACTCCCGGACATCGTACTGCCTACGGTTATAACAATCCTCTCGATAGATGTTGCAGACTGTTTAATGATGTGTGTGATGTTTTTAATTTTAATATAAGTAGACCAGTTTTTAAGAATAGAATTAAGTCACTTTAAACAGTGTGTATGGCTAAAATGTCAAAAATGATGGTTAAATAAATAAAGACACTGAAGAAGTCTGCTCATTGTAGACGAAATACGCGTATCTGTCAAGGATAGGCAAATAAGGTACTTGCTCTCAAAGTAAACTGGGCTTGCCCTGATGGCTTGCCTATCACTTGAAATAGCAATCAACCCAGCAGAGTTATCTAAATGCGATCAAAACAAACCACAAACGTCGTAAAAGCTCAATCCACGTGCTATAAATAATAAAACTTTGATAAACTACCGGCTTCGCATCATTCAGCAACTTTTTCTCACCTTGTGATAGCTATTATTCTGCTCTGGCCGAGTAGTAAATTCCTTTCGGACCGAACCAAAACAAACAACGATCCACCGGTGAACCATGCCATATCTAGTTTAATAGTTCCACTAAAACATATACATGACGACCATCGACCGACCGACCGACAGGCAGGCAACCGATAGACACATCAAAACTAAACTTGTATCACACCCGCCGAGCCACCGTGACATGGCTCATAAAATTCAAATTAGCCCAACACTGCATGCCTGAACATATCGGTGTGTCGTTTGATGCTGATGACGGTGATGACGATGCTCAATAACGATATATGTCGTGCAACACACAGCTATCAAGTGCCTCCTGCTCTGAGGATGATGCAGATGCAACTCAAGCTGACCATCGTCGTCGTCGTCGTCGTCGTCTCATCAGCTGTGAAGTTTGTGATTGTTGCTCTCGTTGACAAGAGGCGGTGGGTGGGAGGTGGTTGCTTGTAATTGTACCGTTCGGTGGTGAGATGATTGATGTCGGTGGTGGTCCGCTTGCAATCGATTAATTACTTCTTACGGGTTTGTCGTCCAGGGGTTTACAGCACGGCCGCGCCACACCGGACGGTACAGCGATAATTGGATTCGAAGTAATAAAGCATATAAATTTAGACCATATGGCGAGTCTCTCGGTAGACGGCGTGGGATACGGACGACCTTCGGTCGATTAGTTGTTTCTGGTGCTATCGTTGGTTGCACTAATTACTGGCTGGTAGGCGTTCGGATGCGCGTCAAAGTACACTCATCGATTGATGCAATCAGATTTGCTCGATTGAGTTTCTGTGGAAGTGGGTGAAATTTTATTTTTGATCAAGAGGTTCAGAATTCGCAACTAAGCAACAGATTGCATGCGCTACTGACTGCCACACACAGCCTTGGGTTTATGATTCGTGGTCATGTTCCTAGCCCGCGCTCAATTTCATCTGATTACATCTCTTCCCTCCTCGGTACAATGAAACGAAACGGAATGGAACCACCCACAGGTTTCTCCGAGCATCACAAAACCGATAGCAGACGGCATTTATGGAATGGAGCCCGCAAGGTGATGAAAAATCTCGACATGTCCTCCGCTTCCTTCCTAGTAGTAGGTTACGATGTGATACGACGCCATAGACAACGAGCACGGTGATGTTTTCCACCTCGGAACAGCAGTGAAACGTCGAGATTTATGTCAACCATCATTTTGCGGGCAAGCCACGAGGTTGGGACTGGGGTGAGATGTTCTATTTTTTGTTCCTACTAATGACATCATAATCTACCGGTCTTTTGACTTCTGGTATGTCGCGTCGTCGGTATCGCTTTTTCGGCAGAGAACAACTTTTGCTCGTCTCGGTAGAACTTCTGTGACACGAACATCTGTGACACATGGCAGCAAATGCGGGCACAGTAGCAGCAGCTGCGAGATGATTTACAGGAAAAGGGTGGGGGGAGTCATGACGAGTCGTTTTGCGTTGTCGGTTATTTGGTGGAGCTGATTGACATCCAAAGTTCTTGTTTCGCTAAGGTTTTGTGTGATGCTACTTTGTAAATTATTCAAAGTTTACATGATGATCGTCTTGTCCAGGGATGAGATTTGAACTGGAAACTTACAGCGTGAAAGGTATGAATGATTACCACAATCCCTGGTCCAACCAACAGGTCACAAGCTGATCCTCCGGAGCACTAGGGCACTAGTTGGTCTTTCTTGGAATTTTATCAATGATTTCCAAAGCTACTTAAACATATTTTTACGTAGGATTACGTCTTTCGGCAACATATTGGGAGTACAAATCCAAAAAAAAACCAAAATTGACCGCGTCACGAAAAAGTGGTTAGGTCTTAACCACTTATAACTCTGTTAATAGCGGATAGATTTTAATTCTAATCTGGAAATCAAAGATGGCGGCTGCCGATTTCAGAAAAAGTGGGAAATACTACCAAATACCCTTCAATATGGGTATTTTCGGAATCGGGATGACGTCTAAAAAAACCGAAAATCGATTTCGGAATCGGGATGACATCTAGAGACCGAAAATGATGCCCAGCGCCATCTGGAAATCAAATATGGCGGCTGCCGATTTCAGAAAAAGTGGGAAATACTGCCAAATACCCTTCAATATGGGTATTTTCGGAATCGGGATGACATCTAAAACCCGAAAATCGATTTCCGACGCTATTTTGAAATCCAAGATGGTGGCTTCCGGTTTCAGAAAGAGTGGGAAATACTGCCAAATCCCTTCAATATATATATTTTTGGAATCGGGATAACCTCTAAAGACCAAACATCGTTATTCAGCGTCATCTTTTAATCCAAGATGGTGGCTTCCAACTACAGAAAAAGTGGGAAATACTGCCAAATACACTTCAATATGTATATTTTCTGAATCGGGATGACGTCTAGAGACCGAAAATCGATGTCCAGCGCCATCTTTGATTTCAAAATGGCGCTGGACATCGATTTTCGGCCATCTTGAAATAAAAGATGGCGGTTTCCGATTTCAGAAAAAAAGTGGAAAAAAAAACTTCCAAATACCCTTCGGCCTTCAATATGGGTATTTTTGGAATAAGGATGACGTCTAAAATCCGTAAATCGATTTTCGACGCCATTTTGAAGTCCAAGATGGCGGCTTCCAATTTCAGAAAAAGTGGGGAATACTTCCAAATACCCATCAATATGTATATTTTCGGAATCGTGATGATGTCTAGAGGCCGAAAATCGATGCCCAGCGCAACCTTGAAATCAAATATGGCGGCTGCCGATTTCAGAAAAAGTGGCAAAAACTGTAAAATACTTAACAATATGGATGTTTTAGGCTCAAAGACGACGTGCAGATGCCGAAATCAATTTTCCGTGTATTGAAGGGTATATGACATTTTTTTAAAACAGGACTGCCATCTTAGATTCCAAAATTGCGTCGGACATCGATTTTGAGTCTCTACATATCGTCCCCATTCAAAATATACCCATATTGTGGTGGTATTTAACATTACTATCCCGTTTATCTGCAACTACTTACTTTGCGGCTCTAGGGAAAGTACTTAAGAAAGCCCAGGACAGCGGTCACCATGTGCAGTTAGTCTCCCTTGATGTTTCAAAGGCGTGCAACCATGAGAGGTTCTGCAACGGCAGTGCAGGAGTATTCACTACAGGATACGGAGTCGGTTAATCAGAATATGGAGCAGAAGGTTGTGCAACAAGAGCAACAGATCCAATGGTTTGAGGACCTGGATAGGGCTGTTGTATGAACTGGAGAAGAGTATGGTACACGGCATTCACTCCGACGGTCGATTTGAAGTGAAAACTTGCATTCATCAACGAAGTCCAAGAGTTCCTTGCGATGAGCATGGAAATCGGAAGTGGTTACCACAATAGGAGGGACCTTTTCCTTGTCTGCCATCTCTCTTGCGAAGTTATCTAGTTGCATGGATTTTCTATATCCAATCAACGAAACCCAGTCGTCGAGCGAGTTGTGGAATCGCGTCAACGCTCTTAGCAGCAAGCTACGTTCTACTCCTCCCTCCCACTATCCAAGCTCATGGAACCACGATCTCAGAACCGAAGAACATTGCCGACGAATTAGAGAACTATGTCGCCGGCTTGTCTTCTGTCAGTGGCTATCACAGTGAATTCGTCCAGCGCGTCAAACCCTGCTCAAGCAGCATCCATGACATACGAATTCCAGACGATGTTCCTTCTCTTCTGATCAACGAAGCTGTTACCTTTCGGGAACTTCAGTTTGCCCTCGGCAGCAGCAGTGGTAAATCTGCCGGGCCGGAAAAACGTCTCAAAGATCTGTGGCTCACCGACTTGTACCCGGACCTCTGGAAACAAAGCTCGGTGGTGCACATTCCGAAAAATAACGCAGTGAGCTGAAAAGTATCTCCCTTTAGTTCAATTACGCTCACTTGCTGCGCGGTAATAGTGATGGAGAGAATGGTAAAAAGTCGTCTTAGGCAGTTCCTGGAGGCAAACGGCCTCCTTGACGAACGGCAGCATGCGTTCCGACAATAACATGGCTCGTCTACTTACTTCGTGGCTCTCGGTGAAGTACTGAAGGAAGCCCAGGACAACGGTCACCATGCGCAATTAGTCTCCCTTGATGTTCCAAAGGCGTCCCCATCGGCTGGGGCCTGGAAGCATCACACATTTTGTATGGAATTTCCTCCTTGATCGTACTTTCCAGGTGAGGGAACACTCGCTCGGATCCGTTCCCCCAGGAAACTGGAGTGCCCCAGGGACCTGTCATAGCGGTAACAGAGATCCAATCCAGTGTTATGGTCGAATCTGTCCAAAGATACACTGGAGCCACGAGCGAAGTTCTTTTTAGAACTTGAGCCAGTAGATACGCTAGGAGTAGCGTGGCGGAGAGATCTAGTCTAGGAATTGACTTGCTGCTGAGTTGAGCTACACGCGACTTGGCCGTTAGCAATTACATAGACTGCATTTGCCTGCAGCGAGGCGTCGCTGAACCCATGAATTTCTAGCCTTTGGTTCGGTGAGAGAGCATGACCAACCGCGGAATGCGAAGACCTTCTAGGTGACGTATATCCCGCTGATACAACGTCATTCTTCCACGAACTTCACTGGAAGCGGTGTATCCCATTCTGGATAACACCTGTATTATTATCTTCGCATGAACAACTGTTAGGCCTAGCAGCCCGAGTAGGTCAAACAGGTTTCTCATTTGCGACAGAACGGTTCTCTTAGTGATTGGCTGGGTATTCTTCCACTTTGGAGGTTTGAACGACAGTTGATCGGTGGTGGTGTTCCCAGCGTAGACCAAGAGCGGTGGTAACAGAGGTACCTCTATCTAGTTCTAACAGCGTACGCGTTTCTCGAAGTTGACAGTTCGACGACCATTGTCGAAGAGGGAATCCTTCGGCTGCTAGAAGCCCAATCATCTCCTTCACGTCGTTGGAACCGGTAAGGAAGACATCCACATAAAAATCCTTTCGAATAATTTTTGCTGCGTGCGGAAATCGGGATGTTCTTCGCCTGTGGATAGCTATTACAAGTAGCCAGGAAAGGCGAGTTGTTCAAACCGTACGTAATGGTGAGTAACTGGTACACTTCCAAAGGGAGTCACGCCACAATATGCGCTGCAACGGTTGATCCAAGAGATGGACCAGAATCTGAACATGTTCTCAATGTCAGCGGCCACGACCAAACGATACAATCGGAGTCGGAGCACTATTTCCACTAGCATTCCCAGAATTGTAGGACCAGGAAGGTCGTTAAGAGTCAATCCCGAATGTGATTTACAGGATGCGTAAAACACGGTTCTGAGTTTGATGGTTGCACTCTCAGGTTCTGCCTCTTCACACATGTGCCCAATTGCGATGTATTGGGCGATGAAATCATGATGCAGCTTCTTTTTCTGTGTATCCGACATTAGGGAACGTTCCAACGGATAGAAGCGTCTAGTGGCCTGGTACATGTTATCATCCAACAGAGAAACGAGTTCTTCATGTTTTGGTAGCCTGACTACGCATCTCCCAAAACTTTCGAAGCATTTCTTCTACACGAACTGCACTACTCATTAGGCAGGAATGAGTATCAGCATGATCGTGGTCTTGAATGGTGCAATGACCTGACATGACCCACCCAATGACAGAATTCTGGCCACTGCTCACCAAGCTGGATACAACCGTAACGGATGGTATCGAAGAAGAATTGAACTCCTAAGCTTAGGTCAATTTCATTCGACAAGTTGGATCAGCAAGACGCACTGTTTCTTCCATTTCTTTGAATTGATTGTTGATCCTGGCAGCTTGATGACAAGAGACGGTAGAACTACAAGTTGCGGTTCCACAACGTACGGAGAAACTCTTGGCGATACATTGGTGGTAACGGAGTGCGTGGTCTTGGTGGTTGATTGACCTATGCCACACACTAGAAACAGGAACAGTAGCTTCGTGATGAAATGGCTCTGAGACCCCGAATCATGTAGACAACGGGCAAGAACTTTGCGACCTCGAACATCCTCAATTTCCACCAGTGCGGTAGGGAGAATTACAGCAGTCTGTACGTTATCCTTGTCTCATACCATCATGGCGTAACGCAGGTTTGCAGGAACTGTTGGTGCTGTAGAACATTGTGAAGGGTGGGAACCGACAACCGGGGACAACCTTAGACGTTGGGAGAGGTTCTGCAACGGCAGTGCAGGAGTATTCACTACAGGAGACGGAGTCGGTTAAATAGAATATGAAGCAGAGGGTTGTGCAACAAAGGCACCAGATTCACTGGCTTGAGGACCTGGATAGGGCTGTTGTATAAACTGGAGAAGAGTATGGTACACGGCATTCACTCCGACGGTCGATTGAAGTGAAAAGTTGCCTTCATCAACGAGGTTCAAGAGTTCCTGGCGATGAGCATGGAAGTGGTTACCACAATAGGAGGGACCTTTTCCGTTTTTGACATTAAGCCGGGAAAGTTGATTAAAATTTTGACTGGATCACTCTCATCATCCGTCAGCATATCAAATTGATTGCTCAAACGAATTTCATTTGCGCTCCGGTGCGCCATGGTGGCAGAAGAAAGATTCTCCAAATCGACTTACAAGCCATAAAAAATCCGACGGATCGAAGAGGAATTTTTCAACTCTATACGCACGCATGGTTACCTCGGGTAGGGTCCTGCAAACAAGGATAGAAGAGGAATTGAACGAAGCAAGGTCGAAATTTTCTAGGTAATATTTAGCATTGAGAAGTGCTATTTGATGTTGTTGTAGCGTTACGTAGTAGTGACACTTCTTTCAGCAAAAATAAAATAGATGCGCACGGCACGGTATCACGATTTACGAAAATTTTCATCATTGAACACTATATGGAGGTACACTTTGTGAAAACCTAAAATGGAACATGTAACAAAATTATGAAATATTTTGATCATTAATAACTCAGCTGCCCCTGGATCAATTTCAATAATTTTTTCACCAATCGATCAGAAATATTTTCACGCATCAGTAGCAATGCTGATGCCGAATGATGATTTTCAACAAGAAACTATTGAAAAAGTGGTAATGTCCAGCATTGTCCAATGTACAAATAAAAGGTGAGTATCAAAAGCAATCTCGTAGTTCTACGTCAACAATGCGGTCGTGCTTTGGACACAATCCTTAACTTTTTGCTAAATATTAAAAACCGGCAATTTTTTTATATTTGTTCCGGGAAAACCGGGAAAAGGACGAAAAATTTAAAATGAAAATTGATTTGCCACCCTGGATTTTGAAGTTGATTTAAACATTTCAAATATGCAGTAATGGTTGCAGCTGGATTTTAAAGTCGAGCATAGCAGAAGATTTGGATAGCAGCAGTTCCAAGAATTTCTTAGAAACCCAATTATAATTCAATCTGAATGCAATTCAAATTCAATCCAAGCTCAATTTAAATCCATTCCAAAAGCAATCCCAATTCAATAAAAATCCAGCATAAAACCAATCCAAATGCATTACAAATCCAATCCAAATCGAATTCAAATCCAATCTAAATCTTAACCAAATCAATTGAAAATCATTAAAATATCAAAGCAAATCAAAATTAAATTAAAATGCAATCTAAATTCAACACAAACAAATTTAAATTTAATGCCAATCCTAATCCAATCCAATCCAATAACATTCCAACTAATAATTGCATAATCTAGCAAAGGTAGATAAAATAATGTTTTTTTTTAATTATGATATAATTAGATGCTATGATCATATTTTGAATTGGTAAAATACAAGAAGAGGTTGCAAAGAATGTGTTTGACTTATTAAACCTGTTTATTTCTCTTCATGAGAGTCACAATCAGCGATTTTTCACACACTCACTCAGCGATCAGCAAATCAAAGCAAAATTTACAGGTTTTATATTTCAAACGCATACTTTGTAACCTCTTCTTGTAAGTTACAAGTAAAACATGCCGTCATACCATATTTTGGTTTTATTATTCATAAAAACATTATTTTAGCTGAAACGAGTATTTAAACCTTGAATCTAGCTAAAATTTAAATTCAATCCAAATCCTACGATATTTAATTACAAATTTTTTCCAAATCCAGTTCATATTCTATCTTAATATAATCAAAATCTAAAACAAATCCAATCCAAATCCATTCTGAATTCAAACATATTCAACATAAATCCAAAACCAATACAAATCCAATCTAAATCTAATCCAAACCCATTTCAAATTCAGTCCACATCCAATCAAAATCCAATCCAAATCCAAACAAACTAAAATCCAAGCTTATTCAAATCAAGCCCATATCCAATCCAAATAAATCTAAATCTAATTAAAATGCAATCTTAATTCAACACGAACAAAATGAAACTAAATGTCAATCTAAATACAATCCCATTCAGCATCCTTTCAATTCAAAATAGTATAATCTAGCTCAAATTTTAAAATGAATCCAACCTGAATACAATCCAAATACCAATCTTTATTCAGTCTTAATGATATAGAATTTAAATACAAATACAAATCCGGTTATAAATCCAAATCCATTAAACATTTTATCCAATGTAAATCTAATCCAAATCCTTTGAAAATCTAATCCAAATCCAATCTAAATACAACCCAAATCCAATCCAAAACTAATCCAAAACCAATTCAAATCCAATCTAAATCTAATTCAAACCCATTTCAAATCCAGTCCAAATCCAAACAAACTAAAATAAAAAGCTTATTCAAATCAAACCCATATACAATGCATATACAATGCATATCCAATTCATATCCAATCCAAATAAATTTAAATCTAATTAAAATGCAATCTTAATTCAACACAAACAAAATGAAACCAAATGTCAATCCAAATACAATCCCATTCAGCATCCTTTCAATTCAAAAGAGGATAATCTAGCTAAAATTTTAATGAAACCAAAATACAAATCCAAATCCTACTAAGTTAAATGCATTGGATTTGGATTGGATTTGAATAAGATTTGAATTGAATTTAAATTGTATTTCTATTGGGTTTGGAATGAACTTGGAATTTATTTGGAATGAATTTGAATTGGATCTGATTTGGATTATGATTGGTTTTGGATTAGATTTGGATTGGATTTGGGATATGTTTGGATTGGATTTGGATTAGATTTTCAAGGGATTTGGATTAGATTTATATTGGATTAAATGTTTAATGGATTTGGATTTATAACCGGATTTCGATTTGTATTTAAATTCTATATCATTAGGACTGAATAAAGATTGGTATTTGGATTGTTTTCAGGTTAGATTCATTTTTTATCTGGATTGCATTAAGATTGAATACTAACTGGATCTGAACTGTACTGGATTGGATGCATTGTCCAGATCCAGTTCGTATTCAATCTTAATGTAATCCAGATGAAAAATGAATCTAACCTGAATACAATCCAAATAAATCTAAATCTAATTAAAACGCAATCTTAATTCAACACAAACAAAATGAAACTAAATGTCAATCCTAATACAATCCCATTCAGCATCCTTTCAATTCAAAAGAGTAATGAAACCAAAATACAAATCCAAATCCTACTAAGTAAAATGCATTGGATTTGGATTGGATTTGAATAAGATTTGAATTGGATTTAAGTTGCATTTCTATTGGGTTTGGAATGAATTTGGAATTTATTTGGAATGGATTTGAATTGGTTCTGATTTGGATTATGATTGGTTTTGGATTAGATTTTCAAGGGATTTGGATTAGATTTATATTGGATAAAATGTTTAATGGATTTGGATTTATAACTGGATTTGGATTTGTATTTAAGTTATATATCATTAAGACTGAATAAAGATTGGAATTTGGATTGTATTCAGGTTAGATTCATTTTTGATCTGGATTGCATTAAGATTGAATACTAACTGGATCTGGATTGGACTGGGTTGGATGCATTGTCCAGATCCAGTTCGTATTCAATCTTAATGCAATCCAGATGAAAAATGAATCTAACCTGAATACAATCCAAATACCAATCTTTATTCAATCTTAATGATATATAATTTAAATACAAATCCAAATCCAGTTATAAATCCAAATCCATTAAGCATTTTATCCAATATAAATCTAATCCAAATCCCTTGAAAATCCAATCCAAATCCAATCCAAATATAACCCAAATCCAATCCAAATATAATCCAAAACCAATCATAATCCAAATCAGATCCAATTCAAATCCATTCCAAATAAATTCCAAATTCATTCCAAACCCAATAGAAATGCAATCTAAATCCAATTCAAATCTTATTCAAATCCAATCCAAATTCACTCTTAATCAAATTCTAATGCATTATAAATTTAAAAAAAAAGGAGAAAGGTCTGTGCCTAGAGGCACGAACGGAAGCTTGACGTAGGACCGCTAGTGGACGGAACAAATATGTTGATCATTTAGTTCTTAGCTGTTTCAGGTTTTGAATTGGTGCACACCAGTGCAAGTCGATGCCAACCGGATGACGGCGGCCTAGTCATGCTTCCTATTGCGGGAAGCCTTTCTTCCGGTCGATGTGGGTGTTTTCGTCGCTGTGTCTTCGTATTGGGGCGATGCGTGTTGTTCCACTCATACATCGTGTCCGATCATTGGTGAAATGGTGAGCGGTAAACCGAGCATTGAGCTCGCTCATGTGAGCATGCGTAATGTGTCGTGTGTTCGATTTGCGCTCTATCGTTGCGTCCGTGTTTGGGATTTTCCGTTACATGTCTGAATTTTGATTTTTTTTTAATATGACCCCTGTATAGAAATGACAGACGTAGTCCTACGTCAAAAAATTAAATTAAATTAAATGCCAATCCGAATCTAATCCATTCCAACAACATTCCAAATCAAAATAGTATAATCTACAACAGTCATCAAACGCTCTACCTCCGATACTGGTAGGCACACAAGAGATACTGGTAGGCACCGTCTCTATCACTTCACCGCTTCGTAAGATTGATGAGGGTAGCATCAAGTCTACGGTAGCATAGTGGTAGAGCGCCCGTCTAGCGTACTGGGAAGTGTGGTTTCGTTTCCCACCAGTAGGCAGTGGATTTTTTCATTATTTTCGCAACATGCAACAATTAATCTCACCACATAAACACATGTTCTTGCCTTCTAGTATCGCTTCATAGCAAGTATAATTTACCTAAAATTTAAATGGAATCCAAATCCTCCAAAATTTAATTAAAATTTTGCCCAACTCCAGTTCATATTCTATCTTATTCCAATTCAAATCTTAATCAAATTTAATCCAAATCCAATTCAAATCCAATCCAAATCCAATTCAAATGCAATCCGAATCTATTACAAATCCAATCCAGATCCAATCCAAATTAATTACAAATTGATAATTGCAAATTCAAACTCCAATGCAATCCAAATCCATTTCAAATTCATTGTGGATTTACTCCAAATTTAAAACAAATCCTATGTAAATCCAATTTAATACAAATACATCAAAAATCAAATCCAATCCAAATTCAATTCAAATCCAATCCAAATCCAATCGAAATCCAATTAAAATGCAATCAACCTTCAATACCAATTAAATGAAACTAAATGCCAATCCAAATAAAGTCCAATTCATTCCAATCATTCTCAATCAAAATAGTATAATCTAGCTAAACTTTAAATTCAATTTAAATCCTATCAAATTTAATTTAAATTTTGTCCAGATCTAGTCAATAATAAATCCAAATCCAATTCAAATTCAATGCTATTCCAATCATAATCCAATTCAATTCCAAATTAATTCCTCATTCAATAAAAATCCAATATTAACTCATTCATACTATAATGGAAATCCACCATAAATCCAATTCAATCCAAAGCCTGTCCAATTTAAATCCAAGTCCAATCTAAATTCATTTCATATCCAATTCAAGTAGCTGGATTTTAAAATCGAACATAACAGAAAATTTGGATCCCAGCAGATTTTCATTAGATTGCACGCCTTTGGTCTGGCAGGTTCGCCCTTTCAGCAGAAATTAAGCAACCCGAGTGAACTCTGTCATCCACTTCGTAGAAATGTGTCGTAGAATCCCACTCATCTTCTCCACTTTCCGGCGGAATCCGAACCATGCGAATTGAGTTGAGACGGATTTTTCCTCGAAGTCGTGAATCATGAAGGTTCTTCCGCCGAAAGTGAGTCTCGGTTGGTCGAAGGACATTCTTTCTTTTCCGGAACAAAAGTGGCGCTGGTCGACAAGTTTTCGGTTCAGGGAAAATTTAATTTCCAGTACGGGGAAACCGAGATAAGCAATTTCTGTTGTTGCCCAATGTTCATAGTCAATACCGAGCAGATAGATGGGGAAGATATGGCAAACAAGCGAGTTTATTAAAAGAATTCTAAGCTTGGAAAGCAATGGAAAAAAATGGCGGAGTAGTGGTGGAAGTAGTAGGACGATATACTATACTGTGCAGTCTCATCAAAAAGAAAAATATGTTCTCCTTTGTTGGGTATTACCTGGGCGCCCGTCGTGCTTTTTTCATGGATATCCTCACGGGAACTGTTTCAATAATAGGCATACAACAACGACGTCGACAGGCGCCCGGCAGCGATGCCATAAATACTGGTTTTCTGTACACGATAAAAGTTGGGATTTTGATTCCGAAAGGCACTGAGACGAGTTTGAGGTATCAAAATAAACGAGGAATTCCCAACTTTTTTCGTGTACAAAGATCAGGTTTTGTGGCGTCGCTGGCGCCCGGACGGCCCACCATAACAATGAACGACGATGATGGGACGAGTTTCACAAATGAAATATGATGCCTACCGTTCGTTCGTTCGTTGGTTCGCTCTTAATGCATACACAAAAAGATCCGCACCCGTGAAAATACAAGTTAATAACTGAATGGCTCTCAATTTCCCTTCCATCACGGTGTGCTACGTGCTCGGACTTTTTTTCCCCGTTGATGGAACAAGCCGCCATGTCAGCAGCCAGAATCCGGCTCCGGGATGGAAAGAAATAATTAGTTTGATTTTATTTTATTTAAACCATCCTCGCCTTTATATCGAGTGAAGAGTTTCGATTAATTAATCTTGGAGCACGCGATTCTGGGCTACGTGCCAACCCCTTCAAAGCAAGCGTGTTATGGACAGGGAAGTTGCTTATGAGACTGATAAATGTCTCGTTCCACGCTCCCCTTAACTAAAAATAACTCGGCAGGGTAATAATCACCAGAAGCTACATTACCAATAGGATGTTGATGCCTTAATTAAACTTTAAAAATGTGGAAAACATCCGAAAAACACCGATAACCCATTTGTATTAAATTTCAACTGGAATCCTCAGTAATTATTAAACATCAGTCTTCATTTAGTCAGCTGGCCTCATTATTTCGAGTAATTTAATTAAAGCCTGTCACACCTAGCCGGGACATGCACTGGTATTACAATTTAATGAAATAAAATGTTTTGCGGTGACATAAATGAGGGCAGAAGAGGGTCCCAAACCGATGCAACCGTTGTCAGTTTTCGCGCTTCAATTCAAGCAAAAACAAGCACGAGATAATTCGAAACTAGTGATTAGCGTTTGCAAGTTTTTTTTTATTTTCAAATTAATTTCATTGGTGAAGGACGTTGATCAATTAATTTAAATCTGCTGTAATCGTCATAAAAAGCTACTTTCCCAACGCCGCATTGCACCCCCTCGCACTCCGAGCAGAAATCAGCAGAACCTGATCTCCATCAGCGACCAACTCACTCGCGAACGAACGAACAAACATGAAAGTGCCGGGAGTGAACGCTAATATTAGTTTGATTGATATCGATGTAATTAATTAACCAATCATGCGACAAGTGCGCCATACCAAAAGCGTGGAGAGTCACAAAGAGAGGGAGACGAAAGTTCCCACTAAATCAAGGTAATTCTCGGACGCCGGAAACGAGAACAGAACGTGCTCACTGGCCTCGGCAGCGGGTAATTGCCTCTGTAATTTCCCTAAATAGATGTGCCCCTGGATCAGGTTCCATTGACGACATGGTTATAGCGAAAATGCCGATGATGATTGCTATCAAAAGTGATTGAATTATGCGCTAGAGTTTAACGTTTTGCCATGTCATAGTACATAAACCGATAGTGACACTAATTGAAAATTAATCTGCACTGACACTTGTGATAGGTTAGGCATTGAATCGTTTTTTTTTTACTCAGTCAACCGTCCAGAAAATGTTGAATTTGATTTGATTTAATTTAAATTTTTCCCACAGTCAATTTCTGTAAATGGATCTGAACTCAACCAACATTATAATATGAGACATTGATGGAAACAATGCATTTTTCGTGTTTACGTAATAATTACGTTCTTCGTGTGTATTTAGAAAAATAAATCTTCAACAAAACTGACGAAATGTGAAGATCGGGGAAACATCGCCAAACCTCAGAAAAATTCGTAGAAAATCAAGGAACTGGAAACGTTCTAGAAGTACAGCAAAAAGTAGTTCAGCTTACTTTGCAAAAGCTCAGCAAACTTCGTAGAACTTCAGTGCACTTTTTAGAAATGCTAGAACTTAGTTCTTAGTAATGTGTAGAACTTCAGAATATTTTAAAGAAGATCTGAGAACTTTGTGTAACATCATCAATATTGGTAGAAATTAAGCAAACATCAGAGAAATTTCTCAAATTCTCGGGGAATTCCGTCGAAGTTCAGACATTTTTCATCATCTTCATTGGCCTGCATAACTTTTCAGGGACTTTGTCGATGTTCAGAAGACATGGTAGAAAATCTAGAACTTCATTTACCATTAGATCATTCATTAGATAATTTCATCAAAAATTAGGGAGGATTTATAAAAATACGGGATCGCTTCGTAGAAATGTGAGCATTGTACAAGTTTGGTAAACATCGTTGGAGTTAAGGGATTCTTGTTTCATTTCAGAAAATGTCGTAAATGTTCCGGGACCTTATATAAATCGCAGAGCAATTGAATGGACTATGATTAATTAAGGGAATTCCGTAGAAGTTTCGGAAGCTTTGTCGAACTTCAAGGAACTTTGCAGAAAATCAATAAAACTTTGAACAAATGCAATGAAATTTATAGAAGAAGTTCAGACTTAGTAGGATTTCAAAGAACTCCTGTTAATTTCTTGGAATCTCAATTCAAACTCAACCGAATCTAGTTCAAATCCAATGCAAAGGAAATCTAATGTTAACACATACCAAATCCAATGCAAATGCATTCCAAATTAAATCCCAATTTAATCAAGATCCATACAAATCTAAGATAAAACCAATCCAATTCAATTATAAAAAGAATCCAAATCAAATTCAAATCCTATTCAAATCAATAACCAATCCAATCCAATTCAGATCCAATCTAAATCCAATAATAGTTCAATACAAATCCATTCAAAATTTATTCCAAATTTAATTCAAATTTAATAAAAAAAAAACTAATTCAATTATAATCCATTCCAAATCAATCTTCTTCTTCTTCTTCTTCTTCTTCTTCTTCTTCGGATTTCAAGTTTATTGCATATCGCATATTAGCTTATTGCGTGCTCTCAACTTAGTGTTCTAGATGCACTTCAACAGTTATTAATTGAGAGCTTTCGATGCCTGTACCATTTTTGCATTGGTATAATTGTGTGGCAAGTCCAATCATACTTCTATGCCCAGGGAAGTCGAGAAATTTCCCAACCCGAAAAATTCCTAGACCGGACCGGGAATCGAACACAGCCACCTTCAGCATGGTCTTGCTTTGTAGCTGCGCCTTTACCGACTGAGCTAAGGGAGGCCCCGATTTCCAAATCAATAGAAAGACCCAAATCCAATGCAAATTAATTTCAAATCCAATATAATTCCATTGCAAATCCAATCCAAATCCATTCCATATGCAATCAAATCCAATACAAATCTTATATAAATCCAACATAATACCAATAAAAATCATTTAGAAATCCACTCCAAATCCAATGCAAATTAAATTCAAATCCAATGCACATCCAATCCAATTCCAATCCAATCCAAATCAATTTCAAATGCAATCCAAATCAATGCAAATCCAATCGAAATCCATTAAAAATCCAATCCAATTTCAATTCAGATCCAATCCAAATCTTATCATATTCCAATCCAAATCCATTCCAAATTCAATCCCAATTCAATAAAAAAAAAACAAATATTAATACAATCATAATCCAATCCAAATCCAATGCAAATCCAATCTAATTCAAATTTTGTAGAAGTTCGGTGAACTTAGTTGAAGTTCCAAGAATTTCATAGAAGCTTATCAAACTTCTTATTAATCCAATTAAAATACAATCTGAATCCAATTCAAATCCAAATCAAGCTCAATTTAAATCCATTCCTAATTCAATCCCAATTCAATACCAATTTAGCATAAAACCAATCCAAATCAATTACAAATCCAAACCAAAGCCAATCAAAATCCAATCTAAATCTAAACCAATTCAATGACAAATCAATAACAAATACAATCTAAAATTGATTGATGAGCGTTTTAGTAGAATAATTTTGTACCTTTTACGTCGATTTTTCCTTTTAATTCTACGACTTTTGTATCACTTTAACTTTCACTAATTAATTGTCACTATTTACTTTCACTATCTATAGTCACTATAGTCTAGTTTGAATTTAAATTCAATACAAATCCTACCAAATTTAAATCAAATTTTGTCCAAATCCAGTTCGTATTCTATTTTAATATAATCCAAATCTAAAACAAATCCAATCCAAATCCATTGTGAATTCATACATATCAAACATAAATCCAAAACCAATCCAATCCAAATCCAATCCATATACAATCCAAATCCAATCAAAATCCAATTAAACTTATATCCAAAACCAATTCAAATCTAATCCCTATCCAATCCATATCATATCCCAGTCGTACTAAATTTAATTCAAATTTTGCCTAAATCCAGTTCATATTCTATTTTAATATAATTCAAATCTAAAACAAATCCAATCCAAATCCATTCTCGATTCATACATATCCAACATAATTCCAACACCAATCCAATCCATTAACAATCCAAATCCAATCCAAATCCAATCCAAATCCAATCCAAATCCAATCCAAATCCAATCCAAATCCAATCCAAATCCAATCCAAATCCAATCCAAATCCAATCCAAATCCAATCCAAATCCAATCCAAATCCAATCCAAATCAAATCCAAATCCAATCCAAATCCAATCCAAATCCAATTCAAATCCAATCCAAATCCAATCCAAATCCAATCCAAATCCAATCCAAATCCAATCCAAATCCAATCCAAATCCAATCCAAATCCAATTCAAATCCAATTCAAATCCAATCCAAATCCAATCCAAATCCAATCCAAATCCAATCCAAATCCAATCCAAATCCAATCCAAATCCAATCCAAATCCAATCCAAATCCAATCCAAATCCAATCCAAATCCAATCCAAATCCAATCCAAATCCAATCCAAATCCAATCCAAATCCAATCCAAATCCAATCCAAATCCAATCCAAATCCAATCCAAATCCAATCCAAATCCAATCCAAATCCAATCCAAATCCAATCCAAATCCAATCCAAATCCAATCCAAATCCAATCCAAATCCAATCCAAATCCAATCCAAATCCAATCCAAATCCAATCCAAATCCAATCCAAATCCAATCCAAATCCAATCCAAATCCAATCCAAATCCAATCCAAATCCAATCAAAATCCAATCAAAATCCAAAGCAAAGCAAATCCACATCCAATCAAAATCCAATGTAACTTATATCCAAACCCAATTCAAATCTTATCCCTATTCAATCCATATCATATCCCAATCCAATCTAAATAAAAAATACAATCTCATCCAGCATCCTTTCAAATCAAAATAGTATAATTTAGCTTCGATTTTAATTCAATCCAAATTCTACCGTATTTAAATTCATATTTTGGCCTGATCCAGTTCGTGTTCAATCTTAATTCAATCCAAATCTAAATTAATCCAATTTGAATACAATCCAAATGCCAATCTTTATTCAGTCATAATGTTATAAAAATTATATACAAATCCAAACCGGTTATAAATGCACGTAAATTCAAATTGTTTTTCCATATAAATCTAATCCAAATCCAACCATATCCAATTGAAATCAACTCCAAATCCCTTGCAAATCCAATCAAAATCCAATTCAAATCCAATTCAAATCCATTTCAAATTCAATTGATATTCAGTACTAATTCAATCAAAATTCTTTACGAATCCAACATAATTCCATTGCAAACCCAATCCGAATACATTCGAAATCCAATACAAATGCAATACAAATCCAATTCAAATCTAATTCAAATCAAATCCAAATCAAATCTAAATCAAACTCTAATGCATTCTTAACTCAAAACAAACAAAATTTAATTAAATGTGAATCCGAATGCAATCTATTCTAACAGAATTCCAATTCAAATTCATAATCTAGCTAAAATTTAAATGCAATCCAAATCCTGCAAAATTTACTTAAAATTTTGTCCAAATCCAGTTCATATTCTATCTAAATCCAATTCAAATCCAATTCAAACCAAATCCAATAAAACTTCAATGCAATTCAAATCCCATCCAAAATCATTTCAAATCCTTTCTTAATCCACTCAAATTTTAAAACAAATCCAATCCAAATCCATTCTCGATTCATACATATCCAACATAATTCCAAAACCAATCCAATCCATTAACAATCCAAATCCAATCCAAATCCAATCCAAATCCAATCCAAATCCAATCCAAATCCAATCCAAATCCAATCCAAATCCAATCCAAATCCAATCCAAATCCAATCCAAATCCAATCCAAATCCAATCCAAATCCAATCCAAATCCAATCCAAATCCAATCCAAATCCAATCCAAATCCAATCCAAATCCAATCCAAATCCAATCCAAATCCAATCCAAATCCAATCCAAATCCAATCCAAATCCAATCCAAATCCAATCCAAATCCAATCCAAATCCAATCCAAATCCAATCCAAATCCAATCCAAATCCAATCCAAATCCAATCCAAATCCAATCCAAATCCAATCCAAATCCAATCCAAATCCAATCCAAATCCAATCCAAATCCAATCCAAATCCAATCCAAATCCAATCCAAATCCAATCCAAATCCAATCCAAATCCAATCCAAATCCAATCCAAATCCAATCCAAATCCAATCCAAATCCAATCCAAATCCAATCCAAATCCAATCCAAATCCAATCCAAATCCAATCCAAACCCAATCCAAATCCAATCCAAATCCAATCCAAATCCAATCCAAATCCAATCCAAATCCAATCCAAATCCAATCCAAATCCAATCCAAATCCAATCCAAATCCAAATCCAATCCAAATCCAATCCAAATCCAATCCAAATCCAATCCAAATCCAAACCAATCCAAATCCAATCCAAATCCAATCCAAATCCAAAGCAAAGCAAATCCACATCCAATCAAAATGCAATGTAACTTATATCCAAACCCAATTTAAATCTTATCCCTATCCAATCCATATCATATCCCAATCTAAACAAAAATACAATCCCATTCAGCATCCTTTCAAATCAAAATAGATTCATTTAGCTTCGATGTTAATTCAATCCAAATTCTACCGTATTTAAATTCATATTTTGTCCTGATCCAGTTCGTATTCAATCTTAATTCAATCCAAATCTAAAATAAATCTAATTTGAATACAATCCAAATGCCAATCTTTATTCAGTCTTAATTTTATAAAAATTATACACAAATCCAAATCCGGTTATAAATGCACGTAAATTCAAATTATTTTCCATATAAATCTAATCCAAACCCAACCATATCCAATTGAAATCAACTCCACATCCCTTGCAAATCCAATCAAAATCCAAATCCAATCCCAAACCAATCAAAACCTATTTCAAGCCCAATTCAAATCCATTTCAAATTCAATCAAAATTCAGCACTAATTCAATCAATTTTTACGAATCCAACATAATTCCATTGCAAACCCAATCCGAATACATTCCAAATCCAATACAAATGCAATACAAATCCAATTCAAATCTAATTCATATAAATCCAAATCAAATCTAAAATAAACTCTAATGCATTCTTAACTCAAAACAAACAAAATTAAATTAAATGTCAATCCGAATCCAATCTATTCTAACAGAATTTCAAATCAAATTAATAATCTAGCTAAAATTTAAATGCAATCCAAATCCTGCAAAATTTTCTTAAAATTTTCTCCAAATCCAGTTTATATTCTATCTAAACCCAATCCAAATCCAATTCAAACCAAATCCAATAAAACTTCAATGCAATTCAAACCCCATCCAAAATCATTTCAAATCCATTCTTAATCCACTTAAAATTTAAAACAAATCCAACTGAAATCAAAATCCAATTCCAATCCAATCTATTCTAAATCATATAAATTCAATACAAATCCAATGCAATTTCATTCCAAATCCAATCTAAATTAAAGAAAATTCAAATGAAATTCATTACAAATCCAATCCAAATCCATTCAAAATTTGATCAAAACCCTTTCTAAATACAATTCAAATCCACCATAAAATCATTCAAACTCATCAAAATCCTTATTCAATTCTGAACCATTCAAAAATAAAACCTAATTCCGAACAAAATATAAAATATGTCCAATCTTAAAAAAGAATAATATAATAAATTCAATCGAATTCCAATGTAAATGGAATGCAAATCAAAGCCAAATCCGATCTGAATTTATTTCAACTTCAATACAGATTTAATCAAAATCGATTCCAAAAAAATCTAACATAAACAATTCAAATAAATTCCAAAGCCATTCCAAAATTTAACCTTCAGTTAAACCAAATCCAACATGAACCCATTCCAAAATAATTTTTAATTAAATCCAATTTAGTTACAAATCAATACAAATGATTTTTTAAATCGGCGCATAAGCTCAAGCTAACATTGAATCCCGAGCAAGGCCGGGCACACTCAGCTAGTGCAATATAAATATAATCTAAATCCAATCCAAATCCAATCCAAATCCAATCCAAGTCCATTCCAAATCAAATCCAAGTCCAATTCATATCCAGTCCAAATCTAAACTCAATGATAATCCAGTTTGGAATGCATTTGCCAAATTCAATTAAAATACAATACTAATTCAATCATAATTTAATACATATCAAACATAAATCCAAAGAAAACCCAGTCCAAATACGATACAATTCAATCTCATTCCATTCCAAACCTAATTCAAATCTAATTTAAATCCAATTCAAATTCAATCCATTTAAAAATCCATTCCAAATCTAATTCAAATCAAATAAAAATTCAATCCAAGTCAAATCAAAATCAAATCCAAAATCAATCCAAATCCAATCTTAATGCCAATTCAAATCTAATACAATCCAACAACATTTTAAAAAATCGTATAATCTAGCTAAATTTTAAATTCAAATTTTGTTAAAATCCAGTTCATATTCTTAATCCAATCCAAATCTAAAACAAAATCAATCTCAATACAGTCAAAACGCAATCTTCAGTTCTAATTAAATCAAATGCTATGCAATTACGAATCCGTTTAAAAAAAACAATTCCACTAAAAATATTGTCCAATATAAATCAAACCTGGCACCCAGTCTAAATCATATCCACATCCAAAATGATTTAAAATCCTTCCCTTGTATGATTTATTTCAAAAGTTTTTATTTGTAAAAACCATGCTCATGTTTTTCCCTCTAAAATCCCCAATTCGTCGAAATCGTAAATGAATCGAAGCTAAGCGTGATTCGTCGGATGCTAATTTAATTTGTCTGTGCACACGCTTGCTTCAACAGTCGTCGTCACCCGGCAAAAATTAATCATTTCCCATTAGCTGCAGGAGCTTTGCCGGCTTATCCGCGGAACAATATTGTTGTAATTCCAGCCGAAAACCCCAGTCGACCTTCTGTAAAAGCTTAATCGTTAATTTAATTAATATCCAGCCCGCTGCCACCGAACGCCCACGCCAGCTTGGTGTTTTTGTGTACTTTAATTCTATTTCCATGTCAGCCTGATGTGCCGCGAGCGAGGATCAATGGCGTGGGCGTGGAAGGCGTCGAAAATTCGCAACCCCCATCTCAAGCCATCAATAGTTCATAATTGGAATGGACGGGCGGGGTGAGGGCCAAGCTCGCTGGCTGCATCCATCATTGGTAGCTTTCCAAGCCTTTGTTATTTTATTGTCTTGGGCAAACAACACCCAAACCAACCGATATTTTCATCGTCTTCATCATCGTCGGCTGCTTGTTATGACTTTCAAATTTTGAGCAATTCATTTCGGGCCAGAAGGCTCACCGGAGGAGATAATCTTCACTGTTATAGTTACGCAATAATCGGATGGCTTCGCTTCATCGGTGGGATATTAAAACCAAACCTCGTAGGTCGAGATGCCAAACATTCTTCGACGCTTTGCTGGAGAAAGGGGATCGTGCTTCGTTGTGGAGTTGTATTACAATCCGAGATAGAGTCAAAGGAAGAAGGTATATTCCTTGATGTCTATTTCAGCTTTGTGGTAATAATGGGAATCCATTTCAGGCAGTCGGCGTTGCTTTCGGGGACTGTAATAAATTAGGGCGATATTTGATCTTGCTGGTGGGTAAGAATGTATGACTGTTAGGTCAGAGGTAGGAGATTATCCCTATGGAAGAACACTTTTCAAACCACAACAAGATTCAACGATTGAATCCTAAATCAAGATCGGATTGAAAATTTCAATCAGTGCAAAAGTTCAAACCCCTACTCCGATCGGAAATTCCATCACCCATCAATCTTGCTGGCTATTTCCTCAGCAAATTAAATCACTGAACATTCCTTCAGAGTGTTACCTCACTTATAATCTTATCACTTATTAACGTAATTTATATCTAAAGAGCATTGAATCTCTCATGCTTAGTTAGTTAGTTTAGTTTTCTTTATTAACGAGACTTTCAGCCTTGGGCTGGTTCGTTTCGTACCTAGTTGGAGGCTTTGAAAGCCCCCCCCCCCTAATAACAATGTTTGTAATGGGATGGGACTCCAGAAGGGAGTTCTCCTAGTTACAGAGTTTAGGGAGGAGGCCCCATAAGAGAGCCCTTCTAATAATATAGTTTAGAAGGTGGGAGTCCCAGAATGGAGCCCTCCCTAAAATCATAGTTACTGTCGTCCAGTTGTTGTTGTCGTATAAATCATCCACGCTTCCTTCAGCGAATGCAATCACTGTTTATGTCGTAAGTGAATTTATCAGCAACACAAACTTAGTTAATTGCATCACCTATTGTTCCTGAACTGATGAATTTGAATTGGATTTGAACACGAATTGGATTAAGTTTGTTCAACATTTTGTTTTATTTGGATTGAATTTAAATCGTAGTGAGACTTGATTTGGATTAGATTTAGATTTTATTCAAAATATGTTAGGATTTTATTTTGATTGAATTGGATCTGGAAAGGTTTGGGATTGGATTTGGGCTGGATAAAGAATTGCAATTGAATTTGATTTGGAATTATTTTGAATTGGTTTTATTAAAATTTGGATTCAATTGAAACAGGAGTTAAATAGGATATAGAATGTTCTGTTATTTAGAATAGATTAGAATGGAACTGGATTTTGATTTAACTGTTAACTTAGATTGAATATTGTTTGGATTTGGATTGCATTCGGGGTTAATTAAAAATGGATCTTAGCTGAAGTTGGGTTTGCTTTTGTATTGGAATTGGATTGGATTTGATTTTAGATTGAAATTAAATGGTACGGTAAATGTACGTAATTGTTGCTCAAGCATCCAGAAACATCCATTTGCACTGTCCAGATAACGGATTTTTCTAAGAAAAATTTAACAACTGGAGATTTTTTATCGATGGGCCCAAGCTTAAGATTAATATGCCAATAGAATTAGATTTGGATTGGGTTTAGCTTTGATTTCGATTGGATATTGGTTAGATTTATATTGAGATTTGGTTTGGGATTTGGTTTGGGATCTGATTTGGATTGGATTAGGAATGGATTTGATTTTAGATTTGAAATTTAATTGTACATCGATTGGATAGAATTTGATAGGAATTGGATTTAGAATTGATTTGTAACTAAATTGGATTTAATTAAAAATTATTTTGAATGGGTTCATGTTGGATTTGGTTTAACTGAAGGTTAAATTTTGCAATGGCTTCGGAATTTATTTGAATTGTTTATGTTAAATTTTGTTGGAATCGATTTTGATTACATTTGTATTGAAGTTGAAATAAATTCAGGTCGGATTTGGCTTTTATTTGCATTCCATTTGGATTGGAATTGGATTGAATTTATTATATTCTTCTTTTTTAAGATTGGAGATATGTTGTTTTTTGTTAGGAATTGGGTTTCATTTTTGATTTGGATGCTTTGGAATGATTTTATGTTGGATTTGGATTGTATTTAGGAAGGATTTGGATCAAATTTTGAATGGATTTGGAATAGGTTTGTAGTGAATTTCATTTGAATTTGCTTTAATTTGGATTGGGTTTGGAATGGTTTTACATTGGATTTGGAATGAGTTTACATTGGACTTGAATTGATTTGATATGATTTAGAATAGATTAGATTGGAATTGGATTTTGATTTGAGTTGGATTTCGTTTGAACTGGTATTGGATGTGGTTTGAATTTGGGTGGCATTTTGTATGGATTTGGATTATATTCGGGTTTTAGAGATTCGGGATTCTTGAGTAGCACACTTTCATCACAATTACTTACAGCAACTTGTTTATGACTGAAATAAGTCGTATATAAGTTTCTACAATTGATTTGTGACAAGCGTGCTACTAGGGTTAAGAACTGATTAGATTGGAATTGAATTTTTATATAAATATCAACATGGATTTGACGTTGTATGATTTGGATTGGGTTTGATTAGGGTTTGGATTGGAGTTAGGTTTGATTTAAAATGGATTTAGTTTGAAATTGGATTTGTAATTTGATTTCTTTTGCATTGGATTTGGATTTAGATTAAAATCGGATCGTATGTGGATTTGATTTTGATTGGATTGGAGTGGATTTGGATTAGATTTCGAATGGTTTTCATTTAGATTTCAATCCGATTTGGATTGAATTTCGATCGGATTGTATTTGGATTTGAATAAAATTTGATTTGGATTGAATTAGGATTAGATTTGTTTTGTATTTGGATTGCGTTTGGTTTGGATTTGGATATATTTAAATTATTTTAGATTGGAAATAACGTTATTGACTTTGATTGTATGAATATTGATTTAAACGGATTTCTGAGAAAGGCGGCAGGAATTTTTTTGCCTTGCTGTTGTGAGATGCGAGCACGTTTAATAGATAGAGAGAAGATTGATGAGGCTTTCTCAGTCTCAAATAAATAAAACGATTTTCACGATTTCCGGCAGAGACTGAGGAAACCGTTAACATAAGTATTTTGTATTGGTTTTATGTTGGATTTGGTTTACATTTTGCTTGAGTTTTGGAACGGATTTGAAATTTTATTGATTTTGTTTGATGATGGATTTGGAATGAATTCGAAATGGACTTGGTATAGATTTGCTTGTGAGTTAGAAACTGGATTGGATTCGCGTATGATTAAGAATTGAATAGATTTTGAATAGGATTTGGATTCGGATTTCAATTTATTTAATTTAAGTGTAGTTTTATGTTAGATATGAATTAGATTTTTGTTTTTTGATTTGGAATGGCAGTGGATGCGATTTGATTCTAACTTGGAATGGTTTTATGTTGGATTTGTAATCGATTTAGGTTGGATTTAGGAATGGATTATGCTTTAATTTGTATTGGATTTTGAATGGATTTGGAGTGGATTTCCATTGAATTTGCTTTAGTTTTGATTGAATTTGCATTGGATTCGCATTGGAGTGGGAATTTATTTGCATTGGATTTTAATTAGAATTGGATTGGATTTGGATTGAATTTTGATTGGATTTGTAATGGATCTGCATTGGATTTGGAATAGATTGGCATTGAATTTGGATTAGATGTGAATTAGATTAGATTGGATTTGTATTGAATTTAAATTGTAATTGGAAACTAGATTTGACTTGGATATGAATTATATTCGTATGATTTAGAAAAGAATAAATTAGATTAGGATTTCATATGGATTAGTTTTGGTTCGGACATACATTGGATTTGAATTGAAATCAGTTTAAATTTAAAATGGATTAAGGTTCAGAGGAAAAAAAAAGGATACTATTGGAGTTGGATTGGATTTGGATGATGATTGAAATTGAAATTGAAATTGGATTGGAATCCATTTGGATATGGATTGTATTTGGGTTGGTTAGGAATAGAATTAGATAGGTTTGGATTGAATTGAATATTAATTGGATTTGCGTTGGTTTTGGATTTAGATAAGGTTTAATAGGAATTGGATTGGAGTGTGCTTTCTATAAGAATTTAATTTCATTTAATTTGAATTGAGCAATCCTCAGAGGGAGAGATGGTTGGTGAAAAAAAAATGTCAGCAGGGTTATGTCAAATATCCGTCTTCTTGGAATTAAATTCAGAATGGATTTGAATTGAATCCAATTGAGTTTAGAATTTTGAGATTTGGGAGATTGAGGGAATTTGAAGTGGATTAAGAATAAACTTGGTATAATTTATACCAAACGATTTGGATTTAATTTAAATTTTTGGTAGATTTAGTACGGATTTTTAATAGATCTTGGCTTTATTTGAATTTGATTTAATTAGATTTGGATTGGATTTGAATGGGATTTGGATTGGATTTGGGTTTCATTTGGATTGGAATTGGATACGATTAGCACTGTATTTTGATAGGCTCAGATTGTATTTGAAATTGATTCTTATTGGATTTGTATTGTTTTGAATTGGATTTGTATTGGATTGGGATTGGATTTAGATCAGATTTGAATTGTATTTGTTTTGGATTTAGTAAGATTCGGTACGGATTTGGATTAGATTGTTATTAGATTTTGGCTTTATTTGAATTGGATATAGATAAGATTTGGATTGGATTTGAACTGGATTTGTATTTCATCTGGATTGGATTTGATACGATTTGCATTGTGTTTTGATAGGCTGAAATAGATTCGTATTAGTTTTGTATTGTTTCGGAATGGATTTGAATTGGATTTGTATTGGATTTGGATTGGATTTAGATCAGATTTGAACTGTATTTGTATTGGATTTAGTTAGATTCGGTACGGATTTGGATTAGATAGTTATTAGATTTTGGCTTTATTTGAATAGGATTAAGCTTAGATTTGGATTGGATTTGAATTGGATTTGTATTTCCTCTGGATTGGATTTGATACGATTTGCATTGTGTTTTGATAGGCTAAAATAGATTCGTATTGGATTTGTATTGTTTTGGATTGGATTTGAATTGGATTTGTTTTGGATTTAGATCAGATTAGAATTGTATTTGTATTGGATTTAGTTAGATTCGGTACGGATTTGGATATTGGTTTTATTTTTATTAGATTAAGATTAGATTTTGATTCGATTTGAAATGGATTTGGGTTTGATATGAATTGCATTGTGTTTTGATAGGATTTGTATTAGATTTTGGTTTTATTTGAATTTGATTTAATTCGATTTGGATTGGTTTTGACTTGGATTTGGATTGGATGTGGATTTCTTTTGGATTGGATTTGGATGCGATTTGCGCTGTATTTTGATAGGCTCAGATTGGATTTGAAATAGACTCGGAATGGATTTGTAATGGATTTGTATTGTTTTGGATTGGATTAGGATTGGATTTGGCTTGGATTTGGATTGGATTTGGATTGTATTTGGATTGAATTGGGATTGGTTTGGATTGGATTTGGATTGGATTTGGATTGGATTTGGATTGGATTTGGATTGGATTTGGATTGGATTTGGATTGGATTTGGATTGGATTTGGATTGGATTTGGATTGGATTTGGATTGGATTTGGATTGGATTTGGATTGGATTTGGATTGGATTTGGATTGGATTTGGATTGGATTTGGATGAGATTTGGATTGGATTTGGATTGGATTTGGATTGGATTTGGATTGGATTTGTATTGGATTTAGATAAGATTTGAACTGGATTTGTGTTGAATTTAGATTCGATTTGGAATGGACTTAGATTTGAGTTGGATTATGATTCCATTTGGATTTAATTTTGTTTGGATTTAGAAAGTATTCATATTGGATTTGGATTAGATTTGAATTTGATTTTGATTGAATTTTGTTTGGATTTGTATGTTATTTGTATTGGATTTGGATTAGATTTGTATTGGTTTGTAATCATTTTTGAATTTGATTTTGAATAATTTTGGATTATACAGTCAACCCTCCCTTACACGGCAATGAGATTGAGTAAAATTGACGGAAATTGTTTCCAGACTCGACCGTGTAATCGGACTCTCTTTAACTCGGTATTTTCCCTCACTCGATGGAAATCCAGGTAACTTCGACCACTCTTCCCATAGAAATTTCCAAAATTTACCTCCGTAGCTCGATATTGTCCCTAACTGTATGGTCCCTTCAATATTGAGTATTGGGAGAGTTTACTGTATTTGGAATATATTTGTATTAGAGTTGAATTTTTCAGTATCCGGATTGGATTTTAATTGGATTTGTATTGGGTTTGAATTACTTGTAGAGTGAAATTGAATCTTTTAAGTTTTTTTAATTTGATTGGAATTTTAAAGATTTTGTATTGGATTCAAAAATAAATGAATAAATTTGATTTTAATTGCTTTTGAAATTCATTAGTAATTTATTTGGATTGTATTCTGGTATGGTTTTTAGTGGGAAAAGATTGAATTTGTATTAGATTTGGACTGAATTTGGTTTTCTGGATTTTTATTTTGATTCGAGTAAATTGAGGCTGGATTAAATTTTGATTTGGATTTAAATGAAATTGACATTCTTCCAGTGAAAATATACAAAAAATATCAAGCATTACCTAAAATAGCGCATTTTTACTAAGTTGGTCTCAAGTAATAAGCTTTTGAGTTGTTATGATGTTAAAAATATTTTAACCGTCACTTTTCTATAGTTTATGATTTCCACGGTTTGACGACCAATATATTTTTAACCAAGCATTGTTCTTTTGGACGGGCCCATCTATTTCACATCAAGATTATCTCTGAGGTCTTTTAGATTAGAGGAGACATTTTTGTGTTATGATTAAATCAAAAATATCGGACACTCAATCTTGAAAAAAAAAACTACAATGGACAGCCCTATGAGGTTGTACGCAATGGTGTCATAGGACTTCGTCGTCTTATATAATAAATGTTATTTATTAACTGCACCAGGAGCAGCAATGCGAAATGGACATGTTTCGTCTAGAAACGATTCTCTGATAACTGTGTTAGGGAAGCAGCATATGCATGTACGTAATTGGTGGATTTGTTAGTTATTTCGACGCTTTTGGACCATGCTTAACATTTACCACTTTTTCAATAGTTTCTTGCTTTAAAAAACAGTCGGAAGCATTGCTATCGATGCGTAGAAATATTTCTGATCGCTTGGTGATAACTGACTATTGAAATTGGTCCAGGTTCAGCTGAGTTATTAACGTTCAAAATCTTTCATAATTTTGTTACATGTTCCATTTTCGGTTTTCACAAAAATTCGACAGCTATAATGGAATTTCAGCACAAATTTTTAATCATTGTACATAGCCAACAATTGTGCAAAGTTTAATAGATATCACAGAAGGTCGAATATGATCGATTCATCAAGGTGAATTGCACAAAAAACTGTGTTTTTAAATCCTTCATAGCATTGCATCAATAATCGGTAGCTATTAGCTATCATCATCGTTTGATCTCGTGAACAAGCGAACAATTTTGTCAATCATCCGATCTAATTTCGAAGCCACTTGTAGCATCCTTTGTCATTCGCATCATAAACTTCTCCACTGTAAATAAAGATCCTTTTCGCCTCATTATTCATCACTCTCAAAACCTCCCCTGCATTCCTCCTCGCAGCGATTGAAGCACGAAATCGTCATATTATTGAAATTTGATAATTTCCAACAATCCAAAGGAGGGGGAGGCTGGATTGACGACACGCACCATAACGACAAGACAATCACACGGATGCTTAAGCCCAACAGGCTCCATCGTGAGGAAGATAAACGAGCTTGACATTAGGAGCAGCAGCAGCAGAAATAAGCATCTTGATCCAAACAAATTGTGTCTAGCGTCTTCAGCGTCGTCGTCGTCGTTGTCGTCTTCTTGGTGCCTGTACGCTTTCTCATTCTATTCAATTTAAAGAAAGCATCGTCATCACACAGATCTCCTCCACCCACCTCGGTCTCGGTCGGGCGGGCGGCGAAAGCATTATGACATTATCTCTTGCCGTTGGAGATTTGGCTCAAGCAAAAAAAAAAGCGCAGACAACGTAGACATCCGAAGGCATTGTTTTGACATCGGAAGAAATGTTGAATTAAAAATTCATAACCTCCGGGAGTCGACGATGTCGCGGAGATTCAACAGCGTGTGCGTTTTCCATGGCTCATGAATTTCACTTCTGGGCTGGTAATGCAAGATCGGTGACAAATGTTTTCCCTCGCGCACCTGCCAATTTTCCGGCTCCAATTTCATCCAATTACTGCTGTCGAATTTTTCACCGCAAACCTGACGGCTAGTGTCATGTTCAATATATCTATCGATTCGGCTGCTGCTGTTTGAAATATGTATTTATTTTTTCGAAGGCAGCCCGAGCAAATTGCCGCCTTTGCCAAAAAAAACCTGGAGGCGGAAATGGAATCGTGTTCACATTGGGGCGACAAGCTCTGTCCCATCAGCGACTATATTTATTCGGCGGCAAGTGCCATCATCGGTGTTTACTTTTACGAGTAGGTACCCTACATGCAACACTTGAAACTCACGTCGGACGTGCTGCTGGTGCAATAATTTATTGATTTGAGAGCATACATCAATGGCGTCAAACCAATAAACGTTTCTAGCTTCCGAGATGGATGCCCCTATGGTGAGCGTGTGCCCGGGCGAGTATTTGTTTGTGCAATGCGAAACCTACTCGAAACGACTTAATGATGGTGCAATAAATAGTTTATAACTTGAAGTGGGGATCGAATGTGCATTCGAACCATTTCACTCGTCAAGTGTTCTTGATGAAACTTAGGTAGCACAGCAGTTGGTACGAGTTTTGTTTACAGAAGAAACATTTTGAATTGGATTTGTAAATAGACCCGCGATGGGAATTTATGTGCAATTACCGGTGTACTCAAAACGGTGGATGGAGGCAGACCAGTTTCAGTTTTCGCATCAACCCGGTCAAGTTTAATCTGTCAGATTCGAAAATATACTCCTTTTAAAATCATCTAAACACATCTCGAATGAATTTCATTTGACATCTTTCTGCTTTCCAACTGGAAGTCGTGTAAATCACCATTGCCATTTCCTTGATATTGTTTAAATATTTTTGATACTTTGGAATAACAATTATAAATTTTCTTTTTTTTTCAGGTAGGTACTACAATCAATGAAGGAGTGATGTATTCTTCGTAATTTAGTAAGTTCCACAGTTTAAACAATATTATAGGCAAACTTAGCTATGAGAACCCCTAATTTATCCACATACAGGTGACAAGTGTATTCGATGTATTAGAAAAAGGACAATGTTTGGTTCATGTCAGATTCTAGTCACAGTCCAAGATGGAATCTATGACCAAAGGCCTAAAGACTAAAGTCCGAAAGGACAAAAGTTTCCAGGGCTCTTCTGAGTGGTTTAAGATGACTTTTAAGTCGGGGAATTGGCTCTAATATTGATCTAAAGATTGGGCCCATCGATAAAAAAAATCCTCTGTTCTTAAATTTTTCTCAAAACAATTTGTGTGGTGTTATTGGATTTTGATTTAATTTTCATTGGATTTAGAGTGTATATATATTGAGTTTTTATTAGATTATTGCTGAATTTGTATATGGATTATTTTCAATGATTAAGAATAGATTAGATTGGAATTGGATTTTGAGTTGGGTTTTGACTTGGATTGGACCTTATTTGGATTTAGATTGGGTTAGGGTTGGGTTTGGATTGGATTCGGCATTGCTTTAGAATGGATTAAGTCTGAATTTGGATTTGCATTTGTATTGGAAATCGATTATATTGGATTTGGATTGGAGCTGAATTATGATTGAAATCGAATTGTATAATAATTTGAATTGGATTAGGGTTGACTTTGGATTGGATTTGGGTTGGATTTTGATTGGAATTTGATTGAATTTTCATTGGATTTGTATATGATTCAGATTGTAATTTAATTGCATTCGGATTGTATTTGAATTGGATTGGATTTGGTTTCAATTTGGATTGAATTTGAGTTGTTTAATTTTTTATTGAATTTGGATTTAAATTGGATTTGTAATGAATATGCATTGGATTTGGATAAGATTTGGATTGTATTTGGATAGGATTCGGAATGGGTTTGAATTTTTAAATATTTTTAACAAATTGGTTTTATGTTGCATATGGATTGAATTTGGAACTGATTTTTATTGTTTTTAAAATGGATTTTGATTTTATTTGTATTGAATTTTGAATGGATTAGGAATGTATTAAGATTGAATTTCCGTTGATTTTTTTTAAAGTTTGGATTGGATTTTGATTGGATTTGCATTGGATTACAAATGTATTAGCATTGGATTTATATAATATTTGGATTGGTTTTAGATTGTATTCGGATTGGATTTGGAAACAAGATTGATTGAAATTTTTCTCAAAACAATCTGGACAGGACAATTGGATTACATTCCTTCGACATGTATGTAGTGGCCAAATATTAGGTTGAGGTACATAGACTGACATTAGAGACAAAAACTCTATCTAACATTTCTCCAAATTCGTGATGAGTTTGAAATATCGGTATTTTTTAATGTCATGAATATCTTAATCGCAGATCATTTTTTGTCTAACCGATCATTTCCATTTTGACACGGGTAAGTCTTACAGCCACATCTAGGAATGAATTGTTTGTTATTTAAATAATATTCAATCATTAAAAATACAATTTGTTACTGGAAATCGTGACATTTGAAAATGGTCTAAAATGATGAAAATTCATAAATATTATTTTTTAATTTGCATTGACTTGAGAACGGCTGGATTTAGGAAAAAAAATAATACGTTCCAATTTATCAAAAATGATGCGAGGATACCAAAAATGCTATTATTCTGCTAAGAAATATGCAATTTCATTAACTTGTAAAAATCATCGAAAAATTAAAAAAAATATAGATTTTTTTAAGCAAGTTACTAGCTCATATTCTTCTCCAAATTTAAGGGCATTGCTTCAACTTGTTTGGATTCGGAATGAATGTGAAATGCATTTTGAACGGATTTGGATTATATTTTGATTGAATATGGATGAAATTTGGATCGGGTATAAATTTAATTTAATATTTTTAAGATTGCTTTTGTATTGTATTTGAATTGGATTTAAAACCGATTTGGAATGGTTATGCGTTGGATTAAGATTGGATTTTTGAATATATTTTGAGTGGATTAGGAATGAATAAGGATTGAATTTCCTTTGAATTTTCTTTCATGTTGATTGGATTTGGAATGCATTTACATTGATGCACTGATTTGCATTGGATTTGGAATAGTTTTGGATTGAAACTGATTGGGATTTGTTATCTAGATTGGATTTTGATATGGATTATTTTTTGTTGCGGTTAAATTAGATTCGAATTGGATTTTTATAGATTAGTTTGGATTTAAATTGGATTTTTGTTCGATAAAAATTGTACTGGGTTTGAATTTAAATTGGATTAGAATAAGATTGCATATTGATTGGATTTTGAGTAGATTTGGATTGTATTTTGATAGGGATTTAGAATAGAATAGATTGGAAAAGGATCTAGATCTGGTTTTTGACTTGATTGGATTCAGATTGGTTTCGATTTGGATTTGTATTGGATTTGGCATTAATTTTAAATTGATTTAGATTTGCATTGGATTTTTATTTTTCAGATTGGAATTAAATTTGAATTCAGACTGTGTTTAAATTGGATTTGGATTGAATTTGGGTTTTGATACATTTTTAATTGAATTTGGACTAAAAACGGATTTGGAATGAATTTGCATTAGATTTCGGTTAGATTTGGATTGTATTTGGATTGGATGCGGATTGGGTTTGAATTCTATTTAATATTTTTTTAGATTGGTTTTACGTTGAATTTGGATTAGATTAAGGATTGATTATGGAATAGTTTTGGATTGGATTTGAACTGATTTGGAATGGTTTTATGTTGGATTGCGGTTTTGATTGGATTTGGAATAGATTTAGACTTTTATTTCTATTGAATTTACTTTAAGGATTTATTTGGAACGGATTTGCATTGAATAGGGAGTTTGGATTATATTTTGATTTTATTTGAATTGGATTAAGAAACTTGTTTGTATTTGGAAATGGATTATACGGTTATGACTAGATTAGATTGGAATTGGATTTTGAAAACATTAGACATGGGCTTGAATAGATTAGATTGGAATTGAATTTTTTTTTTCAAATTGGGCCTGGTATATTTGGATTTGGATTGTACATTGAGTGGATGAAGAATGGATTGGGGTTGAATTTCCATTGTATTTGGTTTAATTTTGATTGAATTTGGAACGCATTTGCATTGGATTGAAAATGAATTTGCATTGGATTTGGATTAAACTTGGATTAGTTTTGAATTTAAATGCAGTGGGATTCTTAAACAAGATTGGAGTTGGATATGGATTATATTCGGGTATGGTTAAATTAAATTTGAATTGGATTTTTAATAAATTAGATTGTATGAATGTTTGAATATTTTTTGGATTTCCTTTGGACTAAGAGTAAGATTTGTCATCCATTTAATCCAAACCAAACCCAATATAGATCCAATCTAAGTCAAAAACCAAATCATCGAACATAATCCTTATTCAAATCTAATCCAAATCGAATCAAAATGCAATCCAGGTACAATCTTATTTCAATCCATTTTAAATCAAAATCCAATTCCAATACAAATCCATTTCTATTACAATTCTAATCCGATTAAATTTCAATCAAAACCCATTTCAAATTAAACCAGAATCCAATCTAAATCCAAACAAAATATAGCCCTAATTTCAAACCCAATTCAAATCAAAATCCAATTTTAATCTAATTTAATCATAGCCGAATATTATAATCCATATAAAACCCAATCCGAATTATATCCAAAACCAATCCAAATATAATCCAAATCCTTTCCCAACCTAATGCAAATGTACAATCAATATTAAAGCAAATTCAATGGAAGTCCAATCCTAGTCCATTCCCAATTCATTTGAAATCCAACACAAATTAAATCAAAATCCATTCCAAATTCCAAACTGAATCCTGCATACAACTTTTCAAAATCAGTTCCAAATCCAATTAAAAACCATCCCATAACCGATCCTTAACCGAATCAAAATCCATCTTAAAACCAATCTTAAAATTCAAACCCAACCCAAATCCTATCAAAATCCAATTCAAAATCAATCCAAATTTAATCCAAATCTAATACCAATCCAATGCAAAATCATTTCAAGACCAATTCAAACCCAACTTCAAATAATTATTTTTCAAAATCCAATTCAATTACACATACAAATTCTATCCTAATCCAATCTGAATCCAATTTAAATCCAATTTATTCACTATTCAAATCCAATTCAAATCTAATTCAAATCCAATCAACATACAATCCAAATACAACCCTAATACAATCCAAATCCAAACCAAACCCAATATAAATCCAAATAAGATAAAATCAAAGTCAAAAACCAAATCAAAATCCAATTCCAATCTAAGCGTTTCTAAATCATAGAACATAATCCTTATCCAAAGCCAATCCTTTGGACTTAGGGTAAGATTTGATTAGGATTTAGATTGGATTCAGTTTTGATTTAAAATATATTTCGATTAAAATTGTATCGGATTAGTAATAGGAATTGGATGTAAATTGGATTGGAATCGATGAGATTGGAGTTATATTTTGATTTTGATTGGGTTTTGTTTGGATTAAGATTTGATTCGAGTTTAATTTAAAATGGATTTTGATTGAAATTCTATCGGATTAGTATTAAAATTGGATTGGATTTGTATTGGAAGAGGATTTCGATTAAAATTGGATAGGAATCATATTGTATATCCATTGGATTTTGATAAGATTTTGATTGGCTTTGGATAAGGGTTATGTTCTATGATTCAGAATCGATTGGATTGGAATTGGATTTTGATTTGGTTTTTTACTTTGATTTTATCTTATTTGGATTTATATTGGGTTTGGTTTGGATTCGGATTGTATTAGGGTTGTATTTGGATCGTATGTCGATTGGATTTGAATTAGATTTTAATTGGATTTGAATAGTGAATAAATTGGATTCTTATTGGATTTGGATTGGATTCAGATTGGATTTGGATAGAATGTGTATGTGTATTTAAATTGGATTTTGAAAAATAATTATTTGAAGTTGGGTTTGAATTAGTCTTGAAATGAATTAGCATTGGATTGGTATTAGGTTTGGATTAAATTTGGATTGAATTTAGCTTGGACGTGGCTTGTATTTAAATTGGATTTGGTTTGGATTTGTAATGGTTTTGAAACCTATTTAGAACGGGTTTGGATTATGTTTGTATTGAAGATGGATATAATTTGAATCGGGAATGGATTTTATATAATATGTTTAAGATCGGTTTTGTATTGGATTTGGATTGGATTTAGGTTTGAATGGTTTTGGATTGGATTTCAAACTAATTTGGAATGTTTATATGTTGGAATTCGATTGGATTTTGGAATTGATACCGAGTGGATTAGGAATGGCTTAGGATTGAATTTCCATTGAATTTGCTTTTATTCTGATTGGATTAGGAATGCATTTTCATTGGATTGAAAATTGATTTGCATAGGATTTGGATTAAATTCGGACAGTGTTGACAAAATCAGCAAGCAATTGATATTTTTCCGCTCACATGCGCTCGCAATATCACGCGTGATATTGGAACAAAATAACATGCTTGATATTGATTTTACAAGCATCTTTGATGTTGCGAGACAATTCACAACGTGCAAAAATCAAGCTGCGAGTTGACTCGGCACAAAAATGATTTCGTTGCACATCGTTTTCTTAGAAAGAGAAAGTATAGTGTGCTATCTCTTTTTACTCTTCACCGATGGCAGACACGAAGTGACTGCTGCCAGCCGTTATGGAAATTTCGGTTGCATTCGGGTGTAAAGCAAAAATCATGAAACTCAATCTCACCACAGTTTGTTGAGATTTGCAGCTGGTGAGTTTTGTTAGCTTGAATTTCCGAGCTGCGATATCACAGCTTGCAAAATCAACCGCAGTTGTTTGCTTGTTGATTTTTGTCTACGAAAATTAAGCGTGATCTTAGGTGTTGGTGAGATTTGATTTTTTGGTATTTTTCCAACACTGGATTAGGATATAGATTAAATTTGGATTTGGATTAGATTTGGATTTGATTTGGATTTGGATTCGATGTGGATTTGGATAAGATCAGGATTTGCATTAGTTTTGGACTGAAATTGAATTGGATTTGAAAACTAGATTGAGTATTTTTAAATTAGATAACAATTGGATTTTCATAGATTATATTGAATATTAAATATCCATGGGTACAAATAGAGAAGCGTAGATTCGATTGGATTTGTATTAAATTTGGATTAAATTTGGATTAGGAATGGATTTGAAACATATTTAGAACGGTTTTCGATCATTTTTGGATTGAATTTCGATAGAATTTGGATTAATTATTAAATTCATTTAATATTTTAAAGAATGATTTTTTATTGGATTTGGATTGGATCTAGGTTTGATTGGTTTTAGATTGGATTTTAAACTGATTTCGATCGTTTGCATGTTGGATTTCTATTGGATTTTGGAATGTATTTTGAGCGGATTATGAATGGATCAGAGTTGAAAATCCAATGAGTTTTCTTTAATTTTGTTTGGATATGGAAATTATTTGCATTGGATGGAAAATGGACTTGCATTGGATAGAAAATGGACTTGCGTTAGATTTTTAAGAGGTTCGTATTTTATCCCGATTGGATTTCGATTATATTTCTATTGGTTTTGGATTGAAATTGAATTGGATTTGGATATGGATTATCTTCCGGTATGATTAAATTAGATTGGAATTGGATTTTCAATAGGTTACATTGGATATGAAATATCCATGGGTATGAATAGATTAGATTAGATTCGATTGGATTTGCATTAAATTTGGATTGAATTTAAATTACATTTGGCTTGGATTTCGATTAGATGTGGTTTGGCTTCGAACTGGATTTGAAACGTATTTAGAACGGCTTTGGATTATATTTAGATTAAATGTGGATGGAATTTATATTGGGTTTAAATTTTATTTAATATTTTTAGGATTGATTCTGTATTAGATTTGGATTGGATTTAGATTTGATTAGTTTTGGATTGAATTTCGAACTGATTTGGAACGGTTTTATGTTGGATTTCGATTTGATTTTGGATTGTATTTTGAGTGGATTAAGAATGGATTAGGGTTGAATTTCGATTGAATTAGCTATTTTGATTGGATTTGGGATGCATTTGCATTGGATTGAAACTGGGTTAACATTATATTTGGGGTTGGTTGGAAATGCTAACATGAAGCTTTAGTGTGATAAGGGTGACGAGATGAGCAACACAATAGTTGGGTAAAGAAGAATTGCATTATAACACACCATCGACTGGAAATGCTCTCGCAACGTGGGGCTTTAGGTAGTGATGAAAACGTCGCTAGAACTATTCCACAGCCGCAGTCAGTTTATGAGCATACTACTTCAAGTCTCCGCGTACATCGTACGGGTTAGGCAAAAATGTGCGTCTATCTTTAAAGAACTGTCGCATTAATGGCCCTTCGCTCATTCTCAACTTCAATTGAATTTTCATACTGCCGTACTCTAACGGAACTATCCACCTACCCTCTTCTAAAGTTCATTCTCTAGCTAATAAATTATCACACTTAAGCTTCATGTTAGCATTCCCAACCAACTCTGAAAATCGCTAACTTCGCGTATTAAGTAACATAAAAAAACACTTTGAATTATATTTGGATTTGATTTGGATTGGTTTTGGATTGAAATTGAATTGGATTTGGAAACTAGAATGGATTTGAATATGTTTTACATTTGGGTATATTTAAATTATATTGGAGTTAGATTTTTAAAAGATTGTTATGAATAGATTAGATTGGATTCGGTTGGATTTATAATAAATTTGGATTGAATTTGAATAAAATTTGGCTTGATTTTCAATTGGGAAGCGAATGGGTGTGCTTTGGATTCGGAATGGATTTGAAACGTCGTTAGAACGGATTTGGAATATAGTTGTATTTAATTTGGATAGAATTTGGATTGGGAATACATTTTATTAGTATTTGATTTTAATTTGATTTAGGATTGATTAGTTTGGAGCAGGGTTGCTTCCACTCACTTGCTATAAAACAATGTTTTTCGGAATTTTGAAATCATTCGATGATGTAATGCTATGTTGTACTTCAAAGTAACAAGAAGAGGGTGTAAATTATGTGTTTGACTCATAAAACCTGTCAATTTCGCTATCAGAGCGTTACAATCAGCGATCTTATGATTGGTGAGCGTTCACTCAGAGTGAGCGCTCACGAATTGTTAAATTGCTGATTGTGTCACAATGAAAGCAATATTGACAAGTTGTATGTGTCAAACACATTCTTCACGACCTCTTCTTGTAATTTACAAGTACTAATTATTATTATAATATCTAATGTTTTCATAAATCAGAAAAACATTTTTTTTGTAGCAAGTGAGTGGAAGTAACCCTGGTTTGGAGTGAATTTCGTTACATGTTATATGTTCGATTTCGATTTGATTTTGGATTGTATTTTGAGTGGATCAAGAATGGATTAGGGTTAAATTTCCATTGAATTTGGTTTGATTTTGATTGAATTTGGAACGCATTTGCATTGGATTGAAAATGGGTTTGCGTTGGATTTGGATTAAACTTGGATTGGTTTTGGATTAAAATGTAATTGGATTTTAAAACAAGATTGGATTTGGATATGGATTATATTCGTGTATGGTTAAATTAGATTTGAATTGGATTTTTAATTGATTAGATTGTATGAATGTTTGAATATTTTTTGGATTTGGTTTGGACTTAGGGTAAGATTTGGTAAGGATTTAGATTGGATTCAGGTTTGATTTAAAATGGATTTCGATTAAAATTGTATCGGATTAGTATTAAAATTTGATTGGATTTGTATTGGAATAGGATTTCGATTTAAATTGGATTGGAATTATATTGTAAATCCATTGGATTTTGATAAGATTTTGATTGGCTTTGGATAAGGATTATGTTCTATGATTTAGAATTGCTTAGATTGGAATCGGATTTTGATTTGGTTTTTTACTTTGATTTTATCTTATTTGGATTTATATTGGGTTTGGTTTGGATTTGGATTGTATTAGGGTTGTATTTGGATTGTATGTCGATTGGATTTGAATTAGATTTTAATTGGATTTGAATAGTGAATAAATTGGATTCTGATTGGATTTGAATTGGATTCAGATTGGATTTGGATAGAAGTTGTATGTGTATTTGAATCGGATTTTGAAAAATTATTATTTGAAGTTGGATTTGAATTGGTCTTGAAATGATTTTGCATTGGATTGGTATTAGATTTGGATTAAATTTGGATTGATTTTGAATTGGATTTTGATAGGATTTGGGTTGGGTTTGAATTTTAAGATTGGTTTTAAGATGGATTTTGATTCGGTTAAGGATCGGTTATGGGATGGTTTGAATTGGATTTGGAACTGATTTTGAAAATTTGTATGCAGGATTCAGTTTGGATTTTGGAATAGATTTTGATTTAATTTGCGTTGGATTTCAAATGAATTGGGAATGGACTAGGATTGGACTTCCATTGAGTTTGCTTTAATATTGATTGTACATTTGAATTGGATTGGGAAGGGATTTGGATTATATTTGGATTGGTTTTGGATATAATTTGGATTGGATTTGAATATGGATTATAATATTCGGGTATGATTAAATTATATTAATATTGGATTTTGATTTGAATTGGGTTTGAACTTAGGGCTATATTTGGTTTGCATTTAGATTGGATTCTGGTTTAATTTAAAATGGGTTTTGATTGAAATTTTATCGGATTAGTATTGTAATAGGAATGGATTTGTATTGGAATTGGATTTTGATTTAAAATGGATTGAAATAAGATTGTTTTTGGATTGCATTTTGATTCGATTTGGATTGGATTTGAATAAGGATTATGTTCGATGATTTGGTTTTTGACTTGAATTGGATCTATATTGGGTTTGGTTTGGATTAAATTTGGTATTAAGCCTGCAATTGGATTTGCATTCGTTTTGGAGTTGGATTAGTTTGGATTTGGGTTTGATTTGGATTGGATTTGGATTGGATTTGGATTGGATTAGTATTAAGATTGAAATTTAATGGTAAATGGATTGGATTTGGATTTGGACTTAGGTTGCATTTGGATTGGATTCAGATTGGTTTTGTATTACATTTGCATTGTATTCTTATAGGATTCAGATTAGGATTGAATTGACTTCGGATTGTGTTTGAATTCAATTCGGATTTAATTTGGTTTGGATTTGAGATGGATTTTGTTTAATTTTGAAATGAATTTGGATTTGAATTGGGTTTGTAATTGGAGAAGTTGCATTTAATTTGGATTAGATTTGGATTGATTTGGGATTTGATTTGGATATGATTTAGAATAGATTAGATTGTAATTAGGTTATGAATTGGATTGAATTTGGTTTGGACTTCGAATGGATATGGTTTGAGATTGGGTTGAATTTGGTTTAGTTTCAGATTGGATTCGGGTTTAATTTAAAAACGACTCCTGATGAATGTGGGCGTCTTAGTGGAATACCTGTACACAGCAAAAAATAAATTTTAATATTACATCCAAGAGGATGCACTTCAATCATGTCGAAAATCTCATGTAATTTTTATAGCCACAAAAATAAACAAATGCAGTGAAAGCAGCGTAATGTCAGTTCATGCACTGTATTAATGATAATTTTGTCTTTTTTGGCAAGTGATATTACACCATATTTTCGACACGATTGAAGTGCATCCACTTTGATGTGATATTAAAATTAATTTTTTGCTGTGTATAAAGAGAGAGAGAGTAAGATTAGACTTAGTCGAGTATTAGTACAAGACACTGAAGAAGTCTACATATTGTAGATGAAATACGCGTATCTGTCAAAGATAAGCAAATAAGGTAGTGGAATTAAATGGAAATTACTAATCTTTCTCTCCCTCTCTCTCTCTTTATTAAAATGGACTTTGTTTTAAATTGTATCGGATTTGTATTGGAATAGGAATTAGATTGAAATTGGATTGCATATTATTTAGACTGGATTTGGATAATGATTACGATCTATGATTTAGAATAGATAAAATTGGAATTGGATTTTCATTAGGTTTTTGACTTGGATTGTATGTTGCTGGGGTTTGGTTTGGTTTGGATTTGGATTGGATTCGGGTTTAATTTAAAATGGAGTTTAATTGAAATTGGGCAGGATTTGACTTGGATTTGGATTATATTTGGATTGGATTTCGATTGGATTTGGATTGATACCTAAAACAATTTATAAGTTGATAATTTCGCTTTCCCGTCGTCCTAATGACCCATTCCGCCTAAAGGTGTTCAGCCCAATGGTATGAAATAGCTTTTTACAAGGTGACCGGGAGAACCGGGAAGAAACTGGATTTTTTTTTTAGTGTTTTGGAACAAGTTGTTTTGCTGTAAGCATTTATTAATCGAATTCTGCCAATGAAAATTATATGTCTGATATCATGGACATTTATTCAACTCTAGTACTAGATACCAAAAATTAAGTCTATTCATGTCCCCATAATTTTTTTTCGAAACAATTTCAGATAGAATTCATGAATGATTGCAAGCCTCAGGCCTGATGTAAGCTTCGCTACCTAATTTTTTTTTGTATTTCCGATGTCCGAAAATTTGTACATTTTGGAAGTCTTTCGTGTTCCAGACTCTATTATTGAGCAGAAGACCATGGGTTAGAACCTTAGAACCTTTACATTACTGAATTAATGGGGTCGCATCATGCTTTATGATATTTTTGTTGCATCACTTTTCAAAGTGAATCCAGATCGAATTAACCCGTTTCAGTAACAAACATGTGTTGCGTTGTGAAGGAAGTGAGACCGAGATAAATATAAACGAGGAGGTAGTGTTTAACAAAGCTTATATACACCTTGCATATTGAATTTAGGTTATAAGATATTATATATTAGTTCCATATTTTCAAGCTACGTTTTAAGCAAACAATCTTACTTTTAGTATTGCAGGATAAATATAGACAGTGTGTAGGTATCGCTCATAATCTCATTAGATTAAAGGCAACTAAATTAAGCGCAACTTTTTAAGGAAATTAAGATTAATGTATCGTTCACTTCAACTGATTTAAGCAATCAACTCCAGCCCCAATTCAACCCTGCTCGCTTTGCACCCCTTAGCACCTCGGTTTTCCCATCTCTCAGATCGTCGGCGCCAGCCTCGCAGCGTGACGTGCCAACAGTCTTCTGGCCACCGCACCACCACGAAGCTCAAATGCCGAGACTACACCGGGAAACCTTTCGACGCCTAGTTTTATGTGTGAGTATGCGGTAGAAACCCTTTTCCAACCTCCACAACGTCCAACCCGTCCAAACTGACCTCATCTGGCCGGGTGCCGAGTTTAATCCCGAGTATTTTGTTGCCGCTATTCCAGGACGGGCAAAACATATAAAAAGGACACACTACAGCTACATTACCTTTTCAACCCTCAACTTTTGCGCCGTGCCGTGTTCCACCGGAGGACGACCGTGAAGAGGTGAAAATTTAATGCCGGGGATGTTGTTGATGGTTGGTGTTTTATTTTGCTCTTTCGCCGGCTGCTATTGCATGTTGCCTACCTACCAGGGGGGAATTGCCCTTTCACGGTTGTAAAGAGCTTCAAAAGTGGAACCAGTTAATTCATCCGACCGGCACCTTTTGTGGCGGAGTCTGAAATTGCGGAGGACGAGATCGCAATTGCGGGAGCGCGTTTAATTTCATGAAAATTAGCTCCCATTTTGCGGTTTCCGTTGTTTCGCATTTAAGAGCTCGTGTTGACAAACAGTGATGTGTGGTTCGAAGAAAATTATCTCCTCCGGAGAATGGCGCGCGCGGGAGTCGTAAATTTTATTGGCAAATTAAATTATTGATGTAGGTAGTTTGGACGTGGGAGGCAACATGTGTTCAACCGGAGGTAGTGTTTAATAGGTGTTGTTAAAGTATCAATAAACAGAGCCGTTAATGAAGTTGTTCAAGTCTCGGAAATTTATGGGGCGGGTGGTTTTTGGGAAATACATACCGCAAGATGTGCCGTCGTATTCGTTCATTACAGTTGGACATTAATCATGATTCATTCTAAAATTCAAATCACATCAACCCTCATTCCGGAGAAGTCCAACCGACGACGACGACGACGGAAGAAAGTTGTCCAAACTTGTTTCGAAAGAGATGTCAAGCCGAAAAATTCCTCTTAACAACCAATCGAGAGGATTAGCATCGCTGTACGGGTAGGAAAGTTACGACTTGGCCGGTGGAAATCCCCGGTGTGCGATAGCGATTGCCAAAACAAGTGGAGTAATTTGAGTGGATGAGGAGAAGTTTTTTTTTTCCTGGCACTCGCTCACCGGAGACCACTTTTCGCGCTTGGTTTTGTGTTTGAGACGTTCCTTCAAGGACGAAAGCTACTCAGAAAAATTGGCAAAAGTGGTGGAAAGTTGTAGTTGTCTGCACTTTGGAGGTCGTTGAGCAGATTGAGAACCAGTTGCTGAAATTTATGTTGAAGGAAGAAACTAAATACCAACCGTTTGTTTCCTCCTTTGAAAAGCAAATATTTTCTACGGTGGCATTTGTAATAATTGATTTGTATGTGAATCGAAAGATCTCGAAGGGGTTTCTATCCATCAAGAACATTATAAGACAATTTAAAGAAGTGCAAAACAGACCTTATGGAATCTAAATCACATCTTACAAATGATAAAACTTACAATGTTACCTATGAGCCCAACGCAATCCAGCGTCATTTCCCAAAACTCAAACTCACCATCATCTCCCTAAGCCAAGCAAATGGTCCAGATCCCATAATGAATTGTTAATGCCAATATGCTCCTTTACAAGCACATCACCCGCATCCTTTTTTGCTCTTCGGCGATAATCTGCCGGCAAGCAGTAAAAGAGCAGGCAGCTAATTTACCATTCCGCTTATGTAATTACGAAATTAGCATGGTGGCACATCTCAGTTTTCCCAAGCACAAATTTCGTCTATGTACCATCGTCGTCGTCTGCCAAATATCGCACGTAGCGAATCTACCGTTAAGACGTGTTAATATCGCGATGGAAGACATTATTAGTAATTCTAGAAAGGGGATGTGCTAAACCGAAGGGGACAGTGGGGGGGAGGGGGCTGGAATGAGGTGTGAAGTTGCCTCAGGCAGCGGCACACGCACAGAAGTAACGCCGAACAAGACACTTACTGCCGGATGTTTGTGTGGCGTGGCGTCGCTGCTGGATGGAAGGATTACGTGAGCTATAAAGGGCGTCATTGTATCCAATATCGATTTTCTGCCAGCGGGTTTTGAACGATTGTGTTGGGTGGGTACGAAGACAGTTAATCGATCATATAGACTAAGAGATGTCGAAAATCGACTGACGCCACCCTCAAATCTTGTTTGTTTATCGATGGGGTGAACACCGTTCGGTCACTCACTTATTTTGATCTGTAAATCAACAGAAGCACCACAAATTTGGCTAAAGGAGATAAATTCAGAAGGACGATCAGGATAGTCCAGAGAACTTCCAGAAGAAATTCATGTAAGTTTTGGAGGAAATTCTGTGAAGTCCGTGGAACCAAGAATTTAAGCTAACCTTCAAAATAAGTTCAGACAACTTGCAAGAAACTTAAGGTAACTCTGAGAAGAGCTTCAAGCAACTTCAAAAGTGTTGGGGACAACTGGAAAACGGAGTACCCCTATCCACTCCGCCGCCGCTGGACTCGCGGGTGACTGTTTTATCCGTCATCCTTCAGATGTCAACAAAGCGCATAAAGAGTGAATGAGAAATGTTGTCATCATGTATGTAAATAGAAGTGTTTTTAGTTCGTCATCGTAACAACGTGTTTTATTTCCATTCCGAGTTTTTAATTAGTTTTAATTTGTATTCGCGTCCAATGTTCGCGTATCGCGAGTTCGGCCACCACGTACGGGCGCGGGATACAAAAGTGGCGACTTCGGGAGTGCAAAAGTTGTGAAAAGTGGTGAAAATATCTCATCACAACGTTACCCACAGTGAAACGAAGAAGAATGGATGACAACTCGTTCGACGGGAATCCGGGTCCGATTCAGCGGGGAAATGGACAGCAGTTGCCTACCGGGAATGTGCGACCGATTCCGCAGCAGCAACAGTTCAGAAATCTGCCTCCAGCCGGACAAGTGGACCCGTACCTGCTATGGTTTCAGCAGCAGCAGCAGGGTTATGTCACGGACCTTTTTCGGCAGCAGCAGGAGGTTATGCAGCAACAACAGCAAGCGTTTATGGCCCAGCAGGAGCAGCTGATTCGCAGTATAATGACATCGATCCAGGTGCAGGTCCCAGCAAATCCGGAAGCTGTTTTAGATTCCTTGGCGAACAATATCAAGGAGTTCAGATACGATCCCGACAGCAATGTTACGTTCGCTGCGTGGTATAGTCGATATGAGGACTTGTTCGCGAAGGATGCCAACCGACTCGACGGAGGAGCAAAAGTGCGCTTGCTGATGCGAAAGCTGGGGATGTCGGAGCACGAAAGATATATCAGCTTTATTCTGCCAAAGGCACCGAAAGATTTTGACTTTGCGGTGACGGTAAAAAAGTTGACCAGCTTGTTCGGTGCTGCCGAATCTGTGATTAGCCGGAGGTATCGTTGCCTGCAAATCGTCAAGCAGCCACAGGAGGATTATGTGACGTATGCATGCCGCATTAACAAATCGTGCGTCGAGTTCGAGCTGTCCAAGCTATCGGAGGAGCAGTTCAAGTGCCTCGTATTCGTGTGTGGCTTGAAGTCGGACAAAGATGCAGATGTGCGGATGCGACTGTTGTCGAAGATTGAGGAGCGGAATGATGTTACGCTGGAACAGCTGTCGGAAGAGTGTCAACGTTTGTTGAACTTGCGGCACGATACTGCGATGATTGAGGAGAACTCAATGTCTGTGAAAGCCTTGAAGACGAAGCAGTACCGTTTCAAGGGAACCTCGCCGTCGAAGTTCAACCAGTCCAGCAGTGAGAATGGTAGTTGGAGAGCGAGCAGCGGGAAGACTAGTCCGGAAACAGCTTGTTGGCTATGCGGTGACATGCATTACGCCAAGGAGTGCATGTACAAAAGCCATAAGTGCAGTGATTGCAGCCAGGTAGGCCATAAGGATGGCTACTGTCGGAGTGCAGCGAAGGTAAAATTCAGGCGACGGAAGCCCAACGTTGCAGCGGCCAAGGTAGTGACTGTGAATTCGTGCAGTGTGCAGGAGCGTCGAAAGTACGTGCCGGTTGGAATCAATGGATTACCGGTGCGTATGCAAATCGATACGGGGTCTGACATCACGATAATTTCGTCAGATACCTGGTGCAAGATTGGCAGCCCTTCAACGTCTGCGTCGACGATCATCGCAAAGACAGCCAGTGGTAGGCCATTGCAGATTGAAGGTGAGTTTTCTTGTTATCTTTCCATTGATCGGCGAGTGTTGCGTGGCTTGATTCGGGTCACCAAGGAACAGTTACACCTGCTGGGTTCTGACACGATCGATACTTTCGGATTGTGGTCGGTTCCTTTCGACTCAATTTGCAATCAGATCAGCAGCACTCCGGCCAGTGTAAGCAGGTTAAAGGCAGAGTACCCGAATGTGTTTTCTGGCGATCTTGGGCTATGTAAGAAAACGAAGGTGAAGTTCCAGTTGAAGACCGGAATGACCCCTGTGTTTCGTCCAAAGCGTCCGGTAGCGTATGCCATGTACCAGACGGTGGACGATGAACTGGACCGATTGGAGCGAAAGAAAATTATCAAACCGATAGACTTCTCAGAGTGGGCAGCTCCGATTTTGGTGGTTCGTAAGGCGAATGGTACGATCCGTATCTGTGGGGATTATTCAACGGGACTGAATGACGCTCTACAGCCCCACGAGTACCCTTTGCCTCTTCCGCAGGACATTTTCGCTAACCTAGCCAACTGCACCGTCTTCAGCCAAATAGATTTGACGGATGCGTTTTTGCAAGTGGAGGTGGACGAAAGTTCTCGTGACCTCCTGACCATAAACACGCATCGAGGACTGTACCGCTATAATCGTCTCCCGCCAGGGGTGAAGGCACCGCCAGGAGCGTTCCAGCAGTTGATCGACACGATGCTGGTTGGCCTGAAAGGAGTGAGCGGCTACCTGGATGACATCGTTGTCGGTGGTACCGACGAAGAGGACCACAAGAAGAATCTTCGGGCGGTGTTGCAAAGAATCCAAGAGTTCGGGTTCACCATTCGTTCGGAAAAGTGCTCCTTTGGAGAAAGCCAGATTCGCTATTTGGGACATTTGCTAGATCGTCACGGGCTGCGACCGGATCCAGCAAAGATCGAAGTTATTCAGAAGCTGCCAGCGCCTAAGGATGTCAGTGGAGTTCGCTCTTTCTTGGGCGCCTGCTATAAAACTATAACTATAAAACTATTATGGGAAGTTCGTGCCGAATATGCGTACACTGTGGTTTCCACTTGATGAGTTGCTGAAAGGAAATGGAGAATTCCGGTGGACAACCGAGTGTCAGCGTGCCTTCTATCGGTTCAAAGAGCTACTTGGTTCCGATCTTCTGCTAACTCACTACGATCCGCGACGAGAGATCATTGTATCGGCGGATGCTTCATCGATAGGCGTTGGTGCAACAATCAGTCACAGGTTCCCCGACGGGTCGGTGAAGGTGGTTCAGCATGCGGCACGTGCGCTCACGAAGGCAGAGATGGGTTACAGCCAGCCGGATCGCGAAGGTTTAGCAATTGTGTTCGCCGTAACGAAACTCCACAAAATGATCTTTGGAAGGCAGTTTCGCTTGCAGACCGATCACGCACCGTTGATTCGAATATTCGGTTCACGGAAGGGCATTCCCGTGTACACAGCAAACCGGTTGCAGCGATGGGCGTTAACGCTACTGTTGTACGATTTCTCCATCGAATACATTCCAACCGAGAAGTTTGGGAACGCCGACATCATCTCAAGATTGATCAACAATCATGCCAAACCTGAGGAGGATTACGTGATTGCGAGCGTGATTTTGGAGGAGGATGTACGATTCATTGCGGATGAAGTGGTCAGCGGTCTGCCGTTGAGCTTCAAGATTGTGGAGCAAGATACACAAGCCGATCAGCAGCTGCGCAAAGTATATCGCTACCTTCAAGAAGGATGGCCAGAAGTGTCGACGATCGAAGATCCTGAGATTCGACGGTTCCATGGGCATAGAGATTCGTTGTGTTCTGTTGGGAAATGCATCATGTTCGGTGAACGCTTGGTGATTCCTGAGAAGCATCGACTGCGGTGCATGCGGCAGTTACACCAGGGACATCCAGGGATACAACGCATGAAGTTCATAGCAAGGAATTATGTGTACTGGCCATCGATTGACGATGAAATCGTTGGGTTCGTGAAGGCATGCAAGGACTGCGCATCCGTGGCAAAATCTCCACCGCATTCCCCACCGGTTCCGTGGCCAAAGCCTAGTGGTCCATGGAAGCGTGTCCACGTGGATTATGCTAAAGGAGAAAAATCTATACAACTCTCTAATAAGGAAAATCCCCAAAGGCTTGGTAGCCATCATAATGAAGTAATGAAATTGGGTTGTTAGCGGCTACCAAGCCTTTGGGGATTTTCCTTATTAGAGAGTTGTATAGATTTTTCTCCTTTAGCTTACTTAAATCTTTGGTTTTTATTAGTTAGGTAGGTTCCGATTCAACACATTGTAGTTTCATTTTTATACCTATGATCTTGACTTTTTTACCTAGGGGATGAGTACTTAAGGGGGTTAGATTTTGATAAGTTCTTTAGTGGGAATGACACTGATGAAGACTGCACATTGTAGTCGAAATACGTATCTGTCATGGATACCAAAATTAATTAAGTGAAATTAAATGGAAGATAACCTTTTTTGCTGTTTTATTTCAGAAGAAGTTTTAAAAGAATTCGAATAGAGATCTACAAAAAACTTCCAAAGAATATCGGAAATATCGTCCACAAGAAAATCAGAAAATTTCCAAAGCATGTTCAGAAATCTGCCTAATAAAGATAAGAAGCTTGCAAATGAAGTAAAAAACAACCTCCAGAGGATGTGCAGGTAGCTTCTAAATAAAGTTCAAACAACTTCCAAAGAACATCAAACATTTGATGTTGTATGAACATCAAAAGCAAGTTCAGAAAAATTCCAAAAGAAATTCAGGAAACTTCCAAACAAGTTCAAGAAACGTCCAAAAGAAATTTTTTTAACATCCGAAGGAAGTTCATAAACTTCCTTACACAAATTCAGAAAACGTGAATAGGAAGACCAAAATACTTCCAAAATAAGTTGGGAACTCTTCCAAAGACAGTTCATTAAACTACCATAGGAAGTTCAGAAACGTTCCAAAGCGAGTTGGGAAAACATTTTACGGAAGTTCAAACGTCTTTCAGAGGCAGAAAATACATCTGAAAATCATTCTGAAGAAAACTACCAAAGGCAACTTCCAAAATAAGTTCAGGAAATGTCCAAAAGTAGATCACAAAACTTCAAATGGATGTGCAGAGATTTTCCAAAGGAATGAACTTCCTACTCACGTTTCATGCATTTCCTATGGGAGTGTTGTGAACTTCCATCAGATGTTATCAGAATTTCCTTTGGACGTTTCCTGAACTTGTTTGGAAGTTTCCTGAATTTCTTTTGGAAGTTTTCTGAACTAGTTTTTGATGTTCCTAAAACATCAAATGTTTGATGTTCTTTGGAAGTTGTTTGAACTTTATTTAGAAGCTACCTGCACATCCTCTGGATGTTGTTTTTAACTTCATTTGCAAGCTTCTGATCTTTAATTGGCAGATTTCTGAACATGCTTTGGAAGTTTTCTGATCTTCTTTTGGACGGATTCCTTAACTTTCTGTGGACGATACCCGAACATCTTTTGGACGTCACGAGACAAACCTGCCCGTGGCTGAAAGTCCCGATAAAAGGAAAACTAAACTAACTTAACTTTTAGACATGCTCTCAACTTCTTTTGGAAGTTTTCTGAACTTTGTTTGGAAGTTTTTTGAACTTATTTTGGTTGTTTGGCAACTTCCTTCATGCCCACACACATTGCATCCGTTGGTGATCCGTTACGGCAATTTGACAGTTGGACCGCAACGTGTCACTAACGGATGCAATGTGCGTGGGCCTTAAGGAAGTTGACAAACTTTCAGGACCAGTTCAAAATGCTTCAAAAGAAAGTTCAGAAAACTTCCAAAGGGAGTTCCGAAAACAATCAAAGGAAGATCAGAAAAAGTGTCCAAAAGAGGTTCGGGAATTGTCCAAAGAAAGTTAAGTAATATGTCCAAAAGAAGATCAGTAAACAGCATTGATGACTGGTCCCTTACGGAAGTTAAGAAACCTCCACACGCAGTTAATAAAGCTTCCAAAGAAAGTTTGGAGAACTCCTAAAGAATGCTCAGAAAATGTCCTAAGTATGTTCTGAAAACCTCCAAAGAAAATTTCCATAACAAGTTCATCTTCAGAAAGGTAAACAATATGCCCAAAAGATGATCAGAAATCTTTCAATAGAAGATCAGAAAACTTCAAAAAGATGTTCGAACGGTAGTTCTGGAAACTTTCATAAGAAGTTCGGGAAACTTCCAAACAAGTTCATAAAACGTTCAAAGGAAATTCTGAAAACATCTGAAGGAAGTGAATAGGAAGTCCAGAAAAGTTCCATTAAGCTACCATCGGAAGTTTCAGAAACAGTTATCGCTCAGCTTCTGAGACGTGCAAAGGTTTTTTTTTCTATTGCGCTTATCACAAGTGAAGCATTTACGGTTGGATATTTGTCTACTTCGGTGTGCCGCGTCGCGTGGTAAAGTGTTCCGCGATGAGGCGAGAAAACGCTTTTAAAATCGATTAAAAAATACTTTATGGATTTTGTCGGTTGGTTCTCGGTTTGAAAAGGGAAGATATCAAACGACTACAGTGCCACAGAGGTGGAGTATGTGCGTTTATCAAAGTCAGTGACTTGGCGCTTGCACAAAAAGTTGTTGACGAACATGATGGAAAACATGAAGTGGAGTGTGAGGGGAAGAAACACAAGCTTCAGATTACGTTGGAAGACGGTAGTGTTGAGGTGAAGGTTTACGACCTCCCCGAAGGTGCGTCTGAAGAGAAGGTCGTACAATTCCTAAGCGCGTTCGGCGAAGTAAAAGAACGAATGCGAAGGCATACCGCTCGGTATATGGTCTGTCCGTATGTTAGTGCAGCGCAACATCGACTCGTGGGTCATCATCGACGGAGAGCAAGCGTTCGTGGTGTACAAGGGGCAGCTGCAATCCTGCCGGCACTGCAAAGAGCACGCACACACTGGCATATCATATGTCCAAAACAAGAAACTACTGTTTCAGAAAAGCTACGCAAACGTGACGATGCAAAATGGACAGAGTTATAGGTCAACAACCGGTCATCAACCGAAAAAAACCAGCTGGTGCGAAACCACCAAGCACGAAACCGTTCGGTCAAAAATCCACCGCTCCACCAGCGGTATCGCTGGACGTTTTTCCCGAACTGCCGAAACGCACGAGCCAGGGTGAATCCTCAGGCTCGAAAACGAACGCAAACAGCCTGCCTACAGTGGGTGCTGTGTCGTTATGCCCACAAACACAACGAACACCCAATTCGTTGAAATCATTCCTAAGTCCACCGCAAGCTGTCGTGTCGTTGGTCGATGTATTTAAAAAACCAGAAAATACACCGCGATCGCAGAGCAAAAGCGGCAACGGGAACGAAACCGATGAATCCTCCACATCCACGAGCAGCAGACGAAGCAGAGGACGTCCAGTGGGCAAAAAACCTGTCGGGACGATGATGATATGGAGAAGGATGAGGATTCCCACCTATAAATGGCTCTCACGTCGTATAATATCTCGTCGATCACATCGGCACCATCACGAGTCCAACAAAACTAAACGCGCTACGGAACTTCATCAATAGCCAAAGCCTCGATATTGTGTGTCTGCAAGAAGTAGAAAACGAACAGCTCTCCTTGCCTGGCTTCGTCGTTTTCTCAAATGTGGACCACACGAGAAGAGGAACGGCGATTGCACTGAAGGAACATATCCAGGTTTCTCACGTTGAGAAAAGTCTGGATGGTCGACTGCTTGCTCTGAGAGTACAAGACCCGACGATTTGTAATATCTACGCTCCCTCCGGCTCCTCACAACGTGCAACTCGGGAGGATTTCTTCAATGGAACGCTTGCTTACTACCTCCGTCATCGCACTAGGCATGTCATCCTGGCCGGCGATTTCAACTGCGTACTTCGTGGATGCGATTAGAGTAGCCCGAACACGAGCCCTTAGATCAGCTGTGCAACAATTGCAGCTTCACGACGTGTGGGAAAAACTGTGTCCACGCAAGACAGGATTCACGTACTTCAATCGGAACACACAATCACGTCTCGATCGCATCTACGTGAGCGGTGAACTGCGACAACGCCTACGAGCAGCACACACGCACGTGTGCTCATTCACTGACCACAAAGCGTTGACACTCCGAATTTGCCTTCCCCATCTTGGACAGGAGCCTGGCCGTGGGTTCTGGTCTCTTCGGCCTCACCTTCTGACCGACGAAAACGTTGCGGAGTTCCAAAACCAGGGGCAATTTTGGACCCGGCAACGCAGAAATTATGATTCGTGGATTCAATGGTGGCTTACATACGCTAAGCCTAAAACAAAAAGGTTCTTCAAGTGGAAATCTCGTTTGGTGTTCGAAGAATTCCATAACGAACATCAACATCTCTATACGGAACTACGGCAAGCGTATGACGGCTATTACCAGCACCCAGAAATGTTGACCACCATCAACAGGCTGAAGGGCGAGATGTTGGCGCTTCAACGAAATTTCTCCCAAACATTCATGCGAATCAACGAAACTCATGTGGCGGGAGAACCCATGTCTATATTTCAACTGGGAGAAAGGCGAAGGAGGAAAACCATCATCACGCAGCTGAAGACAGAGCAGCACGAAACTATTACCGACCCACAAGCGATCGAAACGCACATAGTCAATTACTTCTCGACCCTCTACTCGGAAGAAATAAGGGAGAATGTCGAAAACAGCTTCGTTTGCGAGAGAGTCGTTCCACCCAACGACCCACTGAATGAAGCCTGCACAAGCGACTTTACCACGGAAGATATTTTGCATGCAATCAGAGCAAACGCCCCGAAGAAGTCTCCAGGCTACGATGGTATCCCGAGGGAGTTTTACCACCGTATGTACGATGTCATCCACCGAGAGCTTAATCTGCTGCTAAATGAAGCACTCACCGGTAACCTTCCCGCTGCGTTCGTGGAAGGCATCATCGTGCTGGTAAAGAAAAAGGGTAGTGACAACACGGCCCGATCGTATCGTCCGATCTCGCTTCTCAACAGCGACTATAAGCTCTTCTCCCGCATCCTCAAAACCAGACTGGAGCGAGTGATGAGAACCCACAATGTTTTGAGCAACGGACAGAAATGTTCGAACTCAGAGCGAAACATTTTCCAAGCCACTCTGGCCCTCAAAGATCGCATAGCCAGTCTCCGTCATCATCGTCGTGCAGGGAAGCTCGTCAGTTTTGACCTAGATCATGCGTTCGATCGGGTCCGGCACTCGTTTCTATTCGATACCATGTGCTCGCTCGGATTCAACCCAGAACTCATCGCTCTACTCTCGCGTATTGCTAACCGATCTACATCTCGCCTGCTGATCAATGGGCTCCGTACGGCAAGGGGGCCCGTTATCCATGCATCTCTTCGTGCTGTACCTCCATCCTCTTGTGTGTAGACTCGAACAAGCGTGTATAAACGATCTGCTGGTAGCGTATGCGGATGACATCAGCGTAATCGTAACATCGGCTGAGCAAATTGAAGTGATGAATGGACTGTTCACCCGGTTTGAGATTGACGCCGGCGCAAAATTAAACTTCCAAAAAACTGTTGCCATCAACGTAGGTTTCTGCGAAGGAAACGAAATCAACACTCACTGGCTTCAAACAGCCAATGTTGTCAAAATCTTGGGTGTTGTTTTCGCAAACTCTATACGGTTAACAAACTCTATACGGTTACAACGCCAAACTGGAATGCGCTCGTGGGGAAGTTCGCGCATCAAATGTGGCTGCAATCGCTGCGCAAGCTGACACTGCATCAGAAGGTGATCATGCTAAATACATTTGGCACATCCAAGGTTTTGTATCTTTCGTCCATACTCCCACCACTTGGTGTACACACTGCGAAAATCACATCAACGATGGGTGCCGTCCTTTGGATAGGAATGATCGCCCGCGTACCGATGATGCAGCTTACTCGGGGCAGAGATAATGGAGGCCTGAAGCTGCAACTTCCAGCGCTGAAGTGTAAGTCACTCGCAATAAATCGACACCTGCAGGAGATCGATTCCCTTCCCTTCCCTTCTTTTCCATGATAATCCCCGCCCAGCAATATCAATAGACCTTCCCGACGTCAAGTTGATCTTGTCAAACTTATCCCACATTCCCCTCCAAATTCAAAATAACCCCTCTGCCGATCAAATCCATCAGCATTTCGTCAAGCAAACGGAACGACCAAAGGTGGAACAAAACAATCCGGGAAACGACTGGCCACGCACGTGGCGGAACATTGCAGTAAAACAGCTATCTTCAACGCAGCGATCAATACTCTACCTGCTCGTGAATGGGAAAATCGAGCACCGAAAACTACTGTTCGTGATGCAGAGAGTACCGGCCGAAAACTGCACACATTGTGGCAATCACACGACTGAAACTCTTCTGCATAAATTTTGTGCTTGTGCTCGTGTCGGCCCGGCTTGGACGGTTCTACAGCAGAGGATAGAAGCCATAATGAACGGATGGAGACGATTCTCTTTTGAAGACTTGGTGAGACCTGCCCTAGTAGGAGTAGACAGAAGAAGGCGCGCGGAAGTGCTTAGTGTTTTTATTAAATACATCTGCTTTGTTTGTGGATGTAACGAAATAATTGATATAGACGCACTGGAATTTCATCTCGATTTAGAATAACAAATTATAATTACTGTTATCAAACAAACTGACAAATAAAACCAGCTTGATTTACAAAAAAAAATAGGAAGTCCAGAAACTTCCAAAAGAAGGTTGAAAATCTTCCATAGGAAGTTCATTAAGCTACCATAGAAAGTTCAGAAACCTTTCGAGGGGAATTCAAAAACCTTTCGAAGGAAGTTCAGAAACCTCAGGAAGTCAGGAAGTCTCCAAAAGAAGTTCGGGAATCGTCCACAGAAAGCTAAAGACACGTGCTAAAGATTAACAGAAAATGTGCATCCATGTTCAGAAGTCTGCCAAATAAAAATCAAAAAACTTCCAAATGAAGTTTAAAAAACTTCCAAAATATGTGCAGAAAGCTTTAAAAAAAAAGTTCAAAAAACGTCTAAAGAAGGTTTAGGCTCATCATATAGAAGTACAGAAAACTTCCAACGGTAGTTCTGGAAACTTTCATAAGAAGTTCGGGAAACTTCCAAAGGAAATTCTGAAAACATCTGAAGGAAGTGAATAGGAAGTCCAGAAAACTTCCAAGAGAAGGTTGGAAATCTTCCAAAGGAAGTTCAGAAACCTTCCAAAGGGAAGTTCAAACAAGTTTCAGATGCAGAAGAACCTTCCAAAAAACAGCAGTAGATGGTTCAGAAAACTTTCAAAGGAACTTCAGGAAACGTCCACAACAAGCTCTGGAAATGCCCAAAAGTAGTTCATAATACAAATACTGCTGTTTAAACAAATGAAGCTCAGAAAATATCTTCAGAAGGCTGACAAACTTCCAGAAGCAGTTCATAAAGCTTCAAAAAAAAAGTTCAGAAAACTTCCAAAAGATACTCAGAAAGCTCCCAAAGAAAGTTCAGAAAATTTCCAAAGGAAGGTCAAGCAGTCTCGAAAAGAAGTTTGGGAATCGTCCACAGAAAGCTAAAGACACGTGCTAAAGACGATTCAGATTTGCATATGAAGTTCTGAAAACATGTTCAGAAATCTGCCAAATAAAAATCAAAAAACTTCCAAATGAACTTCAAAAAGTAGAAGAGTCTGTGCCTAGGGGCACGAACGGAAGCTTGAAGTAGGACCGCTAGTGGACGGAATAAATGTGAAGAGCATTTAGTTCTTTTAATTGATCAATTATATATTATCTCAACTCTTTCCGTTTTTGAATTGTAGGCGTACTAAATTTGTAGTAATCTTTCTCAAAGAGAAAGTTGATTAAGAGAATCAATCAAAATCACTTGCACCCCTGCTTCCAAGTTTGGTTACAAGATTACAACTCTGGAGTCCATTTTGTGTGGTCGTTGGGGTCGTGTGGTTCTGAATATGGACAAACCGGCACAGATAAATTCTATTCTAACTCTTTACTGTAATAAGGTTGTTGGCCCTGAAAAGGACCGTTTTGATGCCAAAGAGTGCGCCTGTCGTTTCAAAGCGTAGACGACATCCATGGTCGCTTACGCTTGGCGTGTTCAGAGTAGGTGACAGCATCATGGATCACATTTTCCCAGGAACACCTTCAGCACACCTCGATCACCGCACCCAGATCAAACCGGAGATACGTTTGACACAGCCACGGGGAACCAGACGACGGATGGCGGTTATCACGAAGAACCTTGCGATGACGCTTGGTGCCTTCTTTACCAAGACCTTTTCCTCCTTTGCCACGACCAGTCATTGTTGCTTGTTAGGTAGAAGAGTTGAATACCTAGCCTGCCACCACCTTTCTACTGCTGCTATTGCTATTTCTGCTGCCTGGTCACTACGCCGTCCGAAGCGAAAATGAGTTGAGTAGACGGCCGCGCCTTTTAAATCTATTCAGTTTAAAGCAGAATGATGTGCAACCAAGTGGTACTCGATTATGAGGACTGGGTTTGGGAAGAACGTTTATTTCATGACAACTGTGATAAAATTATCACTTTTTATTTGTACATTGGACAATGCTTGACATCAACACTTTTTCAATAGTTTCTTGTAGAAAATTTTGGTGATAAAATTTTTGTAATTGGTCCAGGGGCAGCTGAGTTATTAATGTTCAAAATCTTTCATAATTTTGTTACATATTCCATTTTCAGTTTTCACAAAGTGTACCTCCATATAGAAATCACAGACGTAGTCCTACGTCAAAAGAAAACTAAACTACTAAACAGCTTTCTTAATGCCCACGCACATTGCATCCGTTGGTGATCCGTTGCGACAATTTGACAGTGAGGACAATAAATTTGGCTGGAACTTTGCCGCAACGTGTCACTAATGGATGCAATGTGCGTGGACCTTAAGGAAGCTGACAAGCGTCAAAAGGATGTTCAGAAAACTTTCAAAGGACGTTCAGAAAATGTCCAAAACAAGTTCGGGAATCGTCCACAGAAAGTTAAGGAATACGTCTGTTGAGGGTGGACAGGAAAAACTGAGGTTTGAGAGCTTTATTTATCGATGTGCTTCAAAACTGAAATTCAACAATTTGTCAGAAAAACTGGGTTTTATAAAGTGTGTTGTACCTACAATTCAGTGTCTTCCTCACAATTTGACGTCCACGTATCAACGGAATCAAATTAGAATTTACAAATTACTAATCCTACAAATCAAACAATTGGATTACCAGAATAGAAACAAAGAACAGTGGATGCTTACAATGTTCTGAACAACAGACCGTATGTTGACATACGTCTTCACCGCACTATCTGGTATTTTTAAGTCCACCTGTTGTTATGCACAATTCGTTAGAATTCACTATAAATCTTAGTTTAATTTACTTAATACCTACTCGTCGATTATATATTAGATTGCCTGAAGCAAATTATATCGTAAATTCTTCTCCAAACGAGCTATTCACTATTAACAATATATTTTCACTAATCCTTATCGAATACAAAGCCATTAATGATGAAGCAGTATCATGGTGATGACAGTTCGACCTTAGACGCCACACTAGGAAGACTGTCGGCCACCCTCATGATGCAGGGCGGTCTATACTGTCCGGGCTACCAGTTGTATTTCGAAGCGGCAACATCCTCCCCCCGATGGAACCCTCGGTTCTCGAGGTTACATCATCTCCAGCCACCTCCAGAACCGCTAGTTTTGATGATGGTCGCCTTAGTATTCCTCCTGAAGTCTGTACAACAGCTTGTCTGACAGCGCCGTCTGCTGCGGTGATGACTTCCAAGATTCTTCCTCTGATCCACCTGTTCCGCTTCGTATCGTCTATAATTAGTACCAACTCTCCGGGTTGGATATTCTTCGTTGTGCTGAACCATTTCGTACGCTTCGTGAGTGTCGGCAAATATTCCCGCACCCATCTAGTCTAGTCTAGTCTACACATACACAGCCAGTACTTGAAAGAATCCTAGAAAATGATACATCTATCATTTTTCTTGTCATTATTAATGCCTGCTGCACATCAAGGATGTGAAACAAACAATAAAGCGGCCAGGCCTACTGTGTAGCGTTTAGTTAATTTTTGTGGAAGTGAATGTTTACCATGTCTACTCAATAAGTATAGACAGTGGTTAACATTTAATCCACAGGTAATCAAAGAGCGGGGACATACCGTACCAACCGCTCCGTATGCAGGATTTGAAAATAGGCTATATAAATCATTGGGAGTGACAGAGCTAAGAAAGTTAATGTACACTCCTTGGTTGTCCGATCTCCTGGGATGGAACACAGGTATTTTCCCACTTGTGTTCGAGCGTACAGTCCTCCCTCCGTACAAGCGTGGAGGGCACCGCCAACCCACTGCCATCCCTCAATCGATCCAGCCGACCTCAGTCGAAGGACAACAGAGAGCGGTGTGCGGACGTAACCTATACGGAGGGAATGCTGTATTCGCCTAGGTTATAGCGCCCTTGCTCGCTACCATTTTCTTCTAGCGGTTGGGACCTCAGCACTAACTCTTGTCCTAGCCCTATATGGCATATGGTTATAGCGCCATTACTCGCTTTCTGAAAAGAGAAGAAGGGAAGGGAAGGAGAGGAAAAGGACTTGGGAAAAGGAAATGCGGAATTCCTTTCCTCATTAGTATTTGTATCGTCAACTTTTATGAAAACTATATAAATCATTTTTCCTTGGTCAGAGGTATTGTCTTATCATTTGTTATTTATATCAAAATTTAATGTTATAATGATCAACATAGCTTTGGATTATCCAATATAAATCGGTAACACTGTCCTGCAACCGATGATTTTTCTAATCCGAAAACTAAAAGTTACGAAAAAGCACTGATGCCTTCATTAAGTTCCACTTTCACGTGACGTTCAATGGTTAAACAAGTAAACAAGTTATTAAAATGAAATCACGTTCCCCAAAGCAGTCAACAATGTATCTTAAACCGGATCAAGCGTGCGCCCTATTTTTCTAAACATTCCGACGCGTTCCGCCCAATATCTATCAATTACGTTTTTCTACAATATGTAGTAGCCTGGGATAAATCCTAATTCGACCGACACGTGTTTGTTGAAAAATTATATTCTGCCTAATATCAGTAGTCAGTAGTCATTAGGAAACCTGTTACTATATTACCACATATGTATCCTTCTTTCATGAATTTGTTTTACGAACATGATCTAACACAACCTTTTTCTATGACAAAACTATATTCTGATAAAATTGGATCATTGCCTAGACCAACTATTGAAACTAAAGAACAAAACAATTGGCCATAAAATCTACCTGTAACCATTTTTTTATGACTGCAAAAAGTTTGAACTCTGGAGTTCGAAGGTGATAGCTTTACCGTATACCCATTAGCCCATTTCAAGATCGCATGCTTCCGAAGATTTTGCTTACAATAAGCCCCGCTCCGGTACAGTATCGATGCTGATAATGTACTGAAACTTTTTATAAAACAGTAGCGCAAAATTTGATTGACGCGTATTTAATGATTTAAACAAAAATATTTACGATAGAATTACCACAAAAATTAAGGAACGAGCTCACCAAATTAGTATCCAGAAAAGAACGGCACGGCTTAACAGGGTTTAACCAATGGGAATCTTTTCTTTCCATGCTGATTTCACGGTCTAAATCACTAACACTGGCACAACACGGTTACTGAATACGTAAAAACTGAACTGGACTATACATTTGGAAATAATTCAAACGAAAATTCTTCCGGATGGCGCAGCGCCACCAGCCAAAACGCTGACAGAAGATTATCGCAAAAAATCCCGACAATCGCAAATATTCCCGCACCCATCTCTTCCAAAACCTGTCCAATTGCTTTTGCAGAGTGCTCCAGGATCGCCTGAGCTCATGAACCTCACCGACTTGTTGGACTGAAGGCTGTGTGACTCCTGATGAACTGCCAAGCAGAAAATGATTCGGTGTCAAAGCTTCCTGTTCAGATGACTGCAGTGGTAAGTAAGTCAGTGGACGACTGTTAACTATCGATTCGGCCTCCACTAGTAGCGTTTGAAAAGCTTCGTCGTCTAACTTCTCATCACAATATGCTGCTGATAGTGCTGACTTGACTGATCGAACCATACGCTCCCAGCACCCTCCCATGTGTGGTGCTCCAGGAGGAATGAAGCGCCACGTTGTGACGGTGTTGGTGAACGTAGCGGACAATCCATCGTATATCTGTTTCCGTAAAATTCTTTCTGCTCCGTGGAAATTCGTTCCGTTGTCGCTATGTAGTTCAACAGGAGCTCCCCTACGACTAACAAATCTACGCACGCTCATGATAAATACTTCTGTGGTTAGACTGTAGACAACCTCGACATGAATAGCCCGTATGGTTAAGCATGTAAAGAGGGCTACCCAGCGTTTTACCTGACTCCGGCCTCTCTTTACTAAAACTGGACCGAAATAATCAACACCAGTATACGTAAAGGGACGAACAAATGGTGATAATCGTGCCTCGGGTAGTGGAGCCATTTGTGGTAGAACTGGGCGTGCTTTCCGTATTCTGCATAACAGGCAGCGGCTGGCGATGTTTCGCACAACTCTTCGCAAATGTGGAATACAGAACTGTTGACGAGCTTCGTTCACAACTGTCTCGTTGTTTCCATGCTTGAACTTTCGGTGTAGGTCATCGAGAATCAAATTGGTGATGTGATATTTCTTGGGAAGAATTATAGGGAATTTTGCACTATAAGCGACCCGTTTGGCTGCACCTATTCGACCGTCAACACGTAGAATTCCATTCCTATCAACCTGAGGGGTGAACTGGTAGATGGAGCTGGTCCTTTCAACCGAGTTTTTCGCAGGATGATTTGAACTGTGATTGATTGTCAGCGCACCCATTTCTTCCGGATACGATTCCCACTGCATCATCTGGAACAACGTCGTTTCTGCCTTTTGTAACTCGCTCTGGGTTAAATGTTCGGTACAACGGTCAGCAGCATGCTTGCGGGCATTTGTAACGAATCGATGAACATATGCGATTGCGCGCCGGAGTCTGTTCTACGAAGAGTATCGGCTTGCATCTACGATTAGTTCTGGTGTGCGGATTTCTTGATGCGTGTAACACGGGCGTAGCTCTTCTTCCCCTGGATTCTCGGGTACGGAACGTGGCCATAGATGTTCTGGAAGCTGAAGAAATTTTGGCCCGCTGTACCAAATACTCTGGCTGTTAAAGTATGGTCCAACGCCCCATTTCGTTGCCTCATCTGCTGAGTTCATTTTAGATCGGAGCCATCGCCATTCATCGCGTTTCGTTGTTTCCAGGATTTCTCCTACCCGATGTGCAACAAACGAACGATATCTGTGAGGATCCCTGTTGATCCAGGTGTGGGCAGTACTGGAGTCTGTCCAGAAGTACCGCTTAGTAACTGAGAAGGTGTGGCCATCCACTACAAGCTTCATCATACACGATCCCAGCACACAGGCCTGGAGCTCTAATCTGGGAATGCTCATGGGCTTGAGAGGAGCTACTTTAGCTTTGGCAGCAATCAATGATACTTCTACTTCTCCTTGAGCGTTAACTATACGAAAATAACAAGCGCATGAATAGGCAGCTGGACTAGCATCCACAAAGACATGAAGCTGGACATTCTCAAGGCTGAAGCGATCTGAATTGCGAAAATAACAACGGGGAATCCGAACTTGATCAATGCCACGGAGCATTTTAACCCACTCACGCCAGCGCTCGTAAACATTATCGTCTACTTGCTCATCCCACTTTGTTCCCGCACGCCACACGTCTTGGATGAGTATTCTTCCAAATATCAAATATGGTGCTAGAAGACCCAACGGATCAAACAGTGTCATCACGCATTGCAGAATCTGACGCTTGGTAGGTCTTCTATCTTCTTCAATGATTTTCTTGATGTTCTCTCGCATGGTTGTCTCAAAATGGATCACATCCTCGTCACTGTTCCACAGCATACCAAGCACGCGTTCGGGAGTCTCAGCATTTTCTAGACTCAGGTTTTTTACTACTTTAGTCGCACTTTCTGCTAAGTGCGCTAAAACTGCCGGGCGGTTGGAGCACCAATTGCGGATTTCAAAGCCCCCTCTTCTGTGCACCTCTCGAACCTCTGCTGCCACTTGCTTTGCTTCTTCTTCGTCCGGGAAACTATCGAGGTAGTCATCCACGTAATGGTTGTAGAGGATTCCTTCGACAGCCCTAGCAAACTCTTGGACGAATCTCTGAGCATTAATGTTCTTCACATACTGAGCTGTCGCTGGTGAGCAGGTTGATCCGAAAGTAGCTACGTCCATTACGAATATCTCAGGTTCGTTAGATGAATCGGGGGACCACAGGAAGCATTGAGCATACCGGTCGAGCCAACTGATGAATATCTGGTGAAACATTTCTTTTATGTCACCTACTACTGCCACCCGATGCTGCCGAAAGTGAAATAATACTACTGGTAGAGATGCCAACTGATCGGGCCCTTTTAATAACATACTGTTCAATGAAACACCATCAACTTTCGCTGACGCGTCCCATATAAGACGAACCTTTGAAGGCTTTTTGGGATTAACTACTGCACCTATTGGCAGGAACCAAATTCGACGTGGGTCGACTGCTGATAGTTCCTCGACTGAGGCTCGATGGGCATAACCTTTATCTATATACTCCTGTATCTGCCGCTGGATGTTCTCCTTCAAGGCTGGAACCTTTTCCATTCTACGCTGCAGACAGTGCAGTCTTTTGATTGCTATTGGATAGCTGTCTGGAAATTCAAATTGATCGAACCTCCATAAGAGCGCTGACTCGTATCGATCGCCAACTGGAACTGTTGTTTTCTCCAATATTTTCAACGACCGTTGATCTTCCTTTGACATACATTCGTTCATTGGACGAGCGCCAACGTCCTCGATTGAAAAATATGTCTTAACCATTTCGTCCATAGCCACATCTTCGCTACATTCGCAGATATGAAAACTCACCGATGGAGATCTGTTGTTTCTATGACCACCATAGACGCACCATCCAAGACGAGTCTTAACGGCAACTGGATTTCCTTCTTCTCCTTCACGTGTCTTCAGAGGCAGTGCCAGTTTTAGATTATCGATACCAATCAACAACCGAGGGACAGCATCACGATAGCCTTGGATAGGAATTCCTCGGAGGAGTTGATAGTGCCGCTTCATTTAAATGATTGGCAGTGTTTGAACCGGTAGGTCTAGCGACTGGATGGTTCCCACATCGTTTAACCAATAGCGCTTCTTCTTATTAAATCCTGAGATCTCGAACGCAATCCTTCGAGATTGCTTTTCCTCCCGTGTCACGTTACTGGTCCATTTCAAACAGAGTGGCTTGACATACCCGTCGACTTCCAGATTGTCTGCTAAACTGCTCTCTATCATCGTAAGTGATGAGCCTTCATCCAAAAAGGCGAACGTATTTATGCTACCAGTCCGTCCATAAAGTGTGACTGGAACAATTCGAAAAAGAAGTTTAGCCAGATCATCTTGGTGCACGTGATGGTCTTCTGTCTGATTTCGCTTCGGAGCTGATTGTGCTGGGAAGGACGAATGCAACAATGGATGGTGGCGATACTGGCAACCATCAACACCACAACGAGTGGTGCTACGGCATGACTTGCGTCCGTGACCAAAGAGGCAAGTACGACAGAGCGCTTGGCTTTGTATCTTCTTCCAGCGCTCATCGATCGACATCGCCAAAAATGCCCTGCACTCTTTCGCTCGGTGTCCGTATTTTTGGCAGACTGAACATTCAATTCCCGCTGAGTCAACGGGACGACTTTTGACTTCGATTTCTTCCAAGCTTTTTTCAGTGTCAGCGTGAACGAAACTCCGATCAGTTTGCCTCTGCTTTTCATGCCTAGCTGGTTGATCGGTGGTTGAGAAAGATGACACACTGTATGCGTCTTCTACTATTTCCTCCATAAACTTGCTGAATGTTTCTAAATTAACGACAGCAATTTGCTTTCGGCAACTGGCCCACCGCATTTTGTAGTCAGCGGGTAATTTGTTCACTAAGTCTTTCAATAACGTTGGGTTACCCAAATGTTCCGGTAGATTCGCTGCAACGATATGGTCACATAGCCCTTGGACCATGGTTCCAAACTCGATCAGCGAATCGAGTTTGTCAGCTCTCGGGGACAGAGACGTTCTCACCTTCTCGATGAACGCTTCTATCAAAATTTCGGGGCGTCCAAACCGCATCCTCAGTGACTCGATCACTTGTGGAACGGAGGTGGGAAGAATTAAGCGACTCCGTACGGCCTCCCAAGCAATGCCCTTTAAGCAGCGTTGAAGGCGAATCATGTTCTCACCGTCACTATACCCACAGGCTTCCGTAGTATAATTGTAGTTGCTAATAAACACAGGCCAGTCTGCAGGGACGCCCGTGAAAACTGGCAGATCACGTGGAAGAACTTGTCTGGCTGCGAGTTGCTCTTGTGCTGGTCCAATCCTTGCGAGAGCTCCTTCAGAAGGTGATACCTGTTCGGCTGCTGGCCGATTGTTGATATCATTTTGCCCTAAGCGCGCGATGTTTCGCTGCTGCTGCTGTGGTGGGCGGAAATCGAACGACGAGTTTCGATTCACGATAGGAGCTGGAAAAAGAGTGCTGTTTTGTTGCCACGAAGGTGCGTTATACCGCGACTGTTCGAGGACGGTGGAATCCCGTAAGATGTTTTGTTTACCAACTGGGGCTGGAGGGACGATCTGACTTCTTCTCCCTAAAGAAGAGATGCCTCGCTGCCGTTCACGGACAGTTCGCAAACGATCATGCACAAGAGAAGAAGTACCGTCTCCGTTATCTAAAAACCAAGTGTTATTCCATGGCTGCTCAGGAACTGATTGTGTAAATGGTATCGGTCTGTCGTTCTTCACCGGAGAAATTTCACAGTTCACCCCATTGAGTTGAAACGAGGATCCTCTTCCGATGTTTGAAATGTTCGGGAGAGTTTTAGAGATTCCTTGGCTGTCGTCGCCGATGTTTTCTCATCGTTACACTTTTTTTGCTGATTCAATTCGAACTGAAGTTGGTTCAGCTGATTTTGTAGATTCTGGATTTGCTGCTGAGATTCCCTTTCACGCTGTTTTAATTTATCCTGAAGTTCACTTACAAGCTTGCCTTGTTGTTGCGACGATTGAGCGACTTGATGGGCTACCGGATCGTTGGTGGTACCACCCACTGCACCTTCATTCTCGTCTACAGGAACGGAAACATCTGCATGTTCTTCCACCCACTGATTAGTGCGTCTCGTAGAACTGACGACGCTACGGTGACTACGAACACTTTTATTTTCACATTCTTCTCGCACTACCAGTAGCAAGTGTTTTTGTTCCAAGTGCCTTTTCTGCAGCTCGTGTTTTCGTTGCATTTGCTGCCTCTCTAACTCTTGCTGCTCTGCCAAAAGTTGTTCGCGTTGTAATCTCTGACTGGAGGATGTAGATCTTGCTAAGGACGCTGAGGCGCTAGTCGGTGGGCGTGTAACTGGAAGGCATCGTGAACATATCCAATCGCGACTCTCCACAGATGCTGTTACTCCGGCGCATGAGAAATGCCACCAACCGTCGCATTTATCACAACATACGAAGTTGTCATCCGTATGTGACCGACTACAAGCAACGCAGCCGGACTTTGTAGGCTCAGGCGTCTGGACGGAATCATTCATATCGATGAATTCTTTGAAGTTTGTTGAGGGTGGACAGGAAAAACTGAGGTTTGAGAGCTTTATTTATCGATGTGCTTCAAAGCTGAAATTCAACAATTTGTCAGAAAAACTGGGTTTTATAAAGTGTGTTGTACCTACAATTCAGTGTCTTCCTCACAATTTGACGTCCACGTATCAACGGAATCAAATTAGAATTTACAAATTACTAATCCTACAAATCAAACAATTGGATTACCAGAATAGAAACAAAGAACAGTGGATGCTTACAATGTTCTGAACAACAGACCGTATGTTGACATACGTCTTCACCGCACTATCTGGTATTTTTAAGTCCACCTGTTGTTATGCACAATTCGTTAGAATTCACTATAAATCTTAGTTTAATTTACTTAATACCTACTCGTCGATTATATATTAGATTGCCTGAAGCAAATTATATCGTAAATTCTTCTCCAAACGAGCTATTCACTATTAACAATATATTTTCACTAATCCTTATCGAATACAAAGCCATTAATGATGAAGCAGTATCATGGTGATGACAGTTCGACCTTAGACGCCACACTTGGAAGACTGTCGGCCACCCTCATGATGCAGGGCGGTCTATACTGTCCGGGCTACCAGTTGTATTTCGAAGCGGCAACAACGTCCAAAAGAATATCATTGATGAATGGTCCCTTACGGAAGTTAAAAAAAACCTCCAGACGCAGTTAATAAAGCTTCTAAAGAAAGTTTTAAGAACTCCCAGAGGATGCTCAGAAAATGTGCTAAGAAAGTTCGAAAATCTTCCAAAGGAAATGTCCGAAAGAAGTTCGGGAATCGTCTTCAGAATGCCTAGTAATGCGTCCAAAATACGATCAGAAATCGTTCGGTCACTCACCTAAGAATCTGCACTTATTTTGGTCTGTAAATCAACAGAAGCTTCATCAATTTGGTGAAAGGAGGTCCAGAAACGTTCAGAAGCTGGTGAAAGGTATTATGGTTCCATGTAATGTTTTAGAATATTTCTCAAATCGGACAACTGGTTCCGGAGGAGTGTACCCCATTAGGCATAAATACGTTAGGCATACGGACGTTAGGCATACGGACGTTAGGCATAATGAACGTTAGGCATAAAGTCATTAGGCATAATGGACGTTAGGCATAATATACGTTAGGCATAATGGACGTTAGGCATAAAATACTTTGCTGCTGTGCAACTCTAGAAACCTGCTTAACCTGTAAACCTGTAAACAATGCTTAAATTAGGCTTAGCGTTGAATAAAAAATGATACAAGTTAAACAAACATAGTTTATTTAATAAGCACAGTTTGGAATCCATTATTTATCATATCATAAGTGACCTATCTACATATTTACTTAGATCCATGATTAGTAGCGATAGTGGTTAAGTAATCTTACAATGAAAACTCAGCTTAGTTTTAAACTATATCTTGAAATCAATCGCATCTAAAAATAAAAAAATCACACATTTGTTGTAATATATTCTTACACACATATTGCAAAAGTCAAAGAAGAAAAGGTTTTCCTCAAAGAACAGCTCATGAAATAAAGAATGGTGAATTCTGTGATTTTTCATTCAATAACAAAAAAACAGCCAAAGTTGAATAAAATATGATGCCAAAGAACAGCTCATGAAATCAAGAATGGTTAATTCTGTGGTTTTTCATTCAATAACAAAAAAACATACCTGCTGCTTCCAGGATTTCCTGCCATACTTTTCGATACAACGATTCTGATTTTGTGGTCATCAGAATGAAAACTAGCGGAACCGTCTGCTGATGTGAGGGAGCGATACTTCCATGAACAGTGACGAGTTGCCGAAACAAACAAGGAACTGTGGCAAACGTACCATCTGTAACCCAATACTTTGCCTGTCCAAGACGTCGTTCATGAGTTCCAAAAATTAAGGCTCTTTCATTATTGTCACCGAAGTCAGCAATCAATAGACGGTCTCCATTATCATCCTTCTGGAATTCATCCGGTAGATTATGCCTAACGTCCATTATGCCTAACGTCCTTTATGCCCAACGTCCATTATGCCTATCGTACATTATGCCTAACGTCCGTATGCCTAACGACCGTATGCCTAACGTCCGTATGCCTAACGACCGTATGCCTAACGTCGTGCACCCGTTCCGGAGATATGGCCTGATCAAGTTCCAGTGAATACGGATTTTGAGGAATATGTCGTGTTTTATTCATCAGAATGTTTATTTCTTAACTTCTGTAAAGCGATTTATAATATGGGTCAGACCGCGCGAAGTGATCACAGCAAGTGCAATCGACCTTCTCCAATTTAAACCCAATAATTGAAATATTCTCATTTTGGGTCAAAATATTGAAAATTAAATTGTGCTGGTTGGACCGCCCCTTTGCTCAGGCGCCCATCCATCTTTTTCAAAATTTTCAAGAGCATACTATTTTCAAACGTCATTATCTAATATCTAACATTGCCTCAGTAGTAGACAATATAATCAATTATATTATTTTCTAATGATATAAGCCCTTTTCATATGGCATTCTTGATTAATCCAATTGATTAGTTTCTGATTAGACAAAATTGAATCGAAAATTGAGCTTCATTGGATTCTGAGATGATTTTGAGCTTCACTGGTTTAGTTTTGTGTGAAAATTGCAATTCAAAAAAAAAATCAGTTCAGACATGAAAAAGTTTTTGTAAGAAAAACTTTTTTTCCTTAAAAGTGCCCATCTCGCAATGTATGAACGGATGGTTGTAAACATAATTACCTATCTTGAGGCAAAGTTTCATCCAAATCAAACATGACCATTTTTTTTTTAAATCAACTTTAAATTTTAAAAATCGATTTTTTTCAGTGTAGGTCTCAAATGAAATTTTTTTCAGTATTTTTTTTCGATAATTTGGTCAATTTCCTAAAAGTCATATGCACAACACATTTTTGTAGGAGTTGTCATTTTTACATAATATTTTTTTGAAAAAAATCGGCAGAAAAGTTTGACCCTTCTCAAATGTTAGTCTAGATAAATTTTGGAAAAACTGAGCATATTTAGTCAAGGTCCACGCATCCAGAAAGTTTCATTGAAATCTGAGAGGATGCTGCCAGCTCCGAATACGATTTGGCGCGAAATGCGTCATATTATCTATTGTTGGTAGTGTTGCCAACTAGGTATGTTCTTTTTGCCTTTTTATAGGAGTCAATAAATGTAAATGATTCATTCCTCGTTTGCGGAATAACACATTTTTGGCGACGACGTTACAATTTTCAAGCGCTCCAGATCACGAATCCATCCTGAAGAATGGCTACAAACTCGGCAAGAGGGAACGAGCTACGCAACAGACCGTTCCAGCACCTGCAAACACCGAGCAGATTCTAGAAGTGCTATCAACCAACATCAGTGAATTCATCTTCGATCCAGACAACGGAATCACTCGGAGTTATTCGAGAGTGATGCCAAGAAGTTGGACGACGCGGCTAAGGTTCGGTTACTTCTGATGAAGCTGGACACTTCATCCCACAGCCGATATGTAAATTACATTCTTTCGAAGCAACCTAAAGACTTGCAGTTCGCCGGGACAATCTCTACGCTCAAGAAGGTATTTGGCACGCAGTCCAGTGTTTACAGCTAGTAAAGTCGGAAGGCGGAGACATAATTAACTATAGCGGCATGGTAAACAGAGCAGTAGAAGATTTCGAATCAGTGCCTCGCAGACATCCGAGCCTGACTCCTTTCCAGCATCGAAAACTAAACGGTGGTAAACCGAGTAACGCTCCAGACCCTGAACGTCGAGTTTCAACGTATTGTCAACTTTAAAGCGGGCACAACGATGATCGAGCAGCCATGAAGCTTGAAGCCATCAGTTCGTGCGGTTTCGAAGAAGAAAACTGGTAATCAAACAAGAAAGAGGAAATTTGTAAAGACTAATTATCAACGGAGCTGCAGTTTCACTTCAATTGGAGTCCGCAAGTGACATTACGGTGGTTTCCGAATCAACCTGGAAAACGCTCACCAAGCCTGAAGCAAAGCTACCATCAATAGAAGCTGTAAATGCGTCAGGCGAACCTCTAGGTCTGATCGGTGAGTTCCAATGCGAGGCAGCTATCAATGGCATGATGAAGCAAGGAAGATGTTTTGTCACGTTGGCTCCGGATCTCAACATTCTGGGCATTGAGTGGATTGACCTGTGGTCAGTACCGTTCAATTCAATCTGTAGCTGCATTGGATCTAAGGAAAAGCCACCATTCGACAAAGAACTTCGAAAACTTCAAGGAAAACACGTTCAAGTATTCGACGAATCACTGGTTCTTTGCAACAAAACAAAGGTGGAGCTTTTCCTAAAGCCCGAACCTAAACCTGTATTTTGCCCCAAAACGACCAGTTCCATTCAACTCAGTGCCACTTGTTGATGCTGAGTTAACCCGTCTGCAGATATTTGGAATCATCACACCAGTGGACTTTTCAGAATGGGCAGCGCCAATTGTAGCAGTTCGGAAACCAAACCAAACCCCCGAAGAGATATTCGCGTAGCTCAACGGAAGCTGTCGTATGCCTATCTACAAATGGAAGTGAATGACGACTTCAAGAAACTCCTTACGATCAACACCCACAGCGGATTGTTCCAGTTCAACAGGCTCGTCCCAGGAGTGAAGTCAGCTCCAGGAGCTTTCCAACGCTTGATAGACAGCATGATCGCAGATATTCCGCTCTGGTTCTTCTTTGGAAAGGACTGGAAATCGCATGCCGCATCACTCGAAACGCTACTCAGCCGTTTGCAAGAATATGGCTTACTTGTGAAGATGGAGAAATGCAGATTCTACCAAACGGAAATGAGATATTTGGGACGCATTGTCAACCGAATGGCCTTGAGCGCCCGGATCCCGAGAAAGCGGAAGGTCATTGCATCGATTCCACCACCAACCAACATTTCCGAGCTTCGTTCATGCCTTGATTAAGAACAGATTAGAGTGAAATTGGAGTTTGATTTGGTTTTTGACTTGGATTGGATCTTATTTCGATTTTGATTGGATTTGGTTTGAATTTCGATTGGATTCGGCATTGATTTAAAATGGGTTTAATCTGAAATTTGCATTTTTATTGGAGTTGGATTAGATTGGATTTGTATTTTGATTGAAATCGGATTGTATAAGGATTGGATTCAGAATGGATTTCGGTTGAATTAGGATTGGATTTGCATTGGATTTTTAAAGGATTCATATTAGAATTTATTTGAATTGGGATTCAATTCGGATTGGATTTGGATTGAATTTTAATTGGATTTTGTTAAATTTTAAATTGGATTTGAAATGGATTATTGGATTTGGATAAGATTTTAATAGGGTTTGGATTGGGTTTGAATTTAGTTTAATATTTTTTAAGATTGGTTTTGTATTGGATTTGGATTGGATTTAGGTTGCAATATAGAATGTTTTATGTTTTAATGTTGGATTTTGATTGAATTTTGGGATTTAATTTGTGTTGGATTTCGATTGGATTGGTAATGGATTAGGATTGGATTTTCATTGAAATTGCTATAATTAGGATTGGATTTGGAATGGATTTGCAAAATTTTATTTTGATGATTTTTTTATTGGATGTGGATAATGTTCTATGATTTAGAATCGTTTAGATTGGAATTGGATTTTGATTTGGACTTAAGTTTTATCTTATTTGGATTTATATTGGTTCCTTTTTTATTTCGATTGGATTTGGATTGGATTTTTATAGAATTGAGGTTGGAATTGAATTGAAATTGTGTTTTAATTGGCCTTGGAATGAATTTGCATTGGATTCGGATTAGATTGGGATTCGATTTTGATTGATATAGCATTGGATTTTGATTTGGTTTGAATTTTATTTAATATTTTTAAAGATTGGTTTACGTCGGATTTGGATTGGATTTAAGACTGATTATGGACTGGTTTTGGATTGGATTTGAAACTGATTTGGAATGATTTTGTGTTGGATATAGATTGAATTTTGGAATGGATTTTGATTCAATTTGTATGGGGTTTTGAATGGATTGGGTATGGATTAGAAATGGATTTCCATTGAATTTGTTATAATTTCGATTGGATTTGGAATGGATTTGCATTGAACTGGGAATGGAGTTAGGTAATATTTGGATTGGTTTTGGATTTTATTAGGATTGGGTTTGGAAACTGGGTTGGATTTGAATATCTATAATATTCAGGTATGATTAGATTACAATGGAATTAGAATTTGACTTGATTAGATTGGATATGAAATATCCATGGGTATGAATGGATTTGATTAAAATTATATTTGGGTTTTGACTTGGATTGGATCTTAATTGGGGCTACAAAATGGTGAGTTGACAACCTGGAAGGAGCGGAATACCTAGCCCTGGTCCTCACAAGTTCCTACTTCACGCCTCCCCGAGTCATATGATAACAAAAGACTACCAGCTGAAACATGGACACAGCTGGGTGGCGTAGCCTGGGCAATATTGCCAGTCCGGCAATAGCAAGGTGAAGAGGTGCGACGTGACCACTGGCGCGGTAACCATAGTACGGTGATAGAGGAAATGCTTCACCAAACCTGAGCGTCTGTTCACCATGGAGGTGCGGCTCAAAACGGCGTCTGTTCTCCATGTTAGGAGCGGCTGATCACCGTCCAAGTGCCAGCGTGGGACTCTAAACAGAGCTGTGCACGATGGTCCCCCGGCAAGACAGTGGGTTGGTGCAGGTCCAAAAAGCCGCCCTGGAAAAAAAAAACAAAGTTGCAAAAACTGAAGATAGAAATACAGATCGGAACAATCGGCACAGACCTACGCGACGAAATATGGACTACGATTGGAAACTCGGAACATAGAAACTGCAAATCGCTCGGCTTCCCGGGCTGCGATAGGTTAATCTATGACGAACTTCAACCACGCAAGGTGGATCGACCAAGTAGAAGGTGACTGGCGGACCCTTCGCAGACTAGGAGGCTGGCGAACTGTGGCCATGGATCGAGTAGAGTGGAGACGACTTCTTCGGACAGCAGAGGACAACAAGGCCTTAGCCTGATTGGTAAGGTTAGTATGGATCTTAATTTGGTTTAGTTTGGATTTGGATTTAATTTGGTATTAATTTAAAATGGATTTAGTCTGAAATTTGAGATTGGATTTGTGTTAAAATTGAAATTTAATGTTTTATGTGTTGGATTTCGATTAGATTTTGGTTTGTATTTTGATTGGATTTCGATTCGATTTCAATTGGTTTTGGATTAGATTAGCATTGGATTTTTTATAGAATTCAGATTGGGATTTAATTGTCTTCGGATTGTTTTTGTATTGGATTCGGATTAATTTGAGTTGGATTTGAGATGGATTTTGTTTAATTATGAATTTAATTTGGATTTGAATAGGGTTTGGAATTACTTGCATTGAATTTGGTTTATATTTGGATTGATTTTGATATGATTTAGAACTTCGATGATGTAGTTTGGGATTGGGTTGAATTTGGTTTAGTTTTGTACCGGATTTGTATTGGAATTGACTTGAATTTGTATTGGAATAGGATTGAGATTGAAATTGCAAATGAATTGAATTGAAATTGGATTCGGATAATGACTATGTTCTATGATTTAGAATAGGTAAGATTGGAATTTGAATTTCATTAGGTTTTTTGAAGCGATCTGCGACATCCCCTGGACAAGCTGTTGAAACAAGGAGTGAAGTGGGAGTGGAACTCTGAATGTCAGCAGTCTTTTGATGAGTTCAAGATTGTTGTAGTGGACGCATCCAGCACAGGTATCGGCGCGGTTATTTTTCATGAGTTCCCGTTCACTCACATCAGCGGATAGAGGATATGGTCAACCGGAGAAGGAGGCATTTGCTCTGGTGTACGCTGCTACAAAGTTCCACATGTCTTACTGAGACGCTGTTTCACGCTGCTGATGGACCATAAGCCCTTGTTGTCCATTACACCGCAAACCGGCTACAGAGATGGGCGCTAAAACTTCTGAACTATGACTTCAAGATCCAGCATGTGGCTACCAACGATTTCAGCTATGCAGACATGTTATCAAGGCTTATTGACCGCAGTAAAGGGTGATACGGTCAAAATTTGGTCAATATCAACTTGACGTATTTCTTTCAATTTTGCATTTAAAAAACCTGAACACCCCTCATTTTGAAGGTGTGTGTGTGTAGAATGTTGCTCCTATTTTGATTTTAGAATTCACTCTTCAGTTGTCAAAATGCCGTCCAAGCAAGAAGAGCAGCGTATCAAAATTTTGCTCGCGCATCGCGAAATTCCGAGCTACTCGCACGCAAAGTTGGCAAAATCGCTAAAAGTTGCCAAATCAACCGTTACAAATGTAATTAAAGTGTTTGGGGAACGTTTGTCGACAGCCAGGAAGTCTGGATCGGGGGGAAATCGAAAAGCGGAAGCCGCTGAGACGACAAAGAGAGTTGCCGGTAGTTTCAAGCGAAACCCTAACCTCTCTCTCCGAGATGCCGCAAATAAACTGGGTGTATCGTCTACAACCGTGCATCGAGCCAAAAAACGAGCCGGACTATCGACTTACAAGAAGGTAGTGACTCCAAATCGCGATGATAAACAAAATACGACGGCCAAAGCGCGATCCCGGAGGCTGTACACGACGATGCTGACGAAGTTTGACTGCGTGGTAATGGACGACGAAACCTACGTCAAAGCCGACTACAAGCAGCTTCCGGGACAGGAGTTTTATACGGCAAAAGGAAGGGGAAAGGTAGCAGATTTTTTCAAGCACATGAAACTGTCAAAGTTCGCAAAGAAATATCTGGTTTGGCAAGCCATCTGTACCTGTGGCTTGAAAAGCAGCATTTTCATAGCTTCCGGGACTGTCAACCAAGAAATTTACGTGAAAGAGTGTTTGAATAAACGTCTGCTGCCTTTCCTGAAGAAACACGGTTGTTCCGTACTGTTTTGGCCGGATTTGGCATCTTGCCATTACGGTAAAAAGGCCATGGAGTGGTACGCCGCCAACAACGTGCAGGTGGTTCCCAAGGACAAGAACCCTCCCAACACGCCAGAGCTCCGCCCAATTGAGAAATACTGGGCTATTGTCAAGCGGAACCTAAAGAAGACCAAAAAAACTGCTAAGGGCGAGCAGCAGTTCAAGGCAAACTGGCTTTCTGCGGCGAAGAAGGTGGACAAGGTGGCTGTACAAAATCTGATGGCAGGGGTCAAGCGTAAGGCCCGGCAATTCGGATTTGGAAAAGCGGAAGCCTAACTGAATATTTTTCCTGAATTGTATACTAATTGAACTTGAAAAAGAAATTTAATTTGATTTTTTAAATAAACGATTTCACCGATTTACACGCGTTTTCCCTTGACCAAATTTTGACCGTATCACCCTTTATCCGACCATGAGAGGATGTTGTAATAGCTGCAGCTACCCTTGAAGAATACATGACAAGCATTCTGACAGACGCTGTAAACAAGGTACCCTATATCGTTAGCTGCTTTTCCGGAAGCTACCAAGTCAAGCGATACCTTGCAGCTGGTTACGAAGTACAAATGTGAAGAATGGCCAAGCAATCCAACTTCAATCACTGACACGGAGGTTCTTCCCTACTACCACAGGCGTGAATCGCTCAGTCTCGTCAACGACTGTGTGATGTTTCACGACAGAGTGGTAGTGCCCAGCAAGTATCGACGTCAGATCATGAAGCAATTTCACCGTGGACACCCGTCGATCGTTCGCAGTTTCATCTACTGGCCCGAAATCGATAGAGGAGACTTTGAAGACTTCGTGAAACGTTGCTCACCGTGTGCCACTGCAGGAAAAAGCCCATCGAAGACAACGCTTGAATCGTGGCCCGTTCCAGCAAAACCTTGGTCACGTATCCACATAGATTATGCAAGTCCTGTCGATTGTATGTATTTCCTGGTGGTGGTCGATCCGCATACGAATTGGCCAGATGTGTACGCGACTCGAACAATTACGACAAAAGCAACAATGAAGCTCCTCAATCAGATGTTTTCAATCTTTGGCGTTCCCGAAGCCATCGTATCCGACACCCTTAAGAAAAGTTTGCGGACAATTCGTGCGGTAGGAGACACCTTGGAAGAAGCATTATAAGTTTTCTTTCAAGTCAAGCATGGAGCAGTGAAACGGCAGTTTGCACCAGCGATTATAGAGAGAATCGGAAAAGTCAACTACAAAATGCGTACAGTCAGAAATCCTTATTCCCACGGTAACGGTGGCGTGAATAAGGAACCGTGAATAAGGATACCCGCAGCTTATGGGATTTTCACTAATAGGGGCTGTGGTGGATTATCTCATTTGTTTCAATACATAAAGCTATACTGTCTTGGTCAAAGTTGTTGTACTGGGTTAGACCAACAAGCCTGTGCCATTGGATTCAGGTTTAATTGAGAACTACGCCGCTAGAGGCGCTTAATTTTTATATTACTTATGACGGGCGTTAAAATATATGGAACGTTGGACCCAAGTTAGAATATTTCGTGACCCTGTTGTTCAGCTGACCAAGTCCTTTCGGATGACGGCCATATTAGTTCAGAAAACAATCACTACGCGGCACTAGTCTTTTTTTTTTTTGTTTATTAATTTATTTGATAAGGCTCAACCGAATTAACTTTACAGAGCCGAGGATTCTTGGTCACTATACAATACATCTTAAAACTATAGTCAAAAGGTACAACACAATAAACACTTTATCTTCCGCTATCCAAAAAGCTTCTTCCATCAGAACTGGAGCCGCTTCCAGTAGTTTCATTGTATGGCAAATTGTTGTACGCCAACGAGGGTCAGAGCGCGTCCATTGCAGCAATGGACGCAAAACGTGGTCAGCACTCACACACTCATCACGAAACGGTTGCTTTCCAAAGTCGACGACGCATCGACCGAAAGAACTGCTGATGAAGAACAATGAGGAGGACCACACAATGGTTGCTGCCGAGAAAACAGACGATCGCGTAGCACACATCGAGAGTGGCCTGCTTTTGTCGACAGCCGAGTGAACACTGACAGCACTAGTCTGCAAGTGAACTTCCTGTATAAGCTGTATCTCTAGAACCTGGCCATATAGAAGGTTACTGTCTTGAGCAAAGTTGTTCAGGTGACAAAGTCCTTTCGGATGGTGCTCATATTATTTCAGAACTCTCACACTACGTGGCGCTAGTGTGCACATGACCTTCCTTAATATGTTATGTCTCGAAAGCTTGTTCATATAAGATGTTACTGTGCAATGGAGCAGGAAAAGGGATGACGTGTAGAGGCTGGAAATTGATTTCTGACGCCATTTTCAAATCCAATATGGCGGTCATTGGTTCAAAAAAAACTGACAAATACCCTACAATATGGGTATCCCCGGAAAAGGGACAACGTGTAGAGACCGTAAATCGATGTTAGACGCCATTCCGACTATTGGTTCAAGAGGTACTGTCAAATAATCTTCAATATGGGTATTTTTGGCAAGGAAACGGCGTGTAGAGGCCGGATATTGATGCCACACGTAATTTTGGAATCCAATATGGTGACCATAGGTTCAAGAAAAACTGTCAAATATTCTACAATATGGGTATTTTCGGGTAAGGGACGACGTGTAGAGGTCGGAAATCGATGTTGTAGGGTATTTAACAGTTTTTCTTAACCCGATGGTCGCCATCTTGGATTCCAAAATGACGCGTGGCATCGATTTCCGGCCTCTACACGTCATCCCTTTTCCGGTTCCTATTCTCACATTGCACAGCAACATCTTATATGGACAAGCTTTCGAGACATAACATATTAAGGAAGTTCATGTTCACACTAGCGCCGCGAAGTGAGAGAGTTCTGAAATAACATCAGCACCATCCGAAAAGGCTTAGTCGCTTGAACAACTTTGCTCAAAACAGTAACCTTCTAAATGGTCAGGTTCTCGAGATACAGTTTATATAGGAATTGCACACATGCACACTAGCGCTGCGTAGTGAGAGAGTTCTGAACTAGTATTACCACCATCCAAAAGGACATGATCACCTGAACAACTTCACAATAACCTTCTATATGGCCAGGATGTTGAGATACAGCTTTTACAGGAAGCTCGTGTGCATACTAGCGCTGCGTAGTGAGAGAGTTCTTAACAAATATCGCCACCATCCGAAAGGACTTGGTCACCTGAAAAACTTTGCTGAAGACAACAACTTTCTGTATGTCCAGGATCACGAAACATTCTAACTTGTGTCGAACGTTCCATATATTATAACGCCCGTAATAAGTAATATAAAAGTGAAGTGCCTCTAGCGGTGTAGTTACCAATTAAACCTGAATCCCATGACACAGGCTTGTTGGTCTATCCCAGTACAACAACTTTGTCGAAAACAGTACAGTTTTATACATTGGAATAAATGAGATAATCCACCACAGCCCCTATTAGTGAAAATCCCATAAGGCAATAAGGTTTCCTAACTGTACGTGGAAGAATATCAACGCCTTATCCGTTCACATTCAAACCAGTTGAAGCTACAGATTTCTGAAGACGTCGTATCTAAAGATCCATCACCTCTGTCTGTGTTCTTCGACGAATTTGGACTATCAAGTATTGAACTTCCAAGACACGGTATGAATGCTGACCAACCAGAGATGCCCGATGTGAACGAAAATCCAGCTGAATCTGATCAATCCTTCTATTCTGAGAAAGCTGAAGAAGATGTTACACCTCCTGTTGTGGATCTCCTTCCTACGAGAGAGAGAGAGGCTACTGATTCAACTTCCTGCAAGGTTCCAATCCTACTGGATGACTTAACAGGGGTTGGATCTCAGCAACACAGCAACACAGGTTCGTAGCAACCAGCTTGATTGGTTTCCTATTCATAGGAGTCAATAAATGTAAATGATTCATGGAAGATTTGTATCAATGCAGCTAAAACACAAACCGTTCTGTTTCCACACTCGAATTCACCTCGGTTTGTTCCGCCTACTAACGTCAAGAATCTTGACTCAAGATCCATCTTGATAGCACTCCCATTGAATGGTCGAGTGAAGTAGTCTACCTTGGTGTCACCCTCGATAACAAATTGCTATTCCGATCCCATGTAGACAAGACATCCACCAAGTGTAACATCTTGATCAGGTTGATCTACCCTCTGATAAACAGGAAGTCCACCTTGTTCCTTAAAAACATGCTTGCTGTCCACAAGCAGATCATTCGGCCGGCTATTGAGTATGGTATGCCAATCTGGGAGAGTTGTGCTAAAGCTTCAGAGGATCCAAAACAAGATCCTCAGAATGATCCTTAACAGTCCACCACGAACTCGTAATTCTGAGATTCACCACCTGGCCGTTCCAATTTTGCTGTCGTGGACGATTTGTAAAAGCCTTTGGATGATTCCTATCTGCAGCTGGTTTTGTGTTTAATTGTTAACTGGATGATCATTAGACTGATGCAATTTTCGGTCCTCACTCCACAGTAATTTCATATAAACTTAAAACAGTTTGTGCCAAGTCTGCTTCTTACCTAATGAGTTTACATTTTGGGAGGCTAATCCGGATCCAATTTGAAAGGTGAGGGGGATTGGGAGCGTAAATTTCAAATTTTGCATCAGTCTTATGATCATGCTCCTACTTTGAAATAATCGAGATGATAAACTTCTCCTCGAGGCGGTTGGCCTGACCTGTACAGACTAGAATCGTTAGCGTCAATTTTGTGATTGCCTTCAATCAGATGTTCCATACCGTTTATGTCAAGGACTGATAAACGTGATGCAGGTTCTCCCAAATTATTTCGAACAACGTCCTAGATGAAAACGGTCGCTGTAGCCAATGGTTCAGTTTTCCCACTTCCGTTACGTGAGCGACAAAGGATTCGCCACGTTTCTGGTTTAGTTCCCGGATTTCAGCCCTGATGAACCTAATTTCATCTTCAAACTTTTCCCATCATTTTCGATCTTCGAGCCAAGAAATCCTCAACCTTATATTGTTATTGTTATTTCTCAGCTGCCTTCTAACCAATCTAACCGATTTTTTGCTTGAGGTCAGGGTCAGACATAACTCTTAAAATAAATAACATCACTACATTAGAAGAAATTTTATTAATTAATAAAGGACTTAATTCGAAAAGTATAAACTTCTCTCCCCGTGCAAAATTTCCAAATCTGCATCAACAAGCCGTTTTTCAATATGGCATCAAGAGGCCAAGCTTTAATGGCCCATTTGGTTTAATGGAATGCGTAAGTGCTTCATATTCGCATCACCAGAGGGAACTCTTTCACCCATACCAACACCAATCCGTCCTAAGGGTGCAGCACCGCAGGGCATACCTGAGATGTAAAATTCCATCCAAGTAGGCCTCCTCACACATGTCGGTACTGTGGGAAGAAGGTTCTCCATCCAAATTAGCCTCTTCCGCCAGAGCAAAAAAGCGAAGGTAAGTGGGCGGAAGCGAAACTTACTTCAGCTTAATAGAGAATAGAGGCAGAGGAGCTTCAACGAGCAACTATTTTAATATCACTAACCGACCGAGAGGGTCCCGAGTGCGGGTGGGAACAATAGAAATGCGGTGGCCTAGTTTGATAATCGAGTTAGCTCGGTCGAGTGCGGGAACTATACCTACTTTGTGGTTTCGGGGAATGCTGCAGGAAAATCGTATCAGAGATGCGCCGTCTAGGAGCGCTTTGCAGCAGGGGAAAATACCATAAATTAATTACGTCGAGGAGGAAAGTTAACTGCTCGAGTATGTTTGTGTGATTCACAACGATCCTTTTTGCAGAAAAAGTAAAAGTTGGTTCAGCGACATCAATGAAAATTAATGACTCGAACAAATCCGACCCATTCCTTCCGGGCCCAAAATCAGTCAGGAAGCGTGTGTCGGTAGAATTCCAAACCCGCATTCGCTCACATTCGTACGTCGCTGTCCGGAAGGACCTTTGATCTAGTTCGACCCAACTGAAAAAAGCCGGTAGATTTATTCGCTTACAAAAGTTCCACCAGACCGAAAGTGAAACGATTTAAAACAAATCCCCCAACCTCCGCCCAAAGATATTTGACTTGACCGGAAAATGTAATTCACTATCAGTCACGCACAGGGCCATCATCCTCACCACGGTTGGCATGCTCAATTTTTCGCACCATCGGAAAATCATTCATTGAGTCTCCCTGAGTTTATTCTCTCACGTGCGAATCTGGCAAACAAATATCAAGCCTGAGATTCTCATGCATTTTCACGCATTCACAATGTTTTGCTAGCTTGCTATACACTGAATCAAATACAATAGTAATAACAATGGGTGTCGCCAACATATTAAGCAATTAATTTTGAACCTGAAAACTCATCTGGGAATTTTTCGAAGTTGAATTCTGCAAGGCAAAACTCATAGGCGAAAAAATAAACTCGTGTGTTTTAAGTTTTTCAGTTTTTTCCGAACACTGCGTCACTTTTTCACTTTCACTTTCACTGGATTTTCTTCTAGCAACTGATAGAAAAGCATTTGAACTTCCTATAGGTACCTAGTAAATTAGCATTTAAACGAAAATCTGTTCTCAAATTTGCGCTGCTCATTTCAGACTTTAAATTGAAAAAAAAACTACAAAGGACAACCCTATGGGGTGGTTCGTAATAGTGATGTAGGACCATAGAGGTAACTCTAAGACCACTGGGTCCCGAAGAAAATCATTATTATTTTTGGCTCACTCAGTACCAGAACAACGGTCCCAAGCAGTCCCAAGCTATTTCACTCACCCCTGCATGTTCTGCATGAATCCACACACCCCTGATGTTATCTGTCAAACTTTCATAGCAAATCAAAACAAACATAGTGTAGTAATAGAATTCCAACTAGAATAGGGTACGTTAATCGTTTGCTTGGGACCAATAGGCTACTAAAGTGGTGAGCCAATTTAAAATCGTTAGTTTCGTATTGATTGTTGGTAGGACTACGTGGTCTTATATAATAAATTTTATTTGTTAACTGCAGCAAAAGCTTGTGTTTTGTGCAGGAATAGGAATTTGAGCGAAGGTTTCTCTTTTTATACTCTTTTGTATGACGCGCTTGACTTAGATGGCCCACAGCGACTCACAAAGAGCTACTGATTCCGATCAATAGCGGTGCGGCTCCTTCCTCCTTCTATGAATGCTCATGTGGGCTGCAGCTCGTTGCTTTCATGCAGCCTTTCGTTGAGTGCTGGAGAACACCACCACTCACCACGCGGTTATTGAATAAACACCGTATGGTGAGACCGGATAGAATTCAACTTTGAAATCTGTGAAAATTTTAACTATCATAGCAATAGTTGAACATTCGTGCAATTTTCAATAGTGACATTTCGAAAAATAGTAAAATCTTAAATTAAACAGATGCGTAGAAATATTTCTAATCGAATGGTGATAAAATTATTGAAATTGGTCCAGGGGCATCTGAGTTATTGACGTTCAAAATCTTTCATAATTTTGTTACATCTTCCATTTTTGGTTTTCACAAAGTGTACCCCCATATAGAAATCACAGACGTAGTCCTACGTGAAAAAAAAACTCATTGGTGTGAATTCAAATGTTGTGATTTAGCTGTCTACTCTATAAATTGCTTAAAGCAAAACCAAGTTTCATCAACTGAGTGAACAGTTACTAACAAAAGAGCAAACTTGAGTAAACAAAAAATGAGCAACCCTGCCTCACAATCGCCCACGAAAGCTGAGGCTGCGAGGTGTAAAAATTATCATACCTCGACGATGAGGACGCCAACGACGGAAATGGCATCCTGCCTGGGTGGGAAAATATTTTCTTTCGATTATGATACGAAAGATTTCCGAAAGCCCCCTCCAGGGCAGCTGAAATGCAAGAAGTAGATGAAGAAGAAAGCCGTCCGATAGCAACAGGGTAAATAAGTTCATGAAACAAAGCCCACGAGTCGATAATGGCAGCTATGGGAGAGCATTATTATTTGCGGGATGGGTGATAAAGGCAGTCCAAGCAGGCGAGAAGTGTCTTGGATGTTTTTGTATGGAAGTAAGGGTTTATTTTTTATCTTCTCTGCTCCTACATACAATTCGGTGTCGAGAAAAACGGCAGCTGCCTTCTTTCCCCCATTTCTTTCCCAGCGATCTCCGATGGGCTTAGCCTAGGTCCGGGTGGACGGTGTGACGTGTATAAGAAAGTGATAAAATGTTTTTGTAGCCATAAAAATTGTGATTTTATCCAGCTCGGAGCGGTTGGATGGTTTCGCTTATTTTTGCTAGGAGAATTGAATTGTTTTGAAGATGACGCTGTAGCATTAAACAAGCATTTGAGTTCTGTTAGCTTTATTTTTAGATGATGAGGTGCTACCAGTTGAGTACCTTCTCCAATTAGCTTAAAACTTGATTTGCATTATGAGCAAATGTACGCCAAATAGCGAAAATATTATAATAAATTTACCCCTCAGAAATCTATGGGACTTCACATAATTGTTCACTAATTCACTTGACTGATGCCTATTTGTTTTAAATGGAGTGTGTAGTATATGTGACATAGTAGTAATTAAAGAAAAATCAATTAACCTTCAATTGGTGTGGAGTCAGCAAATTGAATTTGGCAGCACTGACCGTCGACGTAAACGAATAGCTTATTGACAGATACGCACCGAGGTTGGATTGAACTTGAGCTTCGGAAAGCTCATAATACACGAATATGATCCGTGCCTGTGTAGTGGCAATCGAAGATCGGCTTCGAAACGACGAATGCATAACCAGTGATGCCACATATACTGATTTATCTGTAATCATATAGATTTTTGACGTAGGACTTCGTCTGTGATTTCTATATGGGGGTACACTTTGTGAAAACCTAAAATTGAACATGTAACAAAATTATGAAAGATTTTGAACGTCAATAAGTCAGCTGCCCTGGACCAATTTCAATAATTTTACCAAAAATCGATCAGATATATGGATCATATCAAAAACGAGATTATACTGGGTAACAAAGTTTCTATTCACCTGCCCGGTGGATCAATATGGGTTTTTACGGAGATAAATCGATTTAAAGTTTTGGTAGGTGCACCAGCCGATGAATAAAGGTTTTTGCAAAAATTTTATACTGGAAAATCTGGGTATGGAAAATTCGAGCATCTGAACACCCCTCTTTTCGCGATTAGAGCCATATTTACAGAGATAAATCGATTTAAAGTTTTGGTAGGCGCACCAGCCGATGAATAAAGGTGTTTGGAATATTTTATACTGGGAAATCTGGGTATGGAAATTTCGAGCATCTGAACACCCCTCTTTTCGCGATTAGAGCCATATTTACGGAGATAAATCGATTTAAAGTTTTAGTAGGCGCACCAGCCGATAAATTAAGGTTTTTGGAATATTTTACACTGGGAAATCTGGGTATGATTTTTTTTTTCGGGCACGGTTAGGGCTCTACTTGTGTCTAGTCCGGAGAAGTTCTAGGTAATCAAAACGGATCATTCCAAGGCAATCTACGCAACGCAAAACGAAGAAAGCGACGTTGAACAGATTCAATTCTCTCGGCACCATTGTTGTAGTTTTGGTTCCAAACCGCTGAACAATACTCAAGCGTCGATCGAACAAGCGAACAATAGAGAGATTTTAGACAGTAGATATCAGTGAAGTTTTTAGCTATCCTAAAAATGAACCCTTAAGTTCTTAACGCCTTATCAACAACATATGCAATGTGTTGCTTGAATGAAAGCTGCGAATCCAAGATCACACCCAAGTCTTTCACCTGATTCACGCGTTCGATTGTCGAGCCAAGCAGGTCATAGCTAAATATTATCGGTTGTTGTTTTCGTGAGAACGTAATAGCGGAGCATTTGGTTGGGTTCACTACCATTCTGTTTAACCTGCACCAACTAGCGAATACATTCAGTTGACGTTGAAGAAAGTGACAGTCAGCAATGGAGCAGATTCGTAGGAAGCCTCACATAATGTAGTTTCAGAGGAAGCGTGCGATACTTCGTAAATCTTCTCAATGCTGCTCTCTTGATTGACTTCAACCTACGTAGCTCTCTCGTCTGCCATGGGAGGGTGAGACACTTTGTGGTGAGTTCTTTTCGGGACGTGTCTGTCAATGACATATGCCAAGACATGTGAAAAGGTTTGCGCTGCAGCCTCAACGTCATCTGGATCAAGGATGTTCTCCCATACCATGCTAGACAATACATCTATGATGCTACGGTGGTCAGCTTTACGGAAGTCATAAGAAACCGTAGCAAGATAGTCGTTGAAACCACGCACGAGTTTGTGACAATTAGAGGAGGGTGATGTGGAACTAGCTTAGTTAGTGCACAAGGAGCCGAGGAAATTTATGGAGCCCTGTCCTGTGTGCTCAGGAAGCAGAGGTCCAAACTACGACCATTTTCGTTAACTACATGGTTAATTTGAAAAAGCGTCGCTGCACTGTAGTTGTCGAGAAGGCTAATAGCTCCTGCGTGAAATGTAGAGCTATCAGGATCTTGGTACAGGAATCCGCTATGAGATGGACTCCACGAAACGCCTGGCAAATTGAAGTCACCAAAAATGAATATCTCATCAACTGACCGACAGTGAATATCGATGAGTTCATTGTCGCGGACTCGATCAGGTGGAATGTACAGAGCGCATAGAAATAGTGTGCTACGCTACGGACAGCTACAAGGACACCTCCACCAGTAGATTTACGGCTGTTGTTGTGATTCCGATCGCAACGAAAGACCTCGTAGTCAGAACCGAAGACTTGACTGGAAAGCGTTCGATAATCGAGCCACGTTTCGCACAGGACAATAATATCGTAGCAACGATCCGATACAGCTAGGCAGTACTCTTCAACATTAGAATTCATTCCACTGGCGTTTTGGTAGAAGATCACGACGTCCTGCTTGCGGCAAGGAGTCGAACGACTGCTCTCCCTGGAAATCACAGATACATCAGGCAATAACTGACCATCATCAAGTCTCATTGGATACTCGCCATTTGGCGTGTAGTATGTAGTGAGTGGGTTGGAAGACCCCCTCTCCACATCCGACAGCAGGTCCGGAACGACTATGATGAACGAAGGCTGCTGACGAAGGGATTGATGGCTTCCATGATGCTTTTTACGGCGCGTTCCGGGTTTCCAGGATTGGGAGTTACAGAGGCATCATCACAATGACTAACATAGTCAGAATTGCTGAAAATTTGATCGGCATCAGGCAGTGAATAGTCAATATATTGATTGTACTTGCTTGTAGAGGCAAGGTGGAAGACTCCTGATTCATATCCAGCCACAGGTCCAGGACGACTATGCTGAACGCTGGCGGAAATCGGCACGACTGGGCTGGAGTAACCAGGAGCTTCCAAAGAGCGGTCTATTGTGCGTCCCGGAGATGAATTAGGATTCTTCGAACAGTAAAGCGGATGTTGTGAATGAGCAGTATCAGAAGTCATCTGGAAACAGCCGGCAGGTGCTTGAAGCGTTGCACTGGAACACGGAAACTGATCAGGTAAATGACTGTAACTAATGCATAATGTATGCATACTTGCCTGAAGACGATGCTTGGGAGACCCCACCACCGAACACGACCGCAGGGCCAGAACGACTCTGATGACAGGAAATAGAACGACTTTGATGGCGGGAAACAGCTAGCGCGACTGGAGTGGTTCGGGGTCTCCCATAATGCGACAGGCATTGCGTTCTGGTCTACAGCGCTCCAATTCACAACGCAAAATCCAATTCTGAATCAGCAGACTGGGTGTAGTCCGGAAATGGGAGTTGAGAACTCGGAAGGTCCCGTAATAGGAGAGATCGTGATGGTAGGCGTGTTCAAACGAGGTAACCACATGTTTTTTGAACCGTCTTCAAATTCACGGAACAAAATTCCTTTCGGCCATGTATACGGCCGATGTCGGATCCTTTTTTGACTAGCGGCACAACCTTAATCGGATCTTCGCACTGTACACAACCTTTCACCAGCTTCTTGATTGATTCCGATTTCACGCTAGGATGAATACGAGAAAGGTACAGCCAAAACAGCTCGGTGGGTTCAGGGACAGTAAGGACCTCGGTAAAGGCATTGTTGCCTGTTACTGCTTTAGAACCACCAACAAGTGGTTTGCTAGTGAGCGAGCCTTCATCGCGGCGCCGTTTTAATGGCGGTTGACGCATGAAATCGGAGTTTTTCGGAGTTGTCAATGCGATTCGTTTCGATAGCTGAGCGATCTGCTGTTCTTGCTTAGCCATTTCCTTCCTAAGCTCAGCGTGTGCGATTTCCTGTATCTCGGTGATAGAATTAATCACACTGCCGAATGACGAGACGGCAGTTTTGAACCGAGAACATTTCATCAGCTTCGCGCACTCGTTACACATCCAAAACAGGTTCGGGCTAGTGTGGCCAATGTTCAGAAAAGCCTTATTCAGCTTTGGGCCGCCGCACTTTGGGTGAATCATCCTGTCGCAAAAAGCCATGCAGGAGACGGATTCTTCATCGCCTTTAACTGGTTTAGCGTATTGGTCACGCTATTGGTCATTGGCGGAAGTCATGCTGACTCAGTTTCCAAAAGTGATTTAGAAACAGCGGTGGAGATGCTCTAATACGCAAGGAGGAGTTGAATTCTCAAGATCGCCCTAGTCGTGTACAATAATTTTTTCACTGTTTTCACAACACAAAATATGCTCTAATTAGACAACCAGTACAATATTACAAGTATACCACAGACAAACAGACATAACACTCGTAAGTTGTTCATCGAACAAGCATTTAACGAACAATTTAAAAGTATCGCAGTTGGTAGTACCGCCACCTGTGGCGCGCATAGTCAATTCCCTTGCGTATGACGTTTACACACTACCGCCATCTGTTCAACGTAGTGCCCACCACTGTGTACTCAATAGATGGCGGTAATGTTTTAGTGACGATGTTTTACAGTGAGAAATATTCAATGTGTTATGTCTGTTTGTCTGTGAGTATACCGAACGGAAAAAAAAAAACGAATAACGATAGCCCGCGTGTTAGAATGGCAACCCTGGCAACCCTACTGTGAGGTGATAACCTTTCTTTTTGGACTCTACTGTGACCGCCATTTTTCTTGCTATACTGTTTTTCATTCCTCATGTTATTATCAAAACAATCGGTCGAGAATTAAAACGTTTTTTTCATTAAAGAGTGTTTTTGTGTTTCTCTTCACTTTTGCCCATCCGAAATCATTTTAGGTTATGGGCCCAGATAGTTTCGGAACGGTTTACGGATAAATAGTGAAAGTGATTGTCGTGTCGTGTTGAACGTTTTCACCTGCCGCTGATCGATGGTGCTAATTTCGCGTCTTGGAAGTTTCGCATGCAGGTACTCTTGGAGGAGCACGAACTGCTGGAGTGCGTGGAGACCGAGATTGGTGATGTTGCAGCGCTGAAAGACGAACCGGGCGATACCGTGGAAATGAAGCAACGTAAGGAGAAGGAACGCGAAAAACGACTGAAGAAGGAAAGAAGATGCAAATCCCTCGTCATTTCCCGAATCCACGACTCTCAGCTGGAGTTTGTGCAGGGCAAGCGCACACCGAAGGAGATCTGGACTGCACTGAGCTGAGTTTTCGAGCGACGCAGTATCGCCAGCCGCATGCATCTTAAGCGCAGGATGTTGGCATTGCGGTATGAGGGCGGTACCTTGCAGGAACACTTTCTGTGCTTCGATCGGCTAGTGCGTGAGTACCGTGGAGATGGAAGAACTAGATGTGATTTGTCATCTCTTGCTCACATTGGGTCCATCGTTCGACACTGTGGTTACTGCCTTGGAAACAATGCCAGAGGCAAACCTGAACATGGAGTTCGTTAAGTGTCGCCTCTTGGATGAGGAAACGAAGCGAAAAGGGATGCATAGGGAGCAAACGGTGAAGAACTACGCAGCTGTTTTTGTGGGCACCAAGCAGCCGAAGAATAAGAAGAAGTTTAAGTGCTTCGGGTGCAAACAAGAGGGGCATAAATTGTCTGATTGCCCCACGAAAAAGGGACAGAAAAGTAGTGAGAAATGTCGCGAAAAATATACGCCGAAGGCCCAGGCAGCGGAATCTGGACCGAGCGGTGTTTGTTTTGCTGCTGCGGGCGGTGATATTGAAGTGAAGAAGTTTGCTGAACAATTTCGTGTGCAGTGGTTTATCGATTCGGGATGTTCGGACCACATTGTCAACGACAAAACGCTGTTTGAAAGCCTGAAGCCGTTGACGTGTCCGGTCGAGATCGCCGTCGCGAAACACGGTGAATCGATAGTAGCCAAACATTCCGGTACGATTAAAGTGGTGTCCAACGTCAACGGGACGGAAGTGGAATCCACTGTGAAGAACGTTTTGTTAGTGCCCGAATCCCGATGTAATCTTTTCTCGGTGATGAGGGTGGACGATGCGGGAATGCGAGTGACGTACGAAAACGGACGAGTAGTGATATATCGCGGAGCGGAGGCCGTCGCGATGGGTTCTCGTTGTGGAAAGTTGTATCGTCTCGATCTCTTCACGAAAAAGCGTAGCGCGAGTGATTCCATGTTGACGTGTGGGCGGATTCCGAAGAATCTTGAAGTGTGGCATCGTCGGTTCGACCATATGCGCGATGTCTCGAGAAACTGATCGCTGTAAATATCGTCACGGGACTCGAGCTGACCGGTGCAAAGACAGACAAGAGTGTTGTTATGTGCGAGTCGTGTGTCGTGGGCAAACAGACCCGGAAGCCGTTTCCAGAGCGTAGTGAGAAACGGTCGTCGCGAGTGCTGGAACTGATCCATTCAGACGTATGTGGACCGGTTTCACCTGATGGTGTTGGAGGTGTACACTATTTTGTGACATTTATCGATGATTGGAGTCATTTTACGATGACGTTCCTGATGGAGAGCAAAAGTCAGGTGTGAGACTTGTTCCAACAGTATGAGGCGTTGGTTACCGCAAAGTTCGGTGTAAAAATAAGTTGAATGAACGGTCCCACGCCCGAGCAGAATGGCGCCAGCGAGCGGATGAACCGCACACTCGTGGAGCGAACGCGGTCTATGCTGGAGGATTCAGGAGTAGACAAGCGGTTCTGGGCACCTGCCATCCAAACAGCGACGTACTTGGTCAACAGAAACCCCGTCAAATGCGATTGGTGCTGGTATGACTCCGTACGAATTGTGGGAGGGACGAAAGCCGAATGTCTCAAAGTTGCGAGCATTCGGATGTGCAGTCTTTGTTCACGTGCCGAAGGAGTTACGCAAGAAGTTGGATCCGAAGGCTTGGAAAGGTGTTTCCATCGGATACGCACATAATGGTTACCGGATTTGGAACCCGAAGACGAAGCGAATCATTCATGCGCGGGATGTGGATTTCGTTGAAGCATAGGGTGGTCTAACAGACGTTGAGAAGAAGCAATCATCTGGTGGATTCGTGTTACCTCCAGTAGGTGATGAAGAGTCGGACGAAAGCGATCGGGAAAGTGTGCAGGAAAGCGAATCGGAGGATTCTGACAATGAAGCGAGCGGAGGTTCCGCCGAAGGTGCAGACGAAGCCGTTTCAGAAGCGTCTGATGATGAATTCGGAAGTTTTCGTGACGAGGACGGATCGGAGGAGAATGCTGGCCCGGCGCCGGATATCAACGTGGAATCTGGGAGACCACAACGGAAAAAGCGCCCTCCTTCCTGGCATCAGGACTAGGATGTAGATTACGCGGCATATGCTTTGAGCGCCGTAAACTACGTTCAGGATGTACCGAAGTCACTGGCGGAGGCCCAGAAGCGGGACGATTGGTGCAGATGGAAACAGGCTGTCGATGAAGAGATGAATTCTTTGCTGAAGAATGGAACCTGGAAACTGACGCAGCTACCAGCAAACCGAACGCCGATAACGAGCAAGTGGATTTTCAAAATAAAGCGTGGCTTGAATGGAGAACCCGACCGGTTTAAGGCTCGGTTGGTGGCCAGAGGTTTCAGCCAGAGATACGGTTTCGATTACTGCGAAACGTATTCTCCGGTGGCTAAACTTGACACCCTGAGAACAGTGTTAGCTCTGGCAAACAAGGAGAAGATGACGATCCACCAGATGGACGTTAAGACGGCGTTCCTCAACGGCCAGCTCAAGGATGAAATATTTATGGTGCAACCTGAAGGCTGCGAGAACGGCAAAGATCAAGTCTGTCGCTTGCAGAAATCAATCTACGGATTGAAGCAGGCCTCGAAATCGTGGAATAATCGTTTCCATGGGTTCGTAGAGGGTCGCATGGGTTTCAACAGGAGTTCAAACGACCAGTGCCTCTACATTAGGATGATCGGGAGCGAGAAGGTGATTATCGTGCTGTACGTGGATGATGTCATTGTTCCTGGAACATCGCTGAAGGCGGTGGAGGTAGTGAAGCGTTGCCTTGCCTCTGAATTCGAGATGACCGATGCGGGCGAGATCAAGAGTTTCTTAGGGATGCGAATCGATCGTGATATGGAAGCAGGAGTGTTGCACATCAGTCAGCGGCAATACTTGGAGGATCTACTGCATCGTTTCGGTATGGAGGAGTGCAAACCGGCATCTACGCCCATGGAGTGCCGCTTGAAATTACCGAAGGGTGAGGAGGATAAACGTTCGTCAAAGCCGTATCGAGAGCTTGTGGGTTGCGTAACTTATGCTTCGCTCACAACAAGACCGGATCTGTCGGCGGCAGTGATACATAAAAGGGACTCTGGATGTCGGATTGATGTATCGTGCTGATTTGAAGGCTCCGTTGGTCGAGATTTTCTCCGATGCGGACTGGGCCAATGATCCAGTGGACCGACGTTCCGTCAGTGGTTGTGTATTCAAAGTTGCTGGATGCACTACCGGTTGGATGACGCGTAAGCAGCAAGTGGTCTCACTGTCCTCTACGGAAGCTGAGCTGAACGCATTGTGTGCTGCTGCTTGTTACGAAATTTGGCTGCTTCGTCTGCTTCGTGATTTGGGAACGGTCGCTGAACTTCCGGTGAGTTTCTTCGAGGACAATCAGTCCACAATAAGGATTGCGGAGGACTGCAAGAACCACAGACGGCTGAAGCTCGTGGATGTCAAATTTAATTTTCTTCGTGATGTGGTGAAGAATGGACGGATTTGTATTCGGTACATTTCGTCCATGGAACAACCGACGGACATGATGACCAAGAGTCTTCCAGCGTCTGCCCTTCATCGTCACCGGGCTAATGTCGGTTTGGTGAGTTGCTGCGGTTGACGGAGGCTGTTAGAATGGCAACCCTGGCAACCCTACTGTGAGGTGGTAACCTTTCTTTTTGGACTCTACTGTGACCGCCATTTTTCTTGCTATACTGTTTTTCATTCCTCATGTTATTATCAAAACAATCGGTCGAGAATTAAAACGTTTTTTTCATTAGAGAGTGTTTTTGTGTTTCTCTTCACTTTTGCCCATCCGAAATCATTTTACCGTGTGATAAAAAATTGACAAATTTAGCAGCGCAAAATCACGTCAATGTGAATAACAACAACTCTATATGGTTGTTCTCTTTTGGAATATTTTATACTGGGAAATCTGGGTATGAAAATTTCGAGCATCTGAACACCCCTCTCTCCGACGATTAGAGCCATATTTACCGAGATAAATCGATTTAAAGTTTTTTTCGACTTCTAATAGAAAGTTTTTTTGAGCTTCTTCTGAGCTTCCCCTGGAAATGACTACTCCTGGAATTTGTTTCTGAATTCCGAATATTTTCTGGCTTTCTATGAATGTGGCATCCAATTTTTTTTTTTCCAAAAGCTTCTTCAAATGAAAATTTCCGGATTTGTTTCCGACATTTCTTATAACTTCTTCAAACTTCCTCCTGGAGAGCTTATTTATTCTTTCTCTGGTTGTTTTTTTCGGCTGCCTTCAGAAACTAATTTAAACATTTCCTGGAAATTTCAACCGACTTCTGCTGCAAAGCAAAATTTTCGTTCTTAGTCCAAAAGTTTGAATTTTCACCTTCAATAACGGCAAAAATATGAATTTTATTTAAAAAATAAAATACCGATGAATACCGATTTTTTAATACATTTGATACCGATAATCTTGAAAACAGCCTGGCAACGCTGTGAACGGGATTCAAATATGAATCAGATTAATTACCGCGTAGGCCCTACGAAAAACTATCAAGCCGAACAATGCACTAGGTCCTAAGGAACAATTATCGATTCTCTTTGACGGCTTTCTCTTTCGTTAATAACTTGGCCACAACAATGTTTCTAGATAATGACTACATTTATCAAACTATGTGTGGAACCGCTTAGAAGGGAACCCGCCTAAGCCCAGAGCTGATGGTCTTAAGCAAACGGCAGCTCCTAGGGTGGGCACTCAAGACCTCTTTTGGTTCCGGGTTCCGGGTGGGAAGCCGGATGGTGCCGGCCGGATTGTGACTGCCGGATTGTGCTGGCCTGATGGCGGTGGCCTGATTGGATGTTGTGTACTATTGTTAATGTAAATTTCTTAAATACTTTAATTTCCTTATAAATGAATTGAATAGTGGCGTTTACATCGGACATCGGCCTTTTTTTAAATTTTACACCAGAATTCATTCTTTTGAAATTCTCCTCAGCACTTTCTTAGTATTCCTCCAAAACTTCGATAGAATTATTCCATAAATTACATATGATTAGATTAGCTGTTTTCGTGCTGTGATTTATTGAAAAATGAGGCGATAGTCAAAATGGCTGAATTCCAGCACAAACTAAGTTCATTGCCCGCTAGCAAAAAAAAATCGAAGTTTCATAAAATTCTGAGAGGAAAAATAAAAAATATTTGTATTTTTTCGCTATTTAGCCTGGAACTGCTAAGCTATTGAACCTTCTTCAAAACATCCCATTCCCGCAGTGTCCAGTAGTTACTCAGCGTCCCTTTCTGCTGCCATCAATGTCGGTGCTCTCAACGCCTCCTGTTTGGCGGTCCGGATCCGATGTAGCTGCGGCCGTCTCGCATTTCACCTTCAACAATCGGATAAATTTATAAAATTGTTTTCGCCACCACTTCAGTGGAAAAGCGGAAAAGGGCAAGGACAATTAAATCAACAATGTACCAGCACCTACCCTGTCCTCTATCCCAGAGCCACCCGATGAAAACCCATTCCGTTGCGGGCCTGACCCTTTCGGTATGTGGGAAACAAAGTGATGGAGAACAGATGGGAAAATAAATTAGATATGGGCCGTATAACTCCGTGGAATTAGTGGAATCATGTCAATTGAGTGTTGCTCGGACGGGCCTTGGGTCGTTGGGTCGAATTGACAGCAGGTCGAACTGACAGATCTTCGGTCGATTCGACTTGCTTACCTGTATGTTCCAATAAATCACACAGGATTCGACCTTCGCATCATTCGACCTTTTGTCCGATACCTTCAGAAAGGGGAGGGGGGGGGGCGTTGGGGGCCATCATGTTGAATATTTGTACGGCATAAAATTGGGACATGAACAACAACAAATATGTCGGTGGTACCGAAAAATGATTAAACATTTGTTGCTTTCATTTATGGCGGGAGGGGGGGGTGGGTTGAAAAAATAAACGAGCTCATTCGTGGGATGTTATTTTCGTTTTTATCCTCCGAGGTAGGTTGATGTTTGTCATTCCGGTGCATAGCAAATGAAGAAATCGCGTGGAAATTTTCGGGCTCTGTGTGTGTTTAGTTTGGTTATGGTTGCATGTTGAACATGCGATGTGAATTTTGGGAAATCTATTGCTTGGGTGCTTAGAAATTTCGATTGCTAAGCCAACGTAAACCAGAACTCAATGACATCCACTCTAGTGGATCAGCTCCATCAAATTAAAAAAAAATCTCGTTTGTCGAGTCGACTTCACTGCCCATTTTCCAGCTAAAGACTGTTCTCTGTTATGGCAAAGCCAACTAACAATCCATGCTAATTTACAGCTTCTCGCCAAGACATGCCAATTCATTCCTGGATTACATCGAGCATAAGAGAGAGATGTTGAAGTACTATCACCTACACTACATTTCCTTCCAACGATGATGCTTTGTTTGAACATTCAAACGCTCTCATTCAGCATCGCTCTGTTGTTCGTGTAAAGTGGATTTGCTCCTGCTGCAGTAGATTTGAAATGCTCAACTTATGCAAACAATTACATGCAGGATGGAGCTCTCCGGAAAACGGTCAAATGCCATTCTGAAGCGCTGGAACATTGTAAACAACCTTTTCCGTCGCTTTAATCGCTTCCCTTTCAATATTTGCTCCCGGGAAGTCCAACAAAAGGCTCCCAGATTTCCTGGATTCAGATGTCCCAGTAGTAACAATCACAACTTATCGGTTGTTTTCAACTTTATCCCATTCCCGGTACGGGGAAAGTCAAGCACTTTGCATTAAATTCGATCGTTTCTCAAATTTTCCCATTTCCTTCGGGTTTGAATCCCGCATATGTTACCCCTCCGTCACTCGGAAACTTTGCCAATTCGAACAAGCTTCCAGCACTTTGTTTGTTCAACTATCCTTCTGCCGGGGTTGGTGGATTCCTTCTTAGAAAAAAGAAAAAGTCCGACCAAACATGATTCACTGCTGCCGGTCTTGCGAGATTCCGATTGAATCGAACTGAAACTGAAACTGAACGGCTGTGCAAATTGACGGCTCCCTGTGGAATCCATTTTGGAGTCAATGGTGAAGGTCGTCCCGGACGTATGCGAAAAATTGATATCGGTTGGAAGTTTTGGCCAACCCAAGCGGTCAAGCAGAGCCCGCTGGAGGTAGAGTTATCCTCCCTGGACAAGCACTCAACTAACTTGCGTCCATCAGAATTGCTTTGCATCTGAAGCAAGTTGATGGATCTCGGCTTGAGCTCGTTTTCAATTAAAACTGGGAAACTTGTTGCATTACAATTTATCGTAAAGGAGCTCTGTCGAAGTCAAACGGGTGACACTTGAAAGTTCAAAACACCCTACGGGTGTTTGGATTAATCTGTGCTGAAACTGGAGCGTTTGCTCTTTGCTCTGTCGTCGTCGTCCTTGTGCCCGTTACAATGCAATACATTCTTGTCGACACATTGGCCCTCGAACAACAACAAAGTCTGTCAGTGCTGGTCCCATGCGGTGCATTAATCGTGTATGTGTGCCACTGGAAAATTGCTCACCATATTATCCAGAAAGGAAGGAAGGAAGCATGGCCGACTCCAAATGATGGGGTAAGCCGCACAAGTTATAATTTTACCCGCTTTCATAAATGTGGCAGCAGCCAAAGCCACCCTCTGTGCTTGCATTTTCCTGGAGTTAAGGAGGCGGAATTGCACTGGCAACCATTGACTTGGTGGACCCACTTCCGCCCGGCTTTATTGTGTCGTATCGTGTCGCGTTCTATTGTAGAGCTTCCACCCTGCTGGCAACTCCGACATCGACGCTGACTGGCACAGTCTGGAGCACAGAGCCTCCCTTGAGTGCACAAAGATGCGATTCGTGGAAAATGAAGTGACGTTCGTGAGAAATTTGCCTTGTTGGAAGGTGTTGCTCGTATAATAGGAAAAGAATGGATTGTTTGCCTACAACAATGGGATACTACTGCAGGTTTGTTATAGCTAGGAAAGCGGCAGTAAGATTAATTCTTGAAATGCAGGAGGTAATTTCAAGACCATGGGAAATTGGATCGAACTCCGCAGGGCAGTTGCTCTTCAAAGCAACTAACCCCCCCCCCCCCCTATTCTTTTACAGAAAAATGCTATTTAATTGGCTCCATCGTAATACCATGAGCAGTTCTTGGACAGCTAGTATCGTTTGAACAATGATCAATAGTCATTCCTCGCTCTTGAAGTTGACTCCTTCTTTAAAATATGAGCAATTCTTCGAGAGCTATCATCGAAGCTTTAAAGTAATTTTTGCCCTCTTGGAGTTGACACCTTCTTTAAAACATGAGTAGTTCTTTGACAGATAAAAGCCATCAACTAATTATTGATTACTAGTAACACAGACAAACATACATAACACATTGAATATTTCTCAGAGCAAAACATCGTCGCTAACGAGGGGGGCGACACATCTAAATCTCAATTCTATTTAGATGCTCAAAAAATCTCACACTAGCGAATAAATCTTCGAAAAATCTTCTTTCATTTCTCGCATCTACTTGCATCGCGCATCATCTTTTTGCAGGAAATCTTCAAAATCGTGATAAATCTTATTTCTATCTACTCAGCATTCGGGCAGCTAGCCACAGCAAAACACAATATTTCCTGCATCGTAGATAGAGTCGTCCCCCTCGGTCGCTAAAACATTACCGCCATCTGTTGAGTACACTGTGGTGGGTAGTACGCTGAACAGATGGCGGTAGTGTGTAAACGTCAAACTCAAGGGAAATGACTATGCGCGCCACAGGTGGCGGTACTACCAATTACGATACTTTTAAAATTACCGTTAAATGCTTGTTCGATGAACAACTTGCGAGTGTTGTCTGTTTGTCTGTGCTAGTAGTTTGTGGACGCCGTGACAACCGATGTAGCTAGTTTTCCATTTCGTCCAATTTTCCTCTTCGCGCAACAGTTTTCACACTATTTAGAGTGTTTCACGGTCTGTGATCTGTGTCCGTTAATTTTTCATTTGGTTATCTAGGTGCGTTACTCACAGGCATTGCGCTGTGCGAAACCGAACTTTTTGTCAGTGTGAGCTGTCTTCTTCTTCTTCTTTCCTTTATTTAACGTCGGTCTCTGTTCCGCAATCTAGTGCCAATCACCGACGGACATCGATTGCCATCCATTGACGGCAATCGAATGTGCAGGAAGGCAGCTTCCACACCTGCGTAGGATATCGCACCCATTCACAACACACATGGGTCGGAACCAAGGGCTTTACTTCCATTCCGAAGGAAGACGTGACCAGAGATTTTTATGCCTCAGAAAAATCCCACCGAAGCAGTCACGCTTACCACTACACCACCGGCGCCGGCTAATGTGAGCTGTCGTGACCGGACCGGCCACGACTAAAGCCCTACAGTAAAAATATGGACGTCTGTCAAAAGTTGTTCCAATCGAACCGTCAAAATGCACCGCTTTGCTCGATTGGAACAGCTTTTTTCAGTTTTGTGGTGACAGTCGTCCATACTTTTACTGTAGAGCTTTAACCACGGCTACACGAATACATGGTGCAGCTCCCACGGATGCGGCTGTTTCCTATCCTGCTGCTATTGTTGCTGCTGTTCCTTCTCAACGTCTGTCTCCTCCAAAATTCGTTGCAAAAATGCCGTCAACGAGTAGCAGTAAAATTCTTCTTTATTTTGATTTGTTACGTGGTTTACAATTGCTAATACAGGGCAAAAGGTTAGCCAGAAGGGCTCTTCATCTTTGGTGGACTTTTTGATTTTGTGTTGTACGTGCTGTGTTTTACTGTGTAATGTTTTTCAATTTTCTTCTTGTGAAGTATGTTGTTTGAATGTTTTAAATTGTTATTCTACCCACTTAACCTAACCCTGCCAGATCCCTGACAATCTGCTGATCGGATCGCCTACCACAATCTCTTAACCTTGCGATGGAGCCAGCTCTCCGTAACTCCAGTATCTGAAGACCAGCCAGGTGGTGGACCTCAGAATTTCCAGTCCACGGGGGACTGTTAAGGATCATCCTAAGGATCTTGTTTTGGATCCTTTGGAGTTTGAGGTGATGGCATTTGGCGCAGCTCTCCCAGATTGGCATCCCGTATTCTATTACGGGAAGGATGATTTGTTTGTAGACAGCAAGCTTATTTTTCAGGGACAGGGTAGACCTCCTGTTGATCAGTGGATACAACGATCTTATCACGATGTTGCACTTGGTTTTCGTTTTGTCAACGTGCTCCCTGAAAATCAGCTTGCTGTCTAGTGTTAGCCCAAGGCACACGACCTCTTTGGACCATTCCACCACTGTGCCGTTCAGGCAGATCTTGTTATTCTCCGACGAAACAAGTCTAGGAGATTTAGAGTGTGGAAAGATGATGACCTGGGTCTTTACCGCGTTGATACGGATCTTCCAGCTGTTGAAATATTCAGACAGGACGTCCAGGCCTCTCTGAAGTTTGGCAGTCAGAGCTCCGATGACCCTACCCTTGTAGACGATGGATGTGTCATCTGCGAACAGAGACAACGATCCACCATCAGGGAGAGCCGGCATATCGGAGGTGAACAGGTTGAATAGGATGGGGCCAAGGATGCTTCCTTGTGGAACCCCGGCACCGAAATTCGAGAGACTCGGAACGTCCTGTCTGATAGATAGTTGTATATTATCTTCACTAGGAAGATTGGAAGACCGTACTGCTGCAATTTGAACACCAGGCCATCATGCCAGACATTGTCGAACGCTTTTTCAACGTCCAACAACAACGCCATGGCAGATGTTTTCGAAACAGACTTGTTCCGCCTGAGAATGTTTGTCACTCGAGTCAGCTGGTGGATGGTCGAACGAACTTTCCGAAAACCTAACTGTTCCTCGAGTAACAAGTTGTTTTCATCGGCAGATGTTAGGAGCCGGTGGTAGACTGCTCTTTCGAATAGTTTTGATAACTTGAAGGAGAGGACGGATCCTTCCCAGGTTTCCGGATGGGTATGACTTTAGCTGACTTCCAACACGAGGGGAAGTTGCCAAGTCTGAGGCACTGATTAAAGATCAGTGCCAGATGGTTGTAGCATCTGGAACTCAAGTGTTTGAATTCCAGATTCAGGATGTTGTCGAAACCTGGGGCCTTCATGTTTTTAGATGATTTGATAAAGGCCAACAGTTCGTCAGCCGTAATCGGAAAAATGTTAGGAATCTGATGAAGATTGGTTGCATTTTCAGCAACCTCAGATTCATGAGGGCTGACGATGTTTTGTCCGAGATTATGAGAGCTGACGAAGTGTTGACCTATCGCGGCAGCCTTCCCTTCAAGAGTTATCAGATGAACCACTGGGTCGCCGGGACGATCCAGTGGGGTCAGTGGTGGAATGGGCCTAGGCTTGTTTTTAAGAATTTTTGTAAGTTTCCAGAAGAGCTTTGCACAATCTGGGAGAGAGGGGATCTTGTTAGCAAAATCTTGATTTCTGAGGTCCACCATCCTGGCTTGGATGGTTTTTGTCACATAAACCAGAACGCTGATATTGCCTTCGGATGGAGTTACGGAGTCTGATGAGATCTTTGGTAATTCTATCAAGGTTCAGAGTATTGCTCACCTGTCTGGATACTGGCACGTGTTGTTCCCTGGCCCGGGATATCGCCACCTCGATGGAACGCAGACACCGGTCAACGTCTTCGGGTGTCTCCAGAAGGATACCGTAGTCGACAGTCAGTTACAGCTGACACGATGGTAGTTGCGTCGGGAAGCTTGGATTCGGTTGACGGATGAGCCTATTTCGGCCACCGCCGGATAGTGGTCCGAACTCAGCTCCTGATGCGTCACAGGTAGCGATATGTTGTCTGCCATGTTGCAACGCAATCATGGAGTGAACACCAGACCGGCTCAACCGGGTGGGACAGTCCGGCGCTAATATGGTGTAGCGAGCCTCTTGCAGGTCGTCGTTCAGGATGGTGCCGTTTTGGTTGCATCGACTGTTGCCCCAAACCTGGTGTTTGGCGTTCAGGTCGCCAGCGATGATGTACTTTTCACGCCGTCGAGTTAGTTTGATGATGTCCCTCCGCAGGTCTGCTACCGACCCGTCCCTGATGGTGACTTGCTTGGGGCAGTAGGTCGCAATGATAGTGATACTTGGAAAAAAATCTGTTCCCGAAAACGGGAACGGACCGTGAACTAAAAATCACGGCCAGCTATCCAGAACAAAATTTTCTCAAATATACACCGTGAACTATGGTTCACGGCTGTGGTTCACGAATATGGGAACTCTTTTTTTCCCGTGTAGGGCCGACAGGAGTGGAGACTTCTACCCCAAAAACTTCCATGGTTTTCAGCTGGAAGCTCGGCAGAAGCCGACAGCAGATGTTTCTCCTTACAGCAATGGCCAATCCTTCTCCTTCGGAGCTGGTTCGATCAAGTCTTAGAAGCCGGAAGTCAGGAAGGTAGACGTTTACCTCCGGTTTCAGGTGGGTTTAGGTGATAACGGCAATGTCGATGTTTTGTTTGTTGATGAAATCAACGAACTCGATTCTTGCTCTTGAGCGAGCAAGCGTTCCAGTTGACGGTCCATAATTATCGATGAAACGTGATGCAGCAAGAATTTGCTCGGTTCTGGTTCTGCAGGAGCGCTTGATGATGATTGCTTCTGCCATGATGGTAATGAGTTCCTCTGTTGTGATTAGCTCTTCGTTTTCATGCGATGGTGGGGCATCATCTCGACGCCACGATAGTCCCGGTGAGACATGTAATTATCATTGAATCGGGCTGGTCTTTTCATGTTAGAACGTTGACGAAGCGTAACTTTGTTCGGAATATGCTTACTGCATTGTGGTGAACCTACCTGGAAATTCGCCGAGTCTTCTTCTGAAATTGTTACCATTCCGCTGCAATCTGTGTGTTGATGAATGTCGTCTTGATCTATGATGTTACTTTGAACGTTTACCTCCTTTGCAGGTGGGGCCAGTTTCACATCCTGCACATTTCTAGCGTACTGTACCCCATTGTTACTCATAATTACAACCTTTGCTCCGGTTCTAGCCACTACAGTGAAGCGTTCCGAAGAAAACATTGGATCGCTTTTGCATTTTCTTTGCTGGCTCATTAACACAATGTCACCAACCTTGATATTACATTCTTCCGCACCTCGTACCTCGTCTGCATAATGTTTGCTGTACAATTTTGCTTCTGCATCCATCTCTCTTACATTCTCCCTGTCTAACTCCTTTGAACGAGAATCTGTCCACAGACTGGGAAAAGTTCCACGATATTTGTAGCCAACCATTAATTCAAATGGCGTAACCATGAGCCGTGCATGTAGAATTAGTGTGTTATGATTGTGTACGAACGTGTCCAGGCTCATATGCCAATTAGTCCCATCAAGTGAGGAAGCTGATACAGCCTTTATTATAGACTGGTTCTGGCGTTCTACGAGTCCATTTGATTGAGGGCTTAAGGGTATTGATTTTCGAACGTGTACTCCCTTATTTTCCCAAAACGAACAAAATATTGAGCTGCTGAATGGAGGGCCGTTGTCGCTTTGTAGAATACGAGGACATCCCCAAAGCTTAAAAATATCACAAAGTGCAGCATTTGTAGCTTCTGCTGTTTTGCGTTTCATCTCGACAACTGAGAGGTAGCGGGAGTAAGTATCTACCACCGTTAAAAAATCTCCCGATCCATATCCCGGAATGGAGAGAAAATCCGTCTGAATTATCTCCCAAGGCCCGTCAGGAAGATCGCGAGATGAAATTGGCAACGGACGATTTTTCCGGGACAGCATGCAACAGGTTTGGCATTCTTTAACAAACTGTTCTGTTTCTGAAGCCATGCGTGGCCACCAAAAGAACTCACGCATAAACCTTTTCATGGTGACTTCTCCCACATGCCCCCCATGAGCAGATTCCAAGGCCCTTTTTCGCAGTGAACTGGGCAAAACAATTTTATCGTCTTTGCATACCAATGAGCCAAGGTAGTGCAGATGCTTCTTCTGCGCTTCGTATCTACTTAAATCATGTGGCCATTTGTCGTACTTTAATGCCTTGCGAAGATGACTCAACTCTTCGTCCAATTCAGCTGTCACTTCGATTTCTCCAAGAGAGATGTCCATATTTCCTGTATCCAAAGCAAACAACACGTGGTCTTCTGAGCTGTCTTCAAAGGGTTCGGCATCTTGAGACATCTTTATCAACCTTGATAAAACATCTGCAACATTATGTTCGCCTGGAACTCGCTCAATTGTAAAATCAAAAGGCTGCAGTCGTAGCGCCCACGCTTCTGCTTGTGAAACCGCACGTTTGCCGATCCGATGTTTCCCACCAAAAATAAATTGATTGGCTTCGGCATCAGTTCGGATTATGAATGATCTGCTGGACAAATAGTATGCAAAACGTTCCACTCCCCATACCACAGCCAATGCCTCTCGGTGTGTTTGGGGATATCTCTTTTCAACTGCCGTTAGAGCTTTTGAGGCACATGCGATGATTCTTGGTATTTTGTGGTCGTTGAACTGCACTAAGACAGCTCCGAGGCCGATAGCCGATGCATCGACAAATAGTTCTGTTCTGTCCGAAGTATTGAAGTATCCGAGTGTTTTAATCATCTTCAGAGCAACTCGTGTTCTTCTTCAGCTGACCAATAGAAGGTATCTGCTTGTGCTAACGCCCGTAATTTTTCAGTTTTATTGGCTCGATGTGGCACAAACTTATCAACGAATGTCACCAGGCCCAAAAAGCTCTTTACCTCCGCTATCGTGTCCGGTCTCCTGAAGTCTTTTCTGGCACTTATTTTCTTTTCCTCGATTTGCCACCCATCCGAAGTGAGCCGGAATCCTAAGAACTTGACGGATTGACTCTTGAAGGTGCACTTGGAAGCATTGATTTTCACGTTGTGTTCCCGTAGGCAGGTCAACACTGCATCTAGGTTTTCGTCATGCTCTTCTTGGGTTCTTGCAAAAATGAGAATATCGTCCAAATAATTCTTCACGCCTTTACAGCCTACAAGGATTTTCCTCTGTAGCACTTCTTGGAAAATGTCCGGTGCGTTACATAGCCCAAAGGGTAACCTGACGCACCGAAACATTCCGAATTCTGTACAGAAATTCGTGAGATGGCGGCTATTCTCGTGGAGCTCGATGTGAAAGAACGCATTGGACATATCTATAGTCGAGAACCACTGTGCCCCGTCTAGTTCTGCCAAAATCTTCTCCAGACATGGCATGGCAAATGGAGATCTTTCAATGCAGCTATTAGGAACTCTAAGATCGATCACTAGCCTAATATCGTCCTTGCCCTTAGGTATGGCTAGAATCGACGAACAAAATGCATCGTCCATATCGTCCGTTACGCGCTCAATGATGCCCGCTGCCAGAAGCTGATGCAACCGTTTCTCAACAATCGGTTAAACAGCTATCGGAATATTCATGAAGACATTACGGCATAGTGGTCTCGATTGGTCGTAACTCAATTGTACTGGTGTAATATTGAATTTGGGAAAAACTTCGTCCACCATCACCGAAGCAATTTCATCGGCTTCGTACCAAGGGTGTGCCAAGGACTTCTCTGAGTTTATAGGTACTTGCAACCCTAGCAATAGTACATTGTATCGGGTTGCCGTCGGCCTTCCTAACAGAGATCGGCATTCTTTGACAACGTAGAATTTTTCAAGAAAAGTTGGACGATCGTCGGATATATGCAGGAAGGCCTCAAAAGTGAAGCTTACTGGTATTTCGCCGTCAGTTGCATATGCTTTTAGCGGTCGATCTGTACTATATTGGATATTGAACATTTCCTTTCGGTATCTATAGTCACTACGCAGTAGACCAAATCGATCCTCAGTTAGGGTATTGACCTGGGCCCTCGAGTCAATAAGAAACTCGCACTCTAATCCTGCAACTGGAAATAAATCCATTGTATTTATGGAATGGGAATCGATGTATCATCATTAACATTGATATACAAGAAAATTTGAATTTTTATCCATTTAATTATACTTTATTTCAAAAAGAAATCAAATTCACTGTTTATTTTAAACGAAACATATTAATTTAAAGCTTGTATATCAAAACGTTAAACAATGATACATTAAATAGCAATGTCCACACATACATTTTCATCAACAGCTTTTTCTTCTGTCTTAGCAACCGTGTCTGCATCGATTGAAGCAATCTTACCAATGTTGATGTTTTGATATTGTTAAGTTATTAATGAGATAACATGAGACTTATACCTACTACAGAGGGGACGAAACCGTAGCCGCATAGGACTGACGGCTCGGATTAGCCGGATGGTTTGGCACCTCAGCAGTTGGCGGGACCGATGCAGCAGCAGCAGCAGCAGCAGCCAAACTGTTGTTGAGCGGTAGTGGCGGAAGAATCGGAATCGGACGCCGTTGGCTAATGGCGGGGAAATTCTGCTCATTGCGTGCCGGTACCTTTTTTCGACCCGGCTGGTTCTGCGTGGAGGCCCACAGTTGGCGCATTGTGGATCGGCGTTCTCCATCCTCTCGCATTCTTCGGGTGCGTGTTGCTTGCCACATTCGTTGCAGCGATGGGCCATGTGGCAATTTTTGGTCCCATGCCCAAACTTGAGGCAGTTTGAGCATTGGGTGACGTTACGGGGGCGAGGTTGGTAGCGTTCCCACTTAACCACGATGTGGAAAAGCGCCCGAATACACTGCAGGTCCTTCGAACACGTTGTGTTTCGCTCGAGGTGGACCAAATACAGCTGGTCACGGTACTTACGGGAGACGTCGTGCCGATTCATCTGGAAGACTTGCAACGGCTTTAGACCGTTCTTCTTCAGCTCATCCGACAGCGCGGCGATTTCCATGCCGGGTAGACCACGCAGGACCACCTTGAACGGCTTGTCTTCCTCGACATCGTGAGAGGGAGAGAGAGAGGCTGTCCCTTGTAGTTTTTCAATTTCAAGATTTCCTAATAAATGTTCAATCTTTCACATCCCGAAAATCAACCAATTCGCGATCTAAATCTAAATCCCAAAAAACTGTCTGCGTAGTTAATGAACAGCCCCTAAATGTGGTTTGCTTAAAATTTATTTCCCGGAAAAAAGTCCATGTCTTTTTCGGGTTGTTGTTAAGAGGGGGATGGGGTTTTACATACATAATTTTCCAAGTCTCATTCCTCATTGTGGTGGTCATGGTCACGTCGTGATCCAACTTTAGCCACTGACTTGGTCGCCGTCCGAAGCAATAATGAGCAGAGTCAGACTTGACTTTTTTGACTTAAATGATCTATATTTCTTGTGCTTGTGTGGTTTACATGTATGAATTTTTCAAGTGACACAGATGCGTCTTTTCAACTTTAGTACAGTGAGATTTTAATTATTATTTACAGCTTCTAGTCCTATCAGGCCTATTTTAAAGTATGACCACCTTGGTGGGATTGGTTTGATTTGAATTGGAAAAAGGAGACTACTTATAACTACTATTTACAACTACAACTAACCTACAACTACTATATACACCTAACCTACTATATACAAATTGCTTATCAAAGCATGTTCTGATAAATTACATTTTTGTGCAAATTTAGTCTTAATTTCGTTGATTCTGGAATCTATTTTGGCAATGCCTGCCTCTTCATGTAAATTTGTTATTCTAGTGTCAAAAGGACGATCAAGTACCATCCTCAGCACTCTATTCTGAGCGTCCTGAATTTTGTTCCTGTGAATCTGTGCACATGATTACCACACCGGAGCTGCGTAGAGGATCGCTGGTGCTATGATTTGTTTGTAGACAGCCAGTTTGTTCACCCTTGAGAGGCGGGATCTGCGGCAAATCAGCGGATACAGACACCTAACCAAGGCAGAACACTTGACTACTGTTTTCTCTACATGCGAACGGAAGAGGAGCTTTTCATCGAACAACATCCCGAGATAGGTTACTTCGGCAGACCACTCAACCGTTGTGCCATCCATGATTACAGTACAAGATGGAGCCGGTTTCAGTTTCGGCGATTGCCGATGGAGGAACATGATCGCTTGTGTTTTGGAGGCATTGATTTTGATTTTCCACGTGGTGGCATAATCAGCAAAGGCGTTAAGGCATCGTTGAAGTTTGTTCGTTATTTCGCGAGGCATCCGTCCTTTGACGGTTATTGCGGTATCATCTGCGAACAGGAAAAACACGCAACCGTCTCCGAGGGGGAAAATGTCGGAAGTGTAAATGCTGTAAAGCAAGGGGCCCAGAAGACTGCCTTGCGGGACACCTGCTGGGATGGAAAACGTGTCTGAAAGAACACCATTCAACGATACCTTAAACGACCTTTGCTGGAGGTAGTTACGGGTAATTTTAACCAGATGTAAAGGAAAGTTGAAGTTACAAAGCTTGTACACAAGTCCATCATGCCAAACTTTGTCAAACGCCTTTTCAACGTCTAACAAGGCCATGGCTGTGGACTTGGATACAGCTTTGTTACTTCGGATGTTATTCATCACCCGTACTAGCTGATGATTGGTGGAGTGCCCCTTTCTGAATCCAAACTGTTCCGGAAGGAGAATGTTATTTTCCTCGACAAACTTGAGCAAACGATTGAGAATGAGTTTCTCGAACAATTTGCTCAGCGCTGAAAGGAGGCTGATTGGTCTGTAGCTTGAAGGCAATGTTGGATCCTTACCGGGCTTGCGGATTGGTATGATTTTTGCTACTTTCCAGATGCTTGGAAAGTAGTGCAGTTCCAAACATCTGTTGAAGATAGTGGTTAGAAGAGACTGCACTTTCATGCTGAGTCTCTTCAAGATCAAGTTAAATATACCGTCAAACCCGGGAGCTTTCATGTTCTTGGTGCATTTCAGCGCTGAGCAAATCTGTTGTACTGTAATCATATCCGCCGGATGCACGACACAAGGGGAGGCATCTAGGTTTCGAACGCATTGCGCAACCTGATCTTCGAGCGGACTTTGGTTAGTCGAGAATGGTCTGGAGCGGTCGTCCAGATTCTGGACAACACGCCCGAAACTTTCATTTCGGAGTGAGTCCATTCTGGAAGCAATCTGCCTGTTCAGATTGGCCATTTCACGTTTTTTGCCTAGATCTCCAGTTCTCTGAAACTGACGTCTACGCACATTTCTCAACCGAATCAATTATAGGGTGTGGGAATCAATAGCAACAAACTTACCCCTCACAGGAACTTGTCGAACGTATGCCTCGTCAGCCATGGATATGGCCTGTTGTAGTCCTTCCAACGTCCGGTCGATGTCATCTACGGTGTCGAGCGGTGGATTTTCATCGATTTTGCTGTCCGCCATTCGTCCGTACTGCACCCAGTTGACATGGTCGTAGTCCTTACGCAGGCAGCTTCTAGCAGGAACCACGTTGACACCGACTTCAGTCACCACCGGTTGGTGGTCGGAGCTGAGATCGTTGTGCGCCTCCGGCTTGGATAGTACGATGTTCGACAAAAAAAATCCAGGGTGGAGGGATTTCCCGCCGGAGCGATAAAAGTTGGTACGTCTGGAAACTGCACAGTGTACAGTCCATGTTGTGCGTGGTCGATCAATAGACATCCGTTTAGGTTCCGCTGGTAGTTCCGCCAAGCTTCATGGCGGGCATTCAGGTCGCCCCCAACGATGAATCGGGAGCTGGTACGGGTGATGGCGGTCAGGTCGTTCTTAAATTGGGTTCCTAGTCCGTTGCTAGCAGTACACTGACGTGGGCAGTAAACAGCGATAAACCGGACGTTTCCAGTTGGTGATTCCACCTCCACACTAACGGCCTCGATGATAGAAGAGCGGATGTATGGTAGAGTGCAGCACTTGATTCCCTTTCTGACGATGACCGCTACACCACCCCCTCTGGAGCTGGTGGGATCAAATCGGATAATGTTGTGGTCAGGCAACCAGAAGCTGTCACCGGACTTTAGATGGGTCCCGGTTAGAAGACCCACATCGATGCAGTGCTTGCGGAGGAAGTCGGCAAGCTCAATCTGTTTAGCTCTTACAGAGCAAGCGTTCCAAGTAGCGATGATTAGCGGTTTAGACACCATACTGGATGATGAAATTACCGAGCACTTGGATCTATTCGGGCTTATTGCGGCACTTACGTAGAGCACCGGTCATGTTGATGAAAATCTCCATCAATTCATCCGCTGAGAACAGATCGGGATTATTTGGTTGCGCTGTTGGTCTTCTCCAGAATCCATGGGGGGGATGGAGAGCTTAGTCCGGCAGAAGATCCAGACGTTTCTTGAAGTAGGGCGGATCACACCCTTGGATTTGCTTGTCCATGAAGAGGCGGAAAGTCCTCCGCCCTGAAAGCCGGAGCCTTATCCTTCCTTCGTCCTGATTGATTGTTGGTGGACGCCTGTTTTCGGATGCGCTTGAAATCCTCGCGTTTAGGGCACTGCTTGTTGGATCCTTGGTGAACACCACCACAGTTGGCGCATTTGGACGCCACAGCGTGGCTTGATGTTGCAGTTGCGGGTGCCGTGTCCGAAGTTCTGACACCGTTGGCACTGAGTCACATCACGATGGCCGCCACGGTATGGCTCCCAGCGGACGATGATGGAATTGATGGAGCGGATGGCTTTCAGCGCGTTGAGCGTCACCGTTCCCTTCTGGAAGTGTACCAGGAAAAGGCAATTCGGATACGCCTTCAAATTTTCGTCCTTCTATAAACTTCGGGTCGAAGTTTGGTATGCCCCTGGTTTCTCACCGGGAATGTCGTGGGTAAAGAATTCCACCTTGGAAGTCCTCAGGTGGGCGACGACCAAGTCATACTCCGCTTTGGTACGGAGCACCACCTTGGTGCCGACTCTGCCCAACTTGTATTCGGCTTTAACGCCCAGCGTCGCTAGATCTGCGATGAGCTCATTAAGATGGGCATTTTTCACTACCAATGGATGTAGCTTCACTTTTGCCGCACTCAGGCCGGCAGAATTTTCGTTGTCGATGGCGTCGCCGAAATCACCGATGTCGCTGGCGTTCCTCTTCTTTGATCGCTTGACCGTGGCGGAGGTGGTATTCCCAACATCGGTGGAAAGAGTAGCGTACCTATTTGAAATAGGTACACTCGTGCTACCCTCACCACTGTTCTTCTCCGCTTTCTCACGGATCTTGCTCCGGGAGCGCTGTCTTCCCATCACACGATGCGATCGACACTACTGACGAAGCGAATAAACATTTGGAATATACTATCGAACAACTCGACAGAGCGAGCACAAACCGGACTGAACTGCTTGACGGACAAGCAAAGGATTGGATGATGAGCAGAGGCACGACAGCAGCGCTGTTTTATATCTTTTCAGGTTCAAGCAGAAAGATGTGCAGCCGCACCTGACAGGATTTCCCGCCGTTTTTTTATGAATGGGGCGGGGCAGAAAGTTTCTTTTGTGCAGAATATGTAAAAAAGGATGGACTTTGGATGTTAATCCAATTGCATATATAGAGGTACCAGATATGTTTTACAGTCAGTTGTTGGTAATTCATCGAACAGAGTGTCCATCCAACCGGGAAAACCGGGAAATCCTGGAATTAAAAACCGGGAATTCGGATCTGCCAGGAAAAATGCGGGAAAACCCAAAATGTTAATTTTCGGTCACTCCTAACCCCATTCACTGTGCAATTTCACTGATTCTGGCCAATCACGGAGTAGCAACCATTGATTTGTGGAGTCAGTCTAAGCCGTCTAAGCATGTCTGATGCAGAGAAGCAAGCTACTGATTTAATTTTCAGATCTGTATGACAAGGTTGCAAATACTCATTTCAGCTAAAAAAAAAATGTTTTTTTTTTTTAATTATGAAATATATTGGATAATCCAAAGCTATGTTGATCATTATAACATTAAATTTTGAATAACAAAGGATAAGACAATCTTATTAAAATGTCGTAATAATACCGCTAACCAAGGAAAAATGATTTATATAATTGTCATAAAAGTTGACGATACAAATACTAATGAGAAAAGGAATTCCGCATTTCCTTTTCCCAAGTCCTTTTCCTCTCCTTCCCTTCCCTTCTTCTCTTTTCAGAAAGCGAGTAATGGCGCTATAACCATATGCCATATAGGGCTAGGACAAGAGTTAGTGCTCAGGTCCCAACCGCTAGAAGAAAATGGTAGCGAGCAAGGGCGCTATAACCTAGGCGAATACAGCATTCCCTCCGTATAGGTTACGTCCGCACACCGCTCTCTGTTGTCCTTCGACTGAGGTCGGCTGGATCGATTGAGGGATGGCAGTGGGTTGGCGGTGCCGTCCACGCTTGTACGGAGGGAGGACTGTACGCTCGAACACAAGGGGTAAATACCTGTGTTCCATCCCAGGAGATCGGACAATCAAGGAGTGTACATTAACTTTCTTAGCTCTGTCACTCCCAACGATTTATATAGCCTATTTTCAAATCCTGCATACGGAGCGGTTGGTACGGTATGTCCCCGCTCTTTGATTACCTGTGGATTAAATGTTAACCACTGTCTATACTTATTAAGTAGACATGGTAAACATTCACTTCCACAAAAATTAACTAAACGCTACACAGTAGGCCTGGCCGCTTTATTGTTTGTTTCACATCCTTGATGTGCAGCAGGCATTAATAATGACAAGAAAAATGATAGATGTATCATTTTCCAGGATTCTTTCAAGTACTGGCTGTGTATGTGTAGACTAGACTAGACTAGACTAGACTGAAGTAGCTCTAGTATTAAGGCTGAGCGAGACATATCCTGTTACGAAGCTACTTCAAGATAGAGAAGCAGATTCATGCCGTCTCAAACTCCTTGCAAACTCCGATCATGCTTGGCATGAAAATGTTCGACACCGGACATAGAGATAAATTAAACATTAATTTCTGCACTGCACTGTGTGCTAACCAGATACCAAGATTAGGCCATCTTTGAATATCGAGGTTAGTCTGTAAAACATAAAGATCTGAATCCATACCTCTCACTCCAAAATCATGAGTTCAAATCTCACCCTGATAAAAAAAAAACGAATGATCCGAGCGTGTGAAAATTACTATAAATAAAGAATACTTTCCTTGAAATTTTGCTAAGTATTCTCAAATCATCTGCTGTAAAGATTCTCTTAAGCTTATTTCAAAAATCATTATTGGAATTTCTTTGCATTTCTCTTCTCAATTCCAATCCCCAATTGAGAATAACATATTTTGACCTTACTACATATTACGAACTGTATTCTTTGGGGTCATCAGTTAAGCGAAATAATAATCTATGCTTCAAGTAATGATTTGGGTTTTATTATGCGATAAAACTTGTGATGGTACTTGGGGTATTTTACCATATTTAACTGTTTTAATTAAACAGGGAAAACTAGGTTAGACAACTGAAAAAAAAACAAAACAACAGGCTTTTAAATTCTTAAATAGAATGGCCAGAGTGTATTTGTTTCAAGTCCGTTATCTTCAAGAAAAATTAGAAAATATATGATTTTTTCCATTGTCTATGATCTCGAGACATCAAATTTTCTGGGTTTCGAAAAAATAAACTCTGTTTCCGATATCTCTTCCTCAACTTGAAAGTTTTCCAAGCCTAATATGTTGAAAAATGGTCTATGAAACTTTCTAAGCGCTAGAGATTTATTCAAAGACCTGATTTTCGACAAATCTTTGAAAGCCGGAAGCTTTAGTTTCGGCGAACATCTATAAATCATGTAGCAGAATCTTCTTTGTTTGAAAAAGTTACAAGCATTCTTTGTCGAGTGTTGTGAGATGCATGCACAAAGCTGCTTTGCTAACGCTCTCACTTGCACACTAGCGCTGCGTAGTGAGAAAATTCTGAATTCAGTGCCAACATTTCAAAGTGCATTTGTAAACAATGGTTTTAGTCGTCGATTTCTCGTGAATGAAAGCTCACTCATAAAAATGACACCCGCAGGTAGAGAAATGTTTTCTGTATCAGCTAGTATTGGTAATCTGGAAGGGTGGCCTTTTATTTGCGAGAAATCGGCGGCTAAAGCCATTGTTTCAAAAGCAATTACGCCCCTTTTAAATGTTGGCACTGAATTGTGTAAATTTCTCTCAAGATCCGTATTATATATTTTGAGTCCAGATATAAATATTAACTTCTAGATAAACATTTCAAAAGGTCTTATCTGCTTTGATTGATTCTCTTTATCGACTATCTCTTTTGATGACCAGGGCTCTGCAAACAGATTTCGGGCTAATTTTGCCAAATAGTCTTATACAGAAGATTCTAATGTGTACTAAAAAATACTGCAATATCTGGTTTCAGGAGAAAAAAAAAATTATCGTAATTATAAGAAAAACGACTTCGAAGCATACTAGGCTGATTCCAGAAGTTATTTGGGAAGAGTACCATTGAAAAACCTAGTGAAATTCGTTAGATTAAAAAATCGACAAATGTATGAAGTCGAGCGATGGCAATTCAATAAGTCTATTTTTAAATACTTTAACACCGGTTTTTTATAATCTTCAATTTAATGTATTTTCTGTCTTTTCTGCTTCATTCCAGATTCGGTTGAAATCCATCGTTCGAGCCACGTACAAACTAACCGAGTCACATCGATCATCCGGTTCGGTTGAAACCACACAAAAAAATACACACATATTTCATCGATTCCACCAGCTCTAATCTCCAAACAAAACAAAAAATATTACCACGGAAGGTAAGCACCGACAGACACACATGCCACAAAAGTCAATCTCTGCCCGACGTTCGCTGGCAGACTAAGAAATCACTTCAATAAACAATTATTCCTCGTCTCGCCCCTCACAGGAACCTGCTACCGTCCCAGGGATCAGCGGGGTAAGCCGATTTGCCTCGAGTACATCAACGACGACAACGACGGCGGCAACGTCACTAAATCAATCGATTTGAAACCATCACTACCATCATCATCATCATCATCATCATCGTCGTCGGTACTCAGCACACGATTCCCACCTGACCCGGTTGAAGTGCTGCATCGCACGCGCACGTTTGTTTAGACGTCAACAGCAAAAAAAAACAGCCCGAATCGATTGTGACCTGCCCCGGCTGTGTAAAGTTCCTGACAACGGCTGACTGCGGTGGCAAATACGATTACCACAAAAACCACTGCGGGAGGAACATCAACGTCATCTTCATCAACGTTTGTCATCGTCGTCGTCCTGGCGGTGGTCTAGACCCGGACCCAGTCACAAAGGCACAGTTCGTAATTTGATCAAAAAGCTCCACTCCACACGGAAGGCAAGTGATGTTATCGACGCAGTCATACTCCACCGTGGGAGACGCCAGCACTAGGACAATCGATAATAGGGCGAGATTTTCAGAATCGAGTAAGAGACCGGGCCTGGGGACCGAGCAGCCACTTGAACCGGGAAAAATACTGCTTTCGTCGTCGTACCAAATCGAATAAATATCAAATCAGAAGCAGGTAACTACCGGCATCAGGTAGATCGAATTATCGTTATTGGATTCTTCCAAACCTGCCGCTCGCACACACACACACGCCATAGCAAATCGAGTGAAGTGAGCATCGAATCGCCCTCCCGACAAGAGACAGGAATGGGGGCGTAAGCCGGACCCCCAATCCGGTAGCACCCTCTTTATGTATGGATCCAACGGTTTTGCCACTGCTGTCGACTTTGTTTCAATCGCCCCGGCAGGCCCTCGTCACCCAGTCAGCGTCCAGCGTGGCCGAAGTCACGGCTGCAGCCATAGTCAATGCCACCGCAACGGCCAATTTCCTCGAGTACCTCCTAACCGGTAACACCAGCGTTGCCGCCGCCGCTGCTACATCACTGCCTGCCCTAGCCGATCATCTTGCCCCGGTGCACCACCAAACCACAAGCTCTCTATTCGACTTCGGTACCTCCGAGAGCATCGACACTGCGGACCCCACTTCCAATGTACTGACCTTCCAGACAATCGTCATTAGCATAGTTCTCCTAGCCGTAATCATCGGGACCATCGTCGGCAATGTGCTGGTGTGCGTAGCCGTGTGCCTGGTGCGGAAGCTCCGCCGACCCTGCAACTACCTGCTGGTCTCGCTGGCCATATCCGATCTCTGCGTGGCGGTCCTGGTGATGCCCCCCGCCCTGCTGTACGAGGTGCTCGAAGAATGGAAGTTCGGGACCGCCTTCTGCGACATCTGGGTGTCGTTCGATGTGCTGTCGTGCACCGCCTCCATCCTGAACCTGTGTGCCATCTCAGTTGACCGATACTGGGCCATCACCAAACCCCTGGAGTACGGCGTCAAACGTACCCCGCGGCGCATGATTGCGTGCATTGTGCTAGTCTGGCTCGTGGCAGCCTGCATTTCGCTCCCACCACTCTTAATCTTAGGCAACGAACACATGACCAACGGCCAGCCGTCCTGCTCGGTTTGCCAGAACTTCTTCTACCAAATCTATGCCACCCTCGGCTCGTTCTACATCCCGCTGGCGGTGATGCTCTTCGTGTACTTCCAAATCTTCCGTGCTGCTCGGCGGATCGTCAACGAAGAAAGGCGTGCCCAACAACACCTGAAAAGTGCCGTCAACGGGACTGCTAGCACTCCGGAGAAAAAGCTCGGCCCTGGCGGCACCGTACTGGTTAGCACCCCGCAGCACAAACGTCTACGCTTCCAGCTGGCGAAGGAACGGAAGGCTTCCACCACCCTCGGCATCATCATGTCGGCCTTCACCATCTGCTGGCTGCCGTTCTTCATCCTCGCACTGGTGCGGCCCTTTCTCGGCGAAGACCACCGCACCCTGTCGTCCCTGTTCCTGTGGCTCGGATACGCCAACTCGCTCCTGAACCCGATCATCTACGCCACCCTCAACCGGGACTTCCGGAAACCGTTCCAGGAGATACTGTACTTCCGGTGCTCGAGCCTGAACAGCATGATGCGCGAGGACTTCTACCACAGCCAGTACGGCGATCCGGGCTCGCAGCGTCTGGTCGTCGGGAAGGAGGGCAGCGCCCGGGAAAGCTTCCTATGAACCGAAACCGGTAATGTGTAATGTACTGCGTAGTCAAGAGTATTATTAGTAGAACGATGCGATACGATGCGAACGATCGACGGTATCCGTTGGTCGAGCGGATGATTTAAGTTTTGTATAAGTTGCAAATTGATGCGGTAGATGTTAGGGATGTTTCGGATTCGGTGCGTTCGGTTGTGATTCAGGACAGACTTGGATGTGGGTTGGCTGAGAAATGGAATATCATTTGACACCCTTTTGGAAGGCCATTAAGGCTCATTGAGAATGAACTACTCCATGTTTTCCGAGAAGATCGTTTGAGCCTAGCTAGAATGACTGGTTAAAGAAGATGTTATGAACCTGACTACAGACCCAGAAGAGGTGGTTTGAGGCAGTGTAAGTTGAAGACCCTTTGGAGCAGAGGTGTAAACTGTGATTACATTCGCTTCGTTGTCGTGGGCTATAATTTTTTTATTCTCGTTCACTCATGCTCTACCACCTCACTCCTCTCGCACAGCACGAACGGTAGAACAACGTTCACGTAATAGGAAAACTGTCAAATAACTATCATATCAACAGCGACATTTTGTGCTAATTCTTATGTTTTTTGAATAATTCAACTATTTCTGATCAGCAATGTTTCCTCTCGCCTATCGTTGCATAATATATTGATAATTGTCATAAGCACGGCATGAATAGCTGTCACAATACAGCTGGTACGGGTCGAATCTAATCGGCGGTCTTCGTAGACGTGAAGAGCGGCGAGGTACCTGGACAGCTGTTTCGGTTTCTACTGATCTAGGTGGCACAGGGCTTGTTGTCGAGGACGATGGGACTACGGACGTAGACGCAGACGTGATGGATGACGGCTGACGAAGATCTGTTGTCGATTCCGGAGTAACCCAAACTACCCAAGTAACAATTTTGGTTTTATGAGGGTTCTGTATACCAGGATTCAGACTTGTAGAATGTTTTAAATCTTCGATAAAACTTGCAATGTTACTTGGGTAGGTTCGGAGAAGCTGGCGTGGATGGCGCAAGACTTGCTGTGGTGTCGAATGCTCAACCGGCGTTTCGAGCGTAGATGGCGTTTGTGCAACCGGTGCGGTTGATGGTGACGGTCTCGGTGATGTGAATGGACCTGATGGTTGTGGCTGGCTTGGCTTGTGCAGGTTCCAGGCTCTCAGTAAGAGATCCAGAGGCAATTTTTGCTTTTCTACCTTGAACGGAAACGAGCCAGACTGTCTTACTGTCGACGTTCGTTCGGCTTCGCAGCTGGTTAATGTGCGAACGAATCATGCACCTGTCTTCATCACCTGTCCCACTCGCTTCAGAATCACTCCTGATGCCCATCTCTACGAATTGTTAGAGTGCACCTTTACTGAACGACCTTGAATCTGGTTGAGCGTTCGCTTCCCGAATGGCTGGTGGATGGCATAAGTCCAGGCTGGTCCGAATTCTGCGCCCAAACATGACTTCGGACGGAGATCTGCCTTGTGCTGCTGACAGGTTCGGTGTGGTTCGGTAGTTCAACAGAAAAGTGTCCAGTGCTTCCTGAATTTCGAATATTTTCGACCGCTTGCTTAAAGGTGTCCACGAAACGCTCGGCTTGGTCGTTGGACTACGGATACGATACCGTTCTCGAGGCAGAATTGTGCGAACTCGGTACTGGTGAACTGCGTACCGTTGTCGCTGACTAGCATTTCTGGCATACCAAGGCGAGCGAAGAGACCTCGTCGGATTCCGATGGTTGCAGTGGCTGTTATCGACTTGGTTCTGACGATTTCCACCCACTTCGTGTACGAAGCAACGCTAAGCAGGAAGTACTCTGCTTGGTGGTGCTTTTGGTGGGCTCTTGGCTGCAACTGCGCAGTGATATCCGAGTCGATAGCGCAATCGCCTTCATGAGCTGGATGCCAGGATGACCACAATGGAGAGCAACGCATCCGGAAATCGGTCGGAATCACTAAACGTTCGGCAAACATCACGCACCCTTGAACCGTAGATAGCGAATCACTCCGGTCGAAGAATTGCTGGATCTCACGGTCCGAAATTGTCATTTTGAACAGTGGCCAACCTTGCTAAGTACAGGGTTGGAACGGGTGGCTTGCTGTATTGCCCTGAAACTGAGAGGAAGTGCGTTAACTCGATCTCCGTGATGATCCTTGGATACGACGAAGTCTTCCTCTGGCTTGACGTGTCGATCAACCGGGACAGGATATCGGCGTTTCTGAATTTCGTTCTATTCACGTAGACAATGTTGAAGTAGTAGAGCAGAAACTGTAGAGCATAACGTTGTAGCCGGTGTAGACTAGGACGCCATTTTTCGACCCGAAGATCCGAAGAAGTGGAGCGTGATCAGTTTGTAGTGTAATGCTCGGACCTAACAGCATCTTGAAGAACTTGGTCACAGCGAAGATGATCCCGAGCCCCTCATGGTCTGGCTGACTGTAGGCTTGCTCGGCGGCTGGCAGTGCTCTAGAAGTGTGCTGCACGACCTTAGTTGACCCGGCTGGAAACTTCTGACTAATGTTCGCACCAACTCCAACCTATGACGCATCCGCTGCTCGCGTTGTTGTAGTACGTCAGAAGCAAATCTGAGGTCAGAATCCTTGGTGCTTTCCACTGACCAGACGGATTTCAAGTCGGCTTTGAGAAGCTCATCCAGTCGATATCGCAGCGTACGCATACTCGGAACTCGCTCCCAGAAACGATCGAACTCCAGAGACATCGTTGAGATGTCCCAGGTACTTGATTTGACGCTGGTCAAATGAGTACTTTTCCGCTTTGATGGCGAATCCGAATTCCTGAATTCGACTTAGGACGGCTTGGAGGTTGCGTCAATGATCCGCGTTGTCGACTCCGCCAACCAGAACATCATCGAGATACCCCGAAGCGCATTTGAGTCCAGCGAACGCTCCGGGTGCTGCCTTAACTCCCGGTGGAAGCCGATTGTACCGATGTTGATGGTGAGCAACTCTCAACAGCTTTCGTCTACCTCCATTGGTAAGAACGCATCTGATTTGAATGAAGACCTTGCACTTCGCCAGCCCCGCGAAGATTTCCTGCGGTAGAGGAAATGGGTTCCGATGCGGCTGTAGAGCATCATTGGAGCTGCCCACTCCGAGAAATTCGCCCGGTGATGATTGTGGCACGTTTCAGCGGGTCCAAGTCCGCGTCGATTGCGTACTGCACATGGCGTAGGCTAGGGGTCTCTTCGGTCGGAACACTGGGCATTTACCTTCCCTCAACGTGAACTTCACCTTGGTCTCCGAGCACAACCCTGGTTCATCGTAGAACACCGCTGGAAAAGCTGCTTGGAGGGAGTTGATCGATGTTGGATAGCTGCTGATTTGATTGCAGAACTGACCCGAGGTTAAACTTATCGATTAAGTCCAGCCCAAGCAGATTGAGCTGCTGCTTGACCACGAAAAGTTGACCTTGACGCTGTTTCCCTTTGATTGCAACTTCACAGGAACACTGAAACTTCAGCTTCAAGGGTTTGCCCAGTTTGAATTGTTGCAGGACTTGCTGTGGGTTTTCCGATATGCTGCCATGATTCCTCGGAAATGACGCTGATATCCGACGCAGAATCAAGTTGGAGACTGATCTGCCTGCCGTTGAATTCCGCTTTCACAAATCTCCTACTCTTCCGGACGTTCTTCACCTGCACGAGTACCGCTTGCCTGGGGATTTCAACTTTATGGCGCTGGAGCAATACCCGTTTTGTGGCCCACCGTATGTTCCAACAAGGCGTTTCTGGACCGGCACCTCGCTGATTCGGGGATCTTGAACCTGGCGATCCTCGTCCTGAACGGTAATGCTTCCCACCAAACTGCTTCCGCTTCTGCTATCGACGAAGACGCTGCTTCTATCAATGGCTTCTTCACAGCAGACAATAAATCGATCCCATTCTGACGAGTTTTCGTTTAATTTAAGAATCAGGAAAACCAAAACCAATAAATAAAATCGCAGCTGGTGTGACGCACAATGCTGCGAAAGGTAAGCAACAACAATTCGTTCGACAGGAACTTTTCGATGACAGTTGACGGTTGTTCCGCCACCGTGAACAAGAAAAACACTGATTGAATTCGACACCGTACTTTCCTATGTTCAATCAGTAAACAAACGAATATTAGCTCAAATTTGACATGTTAAATTGTTTGTTTTGTAAATAGAAAAAAAAAATACCTATGTACAATGAATGAAACCTATATCGCTGTTATTCGGATGGTAGTTGTTTTTAATGTAAGGGTTTGACATCACAGATGCGTGTATTCTAGATTGTAAGTCACTGTTGGCACCAAATAGAGGATGAAAAATCACCCATTGTAACACAAATTCAAGTTAAGTTTCAATGTTTGTGATATATACTATCGACGGGAGGTGTTAAACCAAAAATCACACTGAAATGCAATTACATACCAAAAGAATACTAAAAACCAAAAGTGCGCGCGTACTCAGCAAATACACCCGATATTAGGCGAACCGCACGCTCGGAAAGAACTAACTCGATTGAACTTGGATATTCTTTTTGTTTTACTCGATAAGAACCTATTCACACAAACACACACAAACAAGCAAACCAACATACGGATGGTATTAGAGATCCGTTCACGAGTTGCGATCGAACCTTAGATGATATTTATACTTAAATAGTGTTGTTATATGCAATCCCTAACAAAAAAAGGCTATATAGGTATCTAGGAGAAAAAAAAAAGTTCGTTTTTGTTTTGTAAGAATGCGAATTAGCTTTTTGCCTCTGCGTAGGTATATTTGTTACATTTAAGGGAGGCGGAGGCGGTCAGCTCTGTAAGATATTATTTGTAAAACTATTCGAAAACCCAAAACGCGTTTGCCAGTCAGCTGCGCCGGAAACTGTACAGTGATATCAAAAACAAAAACCAGAAATACAATCATTGTGAAAATTTGGCTTCAAGCAAAGTTTTCACTGGAAAGAAAGCCCTCGTGGTCGGAACGAAACTTCAGTTGCCAAATTCCTTTCTAGATCAGGTGCTCGCCGGCGGTAAATTAATTAGCTTATAGTTAGTTTTTAATGGACTTGCCAATTTGGTTCCCGCGTCGAAAAGTTTGCCACTTTTCAATTAAAATCAATAATCAACTTGATTGGATGAATGGAAAGGAGGAAGAAGATGCTGACGACGACGACGACGACGGCGGGTGACCGACCAATCATGGATGATCGATTGACGAAACTTTTCGACAAAGGAAAACAATGCAAGCCACCATGGGCGCAGTTAGGGAGAAAGGGGTCAGGGCATGTGGGGAATCTGGAAACCGTAACATTTTCTGAGTTGTCAACTAGCAAGATCTGCGGATTTTAACTACACACAGATAAAAACTGCAAGGGGCAGCCCTATGGGGTTATAAGCAATGGTGACGTACGACTACGTGGTCTTATATAATAAATATTATTTGTTAATTGCAGCAGGAGCTGGTGTTGTGGAATAGAAATTTGAGCGGGGTTCTCTCTGTTTATACTCTTTAGTATGACTCGCTTGACATAGCCCACAGCGACTCAAAAAGAGCTACTGATTCCGATCAATAGCTGTGCGGCTTCTTCTTCCTTCTATGGATGGTCATGTGGGCTGCAGCTGCTTGCAGGCAGCCTTTCGTTGTGTACTGGAGAACAATGTTCAACGCCACACGCCGACAGCACTGCTGCTGCTGCTGATGTTGAGGACCGGACACTACCACACACGGTGACTGGAACTGAATCCGATCAGCGGTTGAGGGCAGCCTTGATAGCTAGTTGCTTGCGGGGAGCCTTTCGTTGTGTATTGGAGAGCACCACCACTCACCACGCGGTGATTGAATAAACACCGTTTGGTGAGACCGGATGGAATTCAACTTTGAAATCTATGTTAGGGAAATCGCTTTTCGCAGGCAATCGGTGATAATTTTAATTATCATAGCAACAGTTGCACATTCGTGCAATTTTTAATAGTGACATTTTATAAAAATGATAAAGTCATAAATTTTTCAGATGCGTAGAAATATTTCTGATCGATTGGTGATAAAATTGTTGAAATTAGTCTGGGGGCAGCAGAGTTATTAACGTTCAAAATCTTTCATAATGTTGTTACATGTTCCATTTTTGGTTTTCACAAAGTGTACCCCAATATAGAAATCACAGACGTAGCGATGCAATTCTTGTGAACGAACATCATGAAAGATTTTGCCAACATCACAAGCACACTGTGGTCCGTAACTACTGCAAAGAACTGGTATTGGGGAGCTGAGCAGCTTGCAGCATTCGAACCCATAAAGGATCGAATAACCCGCTGCACAACAACACTAGGATACTTCGCAGACAGCGATAAGACAAGTTTGTACACCGACGCATCTTCCAACGCCCTCGGGGCCGTCCTAGTACAGAAAAATTCTAGTCGACTGCCTCGCGTAATTGGATTTGCATCAAAAGCTCTCGGGGCCTCCCTTCGCTCAGTCGGTAAAGGCGCAGCTGCAAAGCAAGACCATGCTGGAGGTGGCTGGGTTCAATTCCCGGTCCGGTCTAGGAATTTTTCGGGTTGGAAAATTTCTCGACTTCCCTGGGCATAGAAGTATTATTGGACTTGCCACACAATTATACCAATGCAAAAATGGTACATCTAGATGTTAATCAACTTGCTTGGGACCAATAGGCTAGTCAAGTAGTGAGCCAATTTAAAATCGTTAGTTTCGTATTGATTGTTGGTAGTATTGTGTCGCCAGTACTAAATTAAACTTCGGAAGTCTGACCTCCGACTTCCGAACTTTCTTGCGACCTATGTGTCAATCATGACTTTGACACTTGACATTTGACATTTCTACACAAAACAAACTGTTTTGTTTGAAAACCTGGATTTCGATCATTTCGATTGAGTACATTTAAAGTTTTACTGTGATATAAAGGATTGAAACCGTGAAATATTTATCCTCAGCAGCAATGGCCAATTCGATTATACAAACGGTATGCCTCGCCCAACACCGTCTATCATGCGCTCTATGGATACTATTTCCTGGGAATTCCAAGAACGGAACTGGCCCGGATCTACGGGAAATCGTTAGCGACCTTCGGCCATTGGATCACCAAATACGGCCAACAATTCAGCGGAAACAAAGATTGCAGGCGTATAAGAAGTTGAGCGTAGAAATGAGGGAATGGCTCGTTGAACTCTATCATCGAGAACCTGTGTTGTTCCTTGAGGACGCGAAACAGAGATTTCACCAAAAGTTTTTCATAATGATTAGCGTGTCATCGATATGCATCATCTTGCATGCAGCAGGACTAACGTGGAAGTGTATCGAGCGGAGAGCCATGCAATGTGATTGTTGTGACGGCCATTAGCACTAGTGTTGTACTTTCGTCAGTCAAAATTTATCCGTTTTTCGTATGTTTTAACGTGTATTTATGTCCGCATTGTGCAGCAAAACACTCGATAGTTAAAAATCTATCACCACTATTGAAGTGCAGCTGATCCGTTAAATTCTGACGTGGTTATTTGTCGAAAATACTTTTCGCCGCAGTGGATTGCTTTTTCTCAAGCGAAGACAGATATCGTGCTTTGTGTACCAACAATAGTGCAGTGAATTTGATCTCCTTATTGCCGCTGGTTTCTGTACCATCCACTACCAGAAAGAGATGGAGCGCAAACAATGTGGACAATGCAAATCGGACATCAACGATCTCGAGCCAGTGCAGTGTGGCTTCTGTGAAACGTTCTACCACATTAGCCAGCAATGTTGTGGCTTCAGCGGAAGAGCCAACAAAGATCTGTTCGCACAGGGAAAGGCGATGTTTGTTTGCCCCGTCTGCCGAGATGAGCTGAATGGTAAAAGCGTGCGGTCCTACATAGACGACAAATTGAAATCGCACGAGCCGTCGTCGCACAGTCTGCCAGACCAGGTTCAGCAGTTATCAACGTTGGTAGAAAGCCTGAGTCAAAAGGTGGATAGTATTGCAGCGGCTCAGAACCAGTCGACCCGTCCGCTGTCTGTCCGTAACCCATCTTCCTGGCCTAGGTTGGGTGCCAATCGCGGTCAGAAACAAGTTATCACTGCTAAAACTGATCGTGGAACGAATGCGATCGACCTCAGTGGGCTTTCGGTTGCATCACTTACACCCACTCCAGCTCCCCCAAAGTTTTGGCTCTATTTGTCTGGCTTTCAGCCGTTAGTCACAACGGACGACGTTCGAAAAATCGTCGCGCGATGCCTGAATGTGACTAACTCTTGCGATGTTGTTCGTCTAGTGCCGAGAGGAATGGATATCAAAAATATGTCGTTCATATCCTTCAAGATTGGACTAGATCCTTCCTTTAAGCAGCAATCTCTGCTTGCCACGACTTGGCCATCTGGTTTGCTGTTCAGGGAGTTCATCGACGAGCCAAAAAACCGGAAGAAGTCGAATGCGGACGAGGAAAGCGATTTAGACGCAGATCCCGAGTCACCAACGGTATAGAATTCGGACGTTTTTCCGTGGACGGTGGGAACCCTCGGGTTCCCATCACAGGCGAGTATTGTCATTCTGCTTCTCGTATACCAGCACTCAATCGTTTTGCGTTGCAGCGTTTCCCCACCTCTCGTGACTCCAGTCTCCCACTGACTCCAGACACCGAAGCTGCTGACTCAACAAACACCGAACCGGGACGCATCATGGAAAGCACTGTGGAAGCCCTCGATCTCTCCAGCCCGGTCCTGCCTATCGCTGCCAGCGCTCATCATAGTCGTCCCGGACCCGTGGTTGGATGTAGAGAGAGGGTCTTCCAGCCTGCTTCTTTAGGCAAGTACCATGCGAATGTGGAATTTCCTCTTCCTGAAGTGTCTTCCAATTCCAGCGGCCCTAGTTGCAACGTTCCATCTCCCACCTTGGCTCTCTCTCCTGTCATCGAGTCTGCTCTAGTTGGCAATGAAGAAGCAGTTAATGGTATGCGGTTCTACTACCAAAACGTGTGAGGACTACGAACCAAGGTGGATTCCTTCTTTCTTGTCGCAAGCGAGTGCGATTATGACGTCATAGTGCTGACCGAGACCTGGCTCGACGACCGTATATACAGTGCGCAACTATTCGGGGACACCTTTGCTGTATATCGCACTGATAGAAATGGCTCTAATAGTGCGAAGACCCGCGGAGGTGGTGTTTTGATTGCGGTTTCTACCCGTTGGAACAGCTATATCGACCCTTCACCCGTCAGCGATGGTTTGGAGCAACTGTGGGTTAGAGTGACTATGCCGAGCCGAGTTGTCAGCGTGGGCGTAATATACCTACCACCGGATCGTCGTAACGATAGCAGCAGCATACAAGACCACGTGGATTCCATCGGTGCCATTGTTGCTAACTTGGGATTCAATGATTTTGCTCTACTGCTTGGAGATTACAACCAGCCTGCTCTCCAATGGAGGAACTCAGACGATGGGTCTATGCAAGTTGAGCCTCAAACTGCTTTGATGTCTGCAAGCTCGGCGCTTATCGATGGCTTCTCTCTGCATAGCCTCACGCAGCTCAATGGTATATCGAACAGAAATGCTCGCTTCCTAGACCTTGTTCTGTCGAACGAAGCTGCAACTCCAGCATGTGTTGTTTCGGAGGCTGTTGAACCTCTGACCACACTAGATCCTGACCACCCTGCTCTGGATGTAATGATGCAACTTCCGCCGCAGGTCGTTTTTGAGGCGCGCACCGACGATTCTCGTACCTTCGATTTTAGACGAGCTGATTATGCTGAACTTAGCGCTGCTATCTCCAGGGTCGACTGGCGACCAATAGAATTAGCTGACTGTGTTGACGATGCCGTCAATTACTTCAGGCAAACTATTTGCGATATCATGGCTGAATTTGTTCCTCTTTCACGACCTGCGCCGAAGCCCGCATGGTCTAATGGTCACCTGCGTCGATTGAAACGGTACAGGGCCAAAGCGTAACGAAGATACTGCCGAAATCGTTCATACATCACGAAGCAAGAGTTCAACCGTAGCAGTAATAATTATAGGAAATACAACCGATACTTGTACCGCCGATATGTGCTCCGTACACAGGCATCCCTTCGCAGGAACCCAAAGCGTTTCTGGTCGTTTGTTAACTCAAAAAAGAACGAAGTCGGTTTGCCTTTATCAGTTCATCTCGGTGAACAATCCGCCAGCTCTGAAACAGAAAAGTGTCGTCTCTTCGCTCAACATTTCATGAGTTCTTTTAATGATATGTCGGCATCACCTAACCAAGTTGGAATAGCAACCCGCGATACTCCAAGAGATGCGTTTGATTTTCGTTCATTCCAAATCGATGAGCATACTGTTGAATTGGCTATTCAAAGGTTGAAACTCTCGTATGCTGTTGGTCCGGATGGGATTCCCTCGTCCGTCCTAAAGCTGTGCTCTGAATCGCTACTCACTCCCTTGGCAAAGTTGTTCAACTTGTCTTTGCAGGAGTGCAAATTTCCTGAGGCATGGAAATTTTCGTACATGTTCCCAGTGCACAAAAAAGGTGACAAAAGGAATGTCCAGAACTACAGAGGGATCACATCGTTATGCTGCTGTTCCAAAGTGTTCGAGATTTTCATCAACGAGGCACTTTTCAGTTCCTGCAAAAACTACATTTCCACGGCTCAGCATGGATTCTATCCAAAGCGGTCAGTTACGACAAACTTGACTGAATTCGTGTCACTTTGCGTTCGGACCATGGATTCTGGTGGACAAGTCGACGCCGTTTACACTGATCTGAAGGCTGCATTTGATCGAGTTGACCACTGCATATTACTGGGCAAACTTGAAAAACTTGGCGTTTCTGACTCCATGATTTCATGGTTCACGTCTTATCTCACAGACCGCTCGCTCTGCGTTAAGATTGGCGCCTCGCAATCTGAAGTATTCACGAACATCTCCGGTGTTCCACAAGGAAGTAATCTGGGACCGCTTTTGTTTTCGTTGTTTATCAATGAGCTTTCTCGTCTACTGCCACCTGGATGCCGACTATTCTACGCCGACGACGTTAAAATGTACATGATCATCAATAGCATCGCTGATTGTGAGGATTTGCAACAGATTGTGGATCATATGCAAAGCTGGTGCTCCCGTAACTACTTGACGCTTAGCATCAATAAGTGCAATGTGATATCCTTCTACCGTAAGAAGAAACCGATCAGATTTGATTATTCCATCTCCGGCCAGATTTTGGAGAGAGTTAGTCAAGTCAGAGACTTAGGAGTTACTCTTGACTGTGCATTGACGTTCAAGCCCCATTACAATGACGTCCTGAACAAAGCCAACAGACAGCTTGGTTTTATATTCAAAATCTCCGAAGACTTTCGTGACCCGCTGTGCCTGCGGGCATTGTATTGTTCATTGGTCCGCTCTATTTTGGAGTTCAGTGCTGTCGTTTGGTGCCCTTATCAGGCCTGCTGGATTGCAAGGTTTGAGAGTGTACAAAGGAAGTTTGTTCGTTACGCGCTACGTCATCTACCCTGGCGTGATGCATCTAACTTGCCTTCATACGGGGACCGCTGCCGCCTGCTTGGGATTGATACCCTGGAAACAAGACGACGTAATGCTCAAGCTGTCTTTGCCGCTAAGATTATTATCGGTGAAATTGACTCCCCACAACTACTTCGGCAGCTCTACTTCTACGCACCTGAGAGAGTAATGAGACAACGTAACTTCGTTCATCTTGCGACTCGTAACCGACAGTATGGGATGAATGAGCCTATCCGCGCCGTGGCTAATGCGTTTAATGATGCTTATGCTTGCTTCGATTTTAATGTACCGTTAACTGTTTTTATCAGAAGAATGTCCTGAATGTATAGATTGACTAAGCATCCTTTTAAACTTAGATTATTCATTAAGACAACCAAAAGTCAGATGAATTAAGATTATAATAAATAAATAAATAAATAAAAAAAAAAAAAAAAAAAAAAAAAATCAGGGAGGATGAAATTACACGATTCGTCCGCGACTTTCTATCGGTGCCTTGGGATCTGGTTTTTTTGGACGAAGTCAGTTTTGATAACTGTGATATGCTGCGGAAGAAGGGCACATGATCCACGTCTTCACAATCTGCTACGCTGTCTGCAAGGCTCTGACTGAGTTCCGTTTCCTCCCGACGAACATCTTATTTTATGAAGTTGAATAGCTCGATCCCAACTAATCCTATGTTCTCCAACTCCTGTATTTTGGCCAAAGCTCCATCCAGCATATTTTTAGCTTCCATTAGAACTTGCTTCACGTTGCCAATTTCTCTCACCCTTGCACTGTTATTGTTTTGTGCAACATTCATTCCTTTATGTACGGCTTCCAATCGGCTCTGCTCTGAAGATGCAACCCATCGAAAGTATTTCGATAATTGCATCGGAGGAATGCGGAGAATGTGCTCCAGCTCGATCTGGATTTTGAGCTGAAAGCAACTTCCGCAGAACGGCTTGATGTTGGGCACTGGTTTCAACATTAGTTGACCACACGTACACATAAACTTGCACAGTTTTTCCCTTCCACCCTCTCAAAATTCTGGTTGAAACGGATTCAATTGGGTTCTTTAAGGGTATTGAGGATGTAATGGAACCCAAACCCAAAATTTTATCAATTTGGGTACACTGGAACTATTTTAAATAAGTACGATTACATTTTCAAAAATCACCTTATTAGCGCCCCTCAGTGTCACTTTGTATGAAAGCGAGCTGTCAGTTTGTCAGTTTAGTGTCAAACAGTGAAGTTATTATTTTGCTTTAAATCTTGATTTAAAAATCGAGATGAAAGTGTGTGGGTTCGAAAAAAAAATATGGCTGTGCTCAGAAAACGGAGCACCTTCAGATGAATAAAATCCGATATATTTTTCAAAATTCAAGAACCCAATTTGTTCCACTGGAGTCTCCACCAAAACACCCTTGATTTTGGAAAATATTCCTGGCGATTCTTGAATCGACCCCACATTATACCCAATCTTCAGCACCTTCAGTTTCTTAGCCGTTTCGTCCCCTGGCAGACTCTGCTTACCACTTTGCTTCAACTTTATTGCCATCCACTTCAATTACCGCTGTGAACATACCAATAATGTTAAGTGGAAGTGATGAGCCATATGCTTTGAATGACCGATCCACTTGGTGACTGAACTGTAGCTTTGCCTTGGTTGTTCGTAGCCTTTTTCATGTGAGAAGATCCATGAGATTCACTGCTGCTCCTGAATCAATCGTCATCGCCCTCCTACTTTAAATCCAAAAACATTCTCTCCCATGACACAGCAAATTTCCGTATCATTGTAATCCGCTATTTGACTTTCAACCATCTTCACCCTGTCACCCTGGGGTGGGACGTGCTGTCAAATCAGCCTACTGATCATTCTTGTATGAAATTGGTTCCAAACGTAAACAAACCCTTTAGGTTTCTTATGGCTTGTTTACGTTTGGAACCAGTTATGCGAGGTAGGCGACGATTGTTCGTATTTGACAGCCACCTCCCCCCCCCCCCCCCTTGTCTTCACCGAATAACCGTGAAACTTGACAGATGTAAGTCTGATTATTGTTGTCAGATTATTGTTATCCAAGCAGCTCAGGACGTAGATGCCTGTTCTCTTTAGTGGCTCCATGTAATTAACCACTTCATTCGAGCAGTTAAAATGACGTTTACTACCACTCGAACTTTGAAATAAAACATTATTTTGAGATTTTTTCTTCTAGAACCATGAGAAAATTAGCCGACATTTGTGCGTTTCGTAAAAAAAATAGAAATTAGTTGGTCCAGTTTTGTGAAATCGCTGGTAGAAAATCACGCCAAAACTGCTTGACAAAGTGGTCAATTGTTTTGCTCAAGTCATTTAATTTCGTTTTCAGTTTTCATTCGGCTGTGTGCAGAAGCAGACCACCCTCGATGTGTGTCACGCGATCGTCTGTTTACTCGGCAGCAACCATTGTGTGGTCCTCCTCATTGTTCTTCATCAGCAGTTCTTTCGGTCGATGCACCGTCGACTTTGTGATGACCACGTTTTGCGTCCATTGCTGCAATGGAAGCGCTCTGCTCCCCGTTGGCAAATCTGCCGTACAATGAAACCACTGGAAGTGGCTTTTGTTCTGGTGGAGGAGGCTTATTGGATAGCGGAAGATAAAGTGTTTATTGTGTTGTACCGTTTGACTATAGTTTTAAGATGTATTGCATTTTCGTGGTACGTTACGAGATGTAAGATCTACCACCGATTCCTAGTCCTGACTACTTCAAACTAGGCGAACAGGATTTTTCAGTAATTCAAGGAACACACCTTAGTCCTTGTTACTTTTTATGCCTTGTTGATAGTGACAAGACTCGGCTTTGTCTACCGAGGATGATCTTGAAACAAGGAAAAACATGACTTAGTTGTCTTCATCTATGTGATTCCTAATCTTCTATTCGTTGTTCCCTAGTTTGAATAAGTTAAGACTAGGGTTCTGATGCATGGTCATTATCGGTGTCATTCCTTAATTTTGTTGCTAAGGAATCAAATTTTGACTGACAAAGGGGAGCGCCTTTGGAGGGTGTTTCAACATTACGAATGGTGTAAAGAGCGGGACCTTTCAATTAGAGTCGGATCCTTGGGATAAATGCGAGAAACAACTGTAAAAAAAACGGATACTTCATCATTTCTCAATAGTGATGGAGTAATACAACATGCACTAAATTAAGGACACGGGATATACTACAATAGCTCAAATTACTGGTCGCAGTGGTGTTAAGTCCCGAACAGAGGGAAAAAAATAGTGAACAAGAATCCTCGGCACTGTAAAGTTGATTCGATTGAGCCTTATCAAATAAATTAATAAACAACAAAATTTAATTTCGTTTCAAATGTATCTAAAAAAAATCCGCACATGTTCGTCACTGACAGCGTTGTCACTTACAATTGACATGGTTTGCCTTGACGATGACTGTTAGCTCAAATGAGTGGCCAAAGCAGAATTTTCAATATCGCCGTGTATTGTCGAGGTTTTGCAGCACTGGACTGTGCTACTACTCCATGCATTATTTGCAGAAAAATACTCCCAGATTATGATGATGATGATAGTGATCTACCACTCATTGCAGCGCAGAAACTAGTCCGATAGCTGTTGGCTCTCCTCACTGTTGAATAATAACCACTGATTGTCCAATTCAGCCAATAGCTCAGAAAACGAGCCATCCAACAGGAAGATGCCCTAATGAATGGGGAGAAGAGCCCGTCCTTTATCCACGAAATTTTAGCAACAGGGAGTTGAAATCTTCACTCTTCCCATTCAAATCGCTACAATTAAGTGCCCTGATGGTCCCTCCTCATCCTGAACTGCTGATAAAGGGTGATACGGTCAAAATTTGGTCAATATCAACTTGACGTATTTATTTCAATTTTGCATTTAAAAAACCTGAACACCCCTCATTTTGAAGGTGTGTGTGTGTAGAATGTTGCTCCTATTTTGATTTTGGAATTCACTCTTCAGTTGTCAAAATGCCGTCCAAGCAAGAAGAGCAGCGTATCAAAATTTTGCTCGCGCATCGCGAAAATCCGAGCTACTCGCACGCAAAGTTGGCAAAATCGCTAAAAGTTGCCAAATCAACCGTTACAAATGTAATTAAAGTGTTTGGGGAACGTTTGTCGACAGCCAGGAAGTCTGGATCGGGGGGAAATCGAAAACCGGAAGCCGCTGAGACGACAAAGAGAGTTGCCGGTAGTTTCAAGCGAAACCCTAACCTCTCTCTCCGATATGCCGCAAATAAGCTGGGTGTATCGTCTACAACCGTGCATCGAGCCAAAAAACGAGCCGGACTATCGACTTACAAGAAGGTAGTGACTCCAAATCGCGATGATAAACAAAATACGACGGCCAAAGCGCGATCCCGGAGGCTGTACACGACGATGCTGACGAAGTTTGACTGCGTGGTAATGGACGACGAAACCTACGTCAAAGCCGACTACAAGCAGCTTCCGGGACAAGAGTTTTATACGGCAAAAGGAAGGGGCAAGGTAGCAGATATTTTCAAGCACATAAAACTGTCAAAGTTCGCAAAGAAATATCTGGTTTGGCAAGCCATCTGTACCTGTGGCTTGAAAAGCAGCATTTTCATAGCTTCCGGGACTGTCAACCAAGAAATTTACGTGAAAGAGTGTTTGAATAAACGTCTGCTGCCTTTTCTGAAGAAACACGGTTGTTCCGTACTGTTTTGGCCGGATTTGGCATCTTGCCATTACGGTAAAAAGGCCATGGAGTGGTACGCCGCCAACAACGTGCAGGTGGTTCCCAAGGACAAGAACCCTCCCAACACGCCAGAGCTCCGCCCAATTGAGAAATACTGGGCTATTGTCAAGCGGAACCTAAAGAAGACCAAAAAAACTGCTAAGGGCGAGCAGCAGTTCAAGGCAAACTGGCTTTCTGCGGCGAAGAAGGTGGACAAGGTGGCTGTACAAAATCTGATGGCAGGGGTCAAGCGTAAGGCCCGGCAATTCGGATTTGGAAAAGCGGAAGCCTAACTGAATATTTTTCCTGAATTTTATACTAATTGAACTTGAAAAAGAAATTTAATTTGATTTTTTAAATAAACGATTTCACCGATTTACACGCGTTTTCCCTTGACCAAATTTTGACCGTATCACCCTTTATATAGTGATATGTAATATAATAATCAGATAATCAGAAGCACTACGTCTACAAAAATATGGGATAGAAATCTGCCGAAAATAAATGAGGGCTAAGTGGAGTCTTATCATAGAAGCGTAGATGCATAGGTGAAAGATGAGAGAAAGGAGAGTCAAAGGTGTTGACATGCAAAATTAGAAGTCGTTGATATTGAATGCGCATTTTTGAATATCGTTGATCCAGTTACCAATCATATGAATTTGTATTTCATCTAGTTATGATTATTCTCAATAATTCTTACATTTGGATGAAGATGGTGCTACCTAGTTTACGTTGAATCGTAGGCCAGGTCCATTAACAGTACACTCGTCCCGAAAAGAGGCTCTATGGTACTTTGAACCTACATTTAAAGTTATTTTGTGATTGAATGGTTACTTGGATACTCATATCAAATGTTGTGCAAGTATCACAAGTTCAACAACGCCCAAAATACAGTTTTAACTTTTAGTACTTTATAAACATCAAACTAACCCATGTTGGACCCTGCCAACTCACGGCGCTTGCACGGTAATGTGGGTCATCAGAATGGTTCATCGCTGACGAAATTAAGTACTTCTTAAACTGAAGCGATACATTTTTCAATGTTTCAACTTTACCCTAACGTAAACTTAATATTATCACCCATATGCTCGTCTACACCCGAAACTCATTCCCCACACAAAATCAAATAAAAATGTTTCTGTATGGCAAACACGCCCGGACATAAACGAGAATATGGGTATACATCTTCACTATCGCAACTACGGGTAATCATCGAAAGTACTTGCATTTTACTCAGGCACTTTTGAGCAAACTGCAATCACCCTATCATACTCGAAACGTGCCACGACCAACCTGGCACAGCGATGCCCTATACGCTCTCTGATCAAAGCGTAGGGATTTGCAGAACAATACTCCCAGATACTTTAATTCAAATAGCATTATTTTGCTCAAAAAACCAACATAGAGTATCTCCCTCCTTCAATTCACCCCTAGGCATCGACCACGTCGAACGGGCATTGATGTAAAATTCATGCAGATTTTCGAGTAATTGATAATCGAACACCCATCATCCATGACAGGCAGACAAGCAGCCATCCATCAACAATGGCAGACAGACTTTTTCATATCAACCGTCCCCTAATAATAAAAAAAAACAAATCCCAAACTTTTCCACCGGTGCTGTTTTGAATACCAATCTCAGTAGCCTATTTATCACATTGTAACTTGAAGCAGCCACGTGTCGGATGGACGCAAGCACCTCCTGCTCCCGCTAATAAAAAGTAAACTTGATTTATGAAAATCCCAGGAACAATTTCATACGCTCGAAGAATTCAACAAGTTTCTCGCCCGGTTTGGGTTTATTGTTTTCACGGGATGCGGCGCGTTTCACGCTTGAAGTGGTCTGCGGCTTCCTCTCCGTCTTCTTGCGAATTTTTCATTAAGGCTTTCCCGAAACATCGCACAGGATCCGCACCCAGAATTGAAAACGAATGCTTCGAAGGCAATTATATAAGCTCATAGTTTTTCACTACACTGAACTAAATCTTTTCAGCAATCTGCTGCATTTTAAAGACTTTAAGCTTAAGTAAATCTTGATATATTATCATCAAAAGTGAACCTACCGTCTCCCGGAATTGTTCTCCGTCGCCGTTCGGTTTGAGTGAAAAACTTTGAACATAAAGTATGCCACCGTCAATACTTTTTGCCTTTTTACCCATCATAACTTTGTCGCCCCCGTTGACGTCCTTTCGTCGTCAATTATTCCTGTACTGTCAAGTGCGGTCCTCGCCGTCTTCGTCATCGTCGCCGTCGGTGATGGTCGTAAAAAAAGAAAGAAAGCGATACCGGCAGGATAATGGTTCAACCTTGCCAGCAGAAGGGAACGGAAACTTTTCCTTCTATTAAATGATTTAATTTACTTCTTTCGAAGAGGGAAAAAAAATAAAGCCATCTGAAGAGTATCAATTTGCTCCTTTTTTTCTTTATTTCTCACAACAATGAATGCGACAAAAGGGTAGCAGTAGCAGACGTCGTTTGCATAACAAATTCATCAATAAAATTATCCCCTTTCAGTCCCATTGGGTAACTTTTCCTCAATCTATCTCTCTCTGCATCGCATTCATTTTATCCTGCACAGTTGGACTTAATTGGCCATTAATGACCTTAGCAGCAGGCCCGGATTTGGTGGGGGAGGGCAAAGGGGGCAAATGCCACAGAGGCCGGGCAGATATTTTCTGTAATTATAAAATTATCATATTTTTATGCTCATACAAATTATTGTTTTACTTTCACGTTTTACGTTCACATTAACATATGTACGTAAACATTAAGGTTCTTTAAGTTCAGTTCATAGTTAAGTTTATTTAAGAATATTAGACGTACCTACATTGAACATCCCTGCTTTCGAATGACCCGTCTAAGTGATGGCATTGCAATGAACTTCACGCTAACTTCTGCTTACTCCCGAGGTGAGTCGATCGTACTCACTTTCGTCCGATGTATCGAGTTGTCAAAAATTGAGTAAATGATAAATGTCAAACTCAGTAAAAACCACTCAGTCAGCAAAATCCTGGACTTGGAAAAAATGCCAGTCATGTCGGAGGAAACCTCATAGAAAATGTTACTCAAAACCGGCTGAAATGCCTTCAGGTAAGTACGAATGGCTTAGAGAAACGGTGTTGAACCGTTTTTTGCTCCGGTAGAATGAATCCGGAGCAGGCAATTTCCATTTCCTTGAATAAAAAGCAAAACAAAAACTCTCCCCGCAACTGAAAATACCGGCGAGTGGATTTGACTCAGTCTACGTGAGAACGTAGTTTACTCAAAAGTGAGTCAACATAAGGCTACTCAATTTTGAGTAGCCATACTTGCCGCTGAGATGAGTTCATTCGACTCAATTTTGAGTTGACCAGAATAAGCGTGTTGAATGAAAAATGTACATCTGCGCCACCTCTCTATGTACCTCATTGATTAGGTTGAACACGAAATGAATACAAATGAACATCCTCTACGGCTTTTTGACAAAGAGGGAAATAGACAGGAGACTGGCAACCCCATATGAATCCTATACGTTTGACAGTAGGCAAGATCACGGGCCTTATTCAAATACGGCCCGCCTGACGTATACAGGGAGGAAAGGGACGCAAAATCGTGTTGTAAGCAGAAAGACAAGAGCAGATAAAAGCTTCAAAAACATGGCCGCCAGCCAGGCCCCTGGAAATAGATCAATTGACGAGTGCACGGATGGATTTTAGTTCACTCACTCGACAAAAAGTGACACAACAGCGGGGCCCTGTTTACTAAAAATGAACACATGAATAATACTCACGTAACATTTGAAACGGGTCTATCAACTTATGTACACAAAACTTTTTAAGCCTTTTTCGCGCGAACCGAATACGCTCACGCAAACTAACAACACCATCGGGCAGAGGAAATTCTCCCCTTCCCGATAGTGCTCTTGGTTGGCGTGGGCGTACTTCGGTTCTCGTGAAAAGGACCTAGCAAATTATTTACAAAAGTTGATAGGCCATTTTCAAATTTTACGCGAGCATTATTCATGTGTTCATTTTTAGTAAACAGGGCCCCGCTGTTGTGTCACTTTTTGTCGAGTGAGTGAACTAAAATCCATCCGTACACTCGTCAATGGGAAAATAATGAATCCATTCATCCTCGTGTGCAAGTGAAAAAAGGTTAAACGTCAGAAATCTCGTTACATGCAAAAAAAAATCAACTCTCAAAATCAAAATAAAGCATCGCAAGGGTTGGTTTAATTGCAAGCTGATTATTTTCCTGCACGGTAACCGCAAAATACCCAATAATGACTACAAAGTAAGCATTTTCGAGGGAAACTGGGACTACCCATTAAATGAGTAAAATTTTACCCCTTTATGAGTAATTACAACTACAAAAATAAGTAGTAAGTATTCATTTTTGAGTAACAAATACTCATAAATGGGTAATATGTTTACTCATTTAATGGGTAGTCCCAGTCTCCCTCGAAAATGCTTACTTTGTAGTCATTATTGGGTATTTCGCGGTTACCGTGTGTGAGGTCGTGTTAAGTGTACTCGAAATAGTCTTTCAAATAACTGCTTTTTGCAACCACTCATAGGAAGGAAACATGAAAACGTAAGTTTAAGATGCGTCATCCAGAGAATGTGGTTTATTGTTTTAACGAAATAATATTATTATTTCAGTTGTTTTTTAATAATGCCTCGAATCATTCAGCCATCTGGTGCTCAGAAGAGGACAGCTTCGAAGCAGAAGGCAGAGAAAGATGCACCATAGATCAGTGCACGGTCCCTAACCTCACTTTTTGCTCCCTATCATTTTGCTTCTGAGTAAAAGAGATAGCAACGAATGGGAGCCAAAACAAACCACCCAAAACTGTCAAAACTTACGGGTGAGAGAAGAGTGCGGCAAATCTTCGTGAACTGATCAATACATACATTTATGACATAATCAACAAAAGTACGCTACAATACTCGGTCATGCCCAATGCTCGCTAGATCACGCTCTACCTGGTCCACCCATCGTGCTCTCTGCGCTCCACGCCTTCTTGTACCAACCGGATCAGTAGCGAACACCAACTTTGCAGGGTTGTTGTCCGGCATTCTTGCAACATGCCCTGCCCACCGCATCCTTCCGGCTTTGGCCACCTTCTGGATGCTGGGTTCGCCGTAAAGTGCAGCGAGCTCGTGGTTCATTCTTCGCCGCCACTCACCGTTCTCCTGCACACCGCCGAAGATCGTCCTTAGCACACGTCGCTCGAAAACTCCGAGTGCTTGCAGGTCCTCCTCGAGGATAGTCCATGTCTCGTGTCCATAGAGGACCACCGGTCTTATTAGCGTTCTGTACATGGTACATTTGGTGCGGGGGTGAATCTTTTTTGACCGTAGTTTCTTCTGGAGCCCGTAGTAGGCACGACTTCCACTGATGATGCGCCTTCGTATTTCACGACTCACATTGTTGTCAGCCGTCATTAAGGATCCAAGGTAAACGAATTCCTCCACTACCTCGAAAGTATCCCCGTCTATCGTGACATTACTTCCTAGACGAATCCTGTCATGTTCGGTTCCGCCTACTAGCATGTACTTTTGTTTTGACGCATTCACCACCAGTCCGACCTTTGCTGCTTCGTGTTTCAGGCGGGTGTATAGTTCTGCCACCGTTCCAAATGTTCTTGCGATAATGTCCATGTCGTCCGCACAGCACACAAATTGACCGGATTTCGTGAAAATCGTACCCCGGCTGTTGAGCCCGGCTCGTCGCATTACACCTTCTAGAGCGATGTTGAAGAATAGGCATGAGAGTCCGTCACCTTGTCGCAGTCCCCGGCGAGATTCGAATGAACTGGATAGTTCACCCGAAACCCTTACGCAGTTTTGCACACCGTCCATCGTTGCTTTGATCAGTCTGATCAGCTTCCCAGGAAAGCCGTTCTCGTCCATGATTTTCCATAGCTCTGTGCGGTCGATACTGTCGTATGCCGCCTTAAAGTCGATAAACAAATGATGCGTTGGGACCTGGTATTCACGGCATTTCTGGAGGATTTGCCGTACGGTGAAGATCTGGTCCGTTGTCGATCGGTCGTCAATGAAGTCGGCTTGATAACTTCCCACGAACTCGGTCATTTTAGGTGATAGACGACGGAAGATGATCTGGGATAGCACTTTGTAGGCGGCATTCAAAATGGTGATCGTTCTGAAGTTCTCACATTCCAAATGGTCGCCTTTCTTGTGAATGGGGCAGATTACCCCCTCCTTCCACTCCTCCGGTAGCTGTTCTGTTTCCCAGATCCTGACTATCATCCGGTGCAGCCAGGTGGCCAACTTTTCTGGGCCCATCTTGATGAGTTCGGCTGCGATACCATCCTTACCAGCTGCTTTGTTGTTTTTGAGCTGCTGAATGGAGTCCTTAACTTCCCTCAGCGTGGGAGTTGGGTCAGTTCTGTCCTCTGCTGCACTGACGTAGTCGTTTCCTCCATTGCGCTGGTCTCCCGTGCCTACATTCTCCTCGCCACTCAGGTGCGCATCGAAGAGCTGCTTCCACCTTTCAATTACCTCACGTTCGTCCGTCAAAAGGCTCTCGTCCTTATCCTTGCACATTTCGGCTCGCTGCACGAAGCCGTTGCGGGATGCGTTGAGCTTCTGGTAGAACTTCCGTGTTTCTTGGGAACGGCACAGCAGTTCCATTTCCTCGCACTCCGCTTCTTCCAGGCGGCGTTTTTCTCCCGAAAGATGCGGGTCTGCTGTTTCCGCTTCTGTTTATACCGTTCCACGTTCTTTCGGGTTCCATGCTGCAGCATTACCACCCGCGCTGCGTTCTTCTCCTCCAAAATCGCTCTGCACTCCTCGTCGAACCATTCATTCCGTCGACTTCTTTCCACGTACCCAATGGTGCTCTCGGCTGCGTCGGTGATGGCTGCTTTTACTGTACTCCAGCAGTCCTCTAGAGGGGGTACATCGAGCTCGCCCTCCTCTGACAACTCTGCCTCGAGATTCTGCGCGTATGCTAAGGCGACATCCGGTTGCTTCAGTCGCTCTAGGTTGTACCGTGGCGGGCGTCGGTACCGTACATTGTTGACGACGGAAAGTTTTGGGCGCAGTTTGACCATCACCAGGTAGTGGTCAGAGTCAATGTTAGCGCCATGATAGGTCCTGACGTCGATAATGTCGGAGAAGTGCCATCCATCAATCAGAACGTGGTCGATTTGCGATTCCGTCTGCTATGGTGATCTCCAGGTGTAACGATAGGGGAGGTGGTGTTGGAAGAAGGTGCTACGTATGGCCATGTTCTTGGAGGCGGCGAAATCGATGAGTCGTAGGCCGTTCCCGTTCGTCAGTTGGTGGGCGCTGAACTTTCCAATCGTCGGTCTGAATTCCTGCTCCTGGCCTACCTGAGCGTTTAGGTCTCCTATGATGATCTTGACGTCGTGGCTTGGGCAGCGATCGTACTCGCGGTCGAGCTGCCCGTAAAATGCGTCCTTGTCATCATTAGTGCTTCCGGAGTGAGGGCTGTGCACGTTGATTATGCTAAAGTTGAAGAATCGGCCCTTGATCCTCAACCTGCACATTCTTTTGTCGATCGGCCACCAACCGATCACGCGGTTCTGCATTTCACCTATCACGATGAAACGCGTGTGTTGCCGCAACTCTGGTAGATGGTATGATTACCTCTGAACGTTCACACCATGGATCCTGTCCAACACACCTCCTGCAGCGCTACGATGCCGAATCCGCGGTCCTTCAGTAGATTGGTGAGTATTCGGGTGCTCCCGATGAAATTGAGAGATCGACAGTTCCACGTGCCGAGTTTCCAATCGCAAGTCCTATTTCGTCGCTGGGGTCGTTGCCGTTGGTCTCGGTTCGTATTCCTCTGTTGCTGATTTTCCGTTGCAATGCTTTTTTACGGCTGGCTCGCAGGGCCTGACACCAACCCCCTAACTTTCCGGAGGACCAGGGTGCACAGTTGTGCTTAGAGTCCTTCACTGGCACTCGGACGTAGATCAGCTGCCCCTAACATGGGAACAGACGCTGTTGTGAGCCGCTCCTCCTGGAGAACAGACGCTCAGGCTTGCCGAAGCAAACCCCCCCCCTTCCCTGTCAGCATATGACCAAAGTTCCCACCGGGGTTGGTTACCCGATCTTCCCTAAGGTTGCTCACAGTTCCCGGCCGGTACCACCGGGAGGTAGGGATAGGAGTTGCTGGGAAGAGGCTAGTGATCTCAATGGGATCTGTATTGCGCATTACCCAGAATTAACCAGTGCTAGCTAAAACTCCTCGTCTCTCGAAGTTTTCCAGTAGTGAATCAAAAACTGAAAAAGATCTCGTTACTCCTACTTCGCCCGATAAACCAGCTGAAACACCTAAACAAGGTTCAGAATCTTCTGAGGTGGTTGCTGCCTTTCCAAAGTGTACTAAAAATGCTGATCAAATTGAAGCTGGGTCTTCGAAAACATATGATGGAAAAATGTCCAGCGATCCTTCTACCTGGTTCCCAATCACAAAAAAAAACGTGTTTCTTTATTGGCTAAATCTGCAGTGAACCAAAATAAAAAGGAATCTGAGAACGGAGAACAGCGTTTGAGGAAATGGCTCATCTACAGTTTATCAAAAGGTATGATTTTGCCATTTTTTATCAATTCAGTTTGATAATTCATCACTGGCTCATCAGGTTCCGTTTACTGCTTCTACTGCACACTCATGACAACAAACCGCGATGCGTTTTCGAGAGAAGGTTTCAATAATTGGAAGACATCGGAGGAAAAAATGAAAACACATGAGCAAGGTCAGCCACATAGAGAAGCGAAGTACAATTTGCGATGTTCAGAATCGAGTCACGTAGATAAGGAACTGGAAGCTCAGGTAAAAGAAAAACGGTTGTACTGGCGAGATATTTATTCTGCGTCGTACTATTGCTGTCATTATCTTTTTGGCGGAGAGAGGTCTAGCGTTCAGAGGAAGTGACGAGATTATTGGCTCCAAACACAAAGGCAACTTTTTGGGAATAATGGAACTCATTGCTTAATTTGATCCGCTATTGATGAGTCACCTAAAGAATTTTGGGAATTCTGGAAGTGGTCGGGAATCGTATTTATCATCCACTGTTTATGAAGAAATTTTGCTACTAATAGCAAAGAAGGTTCAAAGTTTTATCATAATGGAACTGAAAGCATCCAAATACTTTTCTGTATCAGTAGACTCAACACCAGATCTCACTCATACTGATCAGCTCACAGAGATATGTTGTTTCTGGCAGACTAGTGGAAAGATTCTTGACTTTCTTGCAGCCCAACTCTCATAAAGCAGGTGACCTATCATACATTTTGCTAGAATTTCGTCGTGGACAGTCATATGACAACACGTCTAACATGGCTGGTCCCTATTCGGGAATGCAAGCTCGACTTCTTGAGAAGAATCCATCTCCTGTTTTTGTTCCCTGTACAGCTCATTCGTTGAACCTAGTAGGTCATGCGGCTGTCTCTAGCTGTGTAGAAGCTGTTAGTTACTTCAGCTTCGTTCGAAAACTGTATATACATTCCTTTCTGCATCTACCTGGCGATGGAATATTTTAAACGAATTTTTGAAAGGCAATGAAAGGAAATTAACGGTTAAATCTCTTTCCGATACTCGTTGGTCAGCACGTGCCGATGCAACTGAAAATCTCCTTGAAGGAAATGGAAGCATTAGGAAGGCGTTGAGACATATTGAAGCTCGAAATGACCAATCTCATGCAACAAGATATGAATCGTGTTCACTAGTTGATAGAATGGATCTCCTCGAAACTGCTTTGATGACCAAGATCTGGTGTCACATTCTGACGAGACAAGCGAAGCAATGCAGGGCATCGATGTCGATTTGAAGAAGGTGGTTGATTTGTATGATTCACTGGATTTATTTTTGCAAGAAGAGCGAAACCGTTTTGACGAAGTAGAAGGTGAAGCTGTCGTTTTCTGTGACACTGCGGAATACAGACCCACCAAAGTAAGACCACAGAAAAATCAACCCGAAACATCCAGTACATGCAAGGAGAACTTCAAGCGTCTTACATTTGATGTCATACTTAATCAACTTTCACAAGCATGACAAAAAAGGCGAGCAGCATATCAAGTGGTTCACGATAGGTTCAAGGGCATTGTTGGTCTATGCAGTCTGTCGGAAGCAGAACTACGGTTTGAAGCTGAAAAGTTAGTTGGCATGTATCCGCATGATCTGACAAGGCTACTTGCTGATGAAATCGTACAGTTTGCAGCATTGTCCAAGATTAGGGCATGTCTAACAGCATCTGCACAGGCTATACTGCTGAACGATGAAGAGTTAACTGATACGTTTCCGAACGTATACATTGGTCTACGAATGTATCTGAGTTTGATGGTTACGAATTGCTGAGGTGAAAAATCGTTCAGAAAATTAGCTTTGATAAAAAGCAAACTGAGGACATCGATGGCTGACGAAAGACTCAGCTCTCTTTGTTTACTGAACATCGAAAGCAATGTTCTAAAGACGATCGATTTTGAAGAATTTATTAAAGATGTTTCAGAAGCTAAATGTAGACGTCAGTGCTTCACATAAGTTTGTTAGTCCTTTTAATGATCTGTATTATTTTATGTACATTGAACCAAAGAAAATAAACGCAACTCCAAGCAACTGTTACATTTTTTTAGCTTAGAAAGTTTTTGGGGGCACCGTATCTTTTATCAATTAACTTCTGATTTTTTTAATACTTACAGTTCAGTGTATTTTTCCGCAAAGATAATTCAATTACCTAAAACTTTTTCTCATATGCCATTTTCATCAGATCAATTGTTTTCAAGTTATGATTTTTTGCAAAAAAATTAATCCTTTTTTTATACGCCCTTTTCAAAAGTTACTCTGGAGGAAAAAATCATATTTAAATGAAAAATGCAACCATTAGTAGCAGCGAACACGTTAGCAATGTTTCATTCAAATCAGAAGGGGTCGAGACAAAATTGACATTTTTTTAACGATTTGAGCTGGAAATGCTCAGCAGCAAGTGCTTTGTTCAGGCACTCTTGGACGTAAATCTCTTGATTGATGGTTCCCGTAGTAATGAAAATACCGGCAGACGAGATATTTTTTCGGGAACTTGAAAATTTCAGCCACTTTCCCTTTTCCTGATGCGGTATAAAACTCCTGTCCCGGAAGCTGCTTGAGATCCGCCTTCACATTAGTTTCGTCGTCCATGACGACACAGTCGAACTTTGTGAGCAGATTCGTATACAGCTTTCGGGACCGCTGCTTTGCCGACGTGTTTTGTTTGTAATCTCGGTTCGCCACCTTCACCTCCTTAAACGTTGACAACCCGGCTCGTTTCTTGGTCCGCTGCACAGTAGTATGGGAGACAATCCCCCTTATTCTTCGAGTCACGTGACTCTCTCTCACCGGTGAGGTGACAATTGTCACTTCGTGTGAGGTGACTCTCCATGCAAATCAAATGGAGAGTCACCTCACACGAGGTGACTATTGTCACCTCACCGGTGAGAGAGAGTCACGTGACTCGCAGAATAAGGGGGAATGAGCTTTCCAGCGACGTCCCGGATGAAGAGATTAGGATTCCACTTCCATTTCACCGTCACCTTCTTCGTCGGCGCTGCCACGTCCGAATTACGATTGCCGCCACTTCCAGGCTTCCTGGTGGTCGACAGACGCTCTCCAAACACTTTTAAAACGTTTGTCGTTTGTCGATTTGGCCACATCCAGCAATTTTGCCAACTTGGCGTGTGAGAACGTCGGATTCTCTTGCTGCGCGAGCAAAATTTTAACACGCTGCTCCTTTTGCTTGGACGTCATTTTGAAAACTGGAGAGCAAACGGTGAAGCAACCATTGTATATTCACTCATCTTCCAAAGGTAGCAGCTCAGTTTTTTTTGTGAATTTTTAACAGAAATACACCAATTTGAAGTTGACCAATTTTCGCGCATTCCAGACTTTTTTATGGGTCTGCAATCTTTTGGACAGCATGACCAATCAGATTCTTCACTTGTTTTTTGTTCAGCCGATTCGCGATTACACACCAAATTCAAATCGTTGAAAATCATTAAAATTTTGCTGATTTCAGACTTGATGAAAGATAAGCAAACTTTCCAGCAAAATAATGCTGCTGTATCTTCCAGCAATTCCAACTTCTGTCAATCAGTAAAAATTTCAGATTTCATTTTTACTGATTTTTTCAGCAATCCCCAATTCTGTCATTCACCAGCATTTTGCTGAATAGACTCAGTAAATCGATATTTTTCTTACTAGGAGCATGCAGCTTCTGAAGAAGATTGTTGATACAAATATAAATTTCAGTTTTTCAGATTTTATGATTTTCTTACTTGCTGATTTTCAGAATTTCTGATTTTATAATTTTCTGTCCATTTTTAAATTTTCTGAATTTTTGATTATTTGATTTTCCGATATTCCAATTTTAAAATTTTCTTATTTGCATTTTTTTTATTTTATGACAATCTGATTTTTCGATTAATGATTTTATTAATTATTTGATTAACTAATTAGAGAAGTTTCTGATTTTCTGATATTTAATTGTTTTCTAATTTTCAGATTATCTGATTTCCTTATTTGCTGATTTTCTAAATTTCTAATTATCTAATTTTATGAAATTGTGTTTGCTAGCTGTTTATTCCTTGATTTTCTGATTATATAATTTTCTAATTTTCCAAATTCCAGGTTTTCATATTTTATGATTTTCATGGTATCTGATTTTCTATTTTTTTTATTGTATTTTTTATTCGATTAGCTTACTTTATGATTTTCAAGTAATTTCTAGTTTTTTTGATTTTCTGATTTTATGATGCCCTTATTTGTTGATTTTCTGATTTTCTAATAGTAATTAAATTTCTGATTATTTCAAATTTTCTGATATTCTTATTTTCTGATTATCTGATTTATTTTTTTTTCCATATTGTCTAATTTACTTTTCTTCTGATTTTCCGATTTTATTATTTTCTTCTTGTCTTATTTTCTGATATTGATGTTCTGATTTCTGATAATATCTAATATTCTGATTTTTTGACTTTCTGAATTTCTAATTTTCCGATTAGCTGGAAATTGTATTCTCTGATTGTCTGACCTACTGATTCATTTTATGATTTTCTTACTTTCTAATTTTTTTCTAAACACATACCGTGGTAGAGGTAACAATAGCTGCAATTTCCAAACCTACGACTGGATGCCTTCCTTCAGATAACAACTTGAGTGCGGTAAAAATCGATAGAACTGTTTCAAACACATCGTCGGTACATGAGCGAGTCGGCGATCATCTCTTTTTGCTAGTGGTGGCGAGGGGAATAAAAAATGAAAAAGGTATAGACAATTGGTGTTGTCCGTTTTATAAACTGAACAGTCCTTATTACTACCTAACAGTAACGGATCTAGTAGAGTCTTCTTCTTAACAACAGTTTGGAGCTCGTACCACCTAAGAATTTGTGCAACTCGCTAGGCACAGACCAATCGATATAATGGTATTCCACTAAGACGCCCACATTCATCAGGATCCATCAACATTGTTTATCAAATTCTAGGACCCACTTCCCCTGTGGAGTGGAGTGGACGCCATAATCATCGAGCACCCCAATGTTCTTAATGATCAGCTTGGATTGTAACTTGGCTATGCGAAATTCCCACGCTTTCCCATGCATTTAAATCAACTAGATAGACCCTCTCTTCCAGATCATAAATATGGAAAACATTCCCTTTTTCAGCTGGAAAATTATTTCCCTCACATTGAGCATCACACATTCATCACCATTGTCATAGGATTACGATGAACATGATGAACATTCTCTCATTATATCAGCGTTGATGGAAGGGGATGCCTTCAATTTCCAGCCTCCCAACAACCAACCAAAGCTGCATAATTTTTCACTCAACAGACCATCCGCCTCCATCAAATTATGAATGATTACGAAATTAGATCCTAATTTGATTATGCCATTTTCAACATGATTGACGAGTCACGATGCTACGAATTCATCACCGTCCATGTGTAATGAGGTTGTTATTAGCTATTGGAACGACCAATTAGTACTAACATTCGATTACATTTTGCCAGATTTGATGTGAACGAATTAATATGGCAGCCAATGACAACCAAAGTACCTCGTCACACTCCAGTTAAAAGTGGCATTCCCGTTGAAAGCAGGAACCATGCCGCTCCACTGCCCTACATGTTTGCACCAGAAACAACCGCTCCAGGAAATGCCTTTGCGTGTTCATCAGCTCTGCATCTCCGGACTGGAGCAGGTCACTGCATTCCGGTGCCCTTCTGGGTCGGCAGCTACAAAATTAGGACACTCTGGTTGATGCTTGGAGATGGGAAGAATCCTTTGGCTCACAGCTGGAGCCGGAGACGTGATGTGACATTAAATTAGTGACACACTCCCGTCCCTACAATGTCCCACGTATGTGAGAGGAGGTCGGAAAAGGAACTGCTCTCATTCTTAAGCCCTTCGTGTTCTTCTTGTGTTTGGGTGGGTTCTCATCATAAACCAACTATGGCACCTTCTGCGGGTGGGTGTGGGTTTGGGTATGCTCCGGCACGGATTCTTCGCCCGTCGTCGGTTGTGTGTCGGTTGCACTGGCGTATGATGAGCAGTCACGAAAATTTTATTTATAGTGCTCTGAGGAGTAATCCTCCTCTTTGCTCGCTCACCATGCAGAAACTGCAGTTGGTAGCTGCTGGAGGAAGATGAATTATGAAGATTTTCGGGACGGGATGCGCGCCACCGGAAACGACGACGACGACGACGACGACATTGAGTTTTCATGATTCGGGCTTAAATTGAATGGAATAAATTATTTAAATTAATTCATTCGCATTTGTGCGCACCCGGCCCGGTGTCGCGGCTGACTGTTGAGTGCTTTCTCGGTGTGATTAAGCACCACCATTGCACGTGCAAATGGGCGTGATTTGATTCCGTGTTCGAGTGAAGTGTGTGCGTTCACGGAATACATCGAATCCTCATCCAGCAAACAAATAAAAAAAAATAGCAAGCAGACTACAATTCATGCTGGAGATGCTGCATTTCACCCGAGGGGGAAAGAGTGAGTGGTGCTGTTTGGACAAGATAAATTACCCGAACAGGATTTATAAATGGCTCTCGGGAGAGCATCATCGGTGAATAGAAGTTGAGCAATGATTTCGGAAGCGAAGCATTATTATTCACCGAAGCGCTGTGTGTCGTGGAGTGGAGTGTGGCGTTGAAAGATAATGTGCTGGATGAAAGTGGGAATCGTTTATATAGTGTCTGGTTTGGGGTATTTTTTTTTTTATTCTGGATAAATTACCGATGCTTACATTTACGAATAACTTTCACGGGATCTAAATCAGTCGGTCGACTCCAATACGAAGAAATTACTATGAAAATGTACTTAAACGAACTTTGGTTGAATAAGTATTTAAGAAAAGATTGCAGTGCACGCAGTAGGCTCTGCCCGAGATCGGTTGGTTTTTGCTTTTGATCTTCGCTGTCATGAATTTCGTGCTTTTTGGCTTCTATAAAACCATCTAAATATCCATTTTAGCTATAGTTAATGTGTGATAATGATTTTAATTTGAGTTTGATTATTAAGCATTCAGCTCGAGTAGCTGCCCAGTGCAATTGTCATCGTGCTGCTGTCACGCTGTGTTAGTCGGGTTGTGGCGGTTGTGGCAGTTGTGGCTCGGGTAGTCTGGCTCTGAACACGGCCCCCATGAAGGACCGTGTCAACCCCAGCATGGCCTCCCTGCTTGCATAGATAAAGGCTGACTAAAAGTAAATTGGTACGCCCCTCGCGCGCGGCTAGCACGCCTCTAGTGTTGGGAATCGAAAATATTTGATAGTGGTTTGATTACACTTGTATAGTAGAATCCAAGGGAAATTTATGCGTCACTAGTGGTGGGAAATAGTACTAGTCGATGGTGATAAATTTATGACAGCCGGTTCAAATTCCAGAGTTTGAATGATAAATTATTGAAAATAAAGTTCAAAATAGTGAGATACGATCATTTTTATGAATGATAAATGTGGGAAATTTATCGAATAATGCAATGTTATGTGAATTTTCATTGCACTGTGATTGAAAGTTAATGAAAATGCGTTTTTTTATGCACCGATATTATTTAGGTTATGTTTTGTATGACTGCAGATTCCCATCCCGAAATTGACGTCCACGTCTGCTGGATATACTGGATTATGTTGGGACTCCGTGTGACCTATACGGGAAGGACTAGCGGTTTTAGAGCCTCAGCATATTGTGTGCCTGGGCTACACCAGTAGAATGGGTTTGTGCTACAAAGTTCACATCCCGGGGAGCGGTCACCTGAAATTAATCTCAAATTAACCCACGACAACAAACTTTGGAGCTTATATTCAACAAAGTCTGCTTCAAACAAATGATGGAGCATATTCGCTCTGTCCCTGTAAACAGTGGCAACCTTTCTCCACTGCGCGAATTTGTTGCTCCCCGACTTCGGAACCCGAAAAAGTTGAAGTTTGTTTTCGTTGCATCCCAGGATAATGCAACGATCTTGCAGCAGCAATGAAAATGTTAACCGGTGGAGCTTAACGTTTTTTAACAATAAACTATTTTCTTGATTGCAAGCAGTGACATCATTGAAGTCATTTGCCATTTTGAAGAAGGCTACTTTTCCTAGAATTGTACAAACTTTTTGATCACCAAAGACGTATAAAACAATGCAAATATCCAATTTAAAAAGTGAAAATTCTGATATGACTCACGTTTGACAGATGTTTTACATTTTTATCACCGTTACCTTAACGGCGCCACTGGTGGCCGGTCGTTGGTTGGATTTGACTATAGAGAACAACTGGTGCAAGTTTTATCAATGTAGTCGATCGCGTTCAGAAATAAGATCAAATGGAACTTGAAAGAAGAAAAATATTGTGCGCAAACACCTGGAAAATCCGGAGTATGGTCCTTTTCCAAGCTGGCTAAAGTGCTGAAGATGCTGAAAACAACAGTTTGTCGAGTGCTCAAAACCTACAAGGAAACCCTGGGTGTGGTAAGGAATCAGTGGACCTACGAAAAAACTGGAACCAGGGATTGTCAGCTACGCAGCAAGGTGTTGAGGTGCGCTTAAGCCAACCCCGGTCTTTCGATCCGAGATGTCGCCAGAAGGTACAACGCCAACTTTCAAACGGTGCGGAACATCCTTGCCAGGAAAGGATACAAGTCGTACAAAACCAGTAAAAATCCGAACCAGCACATGAAGCAGAATTCCGTGGCCAAAAAGCGTGCAAGGCTCTTGTACGACCGTGTTTTGATGAAACACAAGGACTGCACTTTGATCGATGACGAAACATACGTCAAATTCGATTTTAAGTAGCTTTCCGGTCAAAAGTTTTCCATCGCGACTGGACGTGGGGATGAGCCCGGAAGATTCAAATTCGTGTTTGCTGACAATTTCGCGAAGAAGGCCATGATTTGGCAAGCGATTTGCAGTTGTGGCATGAAAACGGAACCATTCGTCACATCCTCGACGATAAAATCCCAACTTTACATCGAAGAATGCCTGAAAAAGCGTGTATTGCCGTACATCCACAAGCATAGGGGCAAAGTCATCTTTTGGTCCCATTTGGCCAGCTGCCACTACTCCAAGGTGGTTCTGGAGTGGTATGCTGCCAACAAGATCGATTTTGTCCCCAACCTAATGAATCCTCCTAATTGCCCGGTTGTTGTTGTTGTTGTTTATTTATTTTTGAGGGATTTCAACCTTTAAGGTCATTCATCCCTTCGAATTGCCTGAAATTTCGACCAATCGATAAATACTGGGCAATTTCAAAGCAGCAACTTCGACGAAGCGGCGCGGCAGTCAAGAACATCCAGCTAATGCGGGCAAAAATGAAAAAAGTTGGAAGGGTTGTATACTAGATACGACCGCAGGGTTGGCGTTGGATAACGTCTGTTATGTGTTGTACTTAATTGTGTATATTATATTTTAGGAATATTCCTTAATAACTCTTTTGCGAAAGTTTGGTGGCCCTGAAAAGGGCCGTTTTGTTGGGCTGATGTTGTTGACAATGATGGAACGGGCGACCTTGTTGGACGCTTATATAGTAGAACAGAAAATATCAGAGGTGTCAGATACTCGCATCTGATGTCTCGGTTGGAGAAAGTATAAGAATACAAAAAAATCAATCGATTTTCACCATCTTTAGATAATGGTTTACTTTTAACCATTTTTCAATAGTTTACAGAATGAAATCAATAGTTTTGAAACATTCAGCAAATTGCTAGAAATATTTCATATCGATTGATGCTATTATCTCGTAAATCTATCTAGAGACGGTTGAATTATTATCGTTCAAAATCTTTTAATTTTTCGTAACGCATCCAAAATGACTGTTTTCAATTTTGTACCCCGTATGTTGCCGAAAGACGTTATCCAACGTCAAAATGCGTTGATTCCGTGTCCGTTTCCATTAAGTGAAGGTTCGAGATTTCGTTCGAACTGGAGAAATGGACCATCTAATGCTGTAACTTTGAAGTTTTAATAAAAGTACTGTAAAGCAGTGATGGGCAACTGAACCAACCGGTACGCACCGTGTGCTGGTTTGTGTTCGAAAAATACTCCTGTGCTTATGTAAGCGTGTACCCTGGTCAGAGCTGGTAAATATCACGGCCGTCATGTGACAATGAGATAACAGGTTCTCTCACTATCAAGAGACGAAACTACCTATTATTAGCATTCTTGTCATTTTCCAATGATCAAGCACTCTTGAAAATAATTCTTATGCGTTTTGGACATCAAAATTTCTAACTAATTTAGATGAATTTAAGCAAGCAACGGTATGTAAACGGTAGAGTGATTATATTATTAAGATTCGCTCGGTACAAGTAACTTTAATAGCAATAAATAAGTTAGTAATTAATATGATCACAACACTGTCACGTTCTGTCATGACAAAAAAATCGATGAGATTTTGAAGAAAATCTCTATCTTCGTTTTCTCATCCGATGATACACTAAAAGAAAATGTGTGGTATAAATTACCATATGGAGGGGTTAAATTAAGCGCAAGGCACCTATGTTTTTTTTCTGATAATATAAATTGCTTACATTGACCACGAGCATAGTAAATTGTACCATTTTGCAAAAATTTGTATGGCGTAGTAGTTTTAACCATATATTTTACCGTGCAGTATTTTTAACCATTCAGAAGGGCAAATGCAATAATACTTTCCACTATCAATATTTTCCCACTGAGAATACTTGTAATCATCTGTTTTCTTTGGTTAATAGTAGTACTAACCATATTGTATTGTGTTTGTACCATGCTGACTACGTTTTTTTACCATGCTTTCTTCCATTCTATTTTTGGTTTACGTCATGTTTTTGTTACATTGTTTATTTGCGTATTTATACAAAAAGTTTCTAAAGTCTAATGAACTTTCTTAATCCTACATTATATACATGTATCGGTGGTCCATCAAATTGATCCACATTCAGAATCTGAAATTCTGGGACGCTATCAAAAAGTTCAAACGATGCAAAATGGTACGAATAGTCTCCTACTTCCCATGTCTGGCATGCTATAAATAACTGATCGTTGTAAGCAAGCAAGTCTTTAATTTCAAATAATTTGACACTTCGCACGTTATTTTCAGATTTTGTAACAAAATGACCAATTTTGTATGCTGTGCCTTTGTACGATATTTCTCTACAGGCATGGAAAAAAGTAGATGGCAAGTTTACTGGTGATTTTATTGAAGTGTAGTATGGCAATTCCGAAACATTCAAACGTATAGCGTTCTTAAATGAAATGTGTTGTTCAGACCAGTTTTTCATATTCTGCATGAAGAAGAGATTAGCTTTAATACATAAAGTCAAGCATATATTTCGGCGTGATGCTATGTTTCGACAGTACTGTTTGAATAACTGATGCATAGCCTCGAACCGAAAACACCAAGTATACCTAGGAGGTCCTACTTTCTTGATTACTTCGATGTAATGTAATAGTATATGATATTTTGGTTTCAAGGTCGTGTTAAATAGCTTCTGATATAGTGTATGGTGATATTTAATTTGCTCTGCTAATACATCCAACATCTCAAAATCATAGCTTGGAAATGTAACCATATCAGCCAATTCTACTAATGACAACATAAAATTCCAGACTCTATCATTTTGAGGAACTAAATCTCCAAATATTAAAGGGAAATAGCGAACAAGGAGCATCATTTCTCTAGCAGTAATTTTAAATGATGATGGTTTTAGTTGATGTTTAGTAATCGCCTTAAAAGTATTTCGTTTCTCAGTGTTCCCGTAATTGAACATTTTTAAACGATAATTAATTAAATCCAAAGAAATTTTTAGCGTTAGAATCATATAATCAAAAACAAAGGAAAGGTCGTAGGCGCAGATACCATGAGAATAAAAATCATGCATCACATCAACTATAGCAAACTCTCCAGCATGGTAGTTCTGTAATCTATTAGAACCACATGCTTCTTTAATTACCGTATCTTTACAACTTTTAGTTAAATCTTTTTCATACGTTTCCTTTGTTCGATTAAAATTTGAGTTTAATTTGATGGATTTCTGACAATCGTACTTATTTAGGCTGCAAAATCGGCAGTAGAAAAGGGCACTGAATGACGTTACGTATCCCATCAACATGTTGATACCTAAATTATCTCCCAAAATTCCCATCAGCACAAAATAGACCCTTACTACACAATTTTCTACGTTCAAATCCACGCCATTTTGTTCAAGATCAATTAAAACATTAATTAGTTCAACCAAAGCCTCTGATGGTCCTCGTTCTAGAATGTCGGATGCTTTTATAAATCCTGCGATGAATATGCAACTCAAACGTGACAGATAATGAGAAGGAATAGTCGGAAAACTGTAATAAAGTCCACATACTTTGTGTGTTCCCGAATGAGCACCAATTGCGTCGTTCATTTCTGCTTCACCAGAAAATAAAAAATATGGAATAACTATTTGATTGGCGTACATTGGTTTTACTGTTTGCCACAGGGTGCCATTAATAACATTTGATATCTCATCGTTCTGTTCTAATCTGGTCATATTCTGCATTGTTTCCTTAAAAATTGTTCCAGTTTCAAAAAACGTTTTGATTTGAAATTTGATAGGTGTAAGACACCCTTTCGATACAATATTGGAGTCATTGTCCTTAAAAGTTATAACTTGAGGAGCCTGTCTAAGATTCAAATGTTGAAGCTGACTATTGAATCTTTGCTCTGTGCATATGAAATTAAATGGATCACGGATGTCGTTGACTAAATCTAGATACTGTGGATCATCGGGTATACATGCTATTTTGCATAGAGTGTTAATGATTGGAATAACAATATGTTCAGTAATATTATGCTGTAATTCAATTACATCTTTCCTGCTCAAATTTTTCTTACTGTATAAATTCATAGTAAAGCTTAGAAAATCTTCTCTTAACCTACTTCTTATATCTAAAATGTCTTCTTCTCTACAACTAGCTTTCTCAAGTTTTTCGGTACTGCTACCCGCATCATTGAATGTAGGGTATACGTCCCTAACCTCGGTCTAATATGCAGCCATAGATTACGTTTTTAATCATAACTCATCAATTAATTTACCTGCAAACGATATTCTACTGCTAAATGGTATGCTTAGATATGCTTATCATGTCGTTTGCTATCAGGAACCGCAAAAAGTTGAAAAACTTACTTTTTTTAAGACAAAAACTCACCAGGGAAATGTATGTAATATCGGTCTATTGTCCCCAAATTGGGTCTATTTATGGATGCAACTTCGTCCTATCCTGTTTGATTCTCAAAAAAAACGCTCTTGGTAACGTTTTCTTATGTATTTTTTTTTATCACTATCACTGTTAACTTAATACTCTTCATTCCTCAAAACATTTCTTAGAGAAAATTTTACGAAAACTACATTAAATCACTCAAGTTAAAAATTAAAAATTAAAAATTTCGCTTATCGTCTTTCGACCGCAGAATATCTAAATCAAAACATTGTGATGTTCATTATACAGATTTGGCAGAAAAAATCTCCCTTCCTGTTCGTTCCTTATCATCCAAATGCAAACCACATTGTTGACGTTACTCTTATTGCTATATGCTGTCAAATGAATTTCATGGGCCAAAGTTAGGAACATAGAAAAGAAATGTGTCCCTAAAGTTGGGTCCATGATTTACTTGTGAAAACGTTGTTAAACAATTAAAATAAACATAAAATATTCAAACAGTAACTGTGAGTTTTACGTCTAGTGTGTATTATCAGGTAATTCCATTCAATAAATGCCATAATCAGGCCATTTGATGATCGTCAGTGCAACCTTCCCATCTTAACCTTAGAAGTCATGGCGGCTAAAAACTCCGAACAGAGTGATATTCTCAACCAGTTTTATTACTTACGAGAGCTGAAAATGTATTGAAATGTTGTGATATAAATTGATTTGTGTGTGGTACACATTTATCAATCATCAGTGATCAATATTTTCCTTATTTTTTGTGTAATATTCCTTAATTAATTATTTATTTGCGTGATAGGCCGAATGAAAGGACTAGACCCACATTACATACCGTAACCCCAGTTGTTTCTCTTTTAAAACAACGTTCATCTGGAATCGTGCTGGATTCGTTGTTTTGGATTTCCTCGTGTGTTTCAATTGATGTGCTGGGGCTTTCAAATAAGGCAGAATGTCGAAATTTGACATGCCGTTTGAACCGGTAGATATCCTTGAACTGAGTGGCTGGTTTGCATGCTGTACACTTGAAATTAGAAATGGAAGGAGCCCCATGCTCTATCCTAATGTGGTGTAATAGGATATTGAGTGCGGGAAACGAGTTACGGCACAGATGACAATCCATTATCTCCAGTTTCCAGATAGGCGATCAATTGTAGAAGTTGATTGTTTTTCGATTTTCTTTTGTAGTCGATATTGTAAAAGAATCTGGTCACGAAGCACCAGAATAACTCACAGCTCTCAGGAAATTGGTATTTCAGCACGTACTTCAGCTTAACAATGACATCCAGGCAACGAAGAAACGTTGGAAGTTTGTACTCAATCTTTCCTATCACAACGTAGAATCCTTCAATTTCGTCGAAACTTCCAACAATGAAGATACGAGGTGGGAGTTGAAGTTTTGCTGTCTCAAACTCTCGACGTAGTGAACGCCACTCACTTACGTATTCCTCGTGAGTTGCGCATATACAACAGACATCAGTTTGCGCCTGCAATATTGTGGGTAATTTACGTGTGGAAGTCCGTGTTGGTTTGATGAGTGCTTGGAATACCATACATACGATGAAATCCCGGCCGTCTATAATGAAACAATATTATTAGTTATTTTCGTCCTATGTACGTGTATGAAGTAACTTGAACAATAGCTGATTCGGCCAGTGCGTCGAACGTAGTCAAGGAATTTTTGTGAAAAAATCCCAATTGTTGAATAACTTATCTGGATTACCAAACAGTTCAGCAAAATCCGAATCGATCTGTAGACATATAATAAGACGAGGTATACTATCTCGTGAATACAACACATATTTGTTATGAGACAGGTAACAAAATAATGTAATTTAAAACTGGTACAGTATAATTTTCCTTACCAACAAGTACCCAGTATCGTCCAGGATTCTTGGTCACTCGCTAAGCACACCACCTTTGTCGACATCAATCTCATTTAAAATTGATCGTAGTCGCAATGAAATTGTTTCTTTTCACTTCTGTTGAACTTCTTCTGCTGCGGCAGAATTGTTACGAAGCCAGTTTTTTACTGAAGTAAGCTTTTCGATTTCTGTAATTTAAAATATCAAGTGTTTAAGAGTTTGCTGGTATCACTAAAATCTTTTAAACCCGAAACAAACATGTGAAATGGGAAATTGGCATTTGAAGCGGATGTCTACATGTGGCTTATTGGCCCTTTTCACTTGATTGTCAAGAAATACGGTTTACTTACCGTCGTGAGAAAGTTTTAGAGCTACCGATTTTGCATAAAAAACGTTGTTTCCTTGTCACTTGATGATCTGGATTGGACGAACTTCTTCTTGTTCCGATTGTGGAAACGGTCATAAATTAAACCAGTAGGGTATTTCTTATGTACCTTCACGTCTCTGAGATTAAAGTACGTTTCCTGCACGAAAGATGAAAAAACGTATAAGAAGTGTGTTGAAATAGTTGGAGCAACGAAGTCAATTTACGATTAGCTCGTTTGGAAATCTTTCCGCAATTAGTTGAGCAAATTTTGACATATCCGGAAGAGGAAAATATAAGTCGTTGGCTATATAATAGTCGACGACCGTATGTGCCAAGTATTTCCGGTGAGCAGCATCGAGCTTCTTATTCTGTAAAAAATGTTTCACGACAATTTTTCCTTTTTCGTTCCGCTTGAGGATGTCATCTAGTAAAGCAGCTGTCACGGAGGTGGGAAGCAATCGATGCTTGAGTGGATTCTGTTTGCATAGCACCGTAGCTGGAGGAGCTGTAACTTCGGTCGGAATAGAATTGATGGTTTTCGATGTTGTGCTGTATGATATAGAACACTTTCCGGCCACGAAACTAATTTTTGCCGCAGCGCATATTTGTGGCCAGTCCATATCGCTACGGAAAAAATATCATCCAAGGCTCTGTCTTCCACTAGCTTGAGATATTGGACACAAATTCCATGCTCTAAATTAAGATTTTGCACATTCAATATAGTATTATTTGTTCACACATACTCATACTTACGGACAAGGATAGCATAAATGGCCGGATCAAGTTTCCATTCAGAAATGATTTCTTCCAGTTCTGCAAAGAAAAAAAAAAGCATCGCGGATATCCCAATCGGAAACGTTTTAGATTAACGCTTTACCGTCAATATTGTTTGGGTCATTCAGTCTGTTATCCACGATAATACTAATATCCTCGATCGGATTATCATTTATCATTATGAAACACTTTTAATTTTCCACAAAAACAAGCAAACTGAAAAAAATCTCAACCACGCGCGGAGTTCTTCGGAATAAATTTGATGCTATCAAAATGGCGAAGTGCAAGTTTTCGATGTACACTGAAAATTACTATGCAGATGGTAATCCTAACATAAAATGTAGTTGGTAAAAAAATGTCGGTGACATGTTTTTGTTTTAACTGCGTGTATGGTAAAATGAGATGTTGGATGAAAATTGTGCATCCACTATGTTTAGATAATGTTGTTGAACTTACCATATCAATAGTAATTTTACCATAATAATTTATTAGTGAGGAGTACAAAAAATGCTGAAATCTACTATGACATTTTTGCTATTGGCTTAAGATTTTCTACTATAATACGATTATAATAACAGTAAGGTCAGTGGATTTTACCATTATATGGCATGGTAGAAATAAACGCTGGATTTAAGAACAATTTACTACATAATTAATTTCAGTGTAGTGACAGAAGTATTTCTGTAAATATCGCGTAAGATCTTTCGTTGAAATGACATTTGCCAGCCCTGGCCCTGATTCGGTTGAGTTTTCGTGTACCAGTGTGTTCTAAATCAAAACCGACTGCCGGTTTTCAAGTTAATGTACAGAACCGCACCTTGAAACCCGAAAACCGGTATGCTAGAATTTTGGATTTGGTTGACGAGATCTGAACCGTGTGCATGGTTCAATTATATGAAATCAAAACCGGGTATACCGTTCTTGGTTCAGAACATTGGCAAGAATTAAATAACAGTGCTCCCAAAAAGGTGAGTAAAACATGTGTACCAAGCGACAGTTGTTAATTCAATTGGCACATATTTTGATTGACAATATTGGTAGCGAAGGAACTGGAAATCATATTGAAGTCTAACAAATACCCTTCAATATGGGTATTTTTGGAATAGGGGTGACACCTATAGTCCGGAAATCGATAACCGATACCTTCTTGAAATCCAAGATGGCGGCTTCCAGTTGTAGAAAAACTGGGAAATACTGTCAAATACCCTTCAATATGGATATTTTCGGAATCTGGATGACGTATATACACACAAAATATAAAAACTGTATCAATAAAAATATTGTATTTTCAAATTGAAAGTTTCTCATCATTCGTAGTTTTAACTACGATTATATTCAAAATGAAAGTCACGCTATGAGTTTGAAAGAACTTCTTTCAATTTTGGCTTGTAATTTTAAAAGTTCATTATTTGAAAGAAAAATTGTTTAACTTTCAATAATATGTGTTCATATCAACTTTTACTGGCAGCCCTGAACCCTCATTTGCATTTCCCACCTTTGTCACTCTGACCCATTTTGAAGAAAAGTGGCTTAACTCATTAATGATTAAACAATTTTACCCATTAATGAGTATCTGTTACCTATTAATGATTAACAATTACTCATTAATGGGTAACAGATACTCATTAATGGGTAAAAAATTTACTCATTTAATGAGTTAAGCCACTTTTCTTCAAAATGGGTCTTTTTCAACCATTAATGGGTACTTTCAAGTTAGCGTGTAGTGGAAATTAGAAGTGGCAAAATTTCGCAACATAAAATATATATACTATCTGAAATCTAGCATTGCTGCTACCATTTTCAAGGTTTGCGTGAACATTTAGAAAAAATGTTATTGTTCCTGTAAAGGTTATTAAAATTTTATTGAGTTTTTGTTGGATCCAATAAATTTGATTGAATACATGATTTTTCTGCACAATTTCAGGTTACTTTTTTACCCTAGTTTTATCGCTTCCGTAAGTACCACTAATGGATTCTGCTATCCAAGTCATATTGAGCAAACTGGAATGCTTGTTACTTCTACTTATCAAGCCGGTCGTCAAGTCACAGCGTGGATGCGAAGGATTGTGGTCTACCTAGTCCGCACCAGTTGCTGTTGGTGGATGTTTGGATGAACTCACCGTCGTGGACATTGATTTGTCCCAAACGGTGGGACCGGTCCCCGAGTCAGTTGAGTTTCCCTGGAAGTCTGATCAGCTCTACTGGAGTAAATTTGAGACACCGAACTCGTTATTGTGTAAGCACAAATGCGATTTATGCCGAATATTTGAACAAACTTTATCATATTTTCAGGATGAATTATGCAACGGCACATTTGTTCACTGTAATTTAGTTAGCACTTGATACATCATCTCGAATGGAATGAAGCTTGCATTACACGCATACAGTTTCAACACAATCGGACAAGGGGTGCTTCTGTCGGATATGGGCTTTGCGAATCGCTCTTCGCTGCCAGCAGGTAGAGGCATCATTTCCTTCAACGTGATTTTATTTGATTTTAGTCAATTTCATTCTCATATGACCAAGCCAGGAAGCTGTAGTGATCGGAACTGCTGGAGGAAGTCATCTACTTCTTGAACACCCTGCGTTTGAACAGCATAAACAACAGCAACTGTAAATTTCTTAAACATTGCTGCTATCTATGTAATGGAGGAGTCCCGCAGGAAACAACAGCAGCAGGGAAATGGTCAGTTTGAGGCATCTGTCAGTATGTTGGGTTTGCAGCTTAATTTGAAAGACAAATGGGTGCGTCGATATGGATACATATAATTATGTTAGGTAATGTTAACAATATTTTACATTGAAAAATAAAATCAGTTATTTAAATCTTTTGATATTCAGTATACAATAAAAAAGATGACAAATGATATTTTGATGTTGAAAATGCTTTTATTTAACTTAAACATATTTTATATATTTAAATCAAAGTGGCACATATGTCAATATAAGCTTACAAAGCTTTTATGTTGAAAGTTTAGTTTGAATAAAAAATAATACACTTTTAAATTTAACACTGTCAAGCTTTTGATTTGACAGTTCTACAATTGATTTTGAAAGTTTCTACTTTTAAAAGTAGGGGGCACGTAACTTTTGAACTGACAATAGGCTGACTTTTGTTTTGAATGCTAACGACGATAGAAACTAATAAACGACTACGCTAGAGTACACAGAAATTCAAAACAACCCAAAATTAAGTTCTTTTCACTCATCTCCCATGTACCGTACAATAAGCCAAATTTGGGTAAACCGGCTCAAAGTAGTTTGCATTTAAGCACGGCAAAAAAAATTACCCATCGCTAAGTAATTTTCAATTTTTTCTACCCAAAATTAAGTTCAATTAACTCAAATTTGGGTATATCGCATATTACTCAATTTTGGCTTCTTGTACGGAACTAGACGGTTGAGTCGAATCTTTCGTTCTATTTTTGACAACAATAGCGAGAGGAAATGAAACGGACAGAGGTCAAATAACTCAAATTTGAGTTTAAAAAACCCAAGCGGTGGGTAGTTTTGTTTTTCTGTGTATGCTTCAGAGTATACTCAAAGATGAATACTAAGATGAAACTGTCGGAATAAAAACTTTCTATTTTAGTGTCTTCTTTCACGGTCCCTTTCATCCAATGAGAACCCCCCGTATTCAAGGTAATTTTGTGGTTTTGCTGCCCCCTCGGAAGATATGAAATTTTGCGCTCATTTTTATCAAAACAATCACACCAAAATCAGAGGTGTCCCATTTTTTAATTACTCGATTAACAACTAATCGATTATTTTTTGTTCGCTGTGCTGCCATTTTTCCACGAATGAGAGTGCAGCACATGTTTGACACGATCGGTGATGATCCTGTGGAGATGTTAATGCTTATATCGGCATGATCTAACCGATTATAAATAGTTAACTTTTCGGTTCGTTAATCCGAATGAAAATCGGACATCACTAGATGAATGTGAAACGTCATTTCAAATATAAGGCCATTCATAAATAATGATACAATTTGAAAGGGACCGGGGCTAATCACAAATTACGTCTCCATGTTAACTGAAATAAACACGAGTGTTCACCGGTTGGTATACTGCTGTCTCGTATATTTTCATTTCACCGTTTTACGGACGGGTCCAAATCGCACAACGGAGTTGGGATACCCTAATAAAAATAACCATAAAAGAGAGCTTAACGACGTGTTTGGGGTATCATCCAGACCATTTGTGAGATAGTTTACCCATCCGGGATACAGTTTGTTTACGGTATTTGTTTATTAGGGTAGGCATTGCGGGAAAGATCTCGCCAACGAGCTTGAGCCTACCGCCACAATGCTCTGTTTTTTCTGCAGAGGCAGCGGCGATTTTCGAAGCAGCAATCACACCATCCGACCGACCAGTCCTAATCCTCACTGATTCACACAGCGTAATTTCTGCTCTCCAGTCCAACATGCCCACTCATCCGTGGATTCAGGGGATCATCAGACATGCCCCCCTCCCCAACACAGTATTCGCTTGGGTTCCGGGGCATTGTGGCATCACTGGCAACTCCGACGCTGACAGATTGGCCAGGGCGGGACCATCTTCGGCCAGGTACACCGATGAAGTTCCCCTTCCGGACATAAAGCGATGGGTAGAAACTTCCATGCAGGCTAGGTGGCAAGATGAATGGTTGGCAAACCAAGGACCGCTTCTAAGGAAAATCAAGGAGAGCACCCGTCCATGGAAGGACCTTGGGAACCTGAAGGAGCAACGAGTCATCTCCAGGCTTCGCACAGGTCACACCCGGCTCTCACACGATTTCCGCAAGGCCTGCATCGTCTGTAATATTCCAGCCACCGTCGAGCACATCCTCTGCGTGTGTCCAAAGTACGAGCTTGTGCGGCAACACTACGGCCTTTTGGGGAATATCGGCGACATATTGGGCGACGAACCTTCGATCCTGGTTTCTCTGATCTCCTTCCTGAAGGACGCTGGTTTTTTTTTTCAATATTTGATTCCTTTCGGCCGTCGGGGCATCTCTACCGGACGGGGGCACCGCCCTCCACGGTGGAGCTCTACCTTGTTCGAATTAGTCAATAAGTTAACTCAATGTCAATGGTCTAGTTTGTCCTTGTGTTTCCCAAATTTTAAATGTCGTCCAACCAAAACTCTGTAAATTCCAACGGTGTTTTTTCCCAAGGCATGCCTTATACCTCTCATATTTTTCCTGCAAAGTGAAGAACTAGCCAATGGCTAAAATTAACTAAAATATTTTTTTTAAATCGTTCGTTCTGATACTTTACGCGTTATAATGAAGTGTTCTGTAGGCTGATTCACTTTTTTGTTTGGGCCTGATAGCAAGCGATTGGGTGCAAGCTTGACTAACTTCTGCGATGTCAACATGATGATGCGGTACAAAATGTACGTAGCTCATCTGGGAATCCATCAATAGTTTTGTCTGTAAACTGAGTACTCCAGTGAAAGTCCAGTGAGACCATCAGTAAACTAGCCACGCTGGCTAGCTGAGCTAATGAGAGTACAGCTACAGCACAGATTAAACTGGTTATGTTATTTCCTTGTTCATAGATCACCCTCAGAATGGGAACGAACCTTGTCATAAAATGTAACCTAGGACTTAGAGAGTGTGTTCTTTTGAGTATCCGTCATTCTAGTGCAGAATAGTGTAATTTCATGTTGTTTACTTGATATGCTTGTTTGTGATTCACCTCTAAAATTACTTTTCATATCAGTTCCATTGAGCTCATGATAAGAAGTGTAACGGAAATTATTTAACTAAAGTGCCTAATAATACAGGAAAGCTACCACTTCTTGGCAATGTTGTCACTCATAATGATGAGAAATATTTATTATGAGAATGCCAACATCTATTAAAACTGCCTAATTTTAATAAGAAACTAAACTATACAGTGCCGTCGCACCATACTTTGCACAGTTCGTAAATCTTAATGATTGCGCATTCCTGTAATTTCCATCGTTTCTCGAGTTTTAACGAGTTATTTTCAAAAAGATTGTTGAACCTTCTTGCCTAGAAATCAGGAATCAAACAGCCATTCCTATACATATGTATCTTTTATAGCATAGATAGCCTGAACTCAAGAAAAATGATGTTTGTATTGTATTGTATTGATGATGTATTGTTCGTAGGAATTGCTGTATTCATCAATAAAATGATTCGCGGAAACTACTATCGGACAACTGATGTTCTGTAGTACATCATATGCTGCACCACTGAGCGCTTGCCAATGTTGTAATAGTAATTTATTCAACCAATTTACAATTTACTAGGGCAAGACAAAATCTGTATAAACAATTTACATATGAAAGCAGTTGCTACCTCGTTTCATTTAAAGTCCGCTAATTCGATGCCATTTTCCAGGACGTTTCCCGAATAATGAAAAACAGGTTGAATCTAGAACTGATCTGAAACACTCTGGTGACTTGAGAATCTAAAAACACAAGAATTTATTTAAGTTGAACAATGGCACCGTGTTTAATTTTATTTGATGAAAACCAATGCCATGGCACTTGTCATTCCTTTTTCCATCTCCGGTCGGCAGATGTATGTAACCAACTCATGTCTCTGGAAAAATAAACAAAATTAGTAGCTTGTCTAATAGCAAATACTTTTCGAAGCCTCCAAAACTTTCGATATCCTTCTTGTTAAACTCGCGGGAATCGATTATTTTAATTATTTTGGTTTATTATTGTTTTGCGCTCAACAGACACTGAAAGAGATTCTGGGGCAATGAACTACAAAGAGAGGTGAAGCAGATCGTGAAATATGGTTGTATTGGTAAACCAAAAAATCAATGTAAACGCAAGTAGTGACGTCACTATTTGCTTGTATCGTACAGGGGTTTTACTCACACAACTTAACCGATTGCTTCACCTCGGTGATTCTGGGGATTCTTGACAACTACTCGTACGAGGGGTTTACCGGTGCAAATAAATGTACACACAAAATTACTATTATTCTGAAATAGATTAAAATGTAATCCTTTTTTGGATTTATTCCAGGTACACAGCGCTTAGATTGAAAAGTAATCTACACGAAACGAAAATCAATTATTTTATTCATGTGTTTCACTTATACATTTTTGCCAAACATCAGTCTTACCCGCATAAACGCGAACCATAAATTGACCTTACCTAAAATGGTTAAAAATTGTTTATAATCCCTGCTAAACTTCAACTGAAATGGTTATGGAACTTTACATGAACGTTTAATGATAAAGTTTCAACCTTGTGTATTATGGTTTTTTGGACCTGGACCATACAAATAATGGGTTGTTAAGAACCATTACCGTTCCAAATTCTTGTTTTCTCCATACATTTTCGGAAAGAGAACTATATTAAAACTTTTTAACTTATGGTTTGAGAACTTTAATGGTAATGGTTATGGTAGTCAGTAAGGTCCACGAATGGTTTTGTAACATCGATCAACTTTATGTGGCATATATCGCGAATTGGTTGCCTGTAATTTACTGATTACCAATTCACGATATATTCCACGTAAAGTTGAGCGATAATACAAAACCATTAATGGACCTTACTGACTACCATAACCATTACCATAAATGTTCTCAAATCATAAGTAAAAACGTTCTTATATAGTTCTCTTTCTGAAAATGTATGGAGAAAACAAGAATTTGGAATGGTAATGGTTCTTAACAACCCATTATTTGTAAGGTCCATTTCCAAAAAACCATAATACATAAGGTTGAAACTTTATCATTAAACGTTCATGTAAAGCTCCATAACCATTTCAGTTAAAGTTTAGCAGGGATTATAAACAATTTTTAACCATTTCAGGTAAGGTCAATTTATGGTTCGCGTTTATGCGGGTATACATTCCATAAGACAAACCATATAGGTCCTATAAGAATGCATAAAAGGTATGTGTGACCGCTTATACATTTCATTTGACACATGATCTTCATAAACTTTTTGCAAGGCGTCTGCTTATTAGTTGACTTATACATTTTATGAATAATCAGCAATAGAAATTTGCCAAAAGGTATAAGGAGATTTCTATCCGTGTATAGAAGATTGAATTTCTATTCTAGGTTATCAAAGTTTGTTAGTAAACACTTCATGCGTGAAAAAATATCAATGCACTAAGGAGTTATTATAATCAGCTGCTAGTTCGTTGTCGTAAATGTTGCTAGGTCGTAAGGAAAAAAGAAACAAATACAAGCTTTAGACGAAGAAAACCAAGAATGAGATCGAGTTGGAAAAAATTGAGAAATATCGAGTCTCTTATCAACTGCTGGACCCAGCCCAGTGGCAGGCGCGTAGGCAACATGTTATACCGTGGAAGCGGGCACATCACAGCAAAATAAATTATTTGAGCCCGGTACATGCTGCCTACACAGAAAAAAAAAGTTGTTGAATATTACATCCAAACTGCTGCAACCAGGTCAATCCATCGGTTGTGTAATATAACGTTGTACGATGTACATCGATTTTGCGAACAAAATAACATCCATTGATGTAATATTGTATCTGCTTTTTGCTATTGCATCATTATTTCATACAGCAGTTTAAATTACATTGATCAATATTACATTTTTTTACTGTGTATAGGCCTTGTCACTGGCCTGGCTGGACCGTTGGAGAGAACGGTAATTTTCCGTATATGGTATTGATTCATTTAGAGGGCCGTTGACTGTCCGTTCAATGTCCGCTCTGTCGGTGTATCCAGTCACAGGGCGCTGATGCACTGGTGTATATCAACAGCCCTAGTCACAGGACCAGCAGAGAAAGTAAACAAACTGTGCTTTTTATATTTTTCATCTGTCATGTATCTAACCCCAAAATAATCGCATTAAATATTCACGTGTGTAAAACAGTTCTCCGGTTGTCCGTGTTTTTCTACCGATACCGACGCAGATTCGTGGTGCCACTCTGTTTAGGTCATTCCCTGGTTCCAACAGGTTATGGGCCCAGAGGTGGATCGTGGAAAAACGGATTGTTCTCGCGGGTAGAAGTAAAAGTGTTTTGTTGATCGTCGCGGAGTTGTTCTTTCGTCGTTAGCGTGTGTCGTTCGTCGGGAAGTTTGTTTAGTGGAGCGGAATGGCGGAAGCGGGAAAGTTTACCCTTGCCAAGCTCAACAACAACAACTATGCGACGTGGAAGTTCGAAATTGAGATGCTTCTCACGAGAAAAGATCGCTGGTTTGTTGTGGATGAGGTGAAACCTGAGCCGGAGACGGACACTTGGCAGAAAGCCGACAGGAAAGCGCGAGCCACAATCGCTCTCTGTGTGGAACCGAGCCAGTACACGATCATCCGTGATTGTGCTTCTGCTCGTGATGTCTGGGATGCACTTAAAGCATACCACGAGAAGTCATCGACTTCTTCCCAGCTATCGCTGTTGATACAGCTGTGCGATGCAAAGCTCCAGGAAGGCGGAGATGCAGAAAAACATTTGCTCGAAATGGATACGCTGTTTGGACGTCTGCAGAATGTTGGGCTTACCCTGCAAGAGAAGCTGAAGGTTGCCATGGTGCTGCGCAGTATGCCCGAGTCGTATCACTTTCTGGCATCAGCACTGGAGGCACGACCAGATGCTGATATCACCATGCAGCTCGTCAAATCAAAACTCTTGGATGAATTTCACAAGCGGTGCGAGAGGGACGGTAAAGGACCCGGTGGCGAGCAGGTGCTCAAGACGCAGTCAAACCAACAATCAATACGAAACTAACGATTTTAAATTGGCTCACTACTTGACTAGCCTATTGGTCCCAAGCAAACGATTAACGTACCCCATTCTAGTCGAAATTCTACTACTACACAATGTTTGTTTTGATTCGATATGAAAGTTTGACAGATAAAATGAGGGGTTAGTGGATTTTCCTATGTTTCGATGGGTGAATCGATTAGCTTGGGACCGAAGAGAGTACCAGAGCTGAGCCAAAAAGTTGAACACGTTATTTCGGGACCTTCTTGTCTTAGAGTTACCTCTATGGTCAAACCATAGAGGTAACTCTAAGACCACTGGGTCCCGAAGAAAATCATTATTATTTTTGGCTCACTCAGTACCAGAACAACGGTCCGAAGCAGTCCCAAGCTATTTCACTCACCCCTGCATGTTCTGCATGAATCCACACACCCCTGATGTTATCTGTCAAACTTTCATAGCGTATCAAAACAAACATTGCGTAGTACTAGAATTTCGACTAGAATAGGGTACGTTAATCGTTTGCTTGGGACCAATAGGCTACTAAAGTGGTGAGCCAATTTAAAATCGTTAGTTTCCTATTGATTGTTGGTCAAACCATAGAGGTAACTCTAAGACCACTGGGTCCCGAAGAAAATCATTATTATTTTTGGCTCACTCAGTACCAGAACAACGGTCCCAAGCAGTCCCAAGCTATTTCACTCACCCCTGCATGTTCTGCATGAATCCACACACCCCTGATGTTATCTGTCAAACTTTCATAGCGAATCAAAACAAACATAGTGTAGTAATAGAATTTCAACTAGAATAGGGTACGTTAATCGTTTGCTTGGGACCAATAGGCTACTAAAGTGGTGAGCCAATTTAAAATCGTTAGTTTCGAATTGATTGTTGGTCAAACCATAGAGGTAACTCTAAGACTAGAAGGTCCCGAAGAAACGTCCTCAACTTTTTGGCTCAGCTCTGGTACTCTCTTCGGTCCCAAGCTAATCGATTCACCCCTCGAAACATAGGAAAATCCACTAACCCCTCATTTTATCTGTCAAACTTTCATAGCGAATCAAAACAAACATAGTGTAGTACTAGAATTTCGACTAGAATGGGGTACGTTAATCGTTTGCTTGGGACCAATAGGCTAGTCAAGTAGTGAGCCAATTTAAAATCGTTAGTTTCGTATTGATTGTTGGTCAAACTTGACGTGTTTCTTCTGCAAGCAGCCTGGCCACTATAAAAAGGACGGTTGGAAGTGGCAAGCAATGAAGGGGTCACAGGATGAAGCAGGATTTTCCGGAAGCAATAAGCCAAACAACGGTGGTCAAAGGAAGTTCAAAGCGAAGCAAGCTACGAGCGCCGAAAGGGAGCCGGTGAGTTTTCTCGTGCAAGAAGAGAGTTACGTCACTCGTTCACATACGAAGCAAAAACAGTCGTGGACCGTGGATAGCGGTGCGTCATGCCACATGACAAGTAGCGGTACCTTTTTCGATACTCTGGACGAGTCGAATAGTGTTCAAGTTGTGATGGCAAATGGAAACCGCACAAAATCGGGTGGTCACGGCAGTGGATTTGTCAAGTGTGTGGATGGCACTGGCAAGCCGGTGGATTTCCAGTTGAATAACGTTTTGTACGTACCAGATCTCGATAGCGGGCTCATTTCGGTGAGTAAAATTGCGGATATGGGCTATGACGTGCTTTTCAAGCAGAATACTGTTGAAATTATTGACAATGCGAAGAATGTTGTGGCGATCGGTGAACGTAGCGGTGGACTTTATGTACTGAAGGACCAGGAATGTGCAGCGGTGTCAAATGCGTGCCATTCCGTAAATTGTCAGCACACATGTCACAGAAGATTCGGTCATCGTGATCCAGCGGTTCTGGATCGGATCGTCAAGGAGCAGTTGGCTACGGGAATGAAGTTGGTGGACTGTGGGCAGAAGGTCATCTGCGAATGCGAGGGGAAGTTTTCTCGTCCGCCGTTTCCCCAACAAACCGATCGAAAGACCACCCAGCCTCTGCAGTTCATTCACACGGATCTGTGTGGGCCGATGACAAATGTCACCCCGGGAGGCAACCGTTACTTTATGGTGCTGATTGATTCAGTCGGTATCTGGTACTATATCTGTTGAAGGACAAAGGGGAGGCAAAGGAGTGCATCAGGAGCTTTGTGAAACTCGTCGAAAACCAGTTCGGCAAGAAACCGCAGGCTATTCGATCGGATCGAGGAGCCGAATTTGTAAACAAGGAGCTTAAGCAGTTTTATCGTTTTATCGTGAGGAAGGTATTCGGATGGAGCTTACCGCTGACTATGCCCCTCAGCAAAATGGAGTTGCCGAACGTCGGAATAGGTACCTGCAGGAGATGGCGGTGTGCATGCTGCTGGACGCCGGACTTGAGAGGCGGTACTGGGGAGAGGCAATTGCTGCAGCGGGATATATTCAAAATCGATTGCCGTCGAGGGTAGTGGGAAAAACTCCGATGGAACTGTGGAACGGCCAAAAACCGGTCCTGAGTGGACTGAAAGTGTTCGGATGTGACGCTTATGTGAACATTCCAGACGTCAAACGCAGAAAGCTGGAGAGCCGTGCTGAAAAGCTGACGTTCGTCGGATACGCCTGCGGATCAAAGGCGTACAGATTCCTGAACAAGCAAACCGGAAAGATTGTAGTCAGCCGAGATGCGAAGTTTCTCGAACTCGGTGTTGAGATGCAAGGAAGAAGATTGCGAAGAATCAGCGGTCGATAGTGATGATGATCCATTTGTTGATTTTTCGGATGAAGAGGAGCCTGAAGGCGAAGAAAGTGATGATGAAGTGAGTGCTAGAAGGTCGAAGCGAAGTACCGCGGGTGCTTTACCGAAGAAACTTGAAAACTATATTGTAGGCGTGGCAAAAATGGAGGAGCGGGATCCAAGGAACTGTAAGGAAGCAGTAGCAAGTGTTAAAAAGAAAGAATGGCTAGAGGCTATGGACAGTGAATATGAATCGCTACTTTCGAACGATATTTGGAGGCTCGTTCCTCTGCCAAAAGGGCGTCACGCAATCGGGTGGGTGTTTAAACAGAAGAAGGACTCAAGTGGACAAACAGTGAGATTTAAAGCGCGGCTGGTTGCTCAGAGCTACGCACAACGTTACGGTGAAGATTTCGATGAAGTTCACGCACCAGTTGCACTGCAGCAAACGTTCAAGGTGCTAGTGACTGTGGTGGACCATAAGCACCTTCAAGTGCGACAATGCTTATCTGAACGGAGTGCTGCAAGAAGAAATTTTTATGCGCCAGCCACCAGGATACTCGGTGCCGGGTAAGGAGGAGCTCGTGTGCAAACTGGATCGCAGCATTTACGGACTCAAGCAGGCCACTAGAGTCTGGAATGCGACCATCAAGGAAGTACTCATTGGTCTTGGATTCCGGCAAACGGAAGCGGATGTTTGTCTCTTCAGTAAGCAACTGTCGAACGGTGAGTGGATTTATCTTTTGATTTATGTTGACGACATGATCCTTGTATGCCGAGATGGACGTCAAAACGATGTCGTCGAGAATGCGCTGCGAAAGCATTTTAAGATTTCCTCTTTTGGGGAAATAAAGCAGTTTCTCGGTATTAACGTGACGAAAGACAGTAATGGGATGTATATGCTGAGCCAGAAATGTTTGATTCGTGAAGTAGCGGATCGATTCGGTCTAACGGAAGCCAAACCGTCAAAGTATCCGGTGGATCCAGGTTATTTCCGCCTGGATGGTGGAGAGCAACTTCCGGATAATACGCAGTATCACAGATTAGTCGGTGCGCTTCTTTACATCTCAACGAACTCAGCGGCAGTCTCTATTTTGAGCCGCAAGACAAACTGTCCCATGCAGCGGGACTGGTTAGAACTGAAACGTGTTGTCCGATACTTGATCGGAACTCAGGACTACCAACTGAAATTGGCTAGCGATCGGACGAAGAATTTGGAATTACTCGGGTACAGTGATGCTGATTGGGCCGGCGACATCACCGATTGAAAGTCTACCAGCGGTTTTGTGTTCCAGATAGGCGAAGCGAGCGTAAGTTGGGCTAGTCGAAAGCAAGCGTGCGTGGCGACGTCGACGATGGAAGCCGAGTACGTCGCGCTATCTGAGGCGGCTCAGGAGGCAACCTGGCTCCGGAGATTGTTGGAAGAGCTACACGGATAGAAATATCCTTATACCTTTTGGCAAATTTCCATTGCTGATTATTCATAAAATGTATAAGTCAACTAATAAGCAGACGCCTTGCAAAAAGTTAATAAAGATCATGTGTCACATGAAATGTATAAGCAATCACACATACCTTTAATGCATTCTAATAGGACCTATGTGGTTAGTCTTATGGAATGTATAAGGCTGATGCTTTGGCAAAAATGTATAAGTGAAACACATGAAATAAATAATTGATTTTCGTTTCGTGTAGGCTATAAGCAGCGCCAGCCGACCATCTTAAACGAAGATAATCGCGGCTGCATTGACTTCGTTTCGCTGGAGCGGCAGAACAAAAGGAGCAAACGCATCGATACCAAGTTTTACCATGCTCGGGATCTCTGTAGTCGTGAGGTCATCCAATTACGCTATTGCCCTACAGAAAGAATGATCGCGGAAGTGTTCACGAAGCCATTCGGCGCAATCAAGATACAGTTGTTCGCGGAGAATCTTGGTCTGTGCCTAAAGCGGAAGTCTGTTACGGAGCTCCAGTGATCAGCGAGGAGGAGTGTCGGTGTATCCAGTCACAGGGCGCTGATGCACTGCTGAATATCAACAGCCCTAGTCACAGGACCAGCAGAGAAAGTAAACAAACTGTGCTTTTTATATTTTTCATCAGTCATGTATCTAACCCCAAAATAATCGTGCTTTTCTACCGATTCCGACGCAGATTCGTGGTGCTATTCTGTTTAGGTCTTGCCTAGTAAATGAAACGGCCGAGAAATAGAAGCGATTCAGACGTAAGTTTTGACGTTTTATTTTTAAACTTTCTCATGCATAAACAATTTTTATACGCAGTACTTTCTTTTGTAACCAATGGCTTTACCCGTTGATTTCTCGCAAACAAAAGCTCATCCCTCCATATTAACAATGCTAGCTGGTAGAGGAAACATCCATGTCATTGTTTACAAATGCAATTACGCCACTTTGAAATGTTGGCACTGAAATAATGTGTGAAATATTTTACCAAACATTCTTTTACGGTGTAGCTATTTTTTTTTCATACCTGAATTCCCTGAATTGCTGCTCACACATTTTACAATAATCTACCCCCTGTCGAACCATCGGCGAGTCCCGATCTAAGTCGCCACATATATTTCAATGGCCATCGCCTCGCCGCCTGTCATCTGCAGAGAATCACACACACACCCACCCAAACACTCGCCCGTGTATCGTTCTCGCTCTCTCTCTTTCGCTCCTTCGCTCTCCGACGCACACCAGTCCGGGCAGCCATGCAACATATTTTTTTATGCTCGCAAATGTTTTATATTTACCGTTCGCACGGGGTCTGCTCGGCAGCAGTTTCGGTTGAGCTCTTGCTTTTATCGGTTGTGTTTTCGTCTTTTCCCGCCTACAACGGTGCATGCAGTGAGCAGTGTGGTGCAAAGCTACTAACTTCCCCATCGATCGCATTGATTTGCTTTTATTTTCGGTTGAAAATCGGTCAGAACTTAGTGGCAAATCGCGATTCCAGGACCTACGGCATTCAACACCTGGGACCTTGTGGTCACAATTCTTTTCGGGAGCGAACTTCGACGCACACAGGTGTGCCGCTCGAAGGAGGAAGAGAGAGTGAAGATTTTTGTTTTGCTGGTGTGCGAGCGAATGCATTTTTGACAATTTTTGGCAGCGGCCAAAAAGAGAAAATAGTAAAAGTGAGACGGCTGCGGGTTTCCCGTTTTCCGCAAATCCTCCCCCCACACCCCACATCACAACAGAAAACGCGAAGAGAGACGACGATCCGATCGGACCACACTGCCCACCAGAAGCAAACAGAACAGTTACTAAACACCCGACAGTAGAGTAGGTTGTACGGCGGACAGTTGAAGCTTCAGCTTTCGCGGTGAACGGACGGGTTCTCGGAGTTTTTTTTGCGTTTGGTGCGAAAAAAAAAGAAAGGGAAAAAGTTTCGGCGGTGTATCTTTTCCTGGTTTCCTTCGGTTGTTTCGGAAATAGGAAAGACCAGTCAGTTTGACGGCGCACAAATTCGTAAAAGTAATTTCGCGAGCAGAAAGATAGATAGGCAGTAAGTGAGAGTAGTTCTTCGTGGAAAAAGTGCTGCGGTGGTGATTATTTTCCGTTTCGTTCGCCCGTTGTTTGACGTTTATTTTTTTTTCGGGGAAAACGAATCTGCCGAGGGAAAACGCCTCTCGTTGGTGACTGCTGCTTGGAAGGAGTGTGTCTGAGTTTCGATTTCTTCGGGGGACATCAGCACCACTTGTTTTCGGTACGTACCTTATCGTTTTATAGGCATATTATTTTACTTTCCGTACGGGCGACAACGAGATGATGATGAACGATAATGGTGATTACAACACACAACATAGAGACTCCCAGCATGGGATGGTGCAATGCCCAGTCATTTTCGGAGTACGGTGCACTATGGATGGGTACACTTTTTGTCTGTTTGATTTACGCCCGAATTCAATTGAGAGGCTGACTTTTTTTTTTTGTTTGAAGTATGTAGTGGCCTTGTTTGGCCATTGGGTCACTCGTGGGACCGTCATGTGGGGGGAGCGAAAAGAGGGGCCTTTTTGGTTGGATGTGTGCTGATGATCAACCGGTATTCTGTCGCCGATATCTTGCCGCCTTACAGATCGGTTTGATTGTATGCGTTGGTTAGAATTTTTGACGTTCCAAGATAGTGGGCAGGGATGTCAGAAGACGGGTGAATCTATTTGGACCAACAGGTTTGATGCGATCTAAAATTAACTAATAATTCAAGTTTAAAGTTAATTTATGCACATACGAAATCCAGCTCAGTTTCAGAGAATATTTTTAACTCTGCAAATATGAATACATTATCGGTATCCATTTGCCATTGGATATTATATGCGGAGTTTATCGTATAAACGAAGCTATCGTGTAGGAATAATCATTCATAAAATGGATCGCGGGATCTATATTTAGTGCTTACAGCTCCAGGTGCTGTTTTTTGCAAAGGTCAAGTCCGGTTTCTGGTTGATTAAATTTGTGCCTTTGAAAATGCGCAGTTCTCTGAAGACATTTAAAAAAACATCCAAATCCATTGACCTCACTCGTGGAGAGGTCGTGTACTCTTCGAGCGATATGGGATCAGTATCCAAATAATGACTTACGACGAGTAGTGACGAGGCACGAAAACACACATCCCTGTGCAACTGCAAATGACGTCAATATAGGACGTCTGTGGTGTACCGACAAAAGATCGAACTAACGATCGATAATTGGGATCAAAACAAATATAGAAAACCATACGCGTCGGATCATGGTCATGCCAAATTTAATGTAATTAACAACAACCTCTCCGCTGTTTCCGAGACGTCTGGTTGGGTAATTGGTAATTGCTTTAAAGTTTGAGAAGTGATGATTATCTGTGTAAAAACATCTACAGATATTTTTTTTTAATATAATTGCAATTCTAAAACATCTGTTGGTTGCTAGCAACTGGTCCATGCATTCAGAGATTGACTGTGTTCTCTCAGTCTATTCTGCTTTGCTGATATGCTTTGCAGTATCACAGTAGCTATGGTGTGAAACATTATTTGAAATCTAGATATGCAGAATTATTCATAAACTTAGATAAATTTTTCAATGTTCTAGTCACAATCAATTTTTTTGTTTCCCTAGAGTATCTGCCTATAACATGGTGGCGACTACCTAAAACAACATGGATACTCAAGAAATTTTCTTTAAATTCAGGGAAATATTACTCAATCCTTATTCATAACTGCATTACAAACTATAATGATACACTCAAGTATTTTTTCGACACGGTGCTGATTCGCAATTTACACGATTCGTGTGTAACGATTTCTTGATAACGACACAAATCTATCGACTTGATTCGAATCACATTATCCACATCAAGCCATAGGTAATTAAATGGCAAACTTTTAAAAAATCACAATTTTTGGCGTACAAACAGAATTTTTTAAAGAATGTCTATATGGACCATAGCATATATAAATACGAATAACATCAAAATTAATTTTTTTTTAATATTTTAGCATGTCAAAAATCAAAATCTTGGTGTAAAAAAAGATGTGAATGTACCACCGATCATGTAGAAAAGTGAAACAATGGTTTTTTAGAAGGCTTTATACTTCAACTATTTAAATCCAGGAAAATTTCTAAGACTAATTTTGTTTATAGATCCAGACATGGACCATTTCTTCAAGATTCTGGGACGTATTTCAGTTTCAGTACTTGGAAATTTTTTGAAGATTGCGGACTCTGCTTTTTATTTAAATCCAAGCCTTAAAAATAGACTCTGTATCATTTGAGCTTAGACGAAATCCAGACTTATTCCATTATCAGCTATTCCATGAAAAAAAGTACTACCGGAAAAAAAAAATTTGCTACGATTTCGCTCAAACCTTGTATATTTGTTCCTTATCAAAAAAAAAAAAAAATCACGGAGCGGAGACCAAAGACACCATAGTGTTATATATTTTTAAAGGCTCGTAATTTTCTACTTAACATATCAAAAAACCAGAAAGGCGTTTTCTTTTGTTTTTGATAAATATTTTTTTGAAAATATTTAGACTTTGTCTTAAAACTACCAGGTGTCTCCATTGGTTAAAAGTGACTGAATTGCCTTGTCTGCGCTGATTCGGCTCTCACGGAACCGATGCTCGCTAGCGGGCTAATCCAAGTCAATTCACTGTCTAATTTGAATGGAAGACTGCTTGACTTAGCCTTCATCAGTGATCCGGATAACGTTAACCTTCTTAGGCCTCCGGTCCCTCTACTGGATATCGATCATCATCATAAGCCATTTATCTTACGAGTTAATGCCGACTGCAATCTGCCCATGATATCGAACTGTGATTCGTATCCACCTGAATTGGATTGCAGGCACTGCGATTTCGGCTCGTTGAATAATGAACTGTCCACTATCAATTGGCAACAGATTCTGGATGGTGTTTCTGTCAACGCTATTGCTGACCAATTCTACGTCAATCTGTATGAAACACTCTATGCGCGTGTTACGAGGTAAACCTCAGTGCAACCCTGGTGGAGCCCTGAGCTACGTAATTTGCGGAACGTATTGCGTAAGTCGCGCAAATGCTATTTCAGTACCAGAACCAACGAGAGCAAAAATAGTCTCCGATTAATCGAAACGAGATACAACGGACTGTTGAAGTCTAGCTATGGGGAGTACGTCCGAATCTTAAGCAGCACCCATCGGCGTTTTGGAATTTCGTGAAATCACAACGGTCTGGTAATCGTATTCCGGACATAGTTGAGTTTAACGGGATCGCTGCTAGCTCCCCTGTCGATGTTGCTAACTTGTTTGCGAGCTTCTTGCAATCAGTCTAATCCTTCTAAAGTTTCGATCGTATCCACGAGTGCAACCTGAATATCCCAACGTTGCGTTTCTCACCGGACGACGTTATGAAAGCCTTGAATGACCTCGATGTTTCTAAAGGCCCTGGGGTAGATGGTATTCCCCCATCTCTGCTCAAATATTGCGCACGCTCACTCGCTTCTCCGATCTCCTGCATATTCAACCGTTCGCTGAGCGAAAGATCATTTCCCAATTGTTGGAAGACAGCTTCAATTGTGCCAATCCATAAAGCGGGTAATCGAAACCGAGCTGAAAACTACCGTAGAATATCAATTCTCTGTTGCATTAGCAAGGTATTTGAAACCTTAGTGCACAATGCTCTGTACAATGTGGTTCATCCTATAATATCGGAGTTCCAGCATGGGTTTGTCCAGCACCGCTCTTCTACTACAAATTTGCTGTGCTACACTAATACTCTGTTTCGAGAGGTTGAAGTCCGGCGACAGGTGGACTCCACTTACATCGACTTTTCAAAAGCATTTGACACAGTGCCACACGTGTACGCTACCGAAAAATTAAGAGCTATTGGATTCCCTACTTGGTTAGTTAAGTGGATTCTCTCTTACTTGACCGACCGCCATTCCTTCGTTCCGATCAATTCTGCTCGCTCGAAGGCCTTCGCAATTACTTCGAGAGTACCGCAAGGAAGTGTGCTCGGCCCAATGCTGTTTGTCCGTTTCGTCAACGATCCGTGCCTTCAGGTTTCTTCATTTAAGCAAATGTTCGCCGACGACCTGAAGATGTTCAAAGTCATCGCGACCGTACTCGACTGCCTTGCCCTGCAAAATGACATAAATGGGCTACTCCTATGGTGCCAAGAGAATGGTATGAGTGTCAACATAGGAAAATGCAAGGTGATATCGTGTTCCCGTCGGAGCACCACCGTCAACCACCAATACACAATTGGATCCGTGTCATTAGAGCGTGTTACCTCAATTTGTGATCTTGGTGCTACTATTGACTCGAAGTTAAGATTCAACGAACATGTTGCACTAGTCACTTACACAAAAAAACATTCTTCTGTACTTTGGTACGTAGCATCCTGGAATACGCGGCCTCTGTCTGGACACCTTATCACGCATCGCTGATCATCAGAGTAGAAAAAATTCAGAAGGTTTTCATTCGATTCGCGCTGCGCAACCTTCCATGGAACGACCCGCTAAATCTGCCTGCACGCTGTATGCTGATTGATTTGGAAACCTTACGTGCTAGGGTCACAAACATTCAGCAACTGGTTATTTTCGACTTACAGCGTGGCAACATTGATTGTCCTCAACTAAAGGGTGATACGGTCAAAATTTGGTCAAGGGAAAACGCGTGAAATCGTTTATTTAAAAAATCAAATTAAATTTCTTTTTCAAGTTCAATTAGTATAAAATTCAGGAAAAATATTCAGTTAGGCTTCCGCTTTTCCAAATCCGAATTGCCAGGCCTTACGCTTGACCCCTGCCATCAGATTTTGTACAGCCACCTTGTCCACCTTCTTCGCCGCAGAAAGCCAGTTTGCCTTGAACTGCTGCTCGCCCTTAGCAGTTTTTTTGGTCTTCTTTAGGTTCCGCTTGACAATAGCCCAGTATTTCTCAATTGGGCGGAGCTCTGGCGTGTTGGGAGGGTTCTTGTCCTTGGGAACCACCTGCACGTTGTTGGCGGCGTACCACTCCATGGCCTTTTTACCGTAATGGCAAGATGCCAAATCCGGCCAAAACAGTACGGAACAACCGTGTTTCTTCAGGAAAGGCAGCAGACGTTTATTCAAACACTCTTTCACGTAAATTTCTTGGTTGACAGTCCCGGAAGCTATGAAAATGCTGCTTTTCAAGCCACAGGTACAGATGGCTTGCCAAACCAGATATTTCTTTGAAAACTTTGACAGTTTCATGTGCTTGAAAACATCTGCTACCTTTCCCCTTCCTTTTGCCGTATAAAACTCCTGTCCCGGAAGCTGCTTGTAGTCGGCTTTGACGTAGGTTTCGTCGTCCATTACCACGCAGTCAAACTTCGTCAGCATCGTCGTGTACAGCCTCCGGGATCGCGCTTTGGCCGTCGTATTTTGTTTATCATCGCGATTTGAAGTCACTACCTTCTTGTAAGTCGATAGTCCGGCTCGTTTTTTGGCTCGATGCACGGTTGTAGACGATACACCCAGCTTATTTGCGGCATCTCGGAGAGAGAGGTTGAAACTACCGGCAACTCTCTTTGTCGTCTCAGCGGCTTCCGGTTTTCGATTTCCCCCCGATCCAGACTTCCTGGCTGTCGACAAACGTTCCCCAAACACTTTAATTACATTTGTAACGGTTGATTTGGCAACTTTTAGCGATTTTGCCAACTTTGCGTGCGAGTAGCTCGGATTTTCGCGATGCGCGAGCAAAATTTTGATACGCTGCTCTTCTTGCTTGGACGGCATTTTGACAACTGAAGAGTGAATTCCAAAATCAAAATAGGAGCAACATTCTACACACACACACCTTCAAAATGAGGGGTGTTCAGGTTTTTTAAATGCAAAATTGAAAGAAATACGTCAAGTTGATATTGACCAAATTTTGACCGTATCACCCTTTACTACAGGATGTCCCTCTATACGTTCCGACCCGACAGCTGAGGAGCTCACAACTTGTCGCTGTGCCGGCTCACCGGACTGGTTACGGTTTCAACAATCCATTCGACGCTTGTCTGCGAGCTTTTAACGATACTAACGAGGATTTCGATTTTGTGATTAGCAAAAGTACTTTTAAAAATAGGATTAAGAATATTAGGGAAAGTAGTCTGTACGATTTTTATTTTTTATCGAAGATGAAACAACAAATAAATTACTTTCAGTTTAAAATGATTGGGCTGAGGACATTTACCTTCGTTCAAATGTTTGAATATTTCTAAAACTCTGCTCCGTCTAGTTTCCATTAGATATAAAAGATGGATTCGTTAGTGGCGTTGAGTACTTGGAACTGATGAAATCTGCAAGTAGTAGACGAAATACGTGTATCTGTCAAAAGATAAGCAATTTTAACGGAATTAAAAGGAAGTAAATCAACACACTCAGAAAGCTCTTCATGAATAGGTTCGTCAAAATGAAAAGATTGATCAAACTTTCAGAACTTAATAGATACATATCACTGTAGAAATCCATCGTTGAATTAAGGAAAGACAGATAGCATTTCTTAAGAAATGCCAAAAATTAAATCTATTGTCTATCAGTCATAAGATTAGGGTTAAGACACCAACTCCCTTAAAAGTAGTTCCTAAGATGGAGTCAGAATTTATAAAAGCGAGCATTCAGCGTCTCTACTTAAAGTTGGAATGTTATTCCCTGCATTTTAAATTGGCCAATTGAATTCTTGCAGTTCATTTAACGTAGCAGTGGTTCAACCCGTCGAAAGATTTGTGGTAAATCGCTCGAGACAGCAGTTCTCAGAAGAACAATTGACACTTCTCAACAAGGGATTAGGATATCCTATCACCTCAAAACCTGACGTGGAAGAGGCCATGGTTGACATGGAGACTGCAATAACTCACACACTTCCTATTCAATTGCACGAGGCTGCCAGGAATATTATTTCAGAGACAAAACAAAAGAGGAAATTCGAATTCTCAAAGAACTGAAAACAAAGCCAAAGGTAATACAGTAGTGCAGGATGTCGACTACCTGGAAAAACCTGGAAAACCGGGAATTTTATTTTTTCTGGAAAAACCTGGAATATTCAGGGAATTTTGGTTCCACTCAGGGAATTTTCCAATTATCACTTCATTCGTAATTCAAAAGAAGTTTTTCGTTCAGTTTCTCGAAACGTTTACGAAGGGACTGAACTTGACAAGCATCTGCCAGCTAAGATAACGTGTGTGAACGAGACAAGTTCATTCAGAGAGTCTTGTCACGCTCGCTCTTCGCTGATTTGTATCGAAATCGTCGTTAAATGGAAACTGACGAAGAAGAGAGACTGGAAACCGTCAAAAGGAGGCATACGAAGTATGTATTGTATAAGAATAAGCATGTCAGTCAGCAGGTCTGAGAGCCTACATACATTTTTTTTGAGCTTCAGAGAGGTTTGGAGAGCTACTGAGAAATTTGTTGTGCTTCAGGGTAGTTCATAGATCTTGAGAACAGAACTACAAACAAATTAAAAGTAATTGACAGAAATTCATAAAAAAAAACAAAATCACCAGAGAGGTCGTAGATCTTCAGATAAATGTTCTAAGAAATCTTCAAAACTTCAAGCAAGCATAAATAATTTCAAATCAATTTGTAAAACTATAAGCGAAATTTTGCAAATCTTCATGGAAATTCGCATAACTTCAGACAAGTCCAAGAATCTACAGTGAAATATTATTCAACATCAGAAAAGTTCGTAGATCTTCAGAACAAAGCTATAGAACTTTGAAAAAAAACAGGACTTCTGAAAAAATCACAAGAATCTCAGAAATGTTAATGGATCTTCAGTAAAAATTGCAGAACTTCAGGGAAAAAAAAAAATATTTACACGATTTCAAGAAATTTTGTAGATCTTGAGAGAGACATTTAAAACTTCAAGGAAGCTCAAATATTTTCAGATAAATTTTGACAACTTTAGGTAATCTTCAAGGAGATTTTCAAATCTTCAGGGTAACCCGAGAGGAATTAACAAAACATCAGAGAAGTTTGCAGATCTACTGAGAAATTTATTGAGCCTCAAGTTTTTTTTGTAGATCTTGGGAATAGAGCTACGGAGCTTAACAAAACTTTACAGAAATTTAAAGATATTTGCAGGAATTTGACAGAAAGTTTCACAAAAATGTGAGATTTTCAGAAAAATTCGTTAAATGTCAGAAAAGCACCTCAATTCCAAAAACAAATCGCAGCGAAGTACAAAAGTATAATATTTTGCAGAACTCCATGGAAGTCGGAAATAGATAGATCTAAAGAACTTCAGCGAAGTCCGTAGACTTTAAGAGAAGTCTGTAGAACGTCAGAAAGTTCGTACGTTTTTAGAAAAATTTCCAAAACTTCAGCAAAACTCACAGATTTTCGGGAAAGTTCGCCGATCTTTAGATCAAGAATCCACAGAGAAATTTAAAGAACTTTAGAAAAGTTCGGAGATCTACTGTGAAATTTATTGAACTTCAGGACAGTTCGGAGATCTTTAGAGTATAAATACAGTACTTCAGAAAACTTTACAGAATTTAAAATAAATTTTGGGAACTTCAGAAAAGTTCAGCGGGTAGATCGTAAATCTACTCAAAAATTAGCAGATGTTTAAATAAATTTTCAGAATTTACTGCGGTTCTTAGATTTTGAAACACATTCACAGAACTTCAGGTAAGTTCGCTGATCTTTAGAGATATTTGCACAGCTTCAGAAAAATTAGAAAAACTTCAAAATACTTCCTAAAACTTCCGGAAAGCTCAAAAATTTCTAGATAATCTTTTAATTCTTTAGAAAATTGTATAGATGTTCAGAGATATTTGCAGATATTCATTGAATCATGAAAATTTGCAGAGAAAATTACAGAACTTTCGAGAAGTTTGTAAATTATAAGAAATTTTGTGAACATCAGAGATAGTTGTTGATCTTCAAGAATCTTAAATCTTCAGGGATTCAGGAACTTTGTAGATTTTTAGGAAAATTTGCAGAACTTCTGAAGAACACACAGAATTTCAAAGAAATCTGTAGAACTACCGAGAAATTTGCAGATCGTCAGGAAAGATTGTTGATCTTTAAAGAAATTTTACCGGAGAACAGAAACAAAACTTCAGGGACGTCAGAAGGTTTGAAGACCTTGCAGAATTGAGTTGTAAACAGAAATTTTCAGAACTCAAGGAATCATGTAGATCTAGTGAGAACTTTTCCCACTAGTTTGTCTAAAGTTGGTATCGACATCCTGACGTAATTTTTAAATCCATTTTCATCTTCATATCGCAGCTCTTCAAGGACAAGATGAGCCAGATCCCTGCCGGTGTTCCTCCTGAGCAACCATTTACTACTCCACAAAGTTCACCTTCTCTTTCTCATTTTATTTAAAATAATATAAGCAAATACGTCTGCCGAAACTAGAGCAATTTTCCGATAATTCATGATGGAAGTATTTACTTTTGATTCCTGATACAGTTTTGTTTTGAAATCTAAATTGACAGTTCTTTCGACATGTGCAAGCAGTGTGAACACCAGCAAACAGCGGGGTTCGACAAAGTGTGTCGAAAGTAAATTCGAGCAGATTTTTCATTATGGCGGCGGTCAAAATCAGACCAAGAAATCAGACAGTCTAAACGGACCTCTTAAGAGATTTTAGACATGTGAAACCATGATTTATTCTGTCTTGATCTTCCAAACAGAGTTAGACTCAAACAACACTGCAAGTCTATTGAAAGTCCCAAATCCTATTCTACCTTGAATCAAAGATTTACCTAAGATTCACAAACCAGGAAACGAAATGAGGGAGATTATCTCGGCTGAGGGATTCCCCACTCATAAGCTTGCCAGGAATTTCAAAATATGCCTAACCCCTTTGCCATTCGCTCAGTTAACAGCACACAGAAATTCACAAATCAACTTCAGGCATCAGGAGAAATTCTGGGAAGATGAACTCATGGTTTCATTTGATGTCACAGCACTTTTTCCGAGTGTACCAGTAAATGAAGCCATCTGCCTTTTAGAGGGCTGACTTCTGACGCAGCGTGAGGATGCTACTTGGAAAAACAAAGTTTGGTCATATCTCAACCTTCTTCTTCTTCTTCTTCGCATTTCAAGCTTATTGCATATTGCATATTAGCTTATTGCGTGCTCTCAACTTAGTGTTCTAGATGCACTTCCACAGTTATTAATTGAGAGCTTTCGATGCCTGTACCATTTTTGCATTGGTATAATTGTGTGGCAAGTCCAATCATACTTCTATGCCCAGGGAAGTCGAGAAATTTTCCAACCCGAAAAATTCCTAGACCGAACCGGGAATTGAACCCAGCCACCTCCAGCATGGTCTTGCTTTGTTGCTGTGCCTTTACCGACTGAGCTAAGGGAGGCCCCATATCTCAACCTTACTCGTCTTTGTATGGTGGAAAATTGCTTACTACAAACTAAAGGTGTGTAATGTAACTATGTGAATTGTTCATGGCTAACCTTGAAAATACTCTGGAAAATAGGAATTTCAGGGTTGTTACAACCCTGAACAAAAATTACGGAATTCATTGTAACCTTTCCGACCCGGATTATTTTGCTGTCATCAATTTTGTTGTTCATTTGGCTCTCAATTTTGTAACCGGTTCAAACCAAACACCCTGCAAATAATCGAGAAATGATCTCAATTCCATAAGTCACACCGGATTTACCCGGAAGTTCCCTGGGATCTGTCCAATGTGAGACATTCTTTTTATTTCCAATATGAACATCATTTTTCGTTGCCAAATCATAAACGAATCGTATATATGCGAGTAATTGCCATGCATACCGGATTTTCTAGGTTCTCCAAATCGTCCTGGAGTTCAGTTAATTTGTTCTACTATATCAAACCAAGACTGCAATAATGTCTGTAGTATCGAAATATGTTCAAACAGATTCAAAGTGTCTATGTGGATTGTACCCGACCTATTGCTACGTATACAAGATGGTTCTGAAATCATTCTGGAGATCAGATGATTTTTCTACTAGATTACCCAAGACTAATTCAATATCTGTAGTATCGAAATATGCCCAAACAAATTTGCAGTGCCTATTTGGATCATGCCAACTTATTTCCGTATATGCCAAATGTTCTAGGATTTCCAAATCGATATTTCGATACTACAGATATTATCCTAGTCTTTGTTGATCTAATAAAACAAATCATCTGAACTGCAGGCACCACTCAAGACGATCGAACTGTTCAAGGATCTGGTGTTTCAGAACAGTTTGATCAAAGTTGGGAAGGGGGTGGCATCGTTTCGGAAGCTGATTGAAAAGCTGACCATGTAGGGACTGCTACTGGTCATAATGCCGATGCGGGATGTGATTACCCAAGTAACAATTTTGGTTTTATGAGGGTTCTGTAGACCATGATTTAGACTTGTAGAATGCTATTAAACCTCGATAAAACCTGCAATGTTACTTGGGTAGTGAGTTGGTAAGTGGGGAGAGCGAGACCCTGAAGGAGGAAATAAGGGGATCGTTGAAGACGTTGGTAGATCGATTTGGGGCGGGGAGATTCGTGACGGAGCTGAAATCACAGCCGAAGGAGGTTGAGTGGAATTGTAAGATGTTGATTAGTCAGTTGTTGGGCTTGAAGGTTAGCTCCTGTAGGTTGACATCGGTGAGTTTGTTGAAGGATAGGTTTAGCTCTCGGACACGACCCTGGTAACCCAGTGTTTGATATAGAATATTTATAGGCTTGGCGGGGAAGAAGTCCCGATGAAGTGTAAAGTAACCGGTGTTTTCCATGGTGCCCTGTCATTGGAGCAGTTCGGTAAGGTCGAATTGATCATGGAATCCGAGCCGCACAGTAGGTCGTAAGGGAATCGGTGTCCATACAAAGGCCACCATCTGGCCGTAGTAGTTTGATCAGTGGTCGTTTGCCATGTTTGATTCTGTAACGCTTCACCACCTCGTTGATCAGCCAACCGACATTCAGTTCCATGATTCGTTCCTCATCGTAACTGACATCGATGAATTCGCCTTCGATGATCACTCGAACCATGTTCGGAGGTAGAATCTTCATAGGTGACAGCGCCCCAGCTTTTACAGGTGTTCTCTGACCGGCACTGCTGTTCGTCAGAGACATCATACTTCTCTCTATTTGGACTGTCTGACCGTGTGGACATATTAAACCCTACCTCCACCAGGGAAGTCTGAGTCCGGTTGAAAGTCCCATTAGAAGGCTGGCGCCGCATCTTTGACAGAGTGGATGGCTTTCGAGAGAAACTCCTCCCGGAAGCGTTCATCAGAATCTGAAGAGCATCTGGACCAGTTTCCTCTGATGATGCACGCTCGCTTTGTCTACTTACCACCGTCACCAGTGGTTCATCCGAGTACTCATCATACTCCAATCCAGTAGAAGTTATTGTCCTGTCGGAAAACGGAGAGCATTCTCCTTTGAAGCTTTGATTCGGTGGCCGAGACCGTTGCTTATTAGGTTCACTGCAGTCCTTTTCCGAGAGAATTTGGGAGCAACGAACCGAGAGTCACGACCGTTAGGATCTGGGATATGATTCCACTGCTTGTTGTTTTGTTTCTTCAAAACAAAACATGTGAACTGTCAAATTAACCGGATTGCCAAACATACCATTATACAAACAAACAATTCAGTCTGATAACACTCTTGGCACTGCCGGCCACGTGAGGCACACTAAAAAAAAAGTTCGCGTAAAATAAGTGTGTAGAGTGACCACCCCTTGTCCACCGGCCAAAAAGTCTTGAACAAGTTTGCCGAAGACAGTAACTTTCTAGCTGGTCAAGATCGCGACATTTGAAAGGTTTTTGTTTTTTTTTGTTAACAGTTCTGTTCGGTCTATTTTTGACGTAGAACTACGTCTGTGATTTCTACATGGGGTACACTTTGTGAAAACCAAAAATGAAATGTAACGAAATTATGAAAGATTTTGAACGTTAATAACTCAGCTGCCCCTGGACCAATTTCAATAATTTTATCACCAATCGATCAGAAATATTTCTACGCATCGATGTTACAATCAATGTCAATGTTTACAACAGTTGATTTTCAACAAGAAATTATTGAAAAACTGGTCAAGCATTGTCCAAAAGCGTTGAAGTAACTAACAAATTCACCAATTACGTACATGCATATGCTACTTCCCCAACCCAGTCATCAGAGAGTCGTTAGTAGACGAAACAAGTCGAAGTGCAATTGCGTAACATTTTGCACACTCATCACCATATTCAGAACCACACGCGCCCCCAAAATGCTCTCCAGAGTTGTAATCTTGTAACCAAACTTGGAAGCAGGGGTGCAAGTGATTTTGATCGATTCTCTTCATCGAATTTCTGTTTCGTTAATAACTCGACGGCAAACACATTCATTGATACGTTTGTTGTTCTGAATGATGGAAGAGCATAGCAGAAATAATGCGAAATAGGTTAGTGAAGCCATGGTCATCAAAAGAGGAAATCGATGAAGAGAATTGACTTTTACTCCTCTGCTTCTAAGCCCCTTAATTCAGTCGTCGTCATAGCATAGTTACACTTGCTGGTTGCAATACTGCTGTTTGACATTTTCGAAGGACCACCAAAAAACATGAAATTACACTGTTTTATAGGGATGCCTAAAAGTCCAATTATTCGATTAACGATTTTTTCCAGCTAATCGATTAAATATTTACCGAATTTTCAATTATTCAAGCGCCTAACTGACATCGCTTATTATTTCAACTCGTTCAGTAGAATACGCAGTAGAATACGCAGTAGAGAAAATAAATAAAGCTACTAATTTATCTGAACAGGCATAGCGAAGAACCATGACGTGAAACAGGATCATAAGTTCACCGAAAAAAGTGTTGAGCGTCTTTCTGCTAGAGGCTAAGATTTACCAACATGTTGATAGAAGGAGTGGAACTGTTTATCGTCAATTGCGGTTGAAGGTCATTCGGAAAATTAAGGCTGATCTCAATTGCTCAAATTATACTTACCTTACCAATCAGGCTAAGGCCTTGTTGTCCTCTGCTGTCCGAAGAAGTCGTCTCCATTCTACTCGATCCATGGCCACAGTTCGCCAGCCTCGTAGTCTGCGAAGGGTCCGCAGGTCACCTTCTACTTGGTCGATCCACCTTGCCCGCTGCGCGCCTCTTCTTCTTGTTCCTGTTGGGTCGCTTTCTAGAACCATTTTCACTGGGTCGTCGTGCGGCATTCTTACGACGTGCCCAGCCCACCGTAGTCGCCCAATTTTTGCAATGTGGACGATGGATGGTTCTCCCAGAAGCTGGTGCAATTCGTGGTTCATTCGCCTCCTCCACGTTCCGTCATCCATCTGCACTCCACCGTAGATGGTACGCAACACCTTCCGTTCGAAAACACCAAGGGCGCGTTGGTCCTCCACGAGCATAGTCCAGGTCTCGTGGCCGTAGAGGACCACCGGTCTAATCAGCGTCTTGTAGACAGTCAACTTCGTGCGGCGGCGAATTTTATTCGACTGGAGCGTCCTCCGGAGTCCAAAGTAGGCACGATTCCCTGCCATAATGCGTCTTTGAATTTCTCTGCTGGTATCATTTTCGGCGGTCACCAGTGAGCCCAAATACACGAACTCATCGACCACCTCAATTTCATCACCGTCAATCTGAACTCGGGGTGGGAGGCTAACATTGTCTTCCCTAGAACCTCTTCCTTTCATGTATTTTGTCTTCAATGCGTTGATGGCAAGTCCAATCCAACTAGCTTCAGCCTTCAGTCTGATGTACGTTTCCGCCATCATCTCAAAGTTCCGTGCCATAATGTCAATGTCATCGGCGAAGCCAAGGAGCTGGATGGACTTCCTGAATATCGTGCCACTCGTGTCTATCCCAGCTCTTCTGATTACACCTTCTAAAGCGATGTTGAATAGCAGACACGAAAGTCCATCACCTTGCCGTAACCCCCTTCGAGATTCATAAGGGACTCCAGAGTGTCCCCGATACTCGAGCAACGCACATCACTCGATTCATCGTCGCCTTGACCAATCGCGTCAGTTTGTCCGGAAATCCGTACTCGTGCATAGTCTGCCATAGCTGATCTCGATCGATTGTGTCGTATGCGGATTTGAAATCGATGAACAAATGATGTGTGGGTACGTTGCATTCGCGGCATTTCTGCAGAACCTGCCGAATAGCGAAAATTTGGTCCGTGGTAGCGCGGGCACCCATGAATCCCGCCTGGTATTGCCCCACGAACTCTCTTGCAAATGGTGACAGGGGGCGCTCAGCAGTGTGATCGCGCGGTAGTTGCAGCAATCCAATTTGTCGCCCTTTTTGTAGATTGGGCATACGACACCTTCCATCAACTCCTCCGGTAATATCTCCTCCTCCCAAATCTTGGCAATTACCCAGTGCAGCGCTCTAGCCAGTGCTTCACCACCGTATCTTAATAGCTCACTTGGTAGTTGATCTACACCAGTTGCTTTGTTGTTCTTCAGCCGACCGATCTCCTCCTCAACTTCTTGAAGATCAGGGGCCGGTAGCCTGTCGTCTTCTGCGCGTGCTCCAAGGTCTGTTGCCGTGCCACCTTCGTTTTCTGCTGCTTCACCGTTGAGGTGCTCGTCATAGTACTGCTTCCACCTCTCAATCACCTCACACTCTTTCGTGAGAAGGTTACCGTCCAAGTCCTTGCACATATCGGCTTGCGGCACGTAGCCTTTGCGCGAACTATTTAGCTTCTCATAAAACTTCCGTGTGTCGTTTACGCGGTACAGATTTTCCATCGTCTCGCGATCTCGGTCTTCCTGCTGACGCTTCTTCCTTCGGAAAGCCGAATTATGATTTGGGCGAAAAAACGGATTGTTGACTGCTGTGCAGTGCGTCGAATCCGTCTCCGAGAAGGCTACAAATGTTACCGAGCAAGTAAACAACCCAACATGAACCTCCATGATGGTCCAGTTACGTTTTGGCCAGATCTAGCCACCTGCCATTACCATTACGTTAAGGACGTGCTACAATGGTACAACGACAATGAAGTCCAGTTCAGCCCAAAAGAGCTGAATCCCCCCAATTGTCCCCAGTAGAGAAGTATTGAGCGATAATGAAGCGGAAACTGAAGATGAAGGAAGCAGTCACCAGCGGCCGGATGAAGAATGGGTGGAATCAGCTAGCCAAGACCGTGACTGATGAGCGGCATCAATAGAAAAGTGCGAGAATTTTTTCGAAATAACGATGAATGAAAGTCATAAGATAAACGTATTGCCCAAGCAATATTGCAAGTTTTATCGAGGTTTTAAAATAACCTACAAAGTCTAAATCATGGTCTACAGATGCCTCATAAAACAAGAATTCTCAATTACGACTTTAAAGGGACGTATCAGCTTATGTAAACAATGCATTTGATCGTCGGTCTGGCATAACTGGTAGCTCGCCCACGTATGTTAACACTACCATCAGATAGGAGAAAATTTCCTCTACCTGGTAGTGGTGTAAATATGCGTGGACGAGCTACCAGTTACGCCACACCGACGATCCAATGCATTGTTTACAAAATCTGATACGCCCGGTCCAAAAAGTAATCGAGAATTGTTACTTGAGTGACCCAATACACACTGCAATCTGGTTACCTTATACTTTACGGGCCAACCATACGCTATATGGTAAAACACTAGCAGTTGTACAATCAGATTGCAGTGTATATAAGCCCCCATTATTCTACTGCAAAGAAAATCTCCCACGAACTAAACCTTTTCTCCTGACTGGCAACACTGCCAACCATACCAATTCTAACCAAGGCACCCACACAGACACACGTCTTCGATTTGCACCCGCTCCCGCATGGATATTATGTTCCCGGATCTCGCCAAACACGCCGATGACGGATGAGGAGAGAAGCATTTCTCCGTCTCTTCGATGCATACATATAGGTTGCATGTTGTGTATCTTCCCGAGCGGTTAAGTAATACACATTCTTACTGTTTGGGGGGAAATCGTCACCGCACGGAGGAACACGTGCATCCCCACTGCCTTCTTACCCCCCCGTCACTGACTGCTTGTGGTGAATGGCTGGCAAATGTGGCGATGTGTGCGTATTTTTGATACCACCTTGGCTCTCGCTGATGATCGAACTCCGCCGATGATGATACTATACACACCCTTCTTCTGCTTCTAGTATCCGACTCGGTAGTAGACGCCAGAGTTGCAATCTCTCTCTCCGACTGGTAGTATATAGGCAGTGTAGTTTTGTGAATCAAGACGGAGGAAAAATCTATATTCTCTGTGCATAATTTCATGGTTTTACGAAATCGAAAACTGCGTTCAAGGCACATCACCAGTGTTGTTCAGTTCAGTTCAGTTCAGTTCAGTGCACATTCTTCGATCGTCCGGCGACAGGCGACGAATTTTCGAAGGACAAGTGCCCCATAAGTAACAGTGAGTAGCTCCACGGCTCCAGTGACGACGACCGCACCTCTTTTGGGTCGAAAAAGAAAAGACGATGCTCGCGGTTTGTTTACGTCGTCCCGACCTCAGAAATTGCATACATGCAGGGGCGAAATTTGATTTGAGCTATTTTTAAACGAATCAAATCAATGAATTAGCCACGATTTTTTTTTCTTCTTTATTAAACGTCATTAATTGCCTCTCTCGCTTTGAACAGCAAGGTTCCACGACGCTGCTGTTGCTGTTGCTGCTGCTGCTGCTGGTGGTTGGCCGTTTGGATGTGTGCGTTGATCTAGTTTTTCTCTGGTATTGTATCGAGTGGTTGCGAATACAACCGAAGAAAGTCAAAACACATCGTCCGACATCGACTCGAAGGTAATTGGACCCCTGGCTGACGACGGCTGTGCGAAGCCGAAGCCATGCTGCAGCCAGTACCACCTATGTGCGTGCATCAGGTTTCGGAGTTTTGGGGTTTCTGGTTTTCCAATACGGACTGTTTCTGGCTTCGTCACAGGAGGAACTTGTTGCACAGTTTTTCGCTCGACGGCGCAGCGAAAGTTTAAAGAGGCCAGAACACGTCACTGATAAGAAACAGGCGTGCAAGCGAACCAAGGAAGATGATTCAACCATTTGCGTGCTGCTCGGATTCGGAGTGAATCAGCTGACCAATAATAGGGGGGAACTCTATGGCGTTGCTGTTATCACGCGAGCGTGGTCTTATCAATCGATTAAGAGATAGCAATTGACTTACAATTTAGGCTGGTTGGCTCAACATTTCCGGACTTGGCAACGCAAAACCTGCTTCGTCATCGGCGGACGGCTCCGACTGAATTAGTGATTGCGGCATTCTTGGCGGTGGCGACGACTTGGAGGTCAGAAACACTCTCAAGGAGAACCAACTGTCAGATTGGATTAGGCAGGGCAGCAAGTACCGGATCTCTGACGTGCTTTTTTGGACGTTCACGTCGAGCGGTTGCCACCGAGTTAGGGTAGGGTGAAGCAGAAGGAGAAAGTTGATTCGTCGTCGTCGTCGTCGTCGTCGGAATCGGACTTTGGCTTGAGGTGGGCTAGATTTTGCGGAATCGATTTCTGTTTGGATGACAGACAGCTATGTGCGAGGGGGTGTTCGACGGTGCATATTTTTGCGCTTCGATTCCAGTTTTTTTTTTTGGAGTGGTGGAGGAAAAGGAATTTGTGAATGAGTTTCTTTTAGTTTGCACAAGTTGGTAAACAGAAGATGGCTTGGTATTTGTTTGGCGTCTAGCGAGCGTTTGTTGTGAATTGGATGGATGGGAAATTATTGACGGGAAAAGTACTGATTATATCACACTGAAGATGAATTATTTTACTTCCAGATGCGTTTTGGGGGAACTCAAGACTCCGTCTAGATGAAGACACTTGACACTGTTTAGGAAGGAAAATGATGCACTGAAATGACTTAACCCTTGTCAAGTTACTAAAAATGTATAAGTCTAAAATTTTACACTTAGCTGTTGGGCGTCAAGCGCCTTCGGTCAGCAAAAAAGGCAGAGAATATTCGGCGAAGCATATTCCGTGTCAAGTGGAAATCGAACATCGACACTACTCGATCCATTGCCACACTTCGCCAGTCTCGTAGTCTGCGAAGGGTCCGCAGGTCGCCTTCTACTTGGTCGATCCACCTTGCCCGCTGCGCGCGTCTTCTTCTTGTTCCTGTTGGGTCGCTTTCTAGAACGAATTTCACTGGGTCGTCGTGCGGCATTCTTACGACGTGCCCAGCCCACCGTGAACACTCGCTGCAAGCCATAAATAGCGCTCCCTAAGCTATAATTAGTTCGAAGAAGTGGAAGTCTTAGCATAAGACTGTTGCGTAGTGATCGAGGTTGAACATTTATCAATTGGCAGCGATTCTCGTAGCTTGGAAGACGAAGTGGATATCTCCAAGGAAGTTTACGGAGCGCGAAGCGAAGAAAATGTCGTTGCACAGATTCAATTCGCTCGACCCCATTATTGTAGTTCGGGCTCCAGACTGCAGAGCAGTATTCCAACGTAGATCGTACGAGAGAGCAATAGAGCAATTTCAAGCAGTAAATGTCTGTGAAGTTCTTAGTAATCTTGAAGACAAAGCCCTCTGGAGTTCAGGACGCTTTGTCGACGACATACGATATATGGTGCGAGTACGTCAGCTTTGAGTCCAGAAAAACGCCTCAGTCTTTCACGCAATGCACCCGTTCGATAGTCGTGCCTAGTAGCTTGTAGTTGAAAATAATCGGTTGTTTCTTGCGTGAGAAAGTAATGATTGTACACTTAGCTGGGTTGACCACCAGTCGGTTTAGACTACACCAGTCAGCAAAGATGTCAATCTGATTTTGGAGAGACGTAAAGGAGAAATACCAATGGTCCCAGATGGCTACCCAGGGGTATACCGGACTTTGCGCAGAAGCTTACTGAGCGACCCAAAGTTACTGTCAGTTGGCGCTCCGTGAAGTATGAACGAAACCATCTCAAAAGATTTCCACCGATCCCTAGCCTATCAAGTTTATCGATCGCAATATCGTGGTTCAGCTTATCGAAGGCTGCCGTAAGATCTGTGTAAATAACTTCCGTTTGGGTCCGAGCAATCAAACTGTCTGTGATGTAAGACGTTAGGCACAGCAGCTTCGTAGTTGTGGAACGCCCAGTTATGAATCCGTGTTGATCTATACTTAGCTGTTGCTTGCAATTCGCATTCAGGGACTCTATGACAACCAATTCAAAAAGTTTTGAAACAACACTCGTGATTCCCCGGTAGTTGTTTACGGAAGCAAACACGACAGGAAACAAGAAACATATCCGCAGTCTTCCAGAAAGACGGAAGGATGCCGCTGGAAAGAGAGAGCTGGAATATGCGGCGCAGTGGACCTAAAAGACAAGTGATGTCGGGTTCAGCCTTAGCTGAAGTCTTAAGTTTAGATGCTGCTCCAGAAATCGTATCTGTAGTGGCATCGACAACGCTGAGCGTTTGGTTGACCAAAGGAACATTACTGGCCGCGGAAGTAATGAGATTAGCGGAGAGTTGCTCGTCTTCAAACACACTAGCAAATTTGGCTGAGAACAGGTTGCAAATGTCTTGTTGATTGCCAGCAGTTTCACCATTAAAAATCATGGAAGAGGGTAAGCCAACTTCCTTGCGTTGCTCATTTACGAAGTTCCAGAAGGATTTCGGGTGTGATTTTAACCGCCGTTGAATCCTCCTTTTAAAGCGTTGAAAACAGAGACGACTTAACCGCTTATACTCGTGGTTGAGCGGCAGTGAGCGGAATTTAGTAAATCTTCTGAGAGCAGCCTTCTTAGTTCTTTTCAACGAGCGAAGATCTTTCGTCATCCACGGGACGCGAGAGTCGATATGGATGATATTTTTGGAACCGTGCCTGTCAATGACATATGCCAAGACGTGAGAAAAGGTTTGTGCAGCAATGTTGACGTCTACAGGATCTAGAATATGCGCCCAATCTAGGCTAGACAGCACTTGGACAATACTGCGATGGTCAGCTCTACGGAAGTCATATGAGACAGCGTTTGGAGTTTGGACTTCCTTGACTAAAGGTTCAGGGGCCGTGGAGAGGAAAGGAGCTTTATCACGAGCACTCGCAAAGCAGAGATTCAGGGTGCGATTGTTTTCATTCAACAGGCCATTGATTTGTGACAGAATTGTTCAGGAGCTGGATGGTTCCTACGTGGAAAGATGAACGCTCGTGAGTTGATGGGTCGATAAGGTGTGGATGTGTGGAACCTGCTTTCATGGTGTTGGTAGAATTGGTGCTCAGCACGGAAAACAAGATCAAGGAAAAAACAAAAAAGTAGGTAAATCTTCATCACTTGAAAACAAAAGTTGGGGTACTGAACAGGTTCAAAAAACAGAAGCTAGATTACGGTTCATATCGATAAAAATATGCTCGACTTGTCGAAAAATATTGGACCTACAAATACAATCGAGCTAACTGAACACTCAAAGTTCACCGCGAACTATTCGAGGGCAGCGGTTCTCTATCTTTTTTCAATGGATCAAAGGCCCAGATCATCTAGACAGATCGCTTCGCGTACCCATTTATAAATTGTAGATGTCTCCATCATGCGTAAACAATAGGATCATCCATTGATGGTGGAACTACTTTTTTGCTTCACAAAATAAGTTTTCGATTCAGTTCATGTGGACGTGGACGCGCTATATTCATTGGTGTAGCTAATGGGGGTGCCTAACTTATTTATTGACGTAGGACTACGTCTGCGATTTCTATATGGGGATACACTTTGTGAAAACCGAAAATGTAACATGTAACGAAATTATGAAAGATTTTGAACGTTCATAATTCAATTGCCGCTTGACCAATTTCAATAATTTCATCACCAGTCGATCAGAAATATTTCTTCGCATCGATAACATGGCTTTCAACTGTAGATTTTCAACAAAAACTATTGAAAATGTGGAAAATGTCAAGCGACGAAATAACTAACAAATTCCCCAATTACGTACTTGCATATGCTGCTTCCCCAACACAGTCATCAGAGAGTCGTTAGTAAACGAAACAAGTCGAAGTGCAACTGCGTAACATTTTGCACACTCACCGTCATATTCAGAACCACACGTCCCCAACGGCCACACAAAATGCTCTCCAGAGTTGTAATCTTGTAACCCAACTTAGAAGCAGGGGTGCAAGTGATTTTGATCGATCCTCTTCATCGACTTTCTGTTTCGTTAATAACTCGACGGTAAACACATTCATTGTACTAACATCGGCCCTTTTCAGGGCCACCAAAAGTCCCAACTAAAATTCATATCAAAAGGTTCTTTTCAGGTCATACTAAAAGAGTATAAACAGAGAGAACCCCGTTCTAATTCCTGTTCCTACACAAAACACAAGCTCCTGCTGCAGTTAACAAATAACATTTATTGTACAAGACCACGTAGACCTACGTCACCATTGCGTACAACCTCATAGGGTTGTCCCTTGTAGTTTTTATGAAAGGAAACGATACCAAAGTAAACGCCAATCGATACCGGAAATAGCAGCACTAATAGTCGGCTCGACGGAAATCCAGTGTACGATTATTTTCGGAACAATCCTCAAAAACGATTGGCGCTGGGAGGTTCATCAGGACGTCTAAAGCAGGGTGGTCTGCATCAAGAAAGATCAGAGGTTCTATGGATTCCGAAACGGTGCATGCCAGAGTTGCAGCTTCGTTAGACAGAACAAGGTCTAGAAAGCGAGCGTTCCTATTCCATACACCATTGATCTGCGTGAGCCATGTAAAGCGAAACCGTCGATAAGCGTTGAACTATCAGCCGATAGAACCGATTGAGGCTCAACCTGGAAAGACCCATCGTACGACTTACTCCACCGGCGCAAAGGCTGGCTATAATCTCCGAGCTGCAGAGCATAGTCATTGAATTCCAAACTGGAAACAATAGCACCGATGGAGTTCACATGATCCTGAATACCAATGACATTGTTGCGGCGATCAGGAGGGACATAGATCACGCCTACACTAATAACTCGACTTGGCGTAGTGATTCTAACCCACAGCTGTTCTAGCGCATCGGGAACAGGTGTCGGATCGATATAACTGTTCCAACGAGATGAAACAGCGATTAGGACACCTCCACCATGGGTTTTTGCACTGTTTTGTGGCATTACGGTCTGTGCGATAAACCGAAAAGGCATTTCCGAACAGTTGAGCACTGTATAAACGGTCATCGAGCCATGTCTCCGTCAATAGAATGACATCATAATCGCACTCGCTAGCGGACCAAAAGAACGAATCTACCTTGGTCCGTAGTCCTCGAACATTCTGGTAGTATATGCGCAGGAGATAAGCTACGTTTACAGCGTTAACAACAACAGATGCGTTGTCGGCCAATGGAGCCGTGGTGGAAGGTGAAGAGCTGCATACAATACCACTGGAATTCGAACAGACATCAAGGAGAGGCAATCCAACATTAACGTAGGTAGGTATCTACATCCAACAAAGGGTCTTGGACGACTGTGAAGAGCGCAGGCAGCGGTATGCAGACCCGTGTCGGAGAGATCGAGGGCTTCCAAAGTGCTTTCCACGACGCGTCCCGAGAATCCAGTGTTTGAAGCATCCTCAGCGTGTTCAGAATGAAGTTCAATGTGACAGGTACAGTGCGCAGTGGCAGAACAAATAGTCCAACTGTGGGGCGAAACATCTTCAGGCAGGGAACACACATTATTACATTGACACTTGCCTTGATGAGCAAGCTGGAAGACCTCTTCTCGCACTCCAGACACAGGGCCAGGACGACTTGGACTGCATTGATGAGAAAACGGCTCGACTGTTCTATGTGGATTAGAGGCTTCCGTGTTGCTTTCTAACGTCCATCCCGGAGTTTCACTTTCGACTGCTGGATCAGAATGACTGTAACTACATACAACACGAACCGGCGCGGCAGAGTTCAGTGGCATAGGGACCAGCGGGGTAGTTTCTGAAATGCGTTCAGGTGCAACCAGAGCGACCACATTGGCTGGCGTAGAAGCACTGGTAAGGGAAATATCATCTCATATCAATATATGAGAGACGTGGCTGAGTGAATTTTGCGAGTACTTGCCTAGTATTGAAGTCTGGAAGACCCCTTTCACAATTCCACACACAGGGCCGGGATGACTCCGATGGCTGGAACAAGCGATCTGCGTGACTGTTGTGGACGGATCAGGGTCTTCCATATTACCTTCTACGATGCATCCCGGAAGCGAAGAAACAGCGATAGGTGATCTTAAGGAGTATCTGTATCTGACCCATGCGATGTTTCTGGAGATGCGGGCGCCTGCGCGTTTTTTGCACGATTGTCTACGAACTCCCTGGACAGGATTCCTTCTGGCCACGAGTCAGGATTAAGGACGGCTTCCCGATGTTCAAAATTGATGCCAACTTTGAATGAACTGTAGTTGAATGAATTTAGGTCTGCGCCATTTTTCACTAAATTTTTCACAGCATCATTGCAATCCAAAGCTTCCTTTGCGAGCTTGGAAACGGTGTCAGTACCTCCAATAAGTGGTTTCACCGAAATGATCCACTCCTTGCTCCTTGACTGGGACTGCTGCTGTTGTTGTTTTTGTTGGTGTCCGTAGTCAGCGCAGGCCAGGTACTAACAAAACTCTGTATTGATTTTTCGCATGTTGACGTCCCTTCACGTATCTCGGATACGATAGCATCTTCGCAACTAGTAACAGTCAAGGTGATAGTGCCTTGCAAATCGTGAACCAAATTCAATAGCAGCTCTACTTGCTCACGAAGCTCTGCTATTTCCTTCGACTGATTACGTTGGGAGGTCAAGCGTAGAGAGCTGCTGCGCATAAAGCACACTGCGCAGGTTCGATGTCACGAACTTTGCAACATTTACCACAAACCCGTTCTTAGCCAGTTAATCTGGATGCGACTTTACTTTCAGCTGTACGCAGCGAAGAATGACGACTTGATTTCACTGCGAGCAATAAGCTTGTGCGATTGCTTTGTCTGCTGAACTGCTATTGATGCAGATGTAAACAGAGTTGTTCCCTGGCCCGGGATATCGCCTCCTCGATGAAACGCAGACCCCGGTCAACGTTTTCGGACCTCTCCGGAAGGACACCGTAGTCGACAATGGAGTCGACACAGTGTTGGAACTGATCCCAGTTGACGCGATGGAAGTTGCGTCGGGAAGCTTGGAATCGATTGACGGATGAGCCTACATCGGCCACCACCGGATAGTGGTCCGAACTCAGCGCCTGGTGGGTCACAGGTTGCTGACGAAGATGTCGATGGTGGAGTGAACGCCAGACCGGCTCAAGCGGGAGGGAGAGTCCGGCGCTAATATGGTGTAGTGAGCCTCTTGCAGGACGTCGTTCAGGATTGTGCCGTTTTGGTTGAGTCAAGCCTGGTGTTTGGCGTTCAGGTCGCCAACGATGATGTATTTCTCACGCTGTCTAGTTGGTCTGATGATGTCTCTCCGCAGGTCTGCTGCCAACCCGTCCCTGATGGTGACTTATTTGGGACAGTAGGCCGCAATGACGGTAATAGGGCCGACAGGAGTGGAGACTTCCACACCCACCGCTTCGATTATCTTCAGCTGGAAACTTGGTAGCAGTCGACAGCCAATATTTCTCCTTAATGCGATAGCCACTCCTCCTCCACAGGAGCTGGTCCGGTCTAACCTTACAAGTCGAAAATCGGGGATGTGCACATTTATCTCAAGTCAATGATTTTGCAAGCAAGCGTTCCAGGTGACTATTTTGATGGCTTCACGGTCCAAACTTTTGCACGAGGGACATAACTGCACGAAGTTGTTCAGGTAGTGTCTTGGTGGTGCGCAAGATTATGATCACTTCAGTCCAAAAAAGTTATGTACTGGCATTTTTATGAGGTCCAGAATTTGGCCTAGTTTTACTAAGTATAAAATCTAAATATGTACATAGGATCTTCTAGGTTGCTTCTACTGTACTTTAAATCAATATCAATATTTTCCACAAATGGTTTGGATGATACCCTAAACACGTCGTTAAGCAAAATACCCATAACAAATTTATTAGGGGAACTCCAAGGGGGAATCAACTCTGCACACCTCAATCTGTGCCGATAGTTTTCGCTGTGCCGAAAGCTATGCCAAACGCTGTGCCGAAGTGTGTCAATCAAGTATCCCATGAGTTTGGCAACCCTGAAGATTTAATGACTTTTGTGATTGTGCAAGAAAACGAAGCATGATGAAAATAAATTTATGCATGCAGCCTAAAATAACTGCTGCAGCACGGATATTTAACCAGAATAAGCAAATCAAACCAAATCGGTTCCAAGAAGACTGATTGTAGCCCTGGTGCATGTCGGTTCCTTAGCTATACTCCGTCGGATGGATTCCGGAAAGCTGGACGTGGCGTTGACTATGGAACAGTACAACAACGATAACAACTGCGAGGTGGAGGTGGAACTGTTCAATCGGCTGTCGTGTCGAATGTGATTATGTTGTATGCCAAGGGGAAGGTTCAAAGGGGTTAAGGGTCGGGTTTAGGCCGTTGAACTGTATTCAGGTATACCTTGATGTAACGTAACTGTCACTTGTGACTTCCATCGCTGATTTCTAGCTAACAATCATTAAATCAAGCATCGAAGATATGAGACAATCCTCCACCTATTGTTCATGCCAATTTGAATTATTGAATTGTTATTTGTGAGATATCGACGATGGAATTCAAAAGTAACAATTACTTTGTATTGAGGTATACCTGTATTGTAAGACGAATAAAACATAAAACAATGTTTATCGAAAGCCTATCTTATATGTCGAAGACTGCACAATAGGGTATCATCATATTTATTGAACGAATCCCGATTACTTAAACAGGGTGAGCTACCGGTGGCTATGAAGATCGCTCATCCGAGGAGGATGATTTGTATGACGCTATGAATTTGGCCTGTGGAATTGACCCATGTAAACCGTGATTTCCGATATTGACGCCAACGGAAACGACAAGCAATTGTTGCAATCATGTTGGTTATTGCTATTATGATCTCGGTGCAGATATTTATCATCACACTTTGACAACTCTTGCAGGGAATTAGACGAAGTGCTGGCTGCAGGATGGATCCGAGCAAAGTTCTATAGGTTTGACTTCTGATCAGAGATACGATCGTCTAATCCGATGGATTTATTAAATTCATCCTGAAGCGAAGATCAGCGAATGTCAACAACGTGCGAAACCTTAGCAACTATTGGAAAATCGTCAGGAAGAAACAGTGATGCCGTTTTATAATATATTCTGTGTCATTCTTGTCAATTTGTGCCCTAGCGTGCCGTGATGTGTTTCGGCACAGTGTGCAAAGTTGATTACCAGTAGGTAAACTCGTTGATTGGAGTACTGGAAACTGTATCAAACCTGTATCAACCTGTACCTAAAGGTATTACAGTCATCTCCCCCTAATTCCCATCGAGTTAGGGGGGATGACTGTTCATTTCGAAAATTTGAGAGTGATCGAGTAATGGAGAGTTCACTGTACATGCATTCATCAATTTGCTTCTGGAAGACATCAAAGCAGGAAAGCTAGGCTTGAAATGTCGAATGCGTCTGAAACAAGCAAAAATATGTGCTATATGCCTGAGCGCAACAGGTCGTGCCTATAGGAAGCAGCGTGACCACCGACGAGGATAAGCTCGAGGTTTCCGACTAATTTGTCTATCTTAACATCCTCGATAAAGGCGGACAACGACATCAGTCGAGAGAACTGGCGGTCAAAACAAAATTCACTCGCGCACCTCGTAAAAAATGCTTCTAAGGTCGGTGGTTTTCCACGGGTATGAATCGTGAATTACGCACCAGAGAGACCTTCAAGCACTGTGAGAATTTTAACGGCATAACAAAATGTTCACTTCGAATCCGGTTTAGGAAAAGACGACGAATGCAGCGAGCTAGTTTCTGCGGCCCAAATGGAAGCGTGGGGACGTGACCGAAGATGGAGAAAAGCAGCCACTGTTTGAACTAATTGGTGCGAAATTGTTAACGTGGTTTTATCAATGAAATTTGAAGAAATATCAAACAAAGAGGAACGACCGGTATTTTCAAGTTCAAGTGTTTGGCACCGGTTGCACAGCTTGTTTTGCTAATGAAGATCAAGCTGTGGAAATCGGAGAGGCAACGTCCATTTAAATCTCCAAGGATCGTCTGCCTGCGGAAATGAACCACTAGTGCAGAAGCTTCCTGATGCGGCAATCTAGGTCACGCACTACCACACTACAGCCTGATCCAGCTCCTGTGTATGTACATGGGTATTCACAGTTAATCGTAATCGACGTACGCTCATCTGCGCTCAGTGAAGTAATTACCACCAATCATCGCCCAACCACAATATGGGTGCGCATCATCGTCTATCCTAGCAGAGGCTGCTCACCTATGGAGACACTCGAAAAGCAAACAACGAACCGACAGCGGTGAGGCAGATTTTCCGTATGGACTTGAAAAGTCATGCTACCTGACCGAACCGCATCGCAGAAACAACGACCAGATGATTCGTGTGCATAGTGTGAATTATGCAATTTACACAGCACCAGTCAAGTCAAGTGGCAACAGAGAGCATAACAGGTAACCATGAAACCGAAACCGGGTCTCTCGACCCGCTGTCCGAATAAAGAAGCAACTGCATTATGGAGTATGGATGACCTAAAGAGAACGGCATTCCGCACACATGTAGATATCGCAGTCGCGTTTGCCTCGGGGGTCATTACGCATTTTTCGCCACTAATGGAATGGAAGATGCGGCTGCTGCTGGTGGACCGGTGCGGTGGTCGAACCACTAAAGTTCCGCATTTGTTGGGCTAAAACAAACCAGACAACTTTAACGCTCGTTAGGTGGTGCACCGGAGCCACACCCCGGCCCGTCCAGCCCCTCACTCGGCAGCGGCAGTGCGCAAAAATATGAATCGCTTTTTAACGCGCGCGCTCATCACAGCCGTAATCGTAATGGTTGTAATTCCACTTCATTTCAGCTCTGCCGATTGAATCACCCACCGGCGACGGTGAGAGCGGTCGTGTGCCGAGCGCAACCTTGAAAAATTCAATCCTATCGGACCGCGAAGATCTCGGCGCGATCGATGAGATGTGTTTTCACTCAATTCAATCGCCCTAGGATTCCAAATGCTTAGCTGCTGCAATTCGTGAGAAATCACACGTATGCGGCCAGTAGTTGCATACACAGACACATCGCGATTGTTACCATGGCAAAATGGAGGGGACCACAACATATAGTATAGGCGAATCCTGTTTGCAGCTCCGGCGACAACTCAATGAACGTGAATCAATTTCCTGCCCTCCTATCCTATTTCTGCCGGTGTCGTGCCTATCAGATCAGCATACATTAAAATTTGTACGGTCGCCCGTACAACAACCTCTCGACAACCACACGGTCAGTGGTGCGTGAGTGCTGGTGGTTTGGGTGGAGAATTTTGCCTTGAATAAAATTCCAATGCCATCCACCAATCGATTCGATTCGAAAACAACAATTTCATCTGCGAGTCGCTGACTGGGCTGACGGAGATAATTCATTTCTATGCGCCCCGCTGTTGGATGATCGCTGCCTAGCATTTGGAGGCAGCAGCACTTGAACATACACACACGTTCGAAGATCGATAATTGCTCGACTCGGAATCGAAGGTTAAGATGCGAGTTTTTGGCTGGTGGTGAAGTTTTGGAGTGCTTCTCTGTGCTCAGACCTTGGGTTCGAATTGGCATAGGTTAAGGTTTTCGGGTCAAATGGTGTAGGATCAGGTGGTCAGACTTCTCGATGTACTTATTGTAAATATCATTGGTGACTTTGAAGACGTTATTCAACATTTGAATCCTTCTGGGAAAGGTTTTGATTTTGGAAAAGTCTATTTTGGCGTTTTAACCTTCGAGCACTCGTGCCGTTGTAAAGTAGTATAACACATAACATATCATGATCATATTGAACTTGAACTTGCTCGCCGTGCGTATTTAGAAATTATCACTGTCATCAGTCATTTTTCACCAAACTGTCAACAGCTGATGAATTCTAATCCACGAGTATACGCTGCTCATGCTTCGGCCGTTCAGAGCATTTGTGATCGAACATAAGAAAACGACATCGTCTTGCTAATCGGCGATTACAATCTTCCTCATCTGCGCTGGGTCTTTGACGAAGACGTGTCCAGCTACGCTTGTGACCTGGTGCACCATGATTATTTGCTAAAATCGCAGTCGTCTTTGAAGCAAAACCCATCGATGTTTTGGAAATTCGTAAAGGCGCAAAGAACCAATAATCGCGTTCCGAACAATGTTAGCTTCGATTCATCTACGGTTCAGTTCAAAGTCGCCTCAAATTCACCCAGATTGTTTCCAAAATGTACCTTCCCATGATGTACTGCTGCCTGACCTCAATTTTTCTCGAGAGGAAGTACAGAAAGCTTTGGAAAATCACGACGTGGCAAAGGGAGCTGGGGTCGATGGTCTGTTACCCTTATCTACTGAAAGAGTGTGCTGCTTCTTTGGTAGATCCATTCACAGAGCTTCACAAATCCGGCAGCCTTCAACGTGTCGAAAACTACCGTGGAATTTCGATACTCTGCTGTCTAGGAAAGATCCTCGAATCCTTAGTACACGAAGTCATCTTGACTGCAGCAAAACCGCTGATATCTGACTACCAGCATGCTCAACAACAACAAATCTGATGTGTTATACGAGCAGTTTATTGCGAGAGATGGAACGTCGGAATCAGGTTGATTCTATTTACGTCGACTTTTCGAAGGCGTTCGACACTGTGCCGCATACCTACGTCGTGGAGAAGCTGAAACACATGAGTTTTCCGGAATGTATAACGGGACTGGTCTTAAAGCATTCGTCCAGGTCAACTCTGCACGTTCCAACGCAATCGAAATACCATCTGGAGTTCCTAAGGTTAGCGTGTTAGACCCCCTTATCTTCGTCCTCTTCATAAACGATCTGTGCCTCCGTATGTCGTCCGGGAAGCTTTTATACGCGGATGATCTAAAGCTGTTCAGGGTAATCAAGTCCGCACTGGAATGGGCGGCTCTACAAATGGACATCGACATGCTTTCACAATGGTCGCCTATCATTCACGTTTACTCCATCGAGAGGGGTTGTTCTGGAACGTGTTCAGTCCATTCGCGATCTGGGTGTCATAATTGACCACACACTGAGGTTCAATGATCATATAGCTACCATAGCAGCTAAAGCTTTCTCTGTTCTTGGATTCATCCGTCGGAACGCTTCATAATTCACTGACGTTTATGCGTTGAAAGCACTGTTCTGCGCGTTAGTGCGTAGTATTCTCGAATACGCTTCTCCGATTTGGGCACCTTATCATGCGGCTCAAGTGATCCGCATTGAATGTGTACAAAACCAATTCGTGCGATTCGCTCTCCGTCATCTTCCGTGGACGGATTCTGTTCATCTTCATGAGTATGCGGCACGCTGTCAATTTATTAACCTCCAGTTGCTATCAGCAAGACGTCTTCAGCCATAGCGGATGTTCATATTTGATCTTCCAAAGAACAACTTCGATTGCTCGAATTCAAATTCAATTTTTTTGAAATTGGGCGGTTAAGGAATAAATCCTAAAATTAGGATAACCTTTGGATGCTGCCACAATGCATAATCACGATGGTGTTTCAATGTGATGTCTGTGTTTGGGAAACAAGCACAAAATGAAATTTTGTGTGCACACACCGGTAAGCTGCACAGACTCCTCCCATCATGAGTAGTTTGCTATCAAGTAGCGACACTCTCCTTTTGCGTAGTTTGCCAATGTCAATACCTTGTAAGCAAAGGGCAATTAACGAGTTATTAACGAAAGATGAAGAGAATCGATCAAAATCACTTGCCCCCTGCATCCATGTTTGGTTCCAAGATTTCAACTCTGGAGAGCATTTTGTGTGATCGTTGGGGGCGTGTGGTTCTGAATATGGACGGACAGGCACAGATAAATTCTATTGGAACTCTTTACTGTAATAAGCTTGTTGGCCCTGAAAAGGACCGTTTTGCTGCCAATGTTGGTGATGATTTTACCTCCGAAACCGTACAGAGTGCGTATCTGTCGCTTCAAAGCGTAGATGACATCCATGGCCGCTTACGCTTGGCGTGTTCAGTGTAGCATCACGGATCTAATTTTCAAGGAACACCTTCAGCAAACCTCGTAGATCAGACTGGAGATACGTTTGACACCGCCACGGCGAACCAGACGACGAATGGCGGTTATCACGAAGAACCTTGCGATGACGCTTGGCGCCTTCTTTACCAAGACCAGTCATTGTTGCTTGTTGGGTAGAAGAGTGGACTACCTAACCTGCCACCACCTTCCTACTGATGCTATAGCTGATTTTGCTACCTGCTCACCACACCGTCAGAAATGCCGCAAAAATGAATTGAGTCAGCGCTGTTTTACATTTTTTTTAGGTTCAAGCAGAATTATGTGCAACCAAGTGGTACTCGATTATGACGACTGGGTTTGGGGAGAACGTTTATTTCATGAAAACAGTGATTATTTGTACATTGGACAATGCTTGACATAACCACTTTTTCAATAGTTTCTTATTGAAAATCATCAGTCGAAAGCATTGCTATTGATGCGTAGAAACACTTACGAACGATTGGTGATAAAATTATTGAAAGAGGTCCAAGGGCAGCTGACTTATTAACGTTCAAAATCTTTCACAATTTTGTTACATGTTCCATTTTCGGTTTTCACAAAGTGTACCCCCATATAGAAATCTCAGACGTAGTCCTACGTCAAAAAAAAAAACTCCGAAAAATAGTGCCTGAAAAAAAAACCTGGAGAATCAGGGATTATCAGGGAATTTATTTTTGGACCTCAAGAATCAGGAAATCGCAGGGAATTTTACTCAAATTCAGGGAACGATTTCTTTATAACAGAAACTTATTAATAATTATGAATGACTTCGCTAGTTTCAACAATCTTAATTATTCGGTGTAGGTTGATGATGGTTTTGCATTTCAAATTTTAAATAGAGTTACGAACTTGTGGTTGTTCAATGCTTGATGTTGCATTTTTTAAAAATTGAGCAGAATTTATTCAAATAAAAATGTATTTCGATGATTTTGAACTGAGATGAACATCCATTTCCGTAGACGCTAGACGCCGTTAGTTGTTAAAAAATTTAGGCTGCTAATGGGTATGTGCGTCTCTTAATAGATGTTACACCTAATTGCGTCTGACAAAATGTAACCTTCGAGTAGATTGGTGCGTCTGCTGGATCCAGCTGTGTCCAACAAAAATCAATCCCTTGAGCGCCTTTCAGTAAATGCAAGAATGGTAAAGAATAGGAACGACTTTTCTGAAGTTCTGGGAAGAACTTCCCCAAACCACTGGGAAGAATATCCCTTAAGATCAACTTCTGGGAAGAGCATTTCTGAAGTTCTAAGAAGAACTTTTTTGAAGTTCTGGGAAGAACTTCTCTCAAGTTCTGGATAGAACTTCTCTAAAATTTTTGGAAAAATCATCTCTGAAGTTCTGAGTAAAGGACTTTTCAGAATTTTTGGGAAGAACACCCCTAAAGTTCTGAAAATAATTTCACTGGAGTTCTGAGAAAAACCTTTCTAAAATTCTGGGAAGAACTTCCCTTCAGTTCTGAGAAAAACTTGCATCAAGTTGTCGATAGAATTTTTCTAGTTTATTTCTTCAGGTAAGGTTTTATTCTGAAGAGCGCCTTTCAGTAAATGCAAGAATGCTAAAGAGTTAAGCTGGGTTTAGACAAGGCAAGTCATTGATCAATTCAGTTGAATTCAATGGGCTTGAAGAATTGAGCCTGATTCAACTTTTTTTTTTTCAATTCTAGTGAGTTGATCAAGTCAGTTGAATGGCATGGTTTCAACAACTGAGTTGATCAATTGGCATGCCTTGTCATAATACAGCTTTAAGAGAAGATAATGAGAACTAACTAATTGAGGATTTAAGATAATGGCCTTGATCGTGGTAGCACTTTTATGATTGAATAATGATTCAAATATACGCAGACAAGCATTACCTTGACAGCATAGAGTGGCTTTATTGAGTATTCTAGGTCTTCATTAGAAACCTGGTTAGCTCGTAAAATTAGCTTCTCAGTGAAGTTTTAGTATTGTAATGTTGCTGCTATGGCAATTTAGATGGAATTAACTCACAAAAATTTGGAGGTGAAAGCGCTGTTTTTACGATTTCCCACTGGAATAATCCACCCAAAAACTAGCTTTTGGTTGAGCGTACTATCCAGAATAATTTTATTGTAGAGCTGGGTCTCAAAATATGCTCAAGGCAAAACCAATATAATGGGATTAAAAACAATTGTTTCATATGTAAAATGCAGAATGACCAGTGAACTGGGAAAACAGGGAATTTGAGGTCACCAGGAAAAAACAGAAAGATGACAAATCTGGAAAAATAAACCACGTCCTCTCTTCGAAAACAATAAGATTTCCAGACCCTATTAAAAGAATTTCTTAAACAAATTTGTTCAGATTTTGGAATGAATTCTAAAAATAGCACCAAGGAATTTCAGATAATATTTTCTAGGGATCTTTAGGAAAATCTCTTAGAGAGTTTTTACTAGAACTCCCAAGAGTGCAGAGGATTCCATGATTTGTGAAAAATACCAAGGGAAGTGAATTCCAAAATAATTCTGCGAAGATCTAAAAGGGGAAAGGGAATAACAAGTTTTGCTCATAAAAGCTAATATTACCTTTTCAATTGTTGGTCGTGAATCTGAGGTGAATTGCATGGGAACTCTACGGAGAATATCAAGCAAATTAAAAAAAAAAATGGATTTCCAGTGAATTCTTAGAAAGAATTTAAAATTCGAAGAGAATCTAAGGAACAATTTAAAGCCCATTTAAGCAAACACATGTCTGGGTAAATAATTTGGTGATTGTTCTTCAGACGATATTCAGACATTTTCAGAATAAATTCTCGTTCACTGATTTAAAAACTTGCTGTATGACAATAAATTGATGCAATTTAATTGCAAATAAATGCACTAATCCATATGCATATATTTTCATAAATTTGTACCAATGCTAACGCTTTAAACCTTCATTGAACTGGTTTTATTCAATGCAAACAGGTTCAATGAGATCCCCGTTTGCTGATGATACAAGTATTTGCTCGATGGATATGCTGAGTCAAAACTTCCAATGATTTAATTAACGCTTTCTGGAATATCGTTTGATAGACATTTGAGCAATAATTGAAAGTAGGTAATGCTTGTACATGCTTTTAATTTACTAACATAAAAAATATACCGACAGGTGCAATTTACTTTAGACTTTTTTTCGATGTATCTGAGATGTATTTGAGATTGCAAAAATCAATCGTCATACTAATCTTCATGTCATAGTTAATGCCGAAGGAGTTGTGACGGAAACTCCATCGATGTTTTCAGTCTTCACTGTAAACCCTGTTGAATTTCTGCAAACACTTTTGAAGTCGTTGTTGCTCCAATGCAGCTTGGGAAATGTCTCTAAAATTACGGGGATTTTTCTTAACATTATTGGAACTTTTCTAAAGTTCTGGGCAGAACTTCCCTGGAGTTATGGACAGAACTTTTCGGAAGTTCATGGAATAAATTTTCTAGAGTTCGTGAATGAACTTGCCAGAACAAACGTTCATCCCTGGAGTTCTGAGATGAACTTCCCTCAAATTCTGGGAAGAACTCCTCTCATGTTCTGGGATAAAATTCCCTCAACTTTTAGGAAGAACATCCTTAAAAAAAATTTGGGAAATGTTCTTATAGACCGGAATAATTTTCTTGTAGAACTGAGTTTCAAAATATGCTCAAGGCAAAACAAATATAATGGGATTAAAAACAATTGTTTCATATGTAAAATGCAGAGTGACCAGTGAACCGGGAAAACCGGAAAAAACCGGGAATTTAAGGTCACCAGGAAAAAACCGGAAGATGACAAATCTGGAAAAATATACTTCGTTCTCTCTTCGAAAACAATAAGATTTCAGGACCCTATTAAAAGAATTTTAGATTTTTTGTTCCCAAGCAATGTTGAGCAGATTTCAGAGAATTCTAAAGATAACACCAAGGTATTTCAGATAATATTTTCAAGTGAGCTTTAAGAAAATCTCTAAGAGAGTTTTTACTAGAACTCCCAAGAGTTTTTCCTTGATTTAACTTTTTGGAAGTTCATATAATAAATTTTCTAGAGATCGTGCATGAACTTGCCAGAACATCAAAAACGTTCATCTCTGGAGTTCTGAGATCAACTTCCCTCAAATTCTGGGAATAAGTCCTCTCATGTTCTGGGGAAAAAAATCCTTCAACTTTTAAGAAGAACATCCTTACAATTTTGGAAACAATTTTTCTGAAGTTCTGCGAAGAAGTTTCCCTAGCAGCACACTTGCTGCTAAACGGTTTAGGCAACTTTTAGGTGACATATTTTAGTCCCAATCAAGTTTCTGCCAGATCCGGTCACAGCTTTGTGCTGCTTAGGTTTCTAAAGTTCTGGGAAGAACTTCCCTCAAGTACTGGGATGAACTTCCCTAAAGTTCTGGGAAGAAAATCCCTGAAGGCATAGGAAAATTTTCGTAAAGTTCTAGGAAATACTTACTGAAAGTTCTCCGAAGAATTTATTTAAAGTTATGGGAAGAACTTCTTCTCGAGTTCTGGGAAGAACTTCCCTGGATTTGTGGGAAGTTGTTCCCTGAACTTGTAGGAAGGACTTCTCAGAGGTTCTGGAAAGAACTTCTATAAAATACTGGGAATAACATCCCTTAAGTTCAGTGAAGAAATTCCCTAAAGCATTAGGAAGAAGTTCCAAGAAGTTTTGAGAAAAACTTCCCTCAAGTTCTGGGAAGATGGAGTTCTGAGTAAAACTTTTCTGAAGTTCTAGGAAGAACTTCCCTATAGATCTGAGTAGAACTTCCCTATAGTTCTGGGAAGAACTTCCCTAAGGCAGGGTTGCTTGCGAGTCACTTTTTTCAAGCCAGTCACTAAAAAGTCTCCTTTTTTAAGGCCAAGTCACTAAAGTCACTTTTTCTTGTAATCAGTCACTATTTTCAACTTTTTTAGCGTGAATTCATTTCAAGATTGATCATTCTTTGCTTTCTGACGCTTAATCGTCTTTCTCTATCTATACTATGTACATGGATAGAGAAAGACGATTTTTCCTAAATAATTTCCTGAGTTTTAAAGGTTTTTCCAGAACTTTAATGGATACATTCCAAACTTATAATAAGACAGCTATTTTTAAAGTGCGTTCAAAATATGCTTTTTTGGAAGATCAAAAACAACAGCAATCAACTCAAACATGGCAATCAGTTTTACTTAATTTGAGTAATTTCAAGATCTAAAAATATCCAATGTCTTGAAGTTTCGTATTCCAAGTACAAGTTCAGGATATGTAAAATGTTCAAAGTGCCTGAATTAAGGAAAACAAATAAATGATTTATTTCAAGTTCGTAAGTCACTTTATGGAAGATTAGAGATCTTTATTGCAGTCCCATTACCTTCACAACAATTGTAGGAACTTTGGAGAAGTTCTGAGGAATGAAAGGAAATGCTGAGAATTTCGGTGAAATTCCATAAACAAACTGCGGGAACATAAGCGAAGTTAACACGCTGAAATATGGGGAACTTACTGGAAGCCTTAAGATCCTCAAAGCGGTTCTTTTTGCATCAGAAACTTTTATGAAGTTCCTAGAATTTCAGAGAACCTCACATGTGTCAAGCGAACTTGAGAAATATAGAAAACTTGAGAGGTATTGTGTAAATTTTTAAGAAGTTCTAAGCACCTCAGAAAAGCTAGATCTAGAGATCATTGTGGAATTAAGTTAAGTTAAGTTTTTTTTTATTAGGGAGGCTTTCAGCCTGAGGCTGGTTAGCCCAGACTTTTGGGGAAGTTTAAAAAATCTATAATCGTAAATTTAGAAACACTCAGGATGTGCTGAGAAAAAATCGAAAACCCTAAGATGTTCCGAGAATTTAAGGAAGTACACCAATAACACCAGGAAAGTTTAGACTATTGAAGAAGTTTTAATTTAGTATCGATGATTTAATGGAAGTTTCATAAACTTCAGTGAAAATCATAGAACTTATTTCGTTCGAATTCCATGCAAATTACGGGAGCACAAAAGTACGAGAAATTTAGAAAAACTTCGAAAACTTCACAGAAGGACCGTGAACTTCAGAAACATTTCGAGAACTACATAGAAATCTATGGAGCTTAAGGGGAGATCCGCGAACTTCAGGAATTTTTATGGACCGTAGCAAAATGCGGCAGCATTCCCTTGGAATTCTACTCACATTGAAAGTCTCCTAAGAATTCATTGGCTTTCTCTTCACAAATTCCTTAGATTTCTTCTCATAATTTGTTTGGCAAACTCTCTTGAATTCATTTTCCGAATTCCTTTGAAGATGTCCTGGAGTTATTCTCAAATTTAATTGTAATCTTCCTTTTAGTATTCTCAAAAACTTTCCAAAGACTTATGCTCCGGATTCGTTTTCTACCACAAACTTTATGAAATTATGCTCAGAATGCCCTTAGAATTTTCCTTTGAAGCTCACAGGAGTTGTGCTCCTCAGAAATTCCTAAGAGTTTTCATTAAATTTAACTTTTAGGTTACTTTTTAGTCACTATTTTTACAACTATAAGTCACTCTTCGGTTACTTATTTCATCAACATGGTCACTAAAATCACTATTTTTAACAGCAATTATTGCTACCAGCCCTGCTGAGGATATGGAAAGATTTTTTCTTAAGTTCTAGGAAGTACTTCCTGAAAGTTCTCTGGAGAATCTCTTTAATGTTATGGGAAGAACTTTTTCTCAAGTTTTGTGAAGAACTTCTCTGAGCTTGTAGGAAGGACTTTTCTGATGTTCTGGGAAGAACTTCCCCAAACCACTGGGAAGAATATCCCTTAAGATCAGAGAAGAAATACCCTAAAGTTCTGGGTATAAGTTTCAATAAGTTTTGAGAAACACTTCCTTCAATTTCTGGGAAGATTTTATTGGAGCTCTGATTTTTTTTCTGATGTTCTATAAAGAACTGGGAAGAACTTCTTTGAAGATATGGGCAGAATTTTTCTTAAGTTCTGGTAAAAACTTCTCTGAAGATTTTGGAAAAACTATCATATATTCCCAAAAATTCTGGAAAGAAATTTCCTGGTGCTCTGGGAAGTTCTAAGAAAAACTTTTTTTGATTTTCTAAACATTTCGTTTCGATTTCGAACTTTCGTTGGCAGCATGGAAAATCTCCACTGGAATCGATTGAAATTCTTCCGCCGACAACTTCAGAAAAATCAGAACGACAAAAAAGAAGGACAGAAAAATCCACCGGAACTTACGGTGGCAGCATCGAAATCTCCACCTGAATCCACTAGAACCTGCTTCGTCGAGGATTCGAAAAATCCACCATTGGCAACAAAGAAAATCTCCACCTGAATCGACTTGAACATATTCTGTCGAAAATTTGGAACTTTCGTTAGCAGCACCGAAAATCTCCACCGAAATTGACTGGCACCTGCTGCCTCAAGAATTCAGAAAAATCCACCGGAACTTTTGTTGCTAGCAAAGGAAATCTCCACCAGAATCTACTTGAACCTGTTCCGTCGATACATCAGAAAATCCACCTTTGACAGCATCGCAAATCTTTACCGGAATGGGCTGGAATTTGCTCCGTCGATAACGTCTGAAAATTTCGTCAGAAGCATCTCACATCTCCATCGACTGGAAGCTGGAACCGTGTTCAGAACGTTAGAACAATCCACCGGATCTTCCGCTGGCAGCATCGAACCGGCTTGAACCTCCTTCTGTGGAAACGTTTGCAATCAAAACTTTCGTGATTTGCACGGCCACTGAGATCAACCCAAATTTGAGTTCAGTTTACTCATAATAATGACAATCAATCTTCAGAGATTATTACGTACTTCACTGAGGTTTCGCTCGCTTCTCGTATCAATGATCATGCTTTATTCGAGAGTCGATTCTTCTTCTTTGGCATTATTACCTCCCTACTGAGACTTTACGGCGCCCCTTTTATATAATTGTGCAGCTAGTAAAATCATACTCTATGCCCAGGGAAGTCGATACATTTTTCAACACGAAAAATTCCTAGACCGGACCGGGAATCGAACCCAGCCGCCTCCTGCATGGTCTTGCTAAGACTGAGCTAAGGGCGGCTAAATCTAATCTAATCTAACACTAGTCCTGACGAAGATCTCATCCCCTGGTTCGAAACGTTGCTGATGATAAAACTGTAATCAGCACATTTTCTTGTAGACTGAAATGCCGGATAAAATGAGTTCTTCTAGATTTTTAAAGTACCCCGTTAGTCTAGACTTTGCTGAAGCTTTTGGAGGTTTATTAAAGTTACTGGAACTGTTATACAGATCTTTAATCTTCAATGAAGTTCTCTAGACTTTCCTGTATTCCTCAGTATTTGTCGGTCTATGCTGAATAGGGTGGGTCAATTTTTTATGGCTGATCACAACTCCCTACTCCACGCAGTTGTTTCGATTCGCATTGAGGCCTAAAAACTGAACCAAGTTTGAACGTATTTGGTTACGATCTGGATTTGCGGGAGAGCTTTATAATGTGTATGGGAAGCGGTCTGATACTGTTAAATTGCTTGTCGAAAATTCATAAATCGCTCAATTTTCACCAAACCTGGGACTTAGAGATTTAGAAAACTATGCAGAACAGCTTCGTCGAAGACCGCAAATCGATTCGACTTCTATGTAAAAAGGTTTTTATATGTTTACTATCGCCCTGGTACTCTGCGCATACTTACAAGCTTATATGAATCCCAGTAGGTTAGGCGGAACACATGGTCATAAATAAAAAAAAAATATAGCTTTTTGCCCAGAAGTCAAACCGATTTGTGGTCTGCAACGAAGTTGTTTTGTATAGTTTTCTCATTCTAAGTCCCAGATTTGATAACATTTTTGCGATTTTGACAAGCAGTTGAACAGTTTCGGACCGTTTCCTGTACATTTTCCCAAACAAATTGTAAAGTTTTCCCGCAAATCCAGATACCAAATTCGTTCAAATTTGCAACCGATTCTGGGGAGCTAACTACGAATCAAAATAGTTGTGTGGAGTAGGAGGTTGCCAATGCTGAAGCTCACGCAATTATCCTGAAGTTTTTGATACACTGAACTTGAACTTCTCTGAAGTCCCCACAGTTTTCCAGAAACTATTGGAACAATTCCGGAAAATTTTGTGTTATTCCATAATTATTCGGCACTTCTTGAAAGTCCCTGCACTCTATTAACGGAGCTACTCGAAATACTTGGAACATTTCTGCGAATAATTTAACTTTAGCTCGCTGGATTTCGAGGATTAGTTTCGCAAAATTTTCCTTAAGCTCATGGTACTGTGCTAAATTTATGAAATTTAACATTTACAGATTTTAGCACTACTTTAATGATCTATAAACTTCCCCGAAACTCTGAACGTAAAATCTCAATTATTTTTAAGTTCTGCACACTTCTCTGAACGTAAAATCTCAATTATTTTTAAGTTCTGACATCGCTGAAGTTTTATGGATAACCCTAGAGTCATAGAACTTCTTAAAAGGTACTGCAGTTTCCTTGAAGCTGTTATGGGAAGTTCTTCCCATATTTTTTGTTAATCCTCTTGAAGTTCTCGTTACTCTTCTGATGATGTTCCTGGAATTACCTAAAATTAATATAACTGTCCTGAAGATCTCTAAACTTGTCGATATTTTCTGAATCTCCATGAATTTCTCTCAACTTCAGTGAAGTTTCCGATTTTTTCTCTAAAGTTCTCTAAATTTCCCAGGTGTTTTCAGTATTTTTTCAAATATCTACGGTCCCACAGGTTTCCAGAATTCAATGGAACTGTCCTAAGGTTTTTTTTGACGTAGTACTACGTCTTTGATTTCTATATGGGGGTATACTTAGTGAAACCCGAAAATGGAACATGTAACAAAATTATGAAAGATTTTGAACGTTAATAAGTCAGCTACCTCTGGACCAATTTCAATAATTTTATCAGCAATCGATCAGAAATATTTCTACGCATCTGTTCATTTTAAGACTTTATCATATTCCAAAATGTTACTATTGAAAATTGCACGAATGTGCAGCTGTTGCTATAATAAATAAAATTATCACCGTTTGCCTGCGAAAAGCGATTTCCCTAACACAGATTTCAAAGTTGAATTCCATCCGGTCTCACCAAACGGTGTTTATTCAATCACCGCGTGGTGGATAGTGGTGTTCTACGTACACAACGAAAGACTCCCCACAAGCAGCTAGCTATCAAGGCTGGCCTCAATCGCTGATCGGATTCAGTTCCAATCACCGTGTGTGGTGGTGTCCGATCGTCGGCATTAGCAGCAGAAGCAGTGCTTTCAGCGCGTGGCGTTGAACATTGTTCTCCAGTACACAACGAAAGGCTGCCTGCAAGCAGCGATCCCACATGAGCATCCATAGAAGGAGGAAGAAGCCGCACTGCTATTGATCGGAATCAGTAGCTCTTCGTGAGTCGCTGTGGGCCATCTATGTCAAGCGCGTCATACTAAAGAGTATAAACAGAGAGAACCCCGCTCAAATTCCTATGCCTACACTGAGGCAAATAGACTTAAGAATTTCATAAGGCTCGACTTATGAATAACACATATGAATTTCATAAGCGTGACTTATGTATGATTTTCGGGTAACATGAGGTAGCTCTTATACGCCTTTAACAATTGCATTTTCCCAAACGTTGAAAGACGAGTGGTCAACACACGGGTCCCGTAACTTCAACGTCCATGGTTCGGTTTCAGTCTGCTGCGATTTGAAATTCATACTGATTTCTTGTGGCTATATTTCATAAGTGTTTCTTATGGAATTCTTACGTTCTTTTGCCTGGGTGTACACAAAACACAAGCTCCTGCTGCAGTTAACAAATAAGATTTATTATATAAGACCACGTAGTCCTACGTCACCATTGCGTACAACCCCATAGGGTCCTTTGTAGTATTTTCCCCTTAAATTGTTTATCGTTGATCTTGTTTTCCGTACTGAGTACCAATGCTATTGACGCCAGAAAAGCAGCTCCCACACCTGGACCCTACTTATCGACCCATCAACTCATTGACCGGGGACCAACGGCAGGGAAGCCGAAGGAAGGCGTGATCAGAGATATCATGCCTCAGAAAATCCCGACGGTGCCGACTGGGATTGAACCGAGGCCCTTTGGGATGAGAGGCAATCACGCTTATAACTACACCACCAGCGCCGCTAACTGTCTTAAGGTTCTCGGAATTTCCCTTAAATTTCCGCAATTTTCCTGATAATCATGGTTTGAGTTCTCACGTAACTTCCGTTAAGATCATTTAACTCAACTCAATTTCTAGAAATATTGAGCTTATGGAACGTACGCTTGCTAAATTCCTATCAATGTGCTTGTCGAAGCTCTCCCCACGAGCATCCGTCAAGTTGAAGAAAGGTGTAAAACGCAACTGGTGAATGTCACCGTCACCGGTGATGAGCACCGCCATGAGCTTCAAGGAAGTCACAGCGAGGGTTTCGATTTGAGTGGACTGAGGTTTCATTCAAACAGAGGATGATGTTTTGGTAGACGTCCATACTTTTACTTTAGGGCTTTAGGAAAGGAAGCAGGGAAACGTCAAATCTCCAGTAAGCGTCAAAAGCTACGTTGCATTTTAAATCCCGCGTAGCCCGCGATTACCGAGAGTGGAAAGCTGGTTTACATCTGCATATTACAATGTCTTGCCCCTCGATTATAAGCCGTTTGTTCTTCGCATCGACGTGATCGGCGAATGTGAACAGCAAATTCCGGTTCAACGTGCCCGCCAGAATGGCCACCGCAAAAGCCTTGGTGGCCCTGGGATTTATTTGTCGCATTGCTTCACCGAAATATACCTACACTAGGGTGCCAGCCAATGAATGTGTGGGAAAAAAGTGACCCTCGAATTTCTAAAACCGACCATGTGCAACATACTCATTGCCTCGAAAAAAGACCCTGAGCAAAATTTAGGCTCAATTGGACATGATTTTTTTTTTCGAGATAACACCAGTTTTATGCATTAAGTCGTTTGGCAGAAAAACAATTCGAAAGCCGATATTTCATGGGTGATTTTTCGATTTTCAAAAAACTCAAACATTGACGATTTTGCGCAAATAAATATTTTGCGCATGGTCGGTTTTGGAAATTCAACATGACCATTTTCATTGGCACCCTAACCCCTACACTCTCAAGAGTCTGTATGGAATATGCTGTTTGTGTGACGTTCGCCTTGTCGATCCAGTGCAGATCATCCGAATGGAAAGGGGTCCAGCTTAATATGGAGTACGTTCTCTCTTCCTGACTAAGCAAGCCGTTGCAGACTTATCGATTTAGAAACTGTAGCCTACCTGAGTGCACAAATGAACTTCAGAGGCTGTTTGTCATTGACCTTGTCAAAGGTAACCTAGATTGCCAAGAACGAGACTTACTTCTTGTCAGACATCATAGAACCTTGTATAGTTACAACAAATTGGTAATTGTTGCTGATCGTTTAACAACGTACCAAGGTTCATTAAAGAAATCACATTCCGCCGAAATCCGACCCCGATTGCTTTGTTGTTGTTCTGTGTTTTGAAACAAATTTGAAGCACGTGCTCCGGTGGTCGTCGACCATCCCTCGGCGTCGATTGCTTCGTTAGAAGAAACATATTCTGCCAAAAAAATTCCTTGCTGCGTGACACGATAAGATGAAGGATGTACGGACACGTTATTTTTGTTTTGCCCAAATCGGATCGCTGGTTTTTGAGATACATAGGCTTTTTTTAAAGTGCGCTAATCGTGAGGTGAAAGGCGTTTGGCAAGTTTTTGACTGCGAATTAAATTACCCTCGAGTACATGCCAACCAGAGCTCTGTTTATCGGTTTCGTGTATTGGAATTGGACAAATTGATTCATCGCCATCGCGTCGTGACCTGTAAAAATTTATGGCATTTTATATCCATTATGGTATTTTGCTCGACGTACTTGGGGAGTTCAAGTTTGAAAATCGCCACGATCGGGTTACACCCGATCGATTAACCGACCTGCCGGTGCGGTCTAAATTTGCGTAAGAGCTTGTATCTCGCACCGAAGGACCCTGTACCCAATCGGGGTTAATCGATCGGTTTCCATGTGTTCTTAGATTGAACAGTTCTCGATCTGCAGCGGCGCTTTCCACATCGCGTACTTTGTATCGAAAGTTCTCGAAGTAATGCGGTAGCCAATTGCGGTGTCGAATCGAACGTCGACCGACCGGCCGCTCGTTCCTTCATAATTGAGAATTAGAATTATGTAAGACTCGGCTCTCCCCGACCCCCTTTTAGTCACCCTGAGACGTTCCATCGGCTGACGACCAACTGCAGTGTGGTGTGTGGAGTAATTGCACATGTATGCTGAGCAAGTCTGCTGCCTGCGGTGATTGAAAGTTTCCTTTTTATTCGCCTCCGACTGGGCTGTGCGCTGATCCAAGCGCCCCGTCAGTGCCTTGGCGTGAGTTGCCCTGTGACTGTGACGACGGGTTTGTTTGTCCGAGTGGTCATTCGAGCGGTTTCAGGTGTGGGATTTCCCTGAACCATTGCGTCGATTCTAGGTGATCGCGGAATGGAAACTTTAAAGTAGATGGAATAATTCAGGTTCAGTTGACGTTGCGGTTGGTTATTATTCCATGACTCGTCGTTTGGATTGTTTATCATAGCAATTAATCACAATGTACTTGCTCGTACCCGTAACTAATTTATTTTCATTTTCCTTTATTCTTACAGGTACGTATCTGACATTGCAAACAGAAGGCGAAAGGCGTAGAATGATTTTGATGTCTGTGTTCGAGAAATTTGCTTCCAGAAGAGAACACTCCTACGACGATCACATTACTCTAACAAAATTTACTGAGATTTGCTACTTTTCAAGTGCTCCAAGTTGGCGACCCTGAGGGGTGCGTGTTCGTCTCATGCAGGGCATGTTAATTCATTACCACAATCGCCGCTTTGTGAGCCTCTACTGACATGACGGCGCCGAATGGACTCGGCTCGGAAGCAAATTACTGCGATTGCTTGCTAAGTGCGTAAATTGTGAGAACCTGCAGCCGGTTTGCAGTGAATAATGCGGCTCGTGCCGCGTCCAATTGCACGATGATGCGAGGAGATGATTGGCAACGAATAGACCGAAAGCGCGGTTGGACTGTCGTGGGATCGTTAAGTTTTTATCGTCGAAATTTATGACTGATGGAAACTAGTTCCTGTGCGAGGAATTTCGAAGCAAAATTTTGACCGCGCAAAAATCCTGTTTTTTTTAAAACAACAAGGTTAACGTTCTGGTCGAAGTGGATAAAGATGGCTGTAATTGGATGCTGCCGGTCAAGAATGTAACTGTTGAGTGGGATCGATGTTCTGCAGTGTTCGTGGTTAATGTTTCAAGATGCTTGTGTGAGAATACACAAGTATGGATTGCAAGAAACAAGATTCAGGTGCAGTGGGAAACACACAATATTATGGATTGAACGTCTCTACTGTATTGAAATGCGAATGATGATGAATGATGAACATGAAATGAATTTGCTCCAAATGTTCAGTTTGCTAAAGAGTGCTTGTACAGAAGAAGTTCTGTGACAATTCCGAGTACGAATCCGACTCCGGTCTAAAATTACTAAGGAATGTTCGATTATTTTCAGCGAATTATTTACCAATTACTTCCCGCAATTTGCACCCTCTATCTTCGAGTGGAAAAATTAACTTCAACGCATGATTGTTTTTTAAGGTTAGTTCCTTTTAGAGAAAAAGCTACGAAGGATTCGGCACAGCTTAAAATTGTACGCTCGCAGGATGAAGGCAATCTAGAAATCATAACTCAATGCTGGCAAAAACGCTGTTTCGAATAATGCTCTTTTTTGATGTACCTATTATTCGAATAAATAGCCTCCACGGCCAATTAACCCAACTCAAATTTGAGTTTCTTTCTCTCAAATTAGCAAAATCGTAGGTTACTCCTAGACTGAGTAACATTTCCCTCGATTTTCTTCATATTCGAGCAAATTTTTGAGGAAAAGCTTGTAATTTATGAGGTAATCTGAACTCCAATTTGAGTCGATCTCATCGGCCGTGTGGAATGCGAAGCGGTTGGCCATTAACCATTTCAGCTCCGTATAGCAATTTGAATCGTCTGTCAGCAAAGTAAAAATCACACGGTCAATTAGATCAACCCAAATTTGAGTTCAGATTACTCATAAATCACAAAATGTGCAGGAACTTAGCGATGAGAAAATTTGCCTCATGTTTTTCCTGGAAAACATTCCCGAAATGAGAAAAGTAAAGATTGGATGTACTACTCCTAACCTGAGCAAAATGATTACCAATGCTTCTCATTTTCCGGCAGGTTTTTTTTAGGTTTTCCACAGGTAAACAAGAGATTAATTTACTCATCGCAGATTTGCGATTTATGAGTAAACTGAACTCAAATTTCGGTTGATATCATCGCACATAAATGCCGCCTTGAAAGTGCGACGAAATCTTCCAATCAACCCGTTTGCCTAAACGGTATTAAGCAGAGGTGGTGCGACTTCGAAGAGCTTCCAACCAACGGCAAAAACAGGAAATACATGAACTGCAGATCGCATATTTAAAAGTGGTACTGCTTCGGATCAACGAACTAAAGATGTCCTTTCGATGGCGGAAACGGTTCAACAAACCAGATCAATAATGACCACATTGAATGACGGTTGATGTTGGACCTTTCACAGCTCTTGCATTTTCACCAAGCAAACCTGTTGAATGAAGGTCGCCAAGATTGCTGGAGCTCAGCAGCAGCAGCTGCTCGTCTTCGGCAATGTCGGTGTGTTATTCTGTCTAGTCATTCTCTTCGCGAAGTCTCGAGAATAACGAAAAAAAGGTGACCGTGATTAAGTCGATGAACTGCGTCTTAAACCAACCTCAAACTGAAATAGGACTGCATGGCATTACTCCGAATTCCATTTCCCGTTGTATTATTACCCGATTTTTTTTTAAATAAATATTCCAAGGATGTAGAGAATAACATATTGCAGGCCCAGTTTTCCACCTTAGATGTTTTTTTTATTGAATGTCAATACAAAAGATTCAAGGAAGTGAAGGAAATAGAATAAATACAGTAAAGTTTCGATTGTAATATGGTCGTTAAACTGTATTCACGTAATATATTTCAAATCCATCGAATTTTACATTGAAATAACTGTCATTCTATGCCAGGGTTGCCAGTTGTTTCGAGAAAAAGTCTTCAACGAGATCGAAAAAATGTCTGAGAAGAAGTAGGCTTTGCGTTCGCACAGAAGTAACGTTTGTTTTCTTTTGCCGTGTTTGAAAATTTTGAAAAATTGAAAATTCACAACTTATGTTTGATAGTTTGTCTCGTAATTGGAGCACATTCTTCGCGATTCGAAGTTCCAGTGATGACCAGAGATTCTGTTTAAATGCTGGATGCGATTGCCCGGTTCTGGATCGCCACCAAAACCGAACTTCAAGCTGTTATTTTCCACGAGCAGCTCAATTCCTGGCGCAGATGGCCAATCAACAGCAACGGATGATCATCCATTTGGATCTCAGCAAGTGCACGCACATAGGGGGTGTGTAGGACCTAAAAGCTGTATGCCTCTGCAATATTCCACAGCTCGTTCCGAATCCTCATCGTCCCACCGTTTGGCGCGATCATGTTGCCGAGGAAGGACTATATTCAAGTCTTTCAAGTGCCATAAGCTTGCAGCTGACAAACGTCAAATGGAAATCGAGAATTCGGTTAACATTGGAGGTATTTGGTGAGATCCTTCTATTATACTAGATTTCATATACCATTCTTTACATCACATATTACTGATATATCCACTCTTAACCTAATTCGGAGCGTTTGGTACGGAATGTCCACGCATCCTTCCACCCCTGAAGATTCACGAAATGTATCGCTGTTGAAATATATTTATTTAAACTCGAATCATTTCACCGAATCATCTTTACGGCAAATACAACGCAGTAGACCTGGCCGTATTGATGTTTGTGTTATATCACAGATATGCTGCAAACATCAATGTTGACAAGAAAAATAATTTGGTCTTATCTAACCTAATCATTTTCCAGGAAGCTTTCTCGTACTGGCTGCGTTTGTATTAGATTAGATTAGATCAACGTCAGTCACACACATTGTGCGGAAATAAGTTTCGGCACAGCTTGGGCATATCCATCGGCACACCTTCGGCACAATCTCTTAGGAATTGGATTGTTGAAATTAAAATAGGAGCACTGCTGCGCAACTGTTATTGAAGTTGTTCACAACATTACGTGCTGTTTGACTGTATATTCAGGAACATCCTTTAATTGAATATACCAGAGGAATGCAGACCAGCAGTTCACTTATATATCTAAAAGGCAGTTAATCAGACCTCATCAGTACCCTTCAGTGTTGGGAAAATATCAAAAAATCAAATCTCACCAACGCCCAAGATCACGCTTGATTTTCGTAAACAAAAATCAACAAGCAAACAACTGCGGTTGATTTTGCAAGCTGTGATATCGCAGCTCGGAACATCCAGCTAACAAAACTCACCAACTGCAAATCTCACCAAACTGTGAGTTTAATGATTTTTGCTTTACACCCGAATGCAACCGAAACTTCCATAACGGCTTGCAGCAGTCCCTTGGCGTCTGCCATCCGTGAAGATAAAAAAGAGATAGCAAACTATGCTTTCTCTTTCTAAAAAAACGCTGTGCAATGGAATCATTTTTGTGTCGAGTCAACTCTGAGCTTGATTTTTATTGTGAATAGTCTCGCAATATCAAAGGAGCTTGTAAAATCAATATCAAGCATGATATTTTGTTCCAATATCACGCGTTATATTCCGAGCTCATGTGAGCGGAAAAATATCAATTGATTTCTGATTTTGCCAAAACTGGTACCCTTAATTCAAATAATGATGCAACTCACACAAAACAAACTACAGAAGTTTATTCATCATCCTCTATAGTCGGTCTCCAACAATGTTCCCCGCCGGTTCCAACTCTTTCCCGCCGATGATAGACCGTTCAGAGTATGAAAGGCTTTCTGGTCTGCCTTTGAGGGTAGGACTTTTAGTGTCCTATGAACACAAAACACCAAAATGTTGCATACCCGCAACTTCCCGCGCCATCCTCAATCCGATTTGTCCTTGCGGATTCAAACCAAAACATTCAAGGTGTTAGAAATACCGGGTTGCCACGATGGGTATTTTACAAACAATCGCAGTTTGCTCTATGACCGGCACACCTGCCGCACACTTGCGGCACACTGACAGAAAAGCTGACCCAAGATTGGTGTTGCGGAGTGACCTACCCCTTGTCACTCAGCACAGTGTGCCGAAAGTAGATTCGACACAACTTGGGCACATCCATCGGAACACCTTCGGCACAATCTCGTAGGCATTGGATTGTTCATTAAATAAAATGGGAGCACTGCTGGACTGCTGTTATTGAAGTTGTTCACAACATTCCGTGCTGTTTGACTGTGTATTTCAGAAACATGCTCTAATTGAATATTCTAGAGGAGCTGAGACCAGCAATTCACTTCTCGGTTCACATTTATATTTGAAATGTAAGCTTCCGAGGGCCGTCGATTGCCATCAATGCCGGTCACAAGTCTTTTAGCTACTACGCAAATGGAGCATACTACGAACCGGAATACAAGAGCAATTTTGATGGATTGAATCATGCAATGGTGGCGATTGGATACAGAAAACTAAAAGGAGAAGATTCCTTGCTAATCAAGAACTCCTGGTCCAACTACTGGGGCAACGATGGATATTCTTTGATGGCGGTGACAACTGTTGTCTTACCATTGATGCGACTTCTTGGCATAAACCATTCCGACGTCGAAAACCTCCGAGAGCTTCTTGCGCGGAATTATCACCTTCAGCAGATTGAGCAGTAAAGTGTAGTGCTTCGGAATCCTTTCCGTCGGATTGACCAGCAACGTTCGGACGACATTGGAGTAGTTGGACTTGTAACGCGTACCCATGATAGATCCAAAGTGCAGATAGTTCTTGTCGCTGAATGCACTGAACTTCAAGCTGTAATTACCACCCGACTGGATAATCGCCGGGCAGCACGTGTCCAACTAGTTGGTATCCACACCGGAGACGTACATTTTGTCCGTCAGAGCCTGCTCGACACCCTCCGACAGTTTGGCATGTTTTACAGTTTTAGCATGCATAATCTCCATGACGTGATCCTTGAGGTACTTGTTGAATACATCTACCGTCTGATGGTGATAACCTCGGATAACCTCGCCTTGATGAAGGCTCACCACCCGGAAAGTTTTTCTTGGAGAAGACGCCCAACGTTTTGCCATCCTTGGATCCCATAATCGCCTCCAGCAGCTTTTTAAAATTGGCCTTGTCTCTGTCGTTCTTTTTCCGAACCAACAGCTTCACCGGCGGAATGCCCTTCTCACCGGCCTTCTCGATCTGCTTCAGGAAATCGACCTCCTTCGTATCGATCAGCTCGTATCCCAGCAGCCAGGTCTTCAACGAGGTTGATTTGCTATAGATGGTATCCTCGTCTACGTCGACCACCGTCAGAATGCAGTCCACCTTCTTCCAGCTGGCGTAGAGGCGTTTTATTCGTCGGTAAAGGAAATCCTTATTGAGCACGATATACGGCATTTCTGGGGCCGTTGCGATTGCAAACCTAAACATTCAAGCTGTCAGAAATACTGGGTTGCCAAATATACCATATATATTTTTTTTTTTTTTGAAAAAACACAACTTGCTCTATGCCCGGCACTGCTGGCACAATCGGCAAACCAGCGGTACACTTGTGGCACACTGAGAAAAAGTTGACCCAAGATTGGTGTGCGGAGTGACCTACCCCTTGCATAATAGATATTGTACTTAGTGGCGTGTGACAAAATTTAACCTTTGAGCAGATTGGGGCGTCTGTTCAATCCAGCTGTGTTCCACAAAAATTAATCCTTTGAGAGCATTGGAGCGCCATTGAATTAAGAGAAGAGAACGGTGTTCCTTCCGAATACAGTACTTATTGACTAGCTGGGCTAAAAGTGCAGCAAAGTTAACGAATTCCACTCGATAACTAACCTGGCTTGTCAAACGCCAAAAAAACACTGAGGGGAACTTCAATGGATAGTTTGATCGACGTTTGAAAAAAATCAAACACAGTAAACACAGTTCTAAGTTTCTTAATGATATTTTCACTGCATTGCACATTGCGAGCTTAGAAAGGCTTAACGCTTTCAAGTGTTAATTTCAGTGTTCACTCGGCTGTCGACAGAAACAGACCACTTTTAATGTGTGTCACGCGATCATCTGTTTACTCGGCAGCAACCATTGTGTGGTTCTCCTCATTGTTCTTCATCAGCAGTTCTTTCAGTCGATGCGTCGTCGACTTTGGAAAGCAACCGTTTCGTGATGAGTGTATGAGTGATGACCACGTTTTGCGTCCATTGCTGCAATGGAAGCGCTCTGACCCCCGTTAGCGAATCTGCCATACAATTAAACCACTGGAAGCGGCTCCCGTTCTGGTAGAGGAGGCTTATTGGATAGCGGAAGATAAAATGTTTCCTGTGTTGTACCTTTTGACTATAGTTTTAAGATGTATTGTATAGTGAACAAGAACCCTCGGCTCTGTAAAGTTAATTCGGTTGAGCCTTATCAAATAAATTAATAACCAAACAAAGTCTTAATTTCAATGTGAAATGAAAATAATTATAAATTTATTTATATTAACACCAAGGGGTACTTAACTCTGCACATCTCAATCTGTGCCGACAGCTGTGCCCAGTGTTGCGCCGAACGTGCCGCATTGTGGCAATCAAGCTGTCGGTTTCAGTACCCCTTAAGTTTCGCAACCCTGCAGCTATGACTTTTGAGATTGTTTGTTTACAGCTTCAAGCTCTCATGGATGGTTCATTGAAAAACGGAAACGATTGTTGCTCCCTAATTTCAAAAGATGGTTAGGCTATTGAAATATATTTCTGAACAAGAAACAATTACATTAGACGCTGTGTCTAAGATTTATCTTCTATAAATAATGATTGTAAATAGACGTTGCTTGACAAAAATAAATCTTTTTTCGGCGACTCTATAAGTGAAATGTAAGCACAAATAAAGCTGAACATTGCATTAGGTCCTAAGTACCATTGACAGATTCTCTTCGTCGACTTTCTCTTTGCATCTCCAGGGCCATGTGAAGACATTCCCAGGTATTTTCAGCACACTGATCGATAAAAGAAGCTTTTATCTAGCATTTAATACGAAAAACACATCAAGAAACGTTTCTATGCTCAAGTTATTAACCAAAAAGAAAGTCGACGAAGAGAATCGATCAATGTTACTTCGGACCTAATACAATGTTCAGCTTGAAATGTTTGCTTGTCGATGAATATCATTCAATAAGGTCCAGTTGAAGCAATGGTGTAAAAGCTAATCCAAAACCACTCGACCTGTAGATTATAATTATTATAGTTTATGATATTAATATCTCCTTTAAACTTCATTTGCAACGGGCTGGAGTCTATATCGGTCTTGCCGGAAACATCACACCCACCAGTTGCAGCTTACCGCCGCAATGTTCTGTCTTCTCTACTGAAGCCTGCTGCCATCTTTATCGCTGCTACAACGAACTCGGGCCGACCGATCCTGGTCGTCACGGATTCGCACAGCGTCAAACAAGCCCTGAAATACGAGGCCCCAACCCATCCCTGGGTACACGCGACGATGAAGTCCGTGCCACCAAACACGGTTTTTTGTTGGGTTCCGGGGCACTGCGGAATACCAGGCAATTCTGAAGTATGTGAAGCTTGGGACGCGGAGTGGGCCTAAACCCGCTTCCTCTTCTTTAGACGGATCAAAGGACCGACGAGGAAGTGGACAGAACCGTTGAACCAGTCGAGTTTGAGAACTGGTCATAGCAAGATCTCGCACAATTTCGATGGAACGCCGTTCCACAGGACTTGCTTTGGTTGTAGAACCTCAGCCTCAATCGAGCACATTCTATGCGTATGCCCTCAGTATCAGAACCTGCTGGAACTTCACCATGCGACATGCTGGGTGATGATCCCTCCACACTTGGCAGCAGTAATGCGCTTTTTAAAGGATGCTGCATTGTATTTTAAAGTTTAGTCTTTTGTAAATTCCTTTCGGCTTTTGGGATATCTCTATCTGATGGGGCCCTCCCGGTTCGCCCGGTGTAGAGCTCTGTCTTATTCAGGCTTTAATGTTTGTGTTCTTAAAATGCTTGATGTGGAGATTTATTTGGCCATACTCCAGCTCCAACTACAGTGGGGGAAATTCGTTTAAACGCAATGTCATTTTTGCGTTTATTTTCAACACAAAAGATCGAGACAAAAAATCAAATATAGTTTGTCATAGCCCATCAGAAGTCTCGTATTTGAGAACACAATTTGATTGGAAGTTCATAATGACTTTTGAAAAAATCCCAAAAAAGGTGATTTTGGGGGGGAAATTCGTTTAAACGCACACTAACGTAAAGCCGCATTGAGCGTACCTATGCTCCTGTTATCTTGCGCATCTGTCATATTTACACTGTATAGCCCTCGTTCGCCATTAACACGAGTTTAAATTTGCGTTGCGCGGTAGTTGTTGCTTGTTTTCGGCAAAATGGGTAAAGGAAAGTATTTAAGCCAGTCGGAGCAAATACTGGTTCGAGAACTCAAAAGTCGCGGTGAGAGCAATCGCAAAATTGCACGTGTGATCCACAGATCGGAAGCAGCAATCAGGAACCTGCTGAAAAAAGGCAAGACGTATGGCGTAAAAAAGAAAACAAAGGGAAATTCGAAGATCACCAACCGTGTCCGAAACCAAATCATACAAATGGGAGACTCTGGAAACTTCTCTGCTGCGCAAATCAAGCAAGAAATGGGGCTTTCCATTTCTAAGAGGCGTGTACGGCAGATTCTACATGGAAGTGGCCACTTAAAGTACACCAAAAAAGCAAAAAAACCCAATCTTCAACCGGCCCACATTAGCGCCAGATTGAATTTCGCTAAAAAATACATGTCTTGGACTACGGAATGGGACAATGTTATTTTTTCTGACGAGAAGAAATTCAATTTGGACGGCCCAGACTGCACCGCATATTATTGGCACGATTTGAGGAAATCTCCGCAGGTTAAGTTGAGCAGGAACTTTGGAGGTGGTACTCTAATGTGTTGGGCCGCTTTTTCGATCCATGGAAAGACCCCTATTGCCACCATTTCAACCAGGATGAATTCGGGAAAGTACTTGGAGCTTCTGGAAGATGTTTTGATCCCGTTTACTGAAGACGTTATGCCGGAAAATTTCGTATTTCAACAGGATAATGCAGCAATTCATGTCAGCAAGCAATCTTTGAAATGGTTTTCTGAACGAGACATCAGTCTTTTGGATTGGCCAGCTCGTAGTCCGGATCTAAATCCTATCGAGAACTTGTGGGGCATCCTGGCACGACAGGTTTACAAAGGCGGAAGGCAGTTTAAAACAGTTCGTGAACTTGAGTCAGCCGTAAGAGAAGCCTGGAGCTTGATACCTGATACAACTCTGCAGAAGCTGGTGAAATCAATGCCGAACAGAATTTTCGAAACTATTCAGAAAAACGGAAAGCAAACGAAGTATTAACTATTGTTTATTGTTGATTTTTGAACTGTGAACTCGATTTGATTAATAAAACTAAAAGTGCGTTTAAACGAATTTCCCCCCCAAAATCACCTTTTTTGGGATTTTTTCAAAAGTCATTATGAACTTCCAATCAAATTGTGTTCTCAAATACGAGACTTCTGATGGGCTATGACAAACTATATTTGATTTTTTGTCTCGATCTTTTGTGTTGAAAATAAACGCAAAAATGACATTGCGTTTAAACGAATTTCCCCCACTGTATTTCCAAAAGTACGCCTAAAAGTTGAATTCGTATATTATATTTAATAGTTTTTCAATCGAGCATTTCTCTTAGAATTTTTCTATAATTCTAGGATTCATCACTGTTACACCAGTATTGACGGATATTTTCATTTGGAGGGAACCTTAGCAACGGGTAAATCGATTAGAAAAACTTCAGCGAGCAACAGTGTTGCCGTTTTATACAATATTGTGCGAGTCATACGTATCAGCGTGTGCCTTAACGTGCCAAACAGAGTGTCATACTGTGTTTCGGCACAGTGTGCAGAGTTGATTCCCCCTTGATTAACACTCAATATGCACTAACACTCATTGCCCTCACCAATTATGAATGTCAAACTGAATGTTACGTGTATTTTTGACGTATAACTGCTTTGTAACTGGGCCCAGTTAACGAACAAGTACTGTACCTATAGTTGATTAACTCGGAGAATCATCTAAATGAGATTTTGAGAATTTAGGTCTTGCTTAGATAGATTAGTTTTTTGATTGCTTGGAGTGCCACTTTTATGGTTGAATAATGATTCAAAGATAGGTAGATTGCCTTGACTGCACAGAGTGGCTTTATTAAGTATTCTTGGTCTTCTTTGTAAAGCTGGTTAGCCCGCTGCTTTTACGATTTTCCGAAATCGCCCGTGAATTAGTTTTTGGCAAAACAAAATAATGGGATTAAAGACAAGTGTTTCATATGTAAAATTTAGAGTGACCAGTGATCTGGGAAACTGAGAAAACCAGGCGGAAGCCGGGAATTTGAAGTCACCGAAAAAAAAAAACCAGGAAAATCCCGTAAATTTCGATGACAAATCGGGAAAAATATACTTCGTCCCCTCTTCGAAAAAAAATTCGATTTTAAGACCCTTGAACCTGGACTAGACTTTCAGGATACAGTAACTTTGAACAACTATTACGAGAATCCAAAACAAATCTGAACAGATTTTAGAATGAATTCTAGAGGTAACACCAAGGTATTTCAAAGAACATTTTTAAGGGAGATTTAGGAAAATCTCTACGAAAGTTTCGACTAGAACTCCCAAGCACCTCTCTGGAAAATTCCATGACAATTGTGAAGAGGATTCCTGGATTCGTTGAAAATACCAAAGGAATCGAATTTTGGGGGAACAATTCCGATGAAAATTCTGGGGATAATTCCATGCGCATTTCGGAAAAGAGTTTCTAGATAATTTTAAGGAGAGTTCCAAGCAACTTTAAGAAGAATTTAGAAGAGAACTCCAAGATAATTCTGAACCAAATTTGAAGACAATTCTCGACGGGATTACAAGTTTTGCTCTCAACAACGAATAGGCCATTACCAATTGTTTTTGGTCGAGAATTCTGAGGTTATTGCATGGGAATTCTAAGAAGAATTCCGAGAATTAAAGCGAACTAAAAAAAATGTTAGCTTCGAAAAAATTCGAATAGAATCTATGGATGAATTTCATGATTTTTTTTGGAGTGTTCTACAGAAATTTTCAAGGGACTCCCGGAGAGAATTTCAAATTGGGAAGAATTTTGAAAAGTACTATGTGAAAGGAAATCCTGTCGCCATTTTCAGCTGGCATGATTTGGTGATTTAGCGTCATTTTTTCGTTGCTATTTTTTTTTGTTAATTACCTCATTTGTACAGGTTGAATCGAATAAACTTTACAGAGCCAAGTTATCCTTTGCGTTATACATTATTAATGTCTTAAATCTAAAGTTGAAGGAATTGAACCGAATACTCGTGGTCTTCTCGAGGTTAGTGGATGACAATTTTATGGATTGGGTGAGGGAGAAGGAGAATTAAAATATGATGTATGATACATAAATTTAACTATTTCTAAAACATGTACAATCCGTCTAAACACTAGGTTAATCAAACTACAATCTTAGCTTAATACTTTTCAAGAAAACATATACATATGAGTTTCATAATCTCCAGATCGCGTCTAGTCCAAATATCCCGAACTGGAACCTTAGGTTGTCTACCTTGAGCCCGAAGGGAATCGTACAACTCGGATCTGACTCCACAGTGCTCAGCACAAGATCAAATAATGTGATCTGCGTCCTGGTTACCTTGTCCGCATTTACAGAGTTTGCTGTCCCCCAGCCCAACACGGAACAAGCGAGCGCTTAGCGAATAATAGTGATTAGAGTAGTGGAGGCGAGAGCAATTTTTGACGTTTCGGTTTTGGCCATTTTATCATTTTTTGGTCATTTGGAGCTTATGGAGTTTCTCAAAAAGACTCTAGAAGGCTCCTGATTTTTCAGTTGACTTTCACAAAGCCCAAAAGGGATACCTTGCAGTTCATCAACAGTGTAGGAAACTATTTACGATCGTTCGAAACCCATCCAGTAAAATACGGTTCGAATAAAGTTAGCTTGAAAAGACGATTCGATTTCCTTTATCTAGTTAGTATGATTCCATAATCAGCCTATTGAAGGTTGGCTTCGCCATCCACGATTCTAACTAAAACATCATCAAATACTGATTTATTGAAATAGATATTGTCATTAGCAACTGATAGTTATCAAACCTCACACCAGGCGACTCCCCTTTTGATACTGGTCAACATATGCAAGTTCCAGCAAGTCTCCGCCGAATCCCTTTCATTCATCACCAACGTTCTTTTTTGTCATGCGAATAGAAACCTTTGGCATTAGCATCCGAATTCGACAACGAGGGAGGAGATGCTAATCAAATTAGCATCATCATCATTCGTGGCGATCCGGTCCGGACGAGCGTCCCCAGTTCTGCCCAATCCGAGCGGCATCAAACGAGTTTTGATCCTCAGTTTTAGGCAGTCCAATGATCGTATGTTATGTTTGGGTGAACCTGTATTCTAAGTTTATGGACCCGAAACAGGAGAGACGTGTAGTCGCCTACCAATTTGGTGTATATTTCTAGATAGAGCTAGAATTAGGGCCTAACAGCTTTTGTAAACTATGGCTTCTATCGATGATTTCTATAAATTCAAGGCTCGCCCACGCACTAACATTCTCATCGGGTAGCGAAAGACTTCCCCTATCCGATGGTTATATTCGTCTGCGTGGGCGTGCTTTGAGTTCCTAGAAATCATCGATAGAAGTCATTGTTTACAAAAGCTGTTACGCCCTAATTCCAGCTCTATCTAGATTTGTAGAAAAACAAGATTCACTTTGTATCTGCTCGGCTTAAGGGTTGCCATAGGTGAAACAATAGAGGTGATGAGTATGACAGTTTCTCGCAACGTTTTGAGCACAGATTTTTTTTGGAGGAGTAGGCTGTGCGTGTGATCGAACCTGACGTTTGTTTTTTTCCGTTGAGTTTTTTTTTAACATATTATCGGTTGCTGATCTGGCCATAACCAGGCCCAGGAGACAATTTCTAGTTCCTCAGTCCCTATTATTTGCCGCTGAGAAGCTGTTCGGCAGCCAATGAGAACCTCCACGAGGCGTCCCATCATTAGTTCCATCATTCGTTGAGTCGCTGCGTTGAACCTGACTATTGGCCACGAAAAGGCTTGCCCTTAAATTTATTTGGAAATCTTCTAAAATAATCTCGGAATTCAATTTAAAACTTCCTTCCTTCTCCACAGAAATCCTTCCAAATTCATCTAACAATTTATTGAAACTACAGCTTAGAATAATTTTGGAATTTTGCTCAGCAAATCTCCTTCCAAAATAATGTGAGAATCCTTCTCAGTATTTTTTTGAAATCAACACTTCGATTCCTTTTAAATTTGACAGCAAATTCCAGGGTTTGTCCTCAGAATTCTATAGAAAGTTCTAACTCTTAATTTTTTCAAATCTATGATTTTGGAAATATTTCAAATTCTCACATTTTATTTTATTTTCTCTTAGTCTAGGATCACGACGATTAAGTCACGAAAAAAAGTTCTTTAAAATAGGCCTTAGGTTAAAATGGGAATGAAACGATTTACTGGCGTTGAACGCCAGTCTCCAGGTGAAACGTAAGGAGAATTCCACAGTTTTTAGTAGAATCCCGAGGCACCCATGAGTATCGTTCAAAGGAAGTTTCATACAGAATTATTAGGATTCAGAGTAATTCTAGAGAGAATTCCAAGAGAAATTGCTAAGTAATTCTTACGAAAATTTTAAGGGTTTTGAGAAGGAGGAGAACTCTAAGTTAGTTTGAAAAAAGAGTAAGAATTCAAAGGGAATTCGTCAAATAATTCAATGAAAATTGTGATGTAAATAACAGAGGAGTTCTAAGAAGTAGGAGAAATGGCTCTAATGTTGGCCTATGGATCTAAGATTGGGCCCATCGCTAAAAATCTGCTATTAATCAAATTTATCTAAATGGACGCATCATCCGGACGGTACTAATGGATATTTTTGGTCGCTATTGAAAATTTAGTCGATTGCTGAATTTATGTATGTGTGTGTGTGTGTGTATTCCCTCTAACCCCCTCTGGCCGGCAGTGTTATTATGGAAGAACTCTCTCTACTATGTCGCATTTATGGTCATTGTAGACAGCTTTAGTCCGGGAGTTAGAAGGTGATAGCTCTATTGCAGATCCAGCAACCCATTTCAGAATGTCTGGAGAGTCACGCCCATTCCGAGGTTACTTTCACTCACAATAAGCCCCGCATGTATGCATCACCGTTATCAAATGGATATTGGTGATACATACACACTTCCAGGTTCGAAAATATTCTTTTCAACACTGGCATGTATTTTGTGTAATTTTGATATTTTTTTTTAAATAAATGGAAAGCTCTCTCCATATTCTGCTCTTCCGCCGTCTTTATTTACTTCTTTTGGAATCCCTTGGACTTTTTCTCTAACGCTTCGTATTTCATTCCGTGCTTCACCGGCAATTTCCTTCCGTAGACCGTCCTTGGTTGGTTGGTTCTAATATGATTCCGCATTTTTTGGTCGGTTTGATGTCCACCATATGTTATTGAATTGCCATGGTGATCTGGAACGAGGCTCACGTCCAAAGTCACTGGTCCATCGAGCGCTCCGTTTGCGAAAGGAGAATGAAAGAAATACGAAAGGGATCAGTTTCAAGAAGTGACAGTTTCATCAGATTCCCCAACTAACCATACTCAAGCAAAGTAAGAATATACAAGCTATATTGCGACTATATGGTTACTTGGGTACTCATATGGCCGTCAGAATGGTTCATCGGTTGCGAAGTGAAGTATTTCTGAAAGTGATGCGTAATATTTCTCAATGTCTTGAATTTATCCTAACGTTACCTCAATGTTATTTCACAGACAAGCATACACAACACATTGAAAATTTATAATTGTAAACCCTACCGCCATCTGTCGTATATACTTTAATGGGCAATACACTCAACAGATGGTTGTAGTGTGTAAACGTCAAACGCTAGGGAATTGATTATGTGCACCACAAATGGCAGTACTACCAACTAGGAAACATTTAAATTGACCGTTAAAAACGATTTTTATGAACGTTTTAAGAGTGTTATGTCTGCTTTTCTGTGATCATACCTTCATTATCGCAACTTCGGGTAATCTGCGGAAGTACTTGCATATTTCTCAGGCACTTTTGAGCTAACTGCAATTACTCTCTCATACTCGAAATGTGCCACGACCAAATTGGCACAACGACGCCCTATACGCTCTCTGACCGAAGCGCAGGGTAGTCGATTACTGAATTTATGTATGGGCCCAAATTAGGGCATTTAGGCCGACATTACATCCATTTCTTTTATTCCAAAATAATAGCAATATAATTATAAGGAAATTTCCGCTTTTGAGGTAAATTTCAAAGGAATACTTGGGATAATTTCATAATGATTTTAGACAACTCAGACAAGAATTTTTAAGGAGTTCTGACGAGCATTGCTGAGTGTAATTTAGAAGGAATTATGAAGATAATTCCAGAGGAATAGTGAAGCATTCTTCGAAGAATTCCTAGGTAATACAGCAAACCAAATTTACAGTTTAAAGAGAATTTTAAAGTGAATCAAAAAGCCTTTTTAGAGAACGCTATTAGTATTGTGGAGCAAATTGCAAGGGAATATCGGGGAGTTCTATTTAAGATGCACTCTGAGGAAGTCTTGAGATGATTCTTAGGATATGCTTGAAAAAATTCCAGAGACACCCTGTGAAGAGTTCCGAGGGTATCAAGTATGAGCATGATTGACCGCTCGAGGACGCAACTCCGTTATTGCCAGATCAGCTGTAATTACACAGACAACCAATAGACGTTTCTTGGGGCTAGCATTCATCCTCAATGTGTAAAAACTCGTGATCTAAATTGGGTGATACCAGCGCTTTAAGGGGGTAGTACACTTTGAACGTCCTAAAAGTAAGGCATTTTCGTTAATTTTTTAAGCAATAAAACACTCAGGGAGGGCAAATATGCTATAACCCATTTATTAGTCATCCTTCGAACTACAATTTGTATTTTTTTTTTTGAACTCGATTGGCGTCTCCCCGTGGCCGGTGCACCAGCTCGCGCGGGCGTCCTCGCGCGGAAGGGCAGCCCTACTTTTGCTCAATAAAACAGATGAAATTATCCTTAATAAGTAAAAAAGATCTCCTTAAAATAGATCGGGTTGCTCCTTAAATGATTGATCGAAATACGTTAAAAATCTTAAAATGCTCAGTAAATATTTAAAGTACGCTCCCTAAAATAGAGAAAATTTTATATTAAGCATTTGAAAATGCTCCTTAGTATGCACCGCTTTGCACCATTTTGAAGTGTAATTGTACCATATATCATCGGAAAAGCTGCTGTAGAAAAGTTAATAAGTACCATGAAATCAGCTGAAATGTTCAGTAAAAATGCACAAATGCACACAATGATTTACTGAACATTTCAGCTGATTTCATGGTACTTATTAACTTTTCTACAGCAGCTTTTCCGATGATATATGGTACAATTACACTTCAAAATGGTGCAAAGCGGTGCATACTAAGGAGCATTTTCAAATGCTTAATGTACAATTTTCTCTATTTTAGGGAGCGTACTTTAAATATTGACTGAGCATTTTAAGATTTTTAGCGTATTTCGATCAATCATTTAAAGAGCAACCCGATCTATTTTAAGGAGATTTTTTTTACTTATTAAGGAACATCGTCATTGTTTAATGATCCATTTACCTTTTTACCGCGCGGAAGTCGGAAAACGGCGTGGGAAAATACTCCTTTCCATTCCTCCAACAAGTCCTTTCCCTGGAACATAAATCGAACAAAAATCCTGATTAGTAATGAAATTTGGGTTAGAAATACGTATTCCGATTTTTGTTTTTTAATTAATTTTTTCAAAAGTTGTGGCCTTAGGAAAAAAAAGTCCATTTTTTCACCCTAAAAATGCTTACAAAATCGTGGATTAAAAATAAATTTTTGACGAAATCGAAAATGTGGGTACGTATTTCTAAGCAGAATTTAATTCTGAACAAGAAAACCTAGGCGATATCCAAATTTGATAATAACTGGTTAGAGTTATTTCCCACGCCAGTTTGAAAAACCCTGTTCGAGATGAACGCGTTTAAAGATAAAATGCTCTCTCAGCGCGCCGGTACATGTTTTAGGAAATCGCTTCGTAAAGCGGTAAGGAATATTCTGGCGGACTTCGAGTCTTTTCTAGATTAAAGTATGCATCCCAAAGAACATTTTAAGCCAAAAAAAAAATGCATTTTTTTGAAAAATCAAAGTGTACTCCCCCCTTAAACCTAAAACAGTAGACACACACAAGAGCGAGAGGGTATGTGCCGCTGCAAAGAACAAGAACGTTACTCAAGGGTAACAAACGACTATACAACATCTCGCATAAAAATGGTTGTGCGAAAAGAGGGAGAATGATAATGACTGGCAAATATTGGAGAGGCCATCAGTGGAAGATTTCCAGAAACAAACAGGTGTCCGTGTGCAAAAGACCGGTATTTTAAAGTGCAGTGCCATTTAGTGTAACCCCCCCCCCCCCCCGCCCTTTGTGGGGTTTCTGGAATGTTGGACTGTCCCGTTCAGGTTATTGATTTTTATTATCCTGACGGAAATTTCCCTGACTGAATCGTGATAATTCTCAGGACCTCTTGTGCTTTTGTACATCTTGTACACCTCGTACCGTACAATAAAACGGTCTCACACGTCAAGATGGTTTCCGAGCCTAATCGCTAATGATCCTCGATCGTCCATCAGGGACGATTCCCTCAGGCCGGTGGCCTTGATGATCTCATAAGCGCTACAGCTTCTCGATTTAGTTACATGGGTCTCCCCCAGGGTTCATGTTTAAGCCCCCTTTTGTATAATTTCTACGTCAGAGAAATTGACAATTGTCTAAGTGACAACTGCACATTGAGACAACTTGCAGATGACGGCGTAGTGTCTATGACAGGGCCCAAAGGGGTTGACCTGCAAGGACCCTTACAGGATACCTTATATAATTTGTCTACTTGGGCTATCGAGCTAGGTATCGATTTCTTCTCGGAGAAAACTGAGTTGGTCGTTTTTTTCTAGGAAGCATTGCCGGTCAAAAAACTTGTTTAAATATTAGAAGTTTATTCGTCAGGCAAAGTTTGGATTTCCTGTTTATAAGAGGATACAAACATTTTATATATCTGTTACATTTGGCTTGAATGCCCTCAATGTGATCTTTAAAAGTTAATTTTTGGTCAAGTATTAATCCAAGATATTTCACTTGGTTTGACCAGGAAATTGGAACTCCGGTCATAGTGCACATAGTCACTACTACTAGGTTTCAAAAACGAAGCTCTAGGCTTATGTGGAAATATTATAAGTTGAGTTTTGGAAGCGTTGGGAGAAATCTTCCATTTTTGTAAATAAGAAGAGAAAATATCTAAACTTTTCTGAAGTCTGCTGCAAATAACACGAAGACTTCTTCCTTTAGCGGAAATGCCTGTGTCATCAGCGAACAAAGATTTGTGGCAACCCTGAGGCAAATCAGGGAGGTTCGAAGTGAAAATGTTATACAATATAGGCCCAAGAATGCTACCCTGAGGAACTCCTGCCCTAACAGGTAGTCGATTAGATTTGGAATTTTGATAATTTACCTGCAGAGTTCTGTCAGTTAAATAATTTTGAACTAATTTCATAATGTAAAGTGGAAAATTAAACTTTTTCAATTTAGCAATCAAACCTTCATGCCAAACACTGTCGAATGCTTTTTCTATGTCTAGAAGAGCAACTCCAGTTGAGTGGCCTTCAGATTTGTTTGAACGAATTAAATTGGTAACTCTCAAGAGTTGATGAGTAGTTGAATGCCCATGGCGAAATCCAAACTGCTCATCTGCAAAAATTGAGTTCGTATTGATGTGAAGCATCATTCTATTCAAAATTATTTTTTCAAAAAGTTTACTTATTGAAGAAAGCAAACTTATTGGACGGTAGCTAGAAGCTTCAGCTGGATTTTTATCCGGCTTCAAAATTGGAACAACTTTTGCATTTTTCCATTTATCAGGAAAGTATGCCAAACGGAAACATCTGTTAAATAATTTTACCAAGAAAGACAAGGTACTCTCTGGGAGTTTTTTGATGAGGTTATAGAAAATGCCATCATCACCTGGAGCTTTCATATTTTGAAACTTTTTAGTTATAGACCTTACTTCGTCCAAATCAGTCCCCCAGGAATCATCAAAAATATTTCCCCGAGAGAAAATATTCAGATAATCCCGAGCAACCTGATTCTCTATAGGACTAGTAAGACCCAAACTGAAATTATGGGAACTCTCGAATTGCTTAGCAAGTTTCTGAGCTTTTTCCAAATTTGTGATCAAAATTTTACCGGCTTCTTTAAGCGCTGGAATAGGCTTTTGAGGTTTTTTTTTCAAAATTTTTGTGAGTTTCCAAAAGGGTTTGGAACTCGGGTCTAATTTAGAAACATTATTTTCAAAAGTTTTGTTCCTCAGGGCAGAGAATCGTTTTTTAATTTGTTTTTGCAAATCCCGCCAGATAACTTTCATGGCAGGATCGCGTGTTCTTTGAAATTGTCTCCTACGGACATTTTTAAGACGGATCAAGAGCTGAAGATCGTCGTCTATTATAATTGAATCGAATTTAACCTCGCATTTTGGTACTGAGGCAGCTCTTGCTTCAACTATAGAAGTAGTCAGAGATTCAAGAGCATAATTAATTTTATCTTTGGTTTGCAAAGGAATGTTTGGATCGAAGTTATATTCCATAAATGTTCGATATTGCTCCCAATCAGCTCTATGGTAATTGAAAGTAGAGCTGTTGGGATTAGAAATTATTTCTTGAGATATTTCAAAAGTTACTGGAAGGTGATCAGAACCGAAGTCAGCATGGGTAACCAGTTGGCTACAAAGATGACATGAATCAGTTAAGACCAAATCAATAGTGGAGGGATTTCTTGCAGAAGAAAAGCATGTTGGGCTGTTTGGATATTGAATAGTGTAATAACCTGCAGAACAATCATCAAACAGAATATTACCATGTGAATTGCTTTGAGCATGAGCGGTGTTTTGCATTAAAATCACCAATAATGAAGAATTTAGACCTATGACGGGTAAGTTTCTGGAGGTCACCCTTGAGAAAATTCTTTTGCTGGCCTACGCATTGGAATGGTAAATAGGCAGCTAAAAACGTAAGTTGTCCAAATTTTGTTTCAACAGAAACTCTCAAAGTTTCAAAAACTTTGGTTTCAAATGAAGAAAGAATTTTATGTTTGATTCGTCCATGAAAAATGATGGCAACGCCACCACAGGGTCCATCAAGACGATCATTTCTATAAATCAAGTAATTTGCGTCCTTCTTAACCTTATGGTCAGGTTTAAGGAACGTTTCAGTTATAACGGCAATATGCACGTTATGAACTCTCAAAAAGTTAAATAGCTCGTCTTCATTATCTTTAAGAGATCGAGCATTCCAATTTAAAATATTTAATGCTTTAAAATCCATTACTGAATTTTAAAGTCATGACAATATTATTAGCAAATTTTACTCCAGTTTGAATAGCATCAAACATGGAGTTAGATTTAAGCATATCAGAAATCATGTCAATTAATGATTTCTGTAAAAATTCCATTTTAGGGGCAGTAATGCTTCCTAAGTCAAAATTGTCAAAATTTCCGTTAGAACGTTGGTTAGTATTTTGATTTCTACCCGCTGCAATAGCAGAATAGGTAGCTCCATTAACTCGCTGAACATTGTTAGCAGCGAGGGGAGTAGGTACAGATGAAAAATTTGAAGCAGGAGTGATATTTATACCTACGGGTACGAATGTAGAATTTGTTCCTCGCTGACCGTTGTTAACAGCAGAGGAATTTGTACCTGGTCGGAAACGTGGAGCGTTTCCTACCTAACGGTTAGAACGAGATTGTAGGATCGCTTTGTGTCTTACATTCCCAAAAATTGGATTTGTGGTTTTCACCACAATTTGAACATTTAAATTTCTTAGGATCTTCCTTCACAGGACAGTCGTCCTTTGTGTGAGAGGAATCACCACAATTCATGCATTTAGCTGGATTGTAGCAATTTTTAGTTCTGTGACCCCATCTCTGGCACTTACGACACTGAGTGAGGTTTTGGAAATTTCCTCCAGTCTTCCTGAAGTGTTCCCACTTCACTCGGACATGGAGCATAAGGCTAGCTTTTTCTAAGGCCTTAAGGTTGTTTAGTTCACTAGACTTGAAGTGAACTAAATAAAAATCATTAGAAATCCCGTTGCGCGAATCGCCAGGACGGTATTTCATTTTCATTTTGATTACTTGGAGTGGCACAACTCCAAGTAATTTTGCCAGTTCATCTTTGATCTGATCCAGGGATTCACCACTGGGCAGTCCTTTCATGACAACCTTGAACACACGTTCAGTTTTGGTGTCGTAAGTAAAAAATTTGTGCTTCTTCTCAGTAAGATACTTGAGAAGACATTTAAATCCGTCCAAGGTTTCAGTCAATACACGGCATTCACCCCGACGTCCAATTTGTAGTGAAAACTTAACTTTCACGAAATTCAAAAGTTCCATGCGAAGAGCATGGAAATCGGAAGTGGTTATCACAATAGGGGGAATCTTTTCCTTCTTGGCATTAAGCCGGGAAAGTTTACTAGAATTTTTCTTGGATGATGGATCATTCTCATCAACTGTGAGCAAATCAAATTGATTACTTAAATTAATTTCATCAGAATGGTGGTCAAGAGTTTGCCCCTTTCTTTTGCGTTTAGGCGCCATGGCGGCAGTAAATTTTTATCCAAAATCGACTTCCAAGCAGATTACTATAAGAATCTGAAGGATCGAAGAGGAATTTTCCAAATCGATGTCCAAGAAGGATTACCACGGGTAGGGTCCAAACAAGGATCGAAGAGGAATAAGAGTTGAACAAGGTAGAACATTTTTACAGATTCCACAGTTGTTCCAAGCCTATAAAGGGTGATACGGTCAAAATTTGGTCAATATCAACTTGACGTATTTCTTTCAATTTTGCATTTAAAAAACCTGAACACCCCTCATTTTAAAGGTGTGTGTGTGTAGAATGTTGCTCCTATTTTGATTTTGGAATTCACTCTTCAGTTGTCAAAATGCCGTCCAAGCAAGAAGAGCAGCGTATCAAAATTTTGCTCGCGCATCGCGAAAATCCGAGCTACTCGCACGCAAAGTTGGCAAAATCGCTAAAAGTTGCCAAATCAACCGTTACAAATGTAATTAAAGTGTTTGGGGAACGTTTGTCGACAGCCAGGAAGTCTAGATCGGGGGGAAATCGAAAACCGGAAGCCGCTGAGACGACAAAGAGAGTTGCCGGTAGTTTCAAGCGAAACCCTAACCTCTCTCTCCGAGATGCCGCAAATAAGCTGGGTGTATCGTCTACAACCGTGCATCAAGCCAAAAAACGAGCCGGACTATCGACTTACAAGAAGGTAGTGACTCCAAATCGCGATGATAAACAAAATACGACGGCCAAAGCGCGATCCCGGAGGCTGTACACGACGATGCTGACGAAGTTTGACTGCGTGGTAATGGACGACGAAACCTACGTCAAAGCCGACTACAAGCAGCTTCCGGGACAGGAGTTTTATACGGCAAAAGGAAGGGGAAAGGTAGCAGATGTTTTCAAGCACATGAAACTGTCAAAGTTCGCAAAGAAATATCTGGTTTGGCAAGCCATCTGTACCTGTGGCTTGAAAAGCAGCATTTTCATAGCTTCCGGGACTGTCAACCAAGAAATTTACGTGAAAGAGTGTTTGAATAAACGTCTGCTGCCTTTCCTGAAGAAACACGGTTGTTCCGTACTGTTTTGGCCGGATTTGGCATCTTGCCATTACGGTAAAAAGGCCATGGAGTGGTACGCCGCCAACAACGTGCAGGTGGTTCCCAAGGACAAGAACCCTCCCAACACGCCAGAGCTCCGCCCAATTGAGAAATACTGGGCTATTGTCAAGCGGAACCTAAAGAAGACCAAAAAACTTCTAAGGGCGAGCAGCAGTTCAAGGCAAACTGGCTTTCTGCGGCGAAGAAGGTGGACAAGGTGGCTGTACAAAATCTGATGGCAGGGGTCAAGCGTAAGGCCCGGCAATTCGGATTTGGAAAAGCGGAAGCCTAACTGAATATTTTTCCTGAATTTTATACTAATTGAACTTGAAAAAGAAATTTAATTTGATTTTTTAAATAAACGATTTCACCGATTTACATGCGTTTTCCCTTGACCAAATTTTGACCGTATCACCCTTTACCATTGTTGCATTAGTATTATTGTGTGGCCAATAATCTTAAGAATTCCATAAGAACAACTTATAATTTTTCGCCACAAGGATTTATAATGGAAAAATTAGTTTTACCTATGCAACATAATTCATAAGTCAAAACAATTAAATTCATTAGTCATCAAACTTACAAAAGTATTATAAAAATGGAGCAGATGTGATTCGAACCTTCGAGCGTTCCGATGATTAAGTCTATGACTCACGTCTTTCATCACATGGGAAATCTGATAGGCTAAAGCCGTATAAGAATCACCAAACATACACTGAGGCAAATAAACTTAAGAATTTCATAAGACTCGACTTATGACCCTCCTCTTGGCTTGTTTTTTAACCTGGACGTTGGTGGGCGGGCCTAATCTTATGCTTCATAGTGGTGCGTTGGAGATGGTTGGTTTAGGTCCGGCATCGTTGGCTCATGCCGTGACAGAATAGCGTCATGAACATGCGATGAGGATTACTGAGCTTCCCCTCTCTGATGAACCATTGCATGAGAGAACCAAAGTTCTAGCCTGAAGTGATAGTATCACACTCGCTACTCCTTTATTTGAAAGCCGCGTTGTAGTACGCTTACGTATAGGCACTGACGTTGGGTGCGATACTGGCGGGTTTTGCCGCAAATCAATCTTATTTTATTTATTTTTACGCAGACTAGACTGTTAAGCCATTACCCGTCCTTTATCCTCGGCTTTGGATTGACTTGCGCTCCCATTGCCCCACCAAACGTTGCAAAATGAAAATGAAATTTCATAAGACTCGACTTATGAACGACACATATGAATTTCATAAGCGTGACTTATGAATGATTTTCGGCTAACATGAGATAGCTCTAATACGCCTTTAACCATAGAATTTATCCAAGCGATACATGGGCCCCGTAGTCTCAACATCCATTTTTTTCATAAGGCAAATCAATAAAATGCATACCGATTTCTTGTGGCTAGAATCCATGAGTTGTTCTTATGGAATTATTACGTTCCTCTGCCTCAGTGTACACGCAGGCAAAAGAACATAAGAATTCCATAAGAAACACTTATGAATTTTAGCCATAAGAAATGAGTGTGAATTTCATTGATTTGCCTTATGAAAAATAATGTTGACAAAAAATAATAAACCGGAGCAGACTGGAACCGGAAAATGGACGTTGATGGTTAGGAGACCCGTGTGTTGACCACTCGTCTTTTAATGATTGGGAAAATGAAATGGTTAAAGGCGTATAAGAGCCAGTGGCGTCGCCCTAACCTCAATCTACCTGTTCAACAACTCTCAAAACGTAAACAAACAAAACAATATTGGTTTCAATGGATACAAATCAGTGAAACTAGAAGATCCTATGCCTTTTGAAACTGATTTGAATGTAAACATGACCCTAAATAACGTTTTCAAAGTAGTTGAACAGGTAAAAGTGAGGTTACGCAACGCCACTGATAAGAGCTCCCTTATGTTACCCGAAAATCATTCATAAGTCACGTTTATGAAATTCATACATTGTTGAATAAGTTGAGCCTTATTAAATCCTTAGGTCTATTTTCCTCAGTGTAGTACGACAATCATTCATGAGTCGGGCTTATGGACCTCCTAAGTGTCTTAAGAAATCAAAATTGTGCAGATTCATAAGCCACGCCTTATGGAATTCTTAAGTTAATTTGCCTTATGCCCAGGGAAGCCGAGAAATTTTCCAATCCGAAAAATTCCTAGACTGGACCGGTAATCAAACCGAGCCATCTCCAGCATGGCCTTGCTTTATAGCTGCGTTTTTAACGATTGAGCAGCTGACGGCATCACCATCAAATCAGTGCGTATGGTAACCCAAACTCGGCCTGGATCTTTCATCGCTCAAGGTGTGTCCTTTTTCCACTACCAGTCAAGGTAATAACTCACCGCTCAAAGCACCTCGAATTTCGCCAAAAATAAGGGCAATGAACCCTAGCAAACAATAACCAGTTTTGTTGGATCGTTAAATTTTATACGCATTCGGCCGCGAAGCCTTAACCAAAATAGATGTGTTAGGTGCGTCATATGTCCACATTCAAATCGAAGATCTATGAAACACAATGGCTGTCTTCTGCTTCAGGCGATTCAAGATTCAAGATTCAAGCCTCAAGCACATGTACGTTCTAAACGTTGGAGTCGAAAACAAGTGAAGATGTTTACCCGCAGTCGTCCCCCGTCTCCGATCATTCGCGCAATTATTGGCATACAGGTGATTTGCACCTCGACCGTCGTCAATGGTTCTTTGTAAACAAATGTTACACGGAACACACAAAAAAAAACAACTTCATGAAAACAATCAAACCTCGGTACACAGCAACGGGGCAAAAAATAATCTCCTGACTGGATTGAAGACGGAAGATGACGCGATGGTTTTTGAGCAGGGAAATCCGTATTTACCGAGAACTGTTTTTGCTCTTGTACACGTTCGGAGGAGGAGGACTAAGTACACAAATCTTCGGTAAACATGATCGATGCCCACCATTTGGATTTGCGCATCAACTCCTCCGGGCAAAAAGCTCCCAACCGCGTCATCTTCTCTCGTGGTGGGTTAAAACCTCTCCAAGTCATCCATGGCACCAGCGCAGGATGGCGATCTTGGAGTTTTTTTTTCAGATGCATCTTCAAGTGAGGTGTAGGTTTCGTCATTCGCCACATGCTACAAGTTAGCAACTTACAGCCAAAGTAATGACAAGTCAAACAGAGGTGCGGTGTGCTTATAATTGTTGAGAAATTGATTAGCGATTAGCTGTGGGTTTTTTTTTTGCGCTGGGAAAACATCCTCGCTGTCCGCAGTTCGGGGCAGCTAGTGGCGCGAGCTAAGGGTGCATTTTAACGCGCCTTCATTGACGTAGGTTTCGTACCCCTCGACTGCAAAAGAACGAGTCTTTTTTGATCGTTCCTAAAATTTGATGCAAAAAGACATGTTTGTGAAATTTCCTGCTCACTTTGGACTACTAAGTGTATTGCACAAGGGTGGTGGTCTCACCCCGTCTTCCCCTACATGTTCAATTATTTAATTTATAAATCGCCCGGGGGGCCCGATTCATGCGTTCCCATTGTAGCGAATTGAACTCCGACAAATTGCTTCAATGTAATTGGCATAAACTTGGGAAAGAATTCCAAAGTCCAGCAGTAAGTAAATAGTAGATGTTTATCAATATTTACGATTGTAAGTTGGTGAGTAGATTCCTGTGCGTTCTAGCAACCAGTTCGGTCGATAGTTTCGCGCTCCGTTATTTTGGAGAAGTTATCCGGTAATTCACTTGGCGAACGTTATCAGTTTTTTTTTCTCTTAGTGATCTTGTCATATTTTACGAACGATTAATTGTCCGGAAGTGTGTGTGTGTGTTTTGAGAAGAAAGTGTAGCTTTCGGTATCGTTAAGAAAACTATTTATCGTTTGCGATTGGCAATTCGCAAACCAATTAGCGCGTCACACGCATACCTGCTCATGGAACATCATCATCTAGATCGTTCAAAGTGCGTCATGCAATCAGATTGTTTAAACATGTTGCTCTAAAAATATCACTGCTATTGATTAACCGTCTCATCAAAATAATAAAAATTGGAGAACCCGGGAAAAGCCGGGAATTCGGCGTCACATATCGGAAATAATATACTTCGTCCTCTCTTTAAAACAATAAGCTTTTGGACCTTGAAAAAATGTCAAAATTCTTTGAGTAGTGTCAGGGTGACCAGCGAACCGGGAAAACTGGGACTACCGGGAAATATCAGGGAATTTGAAAAGAACCCGCGAAAACCCCGGGAATTAGGTGAGAGAACCGGGAAAAATCAATTAACCACACCATAGGAATAAATTTAAACACCAGAATTTCAGAATAAACTATTAAAACAGAGTGATTTTTTACCAAATGAATGTCTTTCTTTATTTGCTGCATAATTTTCTTCAGATGCCCGCCTTATTGTTTTTAGAATTTCATCACTAAGCAATATTTCAAATTGATTTTTGCTATTCAATTTCAGATGTTAAGTGGGCCTTAAAACAAAATATTGAAGATGCTTAAGACTTAAGAAACAAATCTTTGTAAAAACTGAAACTGAACTATTCGTTTCCCGGGTTTTAATTTTATTCAAAATTCTCATGATATGAATTTCATGAAAGAACTTGGAATTCTTCTCTGAATTATTATTGAACCAGAAAACACTCTGCGTAATAATTACCGTTGAATTCTTTTTGGAATTTCCTCGAAACCCCTTCTAAGAAATTGTTTGGAATCCGTCTTAGAATTCCCTTAAACCTATTCGGAGACTTTGATTTCAGTGGAATCCTTTTCAAAATTTTCTTTTAATTCCATTCAAAACAGCATAAATCTTTCGAATTTTGGAATTATTTAGAAACCCCTTGGAGTATTTTGAAGAATTTCTTTCTAATTATGAGCATTTTATTTTTTGCAATAAATTTTGTTGGAGCTCTTTGGTGAATCTTTCACGCTAGAGTTGAAATTATCGGCAGAACACTCTTAAAACTTTGTATCTTGTTGAATTCTCATCATAATTCTCTTGGGATGCTTCAAAAATTACCTAATAATTTAATTTAGAACTTGCAATCTTCTCCACAGAAATCCCCCCAAATTCTTCTAACAATTTCTAAGGACTTCATGTCAGAATAATTCTGGAATTCTGCTCAGAACTTCTCCTTCGAAAACTATGTGGGAATCCTCCTCAATAGTTGTTTGAATTCAACACTTTGAATACTTTTAAATTTTACTGAAAATTCCAGTTATTTGTCCGCAAGATTCTATCGGTTGTTCTGTAATTTGTGTTAACTCTTAAAATGCTTCCTCAAGTCTCAAGTGTCAAAGCCTTGACAATTATGACTGTAAGAATATTTAATAAATATGATATTTTTTGCAAATCTGTGATCTTGGAAATTTTTTTTTCTCCAAATCTTGCATCACGAAATTTTTTATTAATCCCAAATTTAGAAGAAAAGTTCTATTTTCAGACTCTACACAAATTTCAAAGCCTCAGAATCTTAGGAATCTATCCTTCAATATTTTTTCTTCAAGTATTTGTCTATTGGTCGTGAGTATTAAATTTCATGCACCATGTTTAGTTTCACGTTGAGCCAGCTCAAACGTCAGTAGGTTTCTCATTTGTTTTTTTTTTTTCGTGTTTTACTTTGTACATCAGCGCGAGTACTGAAAGGTTAATGTTTATATTAGTATAGACAATGGAGTGGACTCACATTTCCTTTACCCGATATCACTATCAAATTGCTCTAATCCTCATTTGTATCAAGTTAATTTTTCTGAAACATTTTTTTAATTAAATCTCTTATTATTCACAATTCTGTCTTATAACCTATTCATCCAGATAGCATTTGGCCCAGTGACCTTAATATCTGTCCCTGAATAAATTCTAGGGCTTTGAAATCATAAGATGTATCGAGCATAAAAAGTGGTAGAATTGGATTTACCAAAGTATCTCGAAAGATCAATAAATTGCTTTGAATACTTTAAGTGACTTATAGAGTTGAATTTTTCCTATAGCGTTAGAGAACACTTTCTGAAATTTGGCTTTTATTTTCCCACAAATAATCACTGAAAATTTACAGTTGGCCACGTTTTAAAAAATGCGTACAATTTCGTTTTTTGTTGAATATCAACAACCGGGAAATTTTTAAGATTTGAACCGGGAAAAAAATCGGCAATTTCAAAATGAATAGTCACTGGGCACCCTCAGTGGAGTAGATTTTCAGGATACAGCGAGGGTTACAGTCACTTTAAAGACTTTTATTAAGATAATTTTAGATATTTTTTTAAAGAAATTTTAAGCAGATTTTGGAATGAATTTTACAGATATCACCAAGGTATTTCAGAGAAAATGTCCTAGGGAGTTTTGGGTTGAACCCTAAGAGAGTTTTGACAAGAACTTCATGTCATTTGTGTGAGTTCAGAGTAATTTTTTAAAGTAGGTCTGTGGAAAAAACATGGCGATTGTGAAGTGGATTCCAGGATCCGTAATAAACAACCTTATTGCGTACTCTCAACCCACCCCAGAACTTTTTTTTGACTCACCGGTATTTTATCTAGTTTATCAAGTTCGATGTTATTTAACCTTTGCGTGCCTAACGTTTAAATTTTCATAGATTTAAAAATTCAATTAGCTTTAAAAACATAATTTCTCAATCTTTTTCTTCACAACAAGTTGCATTTTGTCGGGAATCTATTGAAGTTTTTTAATCCATCTGAACACATTTGGATCAATACATGGTTCTGAAGTTATTCCGATTCCCGTTGGGGTCACTTTTGGTCGGCATTCGGCTTTACTGTTCTGTAATAAGTATACACACGCTGAACAACATATTTTCTCTCACAAATGATGTAATTGGACCAATGGCAGCTATACCGAAGGTCCACGATCACATTGGCCATCCATGTTGTTTTCCGAGTTGTTTTTAAATGATGAACTGTGCTGTGTCGCACGATCAGTTCTTATTCGGGTTGAAAATTGACCACTTCCCCGAGGGAACCGAGGGTGGCCAATGTGAACATGTCATCTCATTAAATCCATTACCCGCCGAGCTACGAAAAACCATGAAGTTTGATATGTCGCACGACGAGTTTTGGTTATTGTCGAGAATTGGCGACTTTCCGGGGAGACCGTAATATTTCTGAGAGCACCAGGACATGCCCAGGAGGGTTTGTATGTCCGTGGACTATCAGTAAGGCCATTACCGGCCAAGATTAGTAAAATCATGAAGTTTGATATGTCGCACGATGGGTTTTAGTTCTTGTCGAGAATTGGCCACTTCCCCGGGGGCACCAGGACATGCCCGGAAGGCCTAGTGTGACCACAGACTCTCAATAAGGCCATTATCGGCCCAGATTTGTAAAATCATGAAGTTTGATATGTCGCACGATGGGTTTTTGTTCCCACCTGGGGGCACCAGGACATCCCCGGGAAGGCTAGTGTGACCGTGGACTCTCAATAAGGCCATTACAGAGTAAGTTTTGTGAAACCATGAAGTTTGATATGTCGCACGACGGGTTTTGGTTCTTGTCGAGAATTGGCCACTTTCCCGGGGGTATCAGAACATACCCAGAAGGGCTAGTCTGACCATGGACTCTCAATAAGGCCATTACCGGCCAAGATTTGTAAAATCATGAAGTTTGATATGTCGCACGACGGGTTTTGGTTCTTGTCGAGAATTGGCCACTTCCCCGGGGGCACCGGAACATGCCCGGAAGGGCTAGTGTGACTATGGACTCTCAATAAGGCCATTAACGGTCATTATTTGTAAAATCATGAAATTTGATATGTCGCACGATGGGTTTTGGTTTTTGTCGAGAATTGGTCACTACCCCGGGGGCACTGGAACATGCTTGGAAGGGTTAGTGTGACCATGGGCTCTCAATAAGGCCATTACCGCATAAGATTTGTTAAATCGTGAAGTTTGATATGTCACACGATGGGTTTTGGTTCTTGTTGAGAATTGGCCAGTTTCTTGGGGGCACCGGAACATACCCGGGAAGGCTAGTGTGATTGTGGACTCACAATAAGGCCATTACCGGCCAAGATTAGTAAAATCATGAAGTTTGATATGCCGCACGATAGGTTTTGGTTCTTGTTGAGAAATGGCCACTTCCCTGGGGGCACCAGGACATCCCCGGGAAGGCTAGTGTGACCATGGACTCTCAATAAGGCCATTACAGGCCAAGTTTTGTAAAATCATGAAGTTTGATATGTCGCATGATAGGTTTTGGTTCTTGTCGAGAATTGGCCACTTATCCGGGGGTATCGGAACATACCCAGAAGGGCTAGTCTGACCATGGACTCTCAATAAGGCCATTACCGGCCAAGATTTGTAAAACCATGAAGTTTGATATGTCGCACGACGGGTTTTGGTTTTTGTCGAGAATTGGTCACTTCCCCGGGGGCACCGGAACATGCTTGGAAAGGCTGCTGTGACCATGGATACTCAATAGAACCATTACCGGCCAAGATTTGTAAAATCATGAAGTTTGATATGTCGTACGATAGGTTTTGGTTCTTGTTGAGAATTGGTCACTTCCCCGGGGCACTGGAACATGCTTGGAAGGGCTAGTATGACCATGGACTCCTAATAAGGCCATTATCGACCAAGATTTGTATAATCATGAAGTTTGATATGTGGCATGATAGGTTTTGGTTTTTGTTGAGATTTCGCCACTTCCCCGGGGGCACCGGAACATGAAAGGCTAGTGTGACCACAGACTCGCAATTAGGCCATTACCGGACAAGATTTGTAAAACCATGAAGTTTGATATGTCGCATGATTGGTTTTGGTTTCTTGTCGAGAATTGGCCACTTCCCCGGGAGCACCGGAACATGCCCGGAAAGGCTAGTGTGACCACAGACTCGCAATTAGGCCATTACCGGACAAGATTTGTAAAACCATGAAGTTTGATATGTCACACGATGTGTTTTGGTTCTTGTTTAAAATTGGCCACTTCCCCGGGGGCACCGGAACATGCCCGGGAAGGCTGGTGTGACTGTGGACTCTCTATAAGGCCATTGCCGGTCAAGATTAATAAAATTGGACCACAAACAACGATTTTTTTAAAGTCCTTAAGTTGACTACTTTTCTTATAATCTGGAAATAGAAGAAACAATTTTGATAAATAATATTATATCGATATTTAATCGATGGCATAATAAGACGTCTACAGGCTCTACTAATTGGCCATGGGCCCAGAGATTTTTCTTCAACTGCTGGGAACTTTGTAAAGCTTTAAGGACTGCTAAGAACTTCAGAGAACATCGTAGAAATAGGGAAAACTTAATAGAAATTCTGGGAACTTCATAGATCTTCTCGTAGAATCATGGAACTTGGAAAAGCTCTGAAACTGCGTAGAAGTGGAAAATTTGGTAGCCCTTTGAGGAGCTGAGTAAAACTTCTTATAATTGTAAGGAATTTTGAAAAAGTTCAGAAAATTTTGTAGAAGATCTAACAATAGTTCAATAAACTTCTAAGGACTTCAGGGATTCTCGCTTAGTTTAGGGAACTTCGTTGCAGTTTGTCAGAGATTTTACTTCTAAAAAGCTCCATGAACTTCTTGGAGGTTTTGAGGACTTCGTTAAATTTCAAGGAACTTTCCAGATGTTCAAGAATATTTTTAGATGATAGGTGTGTTTCCAGAAGTGCAAAGATGTTCAGAGATCTTCGTAGAATTACGAAAGATGGAAAAAATATGGAATTTGGAATAAATTTAGGGAATTTCGGAGAAGTTGGGGAAACATTTGTAAAACTTAAGGGAGTTTTGTAGATGTTCAGGAAACGTTGCATAAATTACAGTATATGAGTAGTTCCACACAGATTCGCAAATCTTCTCGGATCGATGTTTTTAGAATTACTTGTTATTTTTTACAGTTGTTTATTACATGTCATTTTACATATTTAGTTTCCCTAGTTTTGTACACGACTAACACTTGAAAAGGGATTATGCAAAAGTGATACGCATCAATCGAAAAACACATTTCTCGCGAACGATTTGTTCGATTGAGATGATTTTTTTTTCCAAAGTATTGTGGACTACAAGGACTACAATATAAAAATAAAAAAGTAATTTAAAAAAATGCAATTTGAGTAACTTTAATTTTTTTAAATAATTTTGATTTTTTTTGTAAATAATCAAATATTTTTTAACAGTGTATATTTTTTTCTTGAAAGGCACAATACTTGTCCGCAACTTCGTCGAACATACCATCTCGATCAAACAAATCGTTCGTGAGATATATGTTTTTCAATTGATGTGTATCATTTTTGCATAAGTTCTTTTCAAGTGTTAATCGTGTACAAAACTAGGGAACCAAATATATTAAATGGCAATGGCAACAACTGTGCAAAGTTTCAACATAATCGTAGAAGGTCGATCAAAAAATTACAAAAAAAAAATGGCATTTGCAGGGCTGTTACAACAGGCGCGGATTTCGCGATTTTCGCGGATTTGTCGTGGATTTGAACTTCCGGAATCGCGGAAACATTAAATGATGTCGCGAAAATCGCGAAGGGACTTATACACAAAAATTGTAGAATTCATTGTTATCTTTCCGTCCCGGATTATTTTGCTGTCATCAATTTTGTTGTTCATTTGGCTCTCAATTTTTTACTGGTTCAAACCAAACACCCTGCAAATAATCGAGAAATGATCTCAATTCCATAAGTCATACCGGATTTACACGGAAATTCCCTAAGGTCTGTCCAATGTGAGACATTTCCAATATGAACATAGCATTTTTCGTGTCCAAATCATAAAGGAATCGTATATATGTGAGTAATTGCCATGTATACCGGATATTCTAGGTTCTCCAAATCGTCGTGGAGTTCAGTTGGTTTGTTCTACTATATCAACCAAGACTGCAATAATGTCTGTAGCATCGAAATATGTTCAAACAGATTCAAAGCGTCTATGTCGATCGTTCCCGACCTATTGCTACGTATTCAAGATGTTATAGGTTCTGAAATCATTATGGAGATCAGATTTGTTTCTACTAGATCACCCAAGACTAATGCAATATCTGTAGTATCAAAATATGTCCAAACAAATTTGCAGTGTCTATATGGATCATGCCAACCTATTTCCGTGTATGCCAAATGTTCTAGAATTTCCAGAACGATGTGGAGAACCTAGATCATCTGGTATACGTAGAAATAAATCATACATTATCCATATAGACACTGACAGATGCAAATATTTCGATACTAAAGACATTGTCGCAATCTCGGTTGATCTAGTAGATCGAATTATCTGAACTCCAGGACGATTTGAAGAACCTTGAACATCTGGATTAGTCGGATAGATCACGCATAGTCCACATAGACACTTTAAATCTGATTGGACATTTTTCGATACTACAGAAATTATTGCAGTCTTGGTTGATCAAGTAGAACAAATCAACTGATGTCCTGGACGATTTGGAAAATCTATAATTTCCAGTATACATAGTAATGAGTCGTGCATGATCCACAGAGTCACATATATGTATACGATTCGGTTATGATTTGACAACAAAAAGTGCTAGGTTCATATTAGAACAAAAAAATCATGAAAATGTCTCCCCATTAGTATACAGTTCATTTTGAAGGTATGGAAGGCAGAGAGATTATCCAGAGGAATCAAGGGGAAAGCAAATCTGAAGACATCTGGAGATGATTCTAAGGAAATTCTCAAAAAATTCCAAATATATGCAATGAGGAGTTATTTTCTATAAATGTAGAAATTATCTAAATAACTAATTCAGACATTGCAAATTTGCTCAGGCTCCGGACATAGCAAATCTAGATTTAGATTGGATAGATAGCTTTTAAAATTCTGAGACTTTGAATTCTCTCAGTTTTCCCGGTCTGCAAATATCTAGATCAAGCAGAATATTACAATATAAGTGATTCTGTCAAAACACAGTTGAATGAATCTTTCTTATACAAATTCGTAACCCAAACAAGCGTTTTGATGTGATTTTTCAAAGGCATTTTTTTACTTACTCTCATCACTGCTCGTAAAATAGTGACTTTAGTGACTTAATTCGAAGAAATAGTGGCTTAGACTTGTTGGTGTAAAAAGTTACTTTTTAGTGACTGACTTGAAACTAGTGTCCTAGCCACTAAAAAGTTACCTGCTACCAGTCCTGTATTACGCCCAAAAAGCTTCATTGAAATTTGAGAGGGTGCTGCCAGGAGCGGGACATTTCGCCAAAGATCATTTTGCCGAATGGGTCATTTCGCCGAAGAGCAAGCCATTTTCTATGGCTATGAACTTTTCTCAAACCTCAGTAAATTTGGAAATCAGTCACGAAAAAAGATTAAGAAGGTTCGATTTTTTCAACCTGACAAGCTATTCAAATGTAATGATTCCTTCTGTTGATCATGAGCAGTTCTTTTGAGTTGTAAAATTCGGCAAAATGACCCATCCGGTGAAATGTCATTCAGCTAAATGTCCTTCGGTGAAACGTCCTTTGGCGAAATGCCATAGCCCCGGTGCTGACAACCCCACATAGGAACATAAATATTTAGGAATATATTTACAGTACCCGTTCGATTTTGGCATCGTGATAAAATGGAACGGATTTTGAAAATAATGTATTTTTGCTCCTTGTGATTGCAATTTTAGTAAAAGATTGATTATTAATCACGTCTATGTCATGAAAACTATTCACGGTGGTATAAAATCAACGAAATCATAAATTGAATTTCAAAATAAAACCGTTAGATTTTGACAACACTAATTTTCGGACTTGTTGTCAAAATCTAACTGTACATGCATGAAGTCTCGTGTAAAATATAAATTTTGCATACTATTTTCCTTCCATTGGCTCTTTCAATACAAACGAGATTTCGATTCAATTTAGGACGGAAAAAGGCAAGTTTACTTTCAACGCAGTTTAGAACAACCTCGATAAGTCACTGTGGATTTCTCACACTTAAGCTAATTTAAATTGCACTTAGGACCAATTTTCCACTTTGTTCTAATGCTTCAAAGAACGCATTTAGTTTACGGAAGTGCTGCAATCGACATTGATTGCAGTTGATGGCAATTTCATAACTATACCACGTGCCTATTAGAGAATTGAAGCAATTTTCAGAACGAAGCTTTTTCCAACGTTTCCAACGTTGAAGATCTTCTTCCAGAGTTTAAATGATAGGTTTGTCTTTGTTGCTATGATCAAATATAAGTTCTTCTTTTCAATTGCGTGACCATTTTCTTTATTTTTTTCAAATAGATCGCAAGTAAACAGTTTGCTAATTGGGCACTTGTTTCGTGCGGAATTATGAAACTTTTGCCGATAATGTTCGAAACCGAAAAAGTTGAACCAAGGTAATTTCGCTTCCGACTAGTTCAGGCTCCCGAACCGTTCGAGTGGAAAAGTAGAAAGGGAAAAAAAAAATGTAATGACTGTTAAACAACCATCTCCAAGTTGCACACAAACGACTCTGAAACAAGACAGGTGATAAACTGGAGGTGCGCGCTTGTTCCACGGTGGGGCGCGATGTGAGTAAAAAGTAGTAAAACCAACATATGTACGCTTTTATTTGGCAAGCGCTATGTCGGATGACATAATTGGAATTTTGTTTGGGTGCTTTTTTTCTCTTCTTAATTTGGGGGGCTCGACTGATTACTACGAAAGACTTGGGGCGAGCAAGTGGCGAACCCGGAATTTCTGATGAAGCAGTTTTGTTCAATCGTTCAATCTTCTGAGCTCAAGGTTCCCAATCGAAAACATGCTATCTAAGCTCTGTCCGGGGGTCCATCGATTGTGAATCTTCCGGATTTCGTTATAAATGGTTTTCTGCCACTGAAGAAAGTCCCAAAAATGCAACGACATTTTCATCGAGTAATCTATCAGGTTCAAAAAAAAAAATCGAATTCTAATCCAATACATTGTAAAGGGATCGGGCTCAACTGGTCTGTCGCAATCGGGAGCCAGTTTGGCAAGTCTGACCAAGTCTGGCCGACGAGCACGTCAACCCAATTCTCTCACTCTTGCACCTCTACTGCTGCTGCTGCTGCGGCTGCACATATCGACTATGACACGATCAAGACCAAGACGATGACAACAGCTGTGATGTAACTCCTTGGTATGCGAGCCGATTGATGGAGTGTGTACGCGCGCGCGCATGATTTCATTGTGAGCGGCTGGTCCGCCGCTTGACTCAGATTGTGCCGTGGAAAATCGACCAGTCGTTGTTTCTGTTTGCCGATGGGCTCATCTATCCATTTTTTGTTTGTTTTCATTCTTTGGATCGCTGCACGTTCGAGATGGAATATGGCTGTAAGTCTCGAGAGACAATCGATTGCATTGTGAACCCAGACTTGGACTCTTGGTGTCTACCGTAACCTTGCGATTTAACCAATTATGTTTGAAGCACCAAGAGCAGCAGACTCCGCTGACCCCTCGACCCACTTTGCGATCGTTCGGCTGATTTGGTTCGTTTTTGGATGGATTTGACTAACGACCACATAAATCAGCCGCGCTTCAATCAAATGTTAATAATTGAACAGTAGGTGCTGACGACATGTGACTTATAGTCAACCCTACCCGTGACTCGGTCCTGCACATGTTACCGTTAAGATTCAGTGTGGAAGGAGGAAGCCAAAAGCCAAAAGCGATTCAGAAATGCGGTATCGAGGCGAACGAAAATAAAATCGAATCGAAGTGGTCGATCACGACGACGGACAAAGTCATTCGTATGCCACAGGTGCTACATTTACGGTGAGGCCACTTCCGAATTCGTGCACGTCGTGCTTACCCCATGCATGTATTTGAATGGGTGTGATCGATCATCCTCGCTTTTGGGTGGAGAAACTTTCGTGCATAACTAGCTCACTAAGGGGGGCTCCAAGTGGGTCGTTTTATCGCAGATTCAGGGTTGTTACAGAAATCCCTATTTTGAATACGCAAAGTCCGCGCCACGACCAGTTGGTCATCCACGCCGTAGTTAAAAATCTTGATTGACAACTCAAACAACGACAAACGATTAGGAAGTATTTAGTTAGGGTGACCACTGAATTTGCTGTTTGAAACTCCGCGGGTGGCGACTGGATTAAGGAAATTAAATGCTCGGGTTTTTCCCAGATGCCCATCATAGCTTTTTTTATGTTATGGTCAGTATGACAGTATACTTATTCTAGACAAATTAACATAAAATACTCTTGAAATTGCACTTATTTCTAAAACGGGAAACATTGAAGTCAAATACATTGTAGCATCTGTTAAGGTTCAATTTACTTTGATGCTTTTTGGAAAATTTCAAAAGCAGTTTTTCCGACGCATTGTTTCAGATTGTAAAAAGCTCTCCCTATTCGATTCCTTTTGATATTTTACAAAAAATGACGCGAGCTTTTTGCAATCTAAAATAATGCGTCGAAAAAAACTGCTTTTGAATTTTAAAAAAATGCATCAAAGTAAATTTAACCTTAAAGATGCGACACATCCTCCGCATGGGCTCATTCCATCCGTAGTTGGTTCGTGGGAGGTGGTTGTTCAGGAAAGCATGCGATCGTAGATTACGGCGGCGGGTATTTTTGTCGATACTACTCAGCAGCGTAGAACAGTCAGAAGATCACCGACGAAGTTTGCCATTGCTACGTTCTTCTACGTTGCAAAAGCTCTAAGTTGATAAGCATACAATGGCTTTCATAGCTAGGCAGATTTCTAGGGTCATTCCAGCAAAAATGCCTTAAAGCATACCGGATGAACTTCCGTTGAACAGCTTCAATACGCATGGTTTCATTTCGGTAGTATAGAGACCACACGACCGTCGAATTCTCCAAAATATGTCGCACCAACGAACAGTATAATGCTTTTAGGCAGTATACATCTTTGAATTTTTCTCGGCATATGAACCCGAGTTGTGAGGAAGCTTTGGATACTACGTATGCAACATGATCCTTGAAGCTGAGCTTGGAGTCGATCAGTATTCCCAGATCCTTGATAGTCGATTCAAAGTTATGCCCGTCAGGGTGTAGTCATGGTGAAGAAGTAAACGCGTGTGGCCAAAGGAAATTACATGCGATTAATACGACATCACTCAGCGAAGACTTCCAATTGTTGCTGCAAGAAAATGGCATCACTAGGTTCTTTTTATCACGAAGTAGAGTTTGAAGTCGTCTGCATACGATAGTTTAAGGCATTTCAGGATGGTATTGACGTCAGTCATGCTCAACAGAAACAGAAATGACCCAAGATGGCTACCTTGGGGAACGCCGGATGTCACGGGGAAGGATGAAAAAAAATAGTCTCCAATCTTGACAGACATGTTTCGACCAGTCAGGTAGGAGTAGAGCCAAGTAAGCAGGCCATCGTGAACACCTATTCCTGTCGTATTTAGCGAACGCAATGTAATGGTTCATTTTGTCAAATGCTGCGGTGAGGTCTGTGTAGATGGCATCTACTTGATGGCCACGTTCTACTTCATGAATGATGAACGAGATGAACGTAACTAGATACAGTGTGCAAAACTTTGAACCAATTTTTTGCAGACCACCCTGCTTTAGACGTCCTGATGAACCTCCCAGCGCCAATCGTTTTTGAGGATTGTTCCGAAAATAATCGTACACTGACGATGCCATTGAATATTTTAGTCAAATGATTTGAGATATCATGACTGAATTTGTACCTATTTCCCGCCCCGCACCAAAGCCACCGTGGTCTAACTCTTGCGTCGACTGAAACAGAATCCTGTATCGACGATATGTCTTCCTTCGCAATCATCTCTTCGCAGAAATCCAAAGCGTTTCTGGTCGTTTGTAAACTCTAAAAAGAACGAAGTCGGTTTGCCATTGTCAGTTCATCTTGGTGAGCAAACCGCTGAATTATTATTATTATTTAGCTTTATTTAGGAGGCTTTCAGCCTTAGGCTGGTTCGCCTCCAACTGACCGCTGAATCTGAACCGGAGAAATGCCGCCTTTTTGCTCAACATTTCATGAATTCGTTCAATGAATCATCGGCCTCACCCAATCAAGTCGCGATTGCTATAAGCGATTCTCCAACAGATGCATCTGAGCTCCGTCCGTTTCACATCAGTGAACATACCGTCAATCTAGCTCTTCAAAGGTTGAAACTCTCGTTTGCTGCCGGGTCAGACGGCATTCCTGCGTCCGTTCTGAAGCTGTGTTCAGAGTCGTTGCTCACTCCCTTGGTTAAGTTATTTAATCTGTCACTACCGGAGGGTAAATTTCCTGAGGCGTGGAAATTTTCGTATATGTTCCCCGTCCACAAGAAAGGTGATAAAAGAAATGTTCAGAATTACAGAGGAATCACATCACTATGTTGCTGCTCCAAATATTCGAGGTCATCATCAATATTGCGCTTGTCAGCTCTTGTAAAAATTACATCTCCACGGCTCAGCATGGATTCTACCCAAAACGGTCAGTTACAACCAATTTGACCTAATTCGTGTCGCTCTGCGTTCGGACAATGGACTCTAGCGGACAAATCGACGCGGTTTACACTGATCTCAAGGCTGCATTTGACCGAATAGACATCAACATTCTTTTTAGCAAGCTTGAGAAACTCGGAGTGTCTGGATCCTTCATCTCGTGGTTCATATCTTGCGTGGTTTGCGTTAAGATTGGAGCTTCTCGTTCTGAAGTGTTCACGAACGTTTCCGTTGTTCCCCAAAGAAAGTAATCTGGGACCCCTTCTGTTTTCTACATATATACAAACCCTGATTCATTAAATTGTGGATCAGCAAGCACGGTCAGCGAAGGCCAATGTCCCTCCTTGACTTCAATTTGGGTTGAAGGCAGCTCCCGTGTCACGGAACTTAGCACGTGAAACCTTAGCTGCGTACGGTAGCTGCTTCAGCAATGTGACTGGATCTCGGCTGTGATGGAGTGCGTAGACACAATGGTTGACTGTCCGATACCTCCGATGGTGTGATAATCCTTGACCCTTGGCAGCTGCAATCGTTGAGCTAAGTTCTCCGAAAGGATGTTCAGTTTGAAGCAGGATCGAGCAACGCTCTAGCCCAGATAATAGTCCTAGAAGAGCCGATGACCTTTACGAGAGCCGCTTGCAGCAACATAGTCGATGGGATTCGGTGAAAGTTGGTAGCCAAGGAGGTGGAGCAATAGCTGAGCGAACCCGTGGCTTACTGTTGACTTTCAACGGGAGGAGTTTGCGAGGAAGTCTTATTTGCGTTTGGCTGAGTCGTAGTTTGAGCGGTTTGGATTTGAGATTGAGTCTGACTTGTCGTGGGTTGGTTTTGGTGCAGCATAGAAAAATTTGGATGTGCCGAACTGCGAATTGAAGCTTACTGGTGTGCTGTTTTTGATTGCAGACACGGCAGGCGCCAGATGAACAGTTCTTAATTTGGTGATCCGGTGATATACAATTAATGCAGAGAGCCCTTTTCTTCATCACATCGAAACGTTCAGGAACGGACAGCTTGCGGAACAGGTCACATTTGAAAGGTGAATGGATGGACTGATTACAAAACCCACTCGACTGCGAGGTAGAACTGATGACGGCAGGGGTTGAAACAGTTGACGTTTTTTACGACAATCGCTTCTTTGTCGTGCGCGACAGTCTGTTTGTAATCGTACACTCATGCTCTACCGTCATCTCTCTCACACAACACAACCGGTAGAATAACATTCGAGCAAAAAGAAAATTATCAAATAACTATCATATGACATGAGTGATTTGGTTCTGATTCCCCAATTTGGTGTAAATTAAACCATTTATCATCAAAAATGTTATTCCTAGGACATCATTGCTTGCTATTTTCAGAATTCACACAAGCACAACATCAGCAGCTCTTATTATGAGAAAAACTAAAATACATACATTCGTGACGGTATTCGGCGACAGTGTCGTATGACAGAGCATGTTAAATGACATTTGAGTTTGGTACTGTACTATGATAGCTTGTTTTGTAAGTGTCGGAGGCAAAGACAGTCGATTATCACAGAAAATGTGTCGACTACCGTGACCGCTTACAAGACTGGATGACGGAATGTACACTGCTAACCTTGATTTCTTCACCTTTACAACCTCCGATCCAGGTGCGATGGACTGTAGAACGATACAATGACTACGCAAGAACTCGATTAGCTCTTCGTATTTTGGCACCTCTGTGGATTTGTGGTGATTCTCCCAATATTTCGTATCAATGTTTTCAACTTCTCTAAACTTTTTCGGACCTAAAGTTTCCACAATTTTCCTAACGATCATGAATCGTCTCTAAAGTTTTAACAATTCACTGAATTTCTCGAATTTTTTTTTAAATTTATGTAATTTCACTGCGCACTAATATCTTTGCTCTGAGCATGTCTGTTCTTTCTTGAAGTTTTCTATTTATTTTTTTAGAGCTTTATTAGCGAGATCAATATCATTCTTGAAACTTCTCTAAAGTGTTTCCAGTTGTCATGAAGCTTGTTGTACTACCCTGAATTTAATTGAATGTGAAAAATGTTTAAGCTTCCGTGAACTCTGGACTTATGTGAAAACCTCAATAACTTTCTTAACATCTCTAAAGTTCTCTGAAAATCTGGGAACTTCTTGAAATTTCCCGCTAATTTAGTGACATCAATCAGCAGTTCCATTTCAAATGACGATAATTTTTTGATCGACTTGTCATAAATTTGGCTTTTATTCACTATGAGGATACATCTTTTAAGTTCAATTGGTAATCAGTGCAATTGGAGATTTTATAATGCTTTTTAAAAAAAGCCTTTTGCTCTAATTTAAATCCTCTTGGTTTTATGGTTGCCTTCATAATGATAGAACACGTTTATAGAGTATTTTATCAAGACATTAATAAACAATTGCTAATGACGTTTATGATTAAATTACAGAACAGTTTTATGGAGGGATTGATAGTTGCTTTAAATTTATTTCTAAAACAAGACCGTTTTTGACTGCTTTTATCAGACTATAAAAGGTTTTTAAAACAGCAAAAAGCTGAATTAGTAAGCAGGAATGTTTTACACTTCAAAATTCTGTATTTAAACCGACTGGATTGTTCATTGCCGTTATAAAACCATTATAAATCATAGTGGATGCCAAATGGTTGCTATCCTATAAATTTAAAAAAAAAAACTCTGCTCGGGAATCTTTGTATTCATCTGAAAACCAGAAATGACAACTTTCCCCAGAAATTTTCCTGATTCAATTTCTAAATTTCTTTGAATTCTCGTCAAAATTCTATGAGAGTTATTCTTCAAATTCACAAGCTATTCGCCTCACGATTCTCATAAAATTCCATTGTCACGTAGCGGTTCCCTAGGAGGTTCTTTCCACAACCTTTATGAAATTATTCTAAAAACTACATAGGAATTAATGTCAGAACTTCCTTTCTTCTTCCCAGACATGATAACATCTTGTAAATTAAAAGATAGCAAGCTGATACCTCAAATTCCTTCACCCATCAAGTGAGCTAGGCAAAGGAGTGCGCTCAATTTCAACTTCTTATCAATTTTTACCGTATTTTTGCCGTACTGTAGCGGAACTATCAATCTATCCTCTTCAGAACTTTCTCTTGCTCATAAATTATCGCACAAAAGCTTCGTGTTGAGTTAGTATAGAGCATTTCCTCCCAACTCTGAAAAACGTAAACTTCACGTACGAAGTAACAAAACACTTTGATTGAATGCATAAAGCAACAATTTTCCAGGAAAGTAAAGTATCAGTATAACTCCTGTAACTGCCTGTAATTCTTCAGAAAAAGAACTGGAAAATCAGGAAGTATCAGGGAATTTATTTTTCATCATTGAGTCGACACCCTCGAATCCTCGAACTCCGACATTAATATTTTATTTTAATTCTGACATTTTCCGCCTCAACTATCAGACATTTCTCGTGAAATTTTCCAAAACGCTCTTAATTTGTATCCAACCAACGTCAGGAAACCACTTTCCCGCTCATTTTTCCGGTGCTCTTCCACTTTTCCAATCATCTTAAATTTCCTCAAATTGCACTGATAATCAGCATTTGCCCATTACTCGCGAATCAATGGCAATTTGTGTGCCGCCTTCTTTGCATTCCCATCTCGTGTCGTCGCTCGTCATCAGGAAGATTGCCATCAGTCATTCGCCCCAGTCAGTCAGTCGGTCAGAGTGGTGGCCGCTCGTTCCGATCGAAAGTAAAAGTTGACAAGCGAAGGACAAACTTGCTTTACATAATAGCATGCGGCGCTGGAGGTGGCGCATATTTCATTCACGCACACTCACACACACACACAACCATGCCCGTTTCCAGCCGTCCGTCCGTCCATTGTCTGTGCCTCCAGGGGTCTCTCCGATTGTGCTGCCGGTGCTAAATGGTATCATCATCCATCATTATCACCGATACAAACGAGCACGGAACTGATCTACCAGCCATACAGAAACAGAACCACGATCACACATCACAGAGAGAGCGAACGATAGAGAGAGAGCGACAGTGCAAAACTGCATCACCGTGCAGCGGATAGACACTTCAAGGGGATGGGGGGGAGGGAAAGACGGGAACCTTTCTTTTTGATCGTGTGGTCTTCGTTTTGGTCATGACCCACTAACGGAGTCGGCAGCGGCGGCCTCGTGATAGTAGTGCACAGTTTCAATGAGAAGCTACGAATTGGAAGAGCAAGAGAGCGTGTGAAATTGGTGTGTGAGGAGAGCGAGATACCAAGGCAGGGTCTCAATGAGACCGCAGATGAGTGCCTTGTTTTTGGATAAATTGCTGTCAGTTCGATTTTTGCTGTTGAGGTTGGGTTGCCCTGGGTAACGTAAAAACCTTCAACAGCCATGAAAATGGCATTGAGACTGTATCAACTAGGCTGATGCAAATATTATTTTCGGTTTTATATTCGACATCACTTCAATTTGTCAAAAAGTAAATAACAAGGGACGATGAAAACATTAATGTACAACTCATTTGATAATAAATTAATAAATTAATTGTACTCTACAAAAAATAGTTTAAAGTTCAAGCGCAGAGCAAATGAGGATTTTCAATAGGACTGAAATTTTGTTTGCCCTTGAATATTTTGTAATTTTTGACTTCATTTGCATGTTCCCTAATTTCACGTCTTTTTTTAGCAATTCCTCGGAAACCAATTATCCGATTTGAAGGTTCAAAATACAAGATTGAGTTTTCGTGAGTTTTAAGTGCCTTCTGTTCCAAGGGGCAGCGGGTGGCAGCCATCTATTATGTGGCTAATCGATGCGGAAACGCAGTGTGACCATCAATTGTCGTCAGTGCAATTTGCGGCGGCATTCCGGCGGGTGGTGATCGATGGTGATTGATGGCCTGTTGTTTCTGAGTTACAGTTATGCGTGGTTGAAAGAAAATAACCGGCGAATACAGGGGGGTAATTTGCGAAACGCCAAGATGATGTCGTATGACAATTTGTAATGGAGTTGAAAAGCTTTACTGCCGACTGACTGCTGCTGTTGCTGCTGGTCGTTTGTCTGCATGTACAATTTGCTTTGTTGATCATTCGCAAATCGGTTCTAATTTTCACACCTTTTTTCCCTCTTTTTTTCACAGATCACCCAAGATGGCGTTCATTCTCACAGACATGCACGATTGGTACAGGGATCTAATGGACAATAAAAGCGGTAAGTTGGATTCCTCCACCCATTGATGGTTGGACAACTCAGCAGTGGTGTAGTTTTGGTGTGCTCCTGACAAAAAATCTATTTGATTTTTTTTTTTTTAATAATTATTCTGGCAACACTGCTACCAACTGTCAAATTGCAGACCTGTTAAGTGGCCCTGTAACGCTTTCCTATTATAGACACAAGTAGAATCGCGCCTTAAAAAGTAAACCTGAGGCCGACAATATTTTTAAGACTTTTAAATCTAGTTTGGAATATCAAAAATCTTCTGGTTTTGAACTCCGACAAAACTAGTGCTGGATATTTTAAACTTTTTAAGTGTTTTTGAAAACCTCACGAGCTCACGCGCTTTTCCGTCTACAAATCTAGTGAAATCCCATCTGAACTAGAGAGGTAAACCGAACTCCGACAAAACTTATCCAGATCTATTTAAGCTTATCTGATCTGAAATTCCGTACAAGATCGAATTACAATTCGAAACAAAGTTGAAAGGCATTTGAAGTGATGGAGCAAACTTTGCTCTGACAAATGTTGTTGGTGATTTTTGGATCTGGCTTCGATCGCTTCTCCGTCTGGAATTCGATTGAAATTCCATTCACACTGCATGATCCAACTGTGGACAAGGTCTAAAAGGTGGAGTCCTAAACTCAATCTCAAGATTCGTAATCAGAGGAATAAGGCATCAGTCCAGAGCATCATTTCGAACCTGTTGCCTCCGGCTTGCTAATACAGTGCCATTTCTGAGTAGGCTTTCTGGGGCCCTGAGTGGATTAGTGGAACTTCAGAAAGACCTCCAGACACCTCAAAAGGTACGTTCCAAGGCCTTCAAAGGTTCATCTAAAAGATCTAACGCAAACAAGTCTCAATCATGGTATACAATACTATGATAAAACGCTAATTGTTACTTGGTTTAGGCAGACGTCCGGAAGGTTTGGGTGAACCAATGTCCAAAAATAGGCAGCGGGACATCCAGAACTTTTTCAGGAGACGTCGTCTATAGGGCTTCAGAGGGACTCCAGTAGAACGTTCAAAGTGGCTCAATGAGGATGTCCAAAAAAGTTCAGGGGAACATCCGCATGATTTAAGGGGAAAATCCAGATGACTTCCTTTAGAGATTTCAAAATACGGTAAAGTGGGGCAGTTTGGCTACGTTAAGAAAATCATCACTTAGCATTCAAAATTCAGTGGGACATTCGAATGATGGTTAACCAAATGGATAGTTTCAAGCCCTATTAACATCATGAATACAAATTGAATATTAAAAGTAAACTGTTGAATCTTCTGTAAGAAGATTTAAAAAATAATCGTTTTGTAACCGAAATTAAACCGTTGGGGTAAAATGAGCAACCTGGGGTATGAGCGACCTTGTAAATAATGGGTAAGAATATGATGTTCTCTTGAGGCTTTATGAAGGGTCAATAATGAACAGTTTTAGCATAAAAAGATTCAACAGAAACAATTATTTTCTGTAGAATAAATAAAATTTCAGAAGTACTGCCTATTTAAGGCAATATTTTTTTCAGTCTTGTGAATGACTGATTTTTTACCAAAGCAGTTGTTACAAATCGTGATCTCATATTATACAGTCATATTTATGAAGGGAATAATGGAAAATTGAAGAATTTATGTTGAAATATCAGTGGTGCTCATATTGCCCCGAATGGACTTAAGTAATATTTTGTTAAGCAAATCTTTAATCTTTATTAAAATCTAGAAAAAGCATCGTGTCATATAAGAAACCAATGACCAATGAATTCTGATTCAGAATTCTTATAACAGTTCTGGCATTTTGAGCAAGTCTAACATTTTTTGAATATTTGCTCTAGAGAAAAGTATTTTGGTAGACTTAAATGATATGGATAGTTGAAGTAGCCTGCAACAGATTTTTTGTAAAATATGTTCAATAAGTTGGTTTTTAAGCGGGTGGCCACTTTGTTCCACTTTCCCCTACTTACGGAAGGGGGACTCTCAGGTCGTTAGCTTCAAGTCTGGAAGAATTATTTGGACAGAGGAATTAAGGGGGACGTGCAGATAACTTAACATAGGCGTAAAGATGACTTCAGGAGACAGAGGACTTTTAATCGGGACATCAAGAGAACTCTAAAGGTGCATTCGAGAGATACGTCCAGAAGTTTAAAAAGGAACGCCTTACTATTCAGGCTGAGGCATGAGTGGCGTTTGCTGTACACAGATTTGTTTCTATTCCACTCGACCCATGGCTACACGTCTCGTGTCGTCTTGTTCCAGTCGAGTTATTATCGATAACCATTTTCAGCGGGCTGTCGTTCGACATTCTTGCTTCGTGCCCAGCCCACCGTAATTGCCCAATTTTTGCGATGTCGAAAATGGGTGGTTTCCCGGGATTCCAGCAGAAGGCTGAAACATGGAAGGGTGAAAGCTCATAAGGCTGAATTCGAAAGGCTAAAATGATGAAAGTGTAACATAAGGCATAAGAATAAATACTTCGCTCAAGAAGGGAATATTTTCTTATTTGGGTATTTTAATAAAGAAAAAAATATATCTTTCTTTGAGCATACTTTGATAAGTATTTCCCTTGAAAAGGTCCGGTAGTTTCCGCAAAATGCTGTAATTCCTCGAGCAATATACACAATCTTTCTCTAAAATATTACCTAAACCTTTAAAAAATTCTCATTAGCTGCGTAGCAACTCAGATTTACTGTATATACTGTACCGTATTTTTCAGTTAGAGGAACGTAACGATAGACAAGATTCTAAACGAAGCTTCCAAAAACCTGGGTACTACTCAAAATATATTATTTTGCAAGTCAACCGAAAACAGCCTGAAAATTAAATGTGTTGCTCAACTTCGATTGAATCGCGCCAAAAACTCTGAGCCACGAGTGCTCAAACCCCCATGACTCTCATGATGTTTGTTTACATTCTTGCTTGAATATGTTTTGTTGGAATTGTAACTCAGCTGAGCCGTCGAAACGACTAGTTTTAAAAATTCTTCACTGAGCCTTTTGGTTTCTGCCGTTGAGTTTACTGTTAATAATGTGATGTGTTACGAAAAAGTGTGGATAATTACTATGAAATGACAATACTTGACTATAGATAAGAAGAGTAATTACATTTGTGGCTTCTACATGTTTGACAGTTAACATTGGCTACCAGTTGACAAGCATATTCAACGTTCAATTGCTGCGTAGCTACTCAGATTTATTGTCCTGTCCGTGTTTTTTAGTTAGAAATGCGTAGCGACGGGCAAGCTTCTAAAAGAAACTTCTAAATGAGCTCAATTTCTGCGTAACTACTCAGATTTACTCTTCTGCATGTGTATTTTTTGGTAAGAGTAGCGAATCTTGCTCATCGATTTTTTTTCTGATGTTTAATGGTAGAACAGCTCTGAAAACGCCAATACAACTTTAAAAAACACTTAAATAACCCATGAATCACATTGAAATTTTTAAATAATTTTTAAATGGCAAAATATTTCAGAAAGTACGAAATCATACATTAAGAGATTTGAATTAGTAAATGAAAATTTCAATTCGCTCATAAATTTGGCAGAACATTCCTTTTAATTTTAGCTTATTTTCAATAAAGACTGGACTCGGAAAAAATGAGACACACAAAAATGATCACCAAAAATTCATTTTAAATCGGATACTTCCGGAGTGATTTGAGATTTGGGCGTAATTGCATTTATAAACAAACACGTTAATCACCGATTTCTCGCGAATAAACGCTCAGTCTCGAAAACTTATAACACTATGAGGTAGAGGAATGATTCCTCTATCATTTATTATATTTTGCTAATGGGATTGAGCTTTTATTCAAGAGAAACCGGCAATTGACGTGTTTTTTACAAATACAATTACGCCCAAATCTCAAATCACTCCGGACTTCTCAAATTTTCAGGGATTAAATAACGATATATTAACTATGTTTTGGCATAATTTATTTATTGAATTTCCTCCCCCAAGCTGAATGCTCGTACATTTCTCTTAGCACTGCTCATAAGATCTTGGGCGAGGCTCATTTTCCTAACACAATTTATCCCAGTTTTTCTTCAAAGTTTCATCGGTTTTGAATGTTTTTCCGCTTTTGTTCAATTTCTTCTTCATTATCGCCCAAAACTTTTCGATCGGACGAAGTTCTGGTGTATTTGGCGGGTTCGCCTCCTTCGGGACCACATTAACGCCCTTCGCTTCGTACCAATCCTTTACAAGCTTGGCGTAATGGCACGAAGCGAGATCCGGCCAGAACAGCGTGGGACCACCACGGTGAGAGCGGAGGAAGGGCAGCAAGCGCTTCTTGCAAGCATTCCTCTCGATAAATCTGCCCGTTTATAGTGCCGGTTGTAACGAACGGCTTGCTGTACCGTCCGCACTCGCAGATCGCCTGCCACAACAGGTACTTCTTCGCGAATTTGTCCATCTTTCTCTTCCGGTACTTTTCCGGAACCTCCATGCAGGACGTACCGACAAAAAACTCGAGGCCGGGGATTTGTTTGGTGTCCGCCTTGATGTATGTCTCGTGGCTTTACCAGCCACTCACGGTACAGCTTCCGCGCACGCAATTTGGCCACCGTGTTTTGCTTGTCAGTCCGGTTTGCCGCCTTCCTGACCTTAAAAACACGTAGCCCAGCCCGCTTCATGGTCTGCTGGACGAACCACTTCGACGAATTGACCTTTTTGGCCACGTCTTGAGTGCAAAGGTTCGAGTTATTCTTAAAGTACTGCCTTATCTTCCGCGCCTTCTCTGGGTATTCCGTTTTCGGTTTTCGGCCGCTTCCAGCGCGCCGCTCGATGGTCTTCGCCTCCTGGAACATCTTCACAACGCGGGACACGGTGGAATGGTGGATTCCAAGTCTTTTGCCGATCCATCTATGCGACTGACCAGGATTATCGATCACCGTGCCTGCTGATGTAGCTCTTCTTGTTTCGAATGCATCTTGAAAACTACTTGACAGATCGCGATAAAATTAGTCTTGTGTGTGTGTGTGTGTGTTCAATCTAACCCCCACTGGCCGGCAGTGGTATTATGGAAGAAATTTGCTTGCACCAATCCTTGATGTAATAATTTAAAGCAAGTTTAGTCTGGGAGTTAGAAAGCGATAGCTCTACTGCAGATCCAGCAACCCATTTCAGAATGCCTGGTAATTCACGTCCATTCCGAGGTTACTTTCACATACAATAAGCCCCGTATGTAAACACTACCGTTATCATATGACTAATGATACTGCAAACACACTTCCAGATTTCGAAATGTGATGTTCCGAAATCTGGCGCGTATTTAGTAATATATGGAAACATGCATTTATGATTGATTTTAAATTAGATGGATCTCACCAAATTCTGCCTCTGAAAAAGGACCGGTATGTTCACTCGCGGTAATCGAAAAAATCTTCCGCGTTGTTTTTACAACCCAAACACGACATTTTGAATTACATTTGAAGTTTTTCATTTGCACCGAATTTTTGCTTGACACCTCATTCGCGTGCATCCTCCGGAAGGCAGAACGCCAGTCCAGCACCAAGAAAAAAAAAACCCAGTAAAACTCTTCTTGGGAGGGAGGCAAAGCACCAAAAACAAGCGAAATGAAAAACCGACCGACGCGACACCATAGCAACACAGCTACTCGAAACAAATCCTTGTCCCAGATTTTCACGCTAATTACAATATCACTAAAAAAAAACTTCTTAAGACGTGGTAGATCTTAATTTACACTTATCCACACGCGAAAACTCAGATCGCGATAAAATTAGTCTTTACTTAAAAATGCAACTTGAAAATCTAAACTTAATGGGTACCCAGGGAACCATGAAAATCGGGAAATAACCGGGAAAATCCCGGGAATTCGACGGGAGAACCGAGAAAAATCATTTAAATTATAAGTTTTTTTTATCATGTTCATAAATGTACAAGTTTTCAACTTTATCAACTTCCCTCCCCTTGGCTAGTTTTTTAACCTGGACGTTGGTGGGCGGGCCTAATCTTATGCTTCATAGTGGAGCGTTGGAGACGGTTGGTTTAGGTCCGGCATCGTTGGCTCATGCCGTAACAGAATAGCGTCATGAGCATGCGATGAGGATTACTGAGCTTCCCCTCTCTGATGAACCATTGCATAAGAGAACCAAAGTTCTAGCCTGAAGTGATAGTATCACACTTGTTACTCCTTTATTTGAAAGCCGCGTTGTAGTACGCTTACGTATAGGCACTGACGTTGGGTGCGATACTGGCGGGTTTTGCCGCAAATCACTCTTATTTTGTTTATTTTTTCGCAGATAGATTTATTTGGGTTTGCAAGGGAATTATGAAGTAATGAAATTGGGTTGTTAGCGGAATGCTTTAATAAAACAGCAAAAAAAGGTTATCTTCCATTTAATTCCACTTAATTAATTTTGCGTATACGTAAATACGTATCTGTCATGGATACCAAAATTAATTAAGTGGAATTAAATGGAAGATAACCTTTTTTTGCTGTTTTATTTAAGGGAATTATACTATTGAAATATTTCAGAAAGTGCCCAACAGTGCTCCTTCTACTTGCGTGACAAGCTTCCGTTGTTGTTTTCATTGAGGTATTACTCAGGGAACAATGTTAAACACCATTTTTGTACATGGTATTGCAACTAATCTTATATGTGCTTAATTTTGATTTGGGATAAGTGTTTGAACTATGGCTCGGGATTTCCACTGTGGCGTGCTTCTATTGTAACATAACCATACGTATTTTTGTGGTGCGACATAGTGGAAACGTGTGAGCGTAGTTGAAGCATATACCCTATATAATTTAAAAATCAGCTAGGAAACTTACTTCAAAATGAAGCATTTTAGTCACTTGAAGGTGTCACCTGGGACGAACTAATATATATTAAATATAGGTCAAAGTCAAAAACAACTTGAAACACGTTAAATTTTAGATTACATTCACAAGTGCAGGTACTTAATAAAGCATGGTAGGTAGATTAGAGATTTCAATTATTTATTAAATTAGTCTAGAGATATCATAATCATCAAACGAACTTAAATAAGAAAATTTAGACAGCCTAGTAACATTAAGTGGATTAACAGAAGAGTTAGGATGCGGAGGGTCTGCTTAGGGAGGCAACTAGCCTTTAAAGCAACTGGAAACTAGCCTTTTCATGTATTGTCTATTTATTTTGATTATTGCTTTAAAATATCAATTTGGTATTTATGTGAAAGGATGAATCAGTGGGAGATGGATTTTCGGTTTCTTTACATTTAGCATCACTATGTGTCATATCCTCAAAAACCCCCCAATAACCGGCCTCTTCAATCTCTTCCTTTTCCCATGGCGTTCAAGTGGTCCGCATAGACTATTCAGCCATTACCCGTCCTTTATCCTCGGCTTTGGATTGACTTGCGCTCCCATTGCCCCACCAAACGCTGCAAAATGAAAATGAAAATGAAAGTTTTCAACTTTACCAACTTACGTGTTACTTTTTCCAAAGAGTTTAATATTAATCTATTTAAAATCATCAATCTTTTGTTTTCCTTAATTACTTTGGAATTCTGATCAGATTAATCATAGGATGCTCCATAAACTCACAAAAAATACCCTTGGATCTATTCTCGTACCATGGAGTTCTCTTCGGAATTCCCTTGAAACTACCCTAAGAATTTCATTGGAATCCTTCATAGATTTTTTTTTAATATTTTCCTGAGAATCCAATTCCTTTGAAAGTATTCTCAAAATTTTAATCAAAACTCTCCTTTAGGAGTCCTAGCATTGTTACAAAGACTAGACTAGACTAGACAACTATTTTCAGGAATCCTCCTTAGTCTATTTCTTTTGAAATTATGCTCAGAAGACCTTATAAATTCTGTTAATAATTCTTTGAATTCTCGCGAAAATTCTCTTGGAATTATTCAGTTGCTATCCTTCTCACGATCCCCATAAAATTCTCCTCAGAATTACCTAGGAAATGTTTTAATATTCTTATCACAACTCCCATGGAATTATTAAATAACCTATGAATTCAATTCAGAACTTTCTTCTGCTCATAAATTCCGTGGAATTCATCTCAGGATATTATCTTTGAATCCTGGTCAGGACTCTCTTACCAGAATTTTGTAATTATTCTAATCAGCATTTATCTTGAATTAATTCTGAAATAATGGGGAACTTACAGGAAGCTTTGAGAACCTCTATGAGCTTCCGAAAAATAGCAGAAACTTTCAAGAAGTTCCTAGAATTTCAGAGAGCTTCATCGGCGTTAAGAGAACTTATGGAAACTTGTGGAAACTTTTAAGAAGTTCTAAGTACATCAGAAAAGCTAGATGCTTAGGAGCAGTTCCCATTACTTTAGTCCTGAGTTTTGGAGCATTTTAAAGATCTATAAGCATGAGTTTGGAAAAATTCAGGATAGTTCCATAATGTGCGGACCAAAAATCGAGAACCCTTAAGATGTTCCGAGAATTTCAGGGAAGTACAGAGATCTTCGGAAAATTTTCGAAAACTTCAAAAATATTTCTGAAACTGCACAGAAGCCCAGAGAATTTCAGGGAAGTTTAAAAGTGTTTACGAGAATTCCATTTATTTCATAGCAGAACCAAGACTTTCAATAGAATTCAGAGCTCCAGGAATGCTCCGAGAACATCAAGACAGATCAAAGAATCATAAATTGCAGAAACCTTCACCCTCCGTTACTCGCGTTGTTGTACTTTGTACAACACACATGAGTTTTCCATTGCCATTTTGTTGCTGAGCTACCAATCGAGCTGAAACTAATGAGTGTTCCTCAAAAAACTTGTTTTGATTTAAACAAGCTAAACCTTGATTACAGTAAACACCTAAAAAATGCGGATAATAGGGAAAATGTAAATGGAAACCGTGTAAACTGTTCCTACTGTTAACCAGCAAAAAGGCTATGATCTCCTAAACAGTTTTGCCTAAGACAGTAACTTTCTATCTGGTCGGGATCTCGATATATTTATATGAGAATTTCCCGTGTATACTAGCGCCGCGTAGTGTGAAAATTCTGAACTACTGTCCACCAGCCAAAAATACTTGACCCCCTGAACAAGTGTGCCGAATACAGTAACTTTCTATCTGCCTTAGGATCTCGAGCTATTGTATATGCGAAACAGTATATACTAGCGCCACGTAGTGAGAATTTTCTGAACTACTCCACCAACGAAAAGATCTTGGCTTCTTGAAAAACTTTGCCGAAGACAGTAACTTTTTATATGGTAAGGATCTAGAGATATTTTATATATGCGAGAAGCCCGACGTTTCGGCCGTTTATTGTGGCCTTTTTCAAGGGTAAAACAGTCTACCGTTTGACTGTTTTACCTTTGAAAAAGACCACAATAAACGGCCGAAACGTCGGGCAATGCAAAACTAACTGTTTGAATTACCCTAGACTGAGAAAGCCATAAAAACGAAATCTCCATAAAATCAGTCGAACAACCAAATCAATATGCGAGAAGTTTACATGTATACTAGAGCCGCGAAGTGAGAAAACTCTGAACTATTGTCCACCAACGAAAAGGCCTTGTCGTTCTGAACAACTTTGCGGCAGACAGTAACTTTCTATCTTTTTAGGATCTCGAGATATATCACATGCGATAATTTCACATGTATTCTAGCGCTACGTAGTGAGAAAATTCTGAACTACTCTCCTCCAGCGAAAAGGTTATGATCTCTAGAACAACTTTGCCCAAGATAGTATCTTTATATCTGGTCAAGATCTCGAGATTTTCTATGTTGTAACCAATTAAGTCAAATCCCACGTAGTACCGACACCGTTTACGCGGTTTCCATTCACATTTTGTCTATTATCCGCATTTTTTGGGGGTTAACTGTGAAAATAGTTTAGCTTTTTTAGTTAAAAACAAGTTTTTTTAGGAATACCCATTGGTTTCATATCGATTGGTAGCTCGGCTGCAAAATGGCAATCGAAAACTCACACTGTTGTACAAAGTACAACGCGCGAGTACTCGTGTTACAAAAGTTGGCGCGAGTAACGGAGGGTTAGAGAAACTCAGGGAATTTGCGGAAACTTCAGCAAAGCTGCGAGAGAATTTCTGGGACGCAATAAAAATTATATGAACATCCGGAACATATGAGAGTATTTTAAGGGTGTTATATCATGTAAATTTAAAGAATATATATTTGATAAGGGAACATCAACGAATATCCATTAATTTAAAAAAATGCAAGAACTTCTAGCAAGCACCGATATCTTCAAGAAATTTCAGAGAACTTCCATGAAATTTAGATATTTTGAGATAGTTTTATAATATTCAGCGATGTTCCAAGTACTTTGAGGACGATCAGATAACTTCAGAACAGTTCCATTAACTTAAGGAAGTTCGCAGCAAGTTACAAGGAGTTCCGTGGAATTATGGGATATTCCGAGAATTCTATGATTGATGCAAAAACTTAGGAAACGTCAGTTAATTTTTAATATATATAACAGAAAATTTGCCGGACATTAAGCAAATATAGAGAACGTCAGGTCAAACCAAAACTTCAGGGATGCCCTGATATTAGTGGTTTAACCTTCCTTATGCATTAGGAAAAAGTTACACATTGGTGCATTAGCGGGTCAAAAAAGACCAAAACTGCAACTCGCTCCCTAAAATCTATTTTTGAACCAAGTCTTAATCTATTGACCGCAAAAGAAATATAAAGGTTCCTAGAATAGTACCCTGTCCAGGATTTCTCCAATTTGGCCATTTAGGCTACCCGGAACCGGTTGTGATAGGGAACAAAAGGACACTATCAAAACCGCATGTACTGGTACCGTCCGATGGCTCAAAGTTTATGATTTTTCATCCAGAAGTAAAAAGACATCATCAACAGGTGGATGATCTGGCTACATCCGAATACCCGGAACCGGTTCCGGTAGGGCTCAAAAAGGACACTTCATAAACCTCATGTACTGGTATCGTCTGACGGCTCATAATTTGTGATTTTTCACCCAGATGTAAATATCCATCATGAAATGGACCAAAAGGTAGATCTGGCCACACCGGAACCGGTTCCGGAAGAGCCCAAGAAGGAAACTTCCTAATCCTTATGTACCGGTACTGTCTGCCGGCTCAACATTTATTATTTTTCATCCTGAAGTATATACCAGTGGTATACGGTACCAGTACATGAGGTTTAGGAAGTGTCCTTTTGGGGACCCTGCCGGAACCGGTTCCGGGTATCCAGATGTGGCCAGATCCACTTGTTGGTTCATGGCATGATGTCTATTCATCAATTTTGAGCCGTTGGGCGGTACCAATACATGCGGTTTTGAAAGTGTCCATGTGTGCCCTATCGGAACCGGTACCAGGTATTCTAATTAGCCGAATTGGAAGCATCCTGGGCAAGGTGCCATTCTAGGAACCTTAATCTTTCTTTTGAGGCCAATAGATTGAGAATCGGTTCAAAAATTGATTTTTGGGAGTGAATTGCAGTCTGCGTATTTATAGACCCTAATGTACAATGTGTTTCTTTTTTTGAAGCGCCACTCCTAGAGGTCGCTGAAAGCTTCTGTTGATAACAAAACGTTTATTTCCAAAAGCTGGAAAAAGTGAGAAAATTATTTCGCTACAAAGTTACAGCTTTTTTATAGTGACGCCGGGTTAAAGACAAAGTTTCGTAAGCGTTTATAATGTTTATAAATGTTATGAAAATTGTGGAAATTTGAAGGCAATTAATTTCAGTAAAATTGCGGGTTCATTTAAAAAATACTGCGAAATTCAGGGCAGTCTAGAGAACTGTAATGAAATTTAGAAATCTTAAGGAAAGTATAAACAATTGAAGAAGTTATGAATTAGTGTCGATAATGTAAGTGCAGTTCCACATACTTCAGAAAAGTCTTTAGAACTTCATTGAAAATCGATTTGATTTCAAGAAAATTGCGGCAACTAAAAGAAGTTCAAGAAATTTCAGAAAAACTTAAAAAAAACTTCTCAGAAGTGCAAAGATTTTCAGAAACATCTCGAGATCTTGACAGAAGTCTATGGAACTTAAGGAAAGATCCGAGAACTTCAGGAACTTTCTTGAATGTTTGCAATATGTGGAAGGATTCCAAAGAAGTTTAATAAGCTCCAAAAATAGGGGAATTTCAGGGAGAGCTCAGTTCCATTAGTTTCAGAAAATTAGTGGACAATTTTAAGAAGTTCCCGTGAATTTCAGAGAACTTCAGAGATGTTAAGTAAATTATTGCCCAAGCAACACACATCCCAAGTAACATTTTGGGTTTTATGAGGGTTCTGAAGATTATGATTTAGGCTTGAACAACGCTTTAAGACCATGATAAATCTTGCAATGTTACTTGGAATGTTCTATAACGGTTTGTATGGTTGTAATTCTATGAATTTATATTATTCGGTTGAGGTCTTCACATTAGTTCAGAAGATTACGGAAGCTTAAATATGTTTAGGCCAGTTAAATTAAATTCAGAGCAGTACACAAAGCTTGATGAGAACTGCAAAAACTTTGGAGAAGTTTCAAGAACTTCAGGAAAGAACAGAAAATTTCAGAGCAGTGCCGTTAACATTAGAGAATTTGCATAAATTTTAAAAAAGTTTTGTGAACTTCAGAGTGATTTGTTAATACTTCAGAGAAGATCCATGATCGTTTTGAGGAAACTTTAGGAAGTCCGAAAAAGTTCCGGGAAGTTTAAAAATTTGTGAGCATCAGGCTAGTTTCTCAAACTACAAAAGAACTTCAAGGCAGTTTCATTAACTTCAGGAAAATTTAGGGAACTTTCAAGTAGTTCTGTAGATCTACTTGTTTGTTTCTTTGAAAAACTCGAACAGCTAGTACAATTTGGATCTTTTGCGTCTTAAACGAAAAAAGGACAAATGGTACAAAAAGTTTTGTAGATCAAATAATGACACTCATTGGAATAGGTACACAATCGCGCATAATAAGTATTCACAATCGGTAAAGAAAACTCGTTGTGAATATGTTCAAAGGAAGATTGATCAGCATCAAAACAACAGCAAAGAGTTATGGAAAATTTTGAAATCTATATTAAAACCTAGTAATTGCAAACCGTGGTCCATAACTTTTAATGGCACATTAGAACAGTCAGAGCAAGTAATTGCAGCTAAGTTTAATGATTATTTCGTAGATAGCGTTTCATTGATTAATCAATCTATTGAATTGGTCGATGAACCTGACGAAATAAAACAGCCAGTTAATAGTAGTTGTAGATTTGAAGTTTTTCACCCAATTACATTAGATGAACTTAGAGTTATTTGTTTTTCATTAGGAAAATCGGCTGGAGTAGATAATGTTAATGCTAGAGTTATTCAAGATTGCTTTCATGTCATTGGCCACATCTTGCTGGACCTTATTAATGAATCATTACAAACTGGACATGTGCCACAAATTTGGAAGGAATCCTTAGTGGTCCCCATTCAAAAAGTTGCTGAAACGATTAATGCCGAAGAGTTTCGTCCCATCAACATGTTGCACACATTAGAGAAAATTCTAGAACTTGTTGTTAAAGGTCAGCTATTGGAGTATTTAAATAGTAATAGTTTGTTGATACCAGAGCAATCGGGATATCAGAAAGGACATTCTTGTGAAACCGCGTTGAATTTGGTTTTAGCGAAATGGAAAAATAACTTGGAGTGTAAAGATACGATTGTTGGAAAAATAACTTGGAGTGTAAAGATACGATTGTTTTTTTGGATCTTAAACCCGCTTTTGAAACAATTTCTAGGCCCTTATTGTTAAGATCAATCAAGCGCTTTGGAATTACGAGTACTGCATATAAATAGATTGAAAGCTATTTGTCTGACAGAACTCAACGGACTGTTTTTAATGATTCTGTTTCCAGTCCCGTAGGTAATAACCTTGGAGTGCCCCAGGGAAGTGTATTAGGGCCCCTGTTATTTATTATGTATATTAATGACTTGCGACGTGTTTTACGATTTTGCGACATTAATCTTTTTGCAGATGTTGTGTTATTCATTACAGCTAAGGATTTAGAAGATGTTTGGAAAACTCTCCTGGAAAACTTTCCGAATTCCTTTGAAGATCTCCTAGAGCTATTATCAGATTTAATTGTAATCCATGTCAATTGAACAGAGTAACAATGGCCGCCATAAGTCGCTGAAAAAGATTCCGACATCCTCGCAGGACGTGGCCAATTTCAACAAAACCAGACATGTGGCATACCAAAATTTCCAGATTTGTTTTTGACAATTCATTATACCAATTGAGTAGAGTGACAATGGCCACCAAAAGTCACTGGAATAGGTTCCGGAAGTCCCGCAGAGTGTAACCTATCTCTAATTTCAACAGAAGCTGTGATAATAGCTCCTGAGGAAGTGGCTCAATAATTGAATTATAATTATTGACATGGTCTCTTATGAATTGTCCTTGAATTTCTGATAATTTTGATAAGCACTTCTGGTTTTGTTAAAATCAGATGTAGCCCACTTCCTCCGGAGCTTCCTGAACCTTTTCCGGGCCATCGGGTAACTAATGCCACTCTTGTCGGGTGGCATGGTTTCTAATGACATGTCCCAATACAATACTGAACACTTTGAAATGCCGCTTGACTAGCTCTTGTTTAAATAAGAGCTTAACCATTCAAATTTAAGAATTTTAGGGCTCGACTGTTTGATTAATGATTTACACATTGACTTTCAATACACACTCCGTGGCAAGAGCTCTCTTAAAACTAACCTTCCGTAAATCACCGTTAATCCCTCCACAAATTGAAGCGATCGATTGCTAATCGATCGCCAAACTACCACTCAAAAAAAAAAATCACGATCCGGTGTGTAAGAAAGCACCTCCAGTACAACCTTACGACACCATTTTCCGACGTACTGCCATCGTAATCAATCGATCGGTCGTTGAATCGTTAAGTAGGTTGTTGCCAGCCGTCCGAAGCCGCAGGGGTTTAAAATATGTGGCAGTAAATGAATGCACACAAAATGCCGTCGCGCCTCTAATATGCATACAAAAGCCTCGGGAGGGCGTTCGGTCGCGCGATCCACTTGGACAAAATTAGCTCGCTTTTCTTCCGTTTAACCTACAATTAGCACTGCACCACTGGCTGGCATTGAACTTGTCACCTCGTACTAATTCGCTTATTTTTTTATTTTTATTATTCTAGATCCCCGAGTAGCCGACTGGCCGATGATGTCCTCGCCACTGCCCACCCTAGCGCTGTGCATATTCTATGCCTATTTTAGCAAATCGATCGCGCCCAGGATCATGGAGAAGCGAAAACCGATGGACCTTAGGAACTTGCTCGTAGGCTATAACCTATTTCAGACGATCTTTAGCACGTGGATATTTTACGAGGTGAGTGAGCTGATTGGTGATCGACGATTAAACAGTAAATTAGTCTACCTAATTTGATATGTAAATCAGTGGGGAAGTGACTGCTGCAAGTGGTACTCAGGCCGGAACGGGGGCAATTTGCAGTCGTTTAGTCGATGGCGATCGATTGTAGTAATGTGGGGTTTTGTGCCATTCGAAGGGGGATTGCGTGTTGGGCGTTTTTTTTTTAGGGTTTGACTACATGAGGAAGTGTTACGTTTGTTCACACTTTAGTTCGAACTCATGCTGTCGTTCAGGTTTAACATGATAGATTCACTGTGATGTGGCCAAAACGTTTAAAACGATCTGGGGTTAACAATTCAGCTGGACTTAGAGCACCAACACAACTTTCAGACCCAACTTTTCTGTTTATTTGACTACTTAGCTTAATGCTTTCTTCGGCAATTTGATGGATTATTGAGCGAAACTTCAAAAAAATATAACTCAAATACGAACAGACCAGCAACAAAATAGTTGGGTGAAGAAGAATTGCATTATAACACACCATCGACTGGAAATGCTTTCGGCAACGTGGGGCTTTAGATAGTGATGAAACGTCGCTAGAACCATTCCACAGTCGCAGACAGTTTATGAGCAAAGTCAAGCACACACTTTTTGCCGGTTGATTTGGAGGCATACTTCAAATCTCCGCGTACACCGTACGGGTTAGGCAAAGAAATGTGCGTTTGACTTTGTACTGTCGCATTAATGGCCCTTCGCGCATTTTCAACTTCTATTCAATTTTCATACTGCCGTACAACGGAATTATCTACCTACCCTCTTCTAAGACCATTATCTAGCTTATAAATTATCACACTAAAGCTTCATGTTAGATTGCATTCCCAACCAACTCCAATCGCAAACTTCGCGTATGAAGTAACTTAAAAACACTTTGAATGAACATAAAAAACAAATACAATCAATATATTTCAATACAAAATCCCATTTTATTTTAAATCATGATGTTGTAAAATATGTTTAATTGCCTTTCATTTGATATTTTGATCTTTTGTATCGGCCTAGTGGTTCAAAAGATGATTTTTTTGAAAAAAATATGTCTGAGCATCCCAGAAAGCGAAAGCAAGCGCTTCTTCGATGGCCAAGATTCTCTTTTTCGACGACACATCTGAAGCACCACAGTCAGGACCGATAGAAAGTCATTTTTTCAAAACAATGATTTTTTGGACCACCCTAAAGTGGAAATGGTCACCCTAAGGACAAAATAAAAAAGGGTCTAATATTTGGAATGAGGAATAAAACTACCGAATTTTATGAACTTCTGATAACCACTACATCGTGTTGCTATGGAATGGCTTTTTAAATATTTTTCTAGATTTCCGATCCGGCCTAGGGAATTTTCCGGATTGAAATTTTATCGACTTCCCCGGGTACATAGTATCAGCACAATGATGCCTCACAACACACAAATTCTTCCATTGGTTGCACTTTAACACGGTAATTCGTGACTTGTCTGGGGGTGGGATTTGATCTCGTGACCCTGGCGTGTGTATCAGTCTTTGTTGATCGGGTAGATCATTTGATCGGAACTCCAGGATAATTTGGAGATCCTTGGGCATCTTATATACCTCAGAATAGATGATAGTGATGCGCAAAACCTCTATGAACATTTTTGGGTAGGTGTCGTTACTGAGGACATCGCGCAGGCCTTCATTGATCCAGTAGATCAAATAGGCTGAACTCCTGGACAGTTCGGAGAACCTAGAACATCTTATACACATAGAATTGAAACGTAAATGTTGTGCATAATATCAATGAACATGTTTGGACAGCTTTCGTCAACGAAGACGACGTGCAGGTTTTGATTGATCCAGTAGATCAAAAAGGCTAAATTCTTGGACAATTTGATGAACCTAGAACATGGTGTACGCATGGAATTGAAATCTAAATTATGTGAATAATCTTTATGAACCTATTTGGAGTTGCTTCACAACTAAGGGCATTGTATCAGGCATTGTTGATCTGGTAGATAATTTGATCTAAACTCCAGGATAATTTGGAGAACCTTGAGCATCTTATAAACATCAAAATAGATGATAGTGATGCGCAAAACCTCTATGAACATTTTTGGGTGTCGGAACTGAGGACATCACGCAGGCGTTGCTTGATCCAGTATATCAAATAGTCTGAACTCCTGGACAGTTTGGAGAACCTAGGACATCTTATACGCATAGAATTGAAACGTAAATGATGTGCATATTCTCAATGGACATGTTTGGACAGCTGTCGTCAACGAGGACGTCGCGCAGGCCTTTATTGATCCAGTAGATCAAATAGGCTGAACTCCTGGACAATTTGGTGAACCTAGAACATCTTATACACATGGAATTTAAATCTAAATTATGTGAATGATCTTTATGAACCTGTTTGGAGTTGTTCCAAAACTAAGTTAATTGTTTCAGTGATTGTTAATCTGGTAGATCATTTGATCTGAACTCCAAGGTAATTTGAAGATCCTGGAGCACCTTATATACCTCAAAAAAGATTATAAGTGATGCGCTAAACCTCTATGAACATATTTGGGTAGGTGTCGTTACTGAGGACGTCGCGCAGGCCTTGATTGATCCAGTAGATCAAATAGTCTGAACTCCTGGACAATTCGGAAAACCTAGAACATCTTATGCACATAGAATTTAAACGTAAATGGTGTGCATAATCTCATTGAACATTTTTGGACAGCTGTCGTCCACGAGGACGTCGTACAGGCCTTGATTGATCCAGTAGATCAAATAGGCTAAACTCCTGAACAACTTGGAGAACCTAGAACATCTTGTACGCATGGAATTGAAATCTAAATGATGTGCATAATATTTATGAACCTGTTTGGAGTTGTTTCGAAACTAAGGGTCTTGTATCAGTCATTGTTGATTTGGTAGATAATCTGATCTGAACTCCAGGGTAATTTGGAGAACCTTGAGCACCTTATATACCTCAAAAAAGATTATAAGTGATGCTCTAAACCTCTATGAACATATTTGGGTGGGTGTCGTTGCTGAGAACATCGCGCAGGCCTTGATTGATCCAGTAGATCAAATATTCAAAACTCTTGGACAACGTGGAGAACCTAGAACATCTTATACACATAGAATTGAAACGTAAATGATGTGCATAATCTCAATGAACATGTTTGGACAGGTGTCGTCAACGAGAACGTCGTGAAGGCCTTGATTGATCCAGTAGATCAAATAGGCTGAACTCCTGAATAATTTGGAGATCTTAGAACATCTTTTACGCATGGAATTGAAATCTAAATTATGTGCATAATATTTATGAAACTGTTTGGAGTTGTTTCGAAACTAAGAGTCTTGTAACTCCAGGATAATTTGGAGCACCTTGAGCATCTTATACACATCAAAGTAGATTATAAGTGATGCACAAAAAATTCTATGAACATTTTTGGGTAGGTGTCGTTACTGAGGACATCGTGCAGGCCTTGATTAATCCAGTAAATCAAATAGCCTGAACTCCTGGACAGTTCGGAGAACCTAGAACATCATATACCTATAATAGAAACGTAAATGATGTGCATAATCTCAATGAACATGTTTGGACAGCTGTCGTCAACAAGGACGTCGTGCAGGCCTTGATTGATCCAGTAGATCAAATAGGCTGAACTCCTTGACAATTTGGAGAACCTAGAACATCTTATACACATAGAATTGAAACGTAAATGATGTGCATAATCTCAATGAACATGTTTGGACAGCTGTCGTCAACGAGGACGTCGTGCAGGCCTTGATTGATCCAGTAGATCAAATAGGCTGAACTCCTGAATAATTTGGAGATCCTAGAACATCTTGTACGCATGGAATTGAACCTTGAGCATCTTATAAACATCAAAATAGATGATAGTGATGTGCAAAACCTCTATGAACATTTTTGGGTAGGTGTCGTTACTGAGGACATCGCGCAGGCCTTGATTGATCCAGTAGATCAAACAGGCTGGACTCCTGGACAATTTGGTGAACCTAGAACATCTTATACACATAGAATTGAAACGTAAATGTTGTGCATAATCTCAATGAACATGTTTGGACAGCTGTCGTCAACGAGGACATCGCGCAGGCCTTTATTGATCCAGTAGATCAAAAAGGCTGAACTCCTGGACAATTTGGAGAACCTAGAACATCTAGTACGCATGGAATTTAAATCTAAATTATGTGCATAATATTTATGAACTTGTTTGGAGTTGTTTCGAAATTAAGGGCATTGTATCAGTCATTGTTGATCTGGTAGATCTTTTGATCTGAACTCCAGGATGATTTGGAGAACCTTGAGCATCATCATCAAAAAAGATTATAAGTGATTCGCAAAAACTCTATGAACATGTTTGGGTAGGTGTCGTTATTGAGGACATCGCGTAGGCCTTGATTGATCCAGTAGATCCAATAGTCTGAACTCCTGGACAATTCGGAGTACTTAGAACATGTTGCAACCAAGCAAATCCATCTAAAATTGTCAAATTGGGTTGAATTAACATGGCAGTGCGTGATCGATTGCTGAAAATATCATCCCTGGCCAGATTCAAGTCTGTGTTCGTTAACATAATAACTTCTTAAGGTTTTGGAGATCTAGATCTATGAGTTTGGTGCTTTCATATTTTTCCTGTATTGTTGACACCCGGAACTACAAATTTCCTGAAGAAATTATGTAGATATCTGTTATTTTTGATTTTATGCAACTATGTCATAAATGATCACGCGGGCTCGAAAGGGTTAAGAGAGTTGCATGATTTTCATGGCTGTTGAAAGAACTGCGAAAAATTGCAGGAACTTCAACGAAGATCATAGTAGTTCCAATATGTTCAAGAAAATTGGGTGATATATTTTGCTATTTTGGTAGTTTCATTATGATTTGAGAAGTTCCCGGTAACTACTTCGCAAATGAGCAGAGATCTTCTTAACAGTTTCATTAACTTAAGGAAAATTGCAGTTATTTTCAAAGAGGAACTATGGAATATTCCAAAAATTTCACGAATTTTGCAATACTTCAGGGAACTTTATGAATTTGTGGAAAATTTCCGGAACAGTAGAAAAATTAGTTAACTTCAGGAAAGAAACAAAACCTCAGTCCGAAGACCGAAGAAGTTCAGGGAGAATGAGAGATTTTCGACAAAGTTCCGTAAGCTTCAATGAAGTTTTTAAAACTTCCGGGGAAGCTAAAGGAAGGTCAAGGAACTTCAAGGCAATTCAAAATTAACTTCAGTAAAATGGTGGAAAGTTTATAAAAGATACTTAGAACTTAAAGGAAGTCTGGAGAACTTAAGAAATGCTCAGAGATCTTTCGGGCAATTCCAATTAGAGGTAAATCACTCCCACATTAAACCACTTTAGGACGTTGAAGCCACTGTAGACTCGATTTTAGAGTTGGAGGCGAACCAGCCTCAGGCTGAAAGCCTCCTTAATAAAGATAAATCAATCAATCGATTTTAGATTTGATTTTAAAATAAAAATACGGACTATAGTGAAATTACCGGATGAAACCCGTAGTTCCAATATCATCAGGAATGCTCCTAAAACATCACGAAAGTCCGGATTACCGGAGGGATTTTAAGACAGCTAAGAATTAGTTTCGGTTATTCAAGGGCAAATCCTTAATTATCAGGTAAACTTTGGTAAATGTATTGAAGTCCAGAGAACTTTTGGGAACTTCACGAACATCAGGAAAATCCGGGGATTAAGAGAAGATCATTGCAGTTCCATTAATTTCAGAAAAAAAGCGGGACATTTAACGAAGTTTCCAGGTTTCCAAGAAGTCAAGAGGACATCAGAGATGATCAGAAAACTTCAGAAAATGTTCGGATTGGGAGAACTTTAAGGAAGTTTTTATTCAGGGCCTGGGATGTTAATAACGTTATCACCAACAACGTCTGAAATGAAAATTTGCTTTGCAAACGATAATGCTATCATCATTAACAACCCTGTTCAGGGCAGTGCTCCACGAAACCTTCCGAGAACTTCAGAGAAGTTCCGAGAACTCCAGAAAAAATGTTAAAACGTCAGGAAGTTCCTAGAATTCCAAGAAAATTGCGGGAACTTTAGAAAAGATGCATGATCCGTATTAAAATAACGGGAAATTAAGGGACGTCCATAGAAATGGAACCGTGAGCATCAGAGTAGTTTCTGAAACCTTTAACTTCAATGAAGTCCTGAGAATTTTAGACACGTCCAAAGCAGATTTAAATGAAAATCGAGAAGCTCAAGGATATTTTATACGAATTGAGTACTTTTTTGGATGATCCAGATCTTCCAGAGGACTGACTACCTAATTGCATATGCTGGTCCTAGATCCTAATTCATGCATGAAGATTCAGAACAAGTAATTGAAAACAAACCGCTGAGCTTTTGAGTCTTTACGCATGGTCCGGATCCCCCGACGGACCGGTCCGTGGCCACCAGAGTGGACATACATGCATACAAATCCAAATTCATTTATGCAGCATCACAACAAGTTGATGATCCGGATAACAACGCTTGGGTCGGTTGCTATCGCGCTGCTATATTTGTTGACCCGCTGTTCATCGAGAGGTAGATTGTTATTTCCCGCACTTGCGTTATGGTGGAGCTTTAGCAACGCATTGGTGCGGTGCTCTTAGCAGAAATTTGCACGCAAAGCATTTGCTTTTAAGCCCTTCGTAGTATACTTCGATCGTCTACTGTTTGCTAATTTCCCTTTCTCTCTCTCTCTCTCTCTTTTCCAGTATTTACAGAGTGGATGGTGGGGCCACTATAGCTTTAGATGTCAACCGGTAGATTATTCGGATAATCCCCTTGCCTTACGGGTAAGTTCCAACGGCTCCAACCTCAGATGAAGTCCATCCTTCATCCTTCTTCTATTTTGTTTGACAGATGGCGCGGACGTGCTGGTGGTACTACATTTCCAAGTTTACCGAATTCTTCGATACACTGTTCTTCCTGCTGCGGAAGAAGAACCAACATGTGTCGACCCTGCACGTTATCCACCACGGATGCATGCCGTTCTCGGTTTGGATGGGCATGAAGTTCGCCCCGGGTAAGTATAATCGCTATACCCCCTCACAGCGCATGATCTTTTTTTTTTCCTTAGTGGTAGACATCGGGCAGACAGACGAGAACGACGAAACGCAATGATCGACTCAGCAGGAACCCGCACTAGGCCAGTAGGTTTCGATTTAAGCCATCGATGACCGACCGACAAGCCCCGCCGCAACAGAAACCAGGAATTGCGCAATCGGGCCGCGCTGCTGCAAATAAACAGCAACAAGCTCGGCTTTGACGTTGACGGCACGTGGCACGGTCGTTTAGATTGACTCAAAATTGAGTCGAGTTCGAGTAAATTTTACAAAAAGGAAAAATTTCTTGAATATGAGGAAAATCGAGAGACGTTTCACTCAGTCTATTATCGTATGGAGAATTTTTTTAAAGTGTAGGTCACTACGCTTTTAGAAATTTCTCCATACATATTTAGAGACTTCTCCATAAGAATGAGTAAAAGTGACTCACTCTCTGAGTAAGATTCGTTTTCAGTGTAATTCGAGAAGTTTTTCCTGAAAAATCTCGGAAAACTTTACTCACTTTGTAAACAAATCCACTTGTTGCTAAACTGAGTCTAATTCGACTCAATTTTCAGTCGATCTCACCGTCCGTGTGCCCCGTGAATGGCGATGGCGGGGCGCTAAGTGATGTGTTTAAATAAGTAACCATCGCTGGCTGTTTGCATTAATTGCGCACGTGAGGCTCGCTCTGCTGAACCGAGCCAGTAAAACGAATTTGGATTTTTAAATTTAAACCGATTCGGATGTGTTACGTTTCCTCAATTTCTCCTCTAACGGGTATTATTGTGTAACGAACGCGACGAATCGGGTCAAGTTCAGCTGGTGTCCAAAAACCAGCCGACAAATGTCTCTCTTTTGTGCGTCGTTTTCAAGGGTTCCGGCGATCACGCGTTCGCGATAGACGACGACGACGACGACGACCCCCACCATGGTCGGTGTGGCGGTGCGGCGGCGTCGTGGCGGTGGAGATGAAGATTTATGTTGATGTTAATCACTGTGGCACATCTCACCTGTGCCTCCGTCCCACAAAATCTGACGACCGACGACGCTAGGAAATGCACCTACTGACGGGGCATTTTTGCCCTATGGTTCGAGTTTTCGTCGTCGCTGGTCGACAGACGCACATGTGCATGCACGCACATATTTTGGGCTGAACCGGTTTCGGTTGTTTATGTCATAATAACAGCAACAGTCGCAACATAATCAACTTCTTTATGTGCATTCGCCGTTCGACTCGACCTGTTGCAGTCAGCCTGGCTGTGCATTCACCCGTAGTGGATCGTGTAAATTTACATGACCTTTGCGCGGCTCTTTCTTCTTGCTGCTGCTGCTACCACGACGAGAGAGCCCCGTTACTGTAGATTGGATCTTATGGCAGAGTGGGGATGGATGGCAAGATGAAAGTAAAAGTGCGACATCCGTCTTGACTCCAGAAAAAGGGGGGCAATGTATGGAATGTTGAACCTGATGGTCACCCGATCGTTATCGGATCGGTGTCGGTCGTTAAATTGTGAAGGCGAATCAAGGCCTGCTGCTTACAGAAAATTGAAAGTAGAAGTCTGCAGAGATGGGTTTGGCCACCAGAAATGCAGTTAGGGATCAATTCCGTTGATTTTTTTTAATAAATTAACCACTTCATTCGAGCAGTTAAAATGACGTTTACACACTCGAACTTTGAAATAAAACATTATTTTGAGAAAAGTAGCCAACATTTGTGCGTTTCATAAAAAAATAGAAATTAGTTGGTCCAGTTTTGTGAAATCGCTGGTAGAAAGTTACGCCAAAGCTGCTTGACAAAGTGGTCAATTGATTTGATATGGCTCAATTGAATTAACTTTGCAGAGCCGAGGATTCTTTGTCACTATACTATACAAAATGTCAAGATTGTAATGTTTGGAGAAAATCAGAAATGATAAAGCATTTATCTAGATTTTTTTTTGAACCTCGGGCTAACTTACTATTAAGATCATGAAGTTCGATATACAATCAAGATTTAAGTCCCAAATTTAACATTATTTCTAATCGAAACCCGAGCAGGGGAAAACAATTTATGAATACCATATTCAGGTACGATAGCAGCATACTGGCAACTAAAATATGGTATTGACGAGCCTGACGTAAGAGGTAAAATAGAAAAAAATAATACCTCGAAAATGTTCTACGAATTAACGAACTAATAAATGAATTAGTTGAAATGTCTTCATAACTGTTCAGAAATTCTCTGTAGAACAATTCATAAAATTCTTGGAATTTATCCTAAGATATCTTTGAATTGTTAACCATGCATCCAAGAATTCACTGCAGCTAATAGTAATAATTATTTTAATTCAGCAGATTTTTACCTGATCCAGATCATAGAAAACAAATTTAGTCAATTTCTTCCAAGACTATTTCGAGTGCAATTTGCCCCAATTTTCCGAGTCAAACCACTTGCGCAATTTTTTTTTTTTTTTGCCTCCATGCCTATAAACAAAGCTCCACTGCACAAGCGCGCGCTTCTCAAAGGTTAAAACAGATAATTACCGATGTTAAAAATCAGCAAGTAAATTGCGCACGTTTTGCTCGCTCGCTCTGAATGCAAGTCAAGTAGCTTAAAAGAACTGACTTACTTGACTTATTACCCACGCAATCGTTTCCATTGTGGGGAGTTGGCCCGCCAAAACTTCGAAACCTCATTGAAAAAAAAAACAATAGGCAAAGCAACGTAAGTTGAGTTCAATGTTTTGCTTTAAGGAAATTAATACGCGAAGAAGTAGGGTGTTTGATCTATTTGCCGTTCTACTAAGCACATCCCACGCCTTTCTTTTTCGAACGGATTTGAGCATAACAATTGGATGTATCTAGTACTAATGACTTCTAAAGTCATCTTCCTTTCTTTTCCTTTCCATACATATTGGATTCGATAAACGATCACAACATATTTAGGTTTTTTTTTAATCTAACCGAAGACAACAAATCAAGAAGACTGGCAACTCTTCCATTTTTTCATACAAAAACTATGAGACAGGTACAATCGCGTCATCTTCCGCTCAAAGGTAAATGCTTCGAATGAATTTGATAGCAAAGATTACATCCTCAGAAGAAGGGTTTGTGTATTTGCTCATACACTACTTCTTGATTCCGTATTCGTCATACGGGTTTTAATTCCGTTCAAACACATTGAAACGCCATTGAGGAGCTCCATGTCAACTGACGAATCGATTTTGTTTTTCCCTGTTCGATTTCCATGAAATTTCGCATAATTGTTCACTAGGGGCAATGCACCACGTTTGTGCCGGAATCTGGCCATTTCGACTAACGCTTAATTTTTCAAAAACGAAATGACGTCTGCACTCAAAAGATTTTCAAATCTAAATAGATTAAAAGTTACACTAAATCGCAACTCTCCTGCCCGACGCATAGGTCGGTATAAAGGGAGAGAATACGAACTTAGTATAAAAATGATTTATTCATTGAATGGTGTAAAGTTGCGGTATTCATAGAATGCATAAAGCCTGCCTATCCGTCAGAATGCGTTTTTCATTGATGTCAAGTGAGGAATTTTGGAAAAAGCAAACGAAAGATCTGGAAGTCATGGAATTGTGTTCTTATTGAAGAATTTAAATTAAATATCATAAGGATGCCCGATGGCATAATGATCGCACCACGGCAGTCGAGAAAGGATTGTACGAATATTAGCATGAGCATGATTGACCGCCCACGGTTGCTACTGTTATTGCCAGACCAGCTGTAATTACACAGAGAACCAATAGACGATGCTTGGGACTAGTAATCATCCTCAATGTGTAAAAACTGGTGATCTAAAACTTGGCAATACCAGCGCCGGCCGCGCCCGAACACAGGTTAAGAAAGGAAGGGGTAGGAAAGTGTTGACGTGACACTCGCTTTGATGGAAGCCGAGAACACCTCTGCACTTCCACGAGGATTGGGTTTGCAGCAGGGTTCGTCTTGGTAAACGATAAGCTGAATTGATGTCCTAACAATCATATAACGCGAAGGAGCTTGGGATTGAACCCACGGTCTTCTGCTCAGTAAGCAAAAACGTTTGCCACTAGGCAGACGAGCTCCTTTTTAATTATCGAGTTGCTGTTATTACCATGTAGTCATTTTAACAAATAAAACGATTGACGAATCTTGAATGTGGATGGGCTTGAGATTAGACTCATGATGTTCTGCTCAGTAACCAAAACCGGTTGCTCTAAGGCCGCCGAGCCCCTCATATCACATTATAGCGTTACTCAAGTTTTTATAACTATTCAAACCCGGCACCGACGGCAACGAAAAGTTTTACACAATGCACGATAAACAAGCGATCTTACAATACATTTTTAATATGAAAGGACCTGGGACCGCGTTTTTCTGCTCAGTAAGCAAGCCACTGCAACCGACGATCTTTGAAATCCTAAAACTAAAAGCTACGAAAGAGTACTTAGGCCTTCATTAAAATCCACTTTCACTGCGCATGGTTCAGGCAATCACAACAAGCTATGACCGACGTGAAGATTGTTTAAGACCTGATTAAACAAGCTATTCAAATGAAATTACGTTCTCGAATTTCACTTTGCATGTAATGAACAACAGAAATACGCGATAATCCATATTTTTTCGGTTGATGGTTAATTTTAAATATACTAACGGTACTGCCTACGACTACGACGGCTATTACGACAGCGACTACGACGGCGCCTACGACAACGACAACAGCGAATATGTAACTTACCATTTGTCTAGGATAAACACCTTTGTCCGGCACCTCCACTGGTTCTTCATGTCCGCTATCTGTCACTGTTTTCAAAATATCTAATAGCAATTACCTTTGTTGTAATACTTCCTGTATTGCCATGGTCATCTGGGATGAGGGTCGCATCTAGTGCTTTCCCTAGGAACCGTTCACGGCCACCAGTCTTGGGCGTATCCAGCGAGACATCCTTCAGCTTACTCACAAACTCCGACACTCAATCACAACAAACTGTACCGAAATCAGAACAGCTAAACTACTCGATAAGTTTTTGGCATTTCTATTTAATTGTATTAAGCTATCTCACAGAGACCAGACGTCCAAGTTCGTTCAGAAACTTGTGTAAAGTTAAGTGGAAACGTTGCCGTTACGTAGCGCTAGCATCTCCTGATTCCCTCTATAAATTTATCACTTTCGACCAATTTGGCGCTAGTACCGATAAATTACCTGCTGAAAATTGCCACTTGGCGCTACCAGCACTTAGTATTTAGTGTAAGTTTTGCAACGCCAGCGCCATCATGTTGTCAAAGAGGGTTTTTAAGTGGAAGAGTCGCCGTTGCGTTAGTGGCGCTTAAGTCGAATAGGAATCTTGACACAAGTTTTTAGAGAAATTTTGGAGCCTCAACGTCTGTTCTCTGTGGCTATCTTATATCGAGCTCTTTTCAATAATTGCAACATGTGAATAATGCAGAACAAGTTTAAAATTGTTCTAGAGCCAAATTGGTTTTGAAGGAAGGTCAAACTACAAACGAACAGCTCAGCCGCTTTGAACCCTATGAAAATTATGCTTTCCCAATATGGTACATTCTCTCACTATAAACCTGTCATTTCTAGCCTATCTGAACTATTTAATAAATGCATGCCATAACATGGGTTACGCTCCTCCGAAGCGGGCCCTCCGCCTTCTATCTCTGTCTTATCTCAAATGCCAATGGTTTGAATGTATCAATATATACATTGGAAATGACGTTCAATCAAATAAACCCATACCCCACTCACTTGGCCAGGCTTCAAAATCATCCAGTGGGCAGTGCGCTCTACACTCCAAGTTCCCTTTCTTTCAAATTTACCCCAAATTTTATATTTTACCCCTTTGAGTGTTGATTAATCGCAATGAACCATTGTGACAGAGCACGGACTTGAGGTTACTAGAGTATTAAATAATCTAGGTCCTATTTTTGAATTTCAGCTCTTACTTGGTTCATTGCCCCTAGCGTCTAGCTAGAGCTGGAATTAGGGCGTAACAGCTTTTGTAAACAGTGACGATTTCGATGATTTCTCGAAAGTCATGACACTCGCTGGCAAATCGACATCACCATCGAGTAGGGGAAGACTTTCCCTACCCGATGGACATGTTGGATTGTGTAGCCGTGCCTTGAAGTCCTAGAACTCACCGATGGAAGTCATTGTTTACAAAGGCTGTTACGCCCTAATTCCAGCTCTATCTAGAAGTATGCAAAGTTTCATGCACGCTCGTTCAATTTTACACAAAAGTGAGTGAAAATCCACTCACTTTCGTCAACAGTGGATAGTTACTCACAGCTACTCCATAGTAACTCACTTGAGGTATCAATAGAAGAAGTTTATTTACACTCTTGTGCCACCTAGTGAATCATTTCCCAACTGAACTAATCACTACTGAATGACCTTCGTCCAATTGAACAACTTTGCCGAAGAAACGAAGCTTCTATCTGGTCTCCATACTGAGATATCTATAGATGAAGTTTATTTGTACTATGGTGCCGCCTAGTGAGTTAGTTCCCAACTATACTAGGTACTACTAAATGAGTCTCGTCCAATCAAACAACTTTGCTCAAAACGGGAATCTCCTATCTGGTCTCAATCTTGAGATATCTATAGATGAAGTTTATTTTCACTCTAGCGCCACCTAGTGAATTAATTCTGTAGCCACTGCCACACGGGTATGCATCTCAGTACACGACGCGCCTGCTTCCGTGACTTTGACGAAACCCATGAATTTAAAAAAAAATATTAATAATAACGTTCATGTTATAACGATGACTCACGGTGGCGCAAAATCAAGGAAATCGTAAATTAAATTTCAACATAAAGCCGTTCGATTTTGGGACGGTCGATTTGGGAATTCTAAATTTTTGGACTTGTTGCTAAAATCGAATGGGTTCTGTACGCCATTTTGAAAAATTAGGCGTTAGTCAAAGTGGCTGAATTCCAGCGCAAACTTGGTTCATTGTCCCTAATAAGTGATGCCCATAAATAATACTCATTTTTAATAGAAACCAAGCGATCGATTTAACCTCTGGTGGTGAATAGGAGAACGACAAAAAGTGTGTTGGGAGCCGAAATTTTTGCACAATCTATGAATATTTCTGATGTTTGCTGATTTTTTGAAAAAATAATCAATTAATCAAATATCTGCATCATGTTCCCTTGTTATTTTGGCAATTCTTTTGGTTGATTTGCAATTATCCCGAATATCTCTAATTGTTCAACAGCTCAAGTAAAGTCTCTAGGATAATCTTGCAAGACAGTCGGTTGGTCAGGAATTATTCCAAAGACCTGGAATTGATCAAATACCTGATATTTCAGCCATTCATAATTCAATAAATCAAATCATGCCTCTAATGGCGGTAAGCTCCAACTCGGATTAACTTTTAATACCGTCCCTGTTTGTATGATCTGAAAAATGTTTGCTCAGAGTTATGTTGATTAACTCTGATGTCAACATCAAACCAGCCGGACATTCTTGATCGGGATTTAATCCGAGGATAATACCGGTTGGAGCTTACCACCATAAGACATTCTTGCAAGAAATTCGGTTGATCAGGCATTACTCTAAAGACCTTCAATTGATCAAAATACCTGTGAAATGTTCTCTGCGTATTTTGACCTTCGGGAACAAATATCATGACAACCTGAACTGCTAGTTCACATGAATTATTCATGACTTTGTTCCCGAAAACGTTATCACGTAGCAACGATTTTCAAGAATCTAATCCCAAATCCATGAACTTATGTCGTTTTCGTTTTTACTACACTACACCGCTCATCATCGTTTGCTTGTAAACAAAAGTGCAACCGATTGCTACACCCTGAATGTTGTCGGTGTACGGCGGTGTAACACCGGTGTAGCTAGGGGCCCCACAAAGTCACTTTCAATCGAAAGTCATTCTATCTTCTCTTCGAGCAGATCCCCGTCAACATTAACAGAACCACTTCCGATCGGTTTTCATGCTGTTTGTTTTGGCTTGACTCGTATTCATTACTTCTTTCATTGTCAAATGAACTTACTTTTACATTGAAGCTGAGAAAATTCTTAACTACTGTTTACCAGCCAAAAATGCTTTGACCTCCTGAACAAATTTGTCGAAGACAGTAACTTTCTATCTGGACAGGATCTCGAAACAAACCACATGCGAGAATTTCACGTGTATTCTAGCGCTACGTAGTGAGAAAATTTTGAACTACTGTCCACTAGAGAAATCTATCTGATCAGAATCTCGAGATATTTTACATGTGAGAATTTCGCGTGTATACTAGCGCCACGTAGTGTGAAAATTCTGAACTATTGTGCACCAAGCAATAGACATTGACCTCATGGACAACTTTTTCGAAGACAGTAATTTTCTACCTGTTCAGAATCTCGAGCTAAGCATACGCGAGAATTGTACACGTTTACTAGCGCCATGTGATGAAAAATTTCTAGGCTACTGTCCACCAGCCAAAAAGTCTTGACCCCCTGAACAAGTTTGCCGAAAACAGTAACTTTCCATCTGCTCAGGATCTCGAGCTATTGTATATGCGAGAATTGCATGTGTATACTAGCACCGAGTAGGGAGAAAATTTTGAACAACTGTCCACCAACGAAAAGATCTTGACTTCCTGAAAAACTTTGCCAAAGACATTTATTCTTTATCTCGTCAGGATCTAGCGATGTATCACATGCGAGAACTTATCATGTTTACGAGCACTACCTAGTGAGAAGATTTTGAATTACTGTTAATCAGCAAAAAAGCTATGATCTCCTGAACAGCTTTGCTTAAGACAGTAACTTTCTATCTGGTCAGGATCTCAAGATATTTTATATGAGAATTTCACGTTTATACTAGTGTCGTATAGTGAGAAAATTCTGAACTACTGTCCACCCTGAACAAGTTTGCCGAAGACAGTAACTTCTATCTGCTCAGAATCTCGAGCTATTGTATATGCGAAAATTACATTTTATTACATCGTGAGAATTGGTCTTTTGGTGGCTTCATACCTTAAAATTTAAATCAATTTTCTTATCGTATTTTGTAGTTCAATTCATTTATTCATCATTTCAATAAAAACAGTAGTTCATCAGTAAAGTGATTCAGTAAAAACAAAGAGAATTGCAAATTTGATCATAAATCAGTCCTTATTGACTATTTTATCAAGAATATTTCCCCTGATTTCACGAAGTAAAAACTGCCGTTCCACCGGCAATTGGTTTTCCTCAGCCCATGTGATGATAGCGTCAATACTGTTCAGCGCTGATTGATCTGGAACTGGTTCGTACTCCTCATCTTGGTTGTCATCTGCTGTAGAAATGTTTGCAGTTTCATCCAGAGTGGTGTTCGTCACGCTTTCTCCTTCATAAAAATGTGAACCATGTTAAGAACAGTCTATGTCAGCATCAGACATGACATCGAATTCCGCATTCTCGTCTTCATTTTCGCCTGCAGTCGCTTTATCAGCAACCATCAGTTGAATTGTAACACTATCATCCCTAGAGCACTGGAACTAATATTTGCAATGTTATCATTTCAAAAACGTTAATGGAAAATGAAATTGATCGAGTGCGTCAAGTTAGGAACCGCGTCAAATATGGTGCCTTCACGGTAGCCGTGATTTTTAGCCAAGCTCAACTTTGTCTCTACACACTCGTGAGAGTCGCGAGACTACGATTTTTCTCTTCTTCCCATGGCGTGGTTGGCTACACGTTCGCTTCTCAAGTGGATGGTCCATGGGTTCAATTCCATTGATCTTCTTATCGAATTTTGATGTATTTTAATGTGCCTCATGATAGGTTATTATCCAAGTTCGTTTCTGGTCACTTTCCCGGGGCACCTGGAACTTGTCCGGAAGTGGCCAATATGGTCCAAGGTACTTAATTTTTTCCACCATTGATCTGGTTATTGAATTTTGATATAATCTGATGTGTCGCATGATAGGTTATTATTCAAGTCTGGTTCTCGCCACTTTTCCGGAGGCACCCGGAACTTGCCCGGAAGTAGCCAATATGGTCCAAGGTACTTAATTTTTGTCACCATTGATCTTGGTATCAATTTTGATTTAATACGATGTGTCGCTTAATGGGTCTTGTTCCTTTCAAGTCAAATTTAGCCTCATGACCCATAAATGCCGGAACTTGTTCCGGCCATATCTACAAAACCAGTGGTCCGATTCTATAATCCTTCAATAGCGTTCAATGAAACCACTAAAAGCATTAAGTGAGAACATAAGACCAAAAAAAAAATTTTTTTCATGGCTCGACTATCCGGAGTGAAATTTTTTTTCAAGACTCCGGATAATCGAGGCCGCCCTGTATTGGTATTTCTGTAATCGGTATGAAGTCTACAGATCGAAAATTGATATGTGATCAATATAGGTATTTTTAGAATCGTGATGGCGTCTAGAGGCCGAAAATTGATATCCGACGCCATTTTTAAATCCAATATGGCGGATTACTATTTCAGAAAAAAAATGGGAAATGCCTTCCCATCAATATGGGTATTCTTGGAATAGGGGTGAAGTCTGGATATTGGAAATCAATATCCGACGCCACTTTGAAATCTTCCGGTTTAAGAAAAAGTTGTAAATTCTATCAAATACCCATACAAACGGTTTTTTTAGAATCAGGGTAACGTCTAGAAGCCGGAAATCAATATCCGTCGCCGAAAATTGATGTCACGCCGTCTTTCAACTCAAGATGGCGGCTTTTGTTCGGAAAAAACTGTGAAATACTGTCCAATACCGATCAATGTGGGTTTTTTTTTTTGTAATCGGGCTGACATCTAGAAGCCAGAAATAGATTTGCGATGCCATCTTGAAATTCAAGATGGCAGCTTCCAATTTTAGAAGAAGTGTAAATTAGCCTACAAATGGCATCATATATCGATTTTCAGCATCTACGCGTGGTCTCCGTTCCGAAAATACCCAAAGACACGATGGCCGCCATATTGGGTTTCAAAATGGCATCGAATATCGATTTTCGGCATCTACACGTTAACCCCATTCCGAAAATACCCAAATTGAAGGATATATGTGACACTTTCTGAACCCTGATGGCCGCCATATTGGATTCCAAAGTGGTATCTGATATCGATTTCCGGAATCTACGCGTTGTCCCTGTTCTGAAAAAAAAACCATATTGTAGGGTATTTGACACCTTTTCTGAAACCCTATGGCCGCCATATTGGAGTCCAATATAGCATCGGATATCGATTTTCGGTCGGAAATACCAGTATCTTAAGGTATTTGACACGTTTTAGGAAACTTGATGGCCGCCATATTGGGTTTCAAAATGGCATCGAATATCGATTATCGGCATCTACACGTCGCCTCCGTTCCGAAAATACCCATATTGTAGGATATTTGACACTTTCTGAATCCTGATGGCCACCATATTGGATTCCAACATATCGTCGGATATCGATTTTTGCCATCTACGCGGCATCCCCGTTCCGAAAATATCCTATTGTAGGATATTTGACACTTTTTTCTGAAACCCGATGGCCGCCATTTTGGATTCCAAAACTAACGTCGAATATCGATTTTCCGCACCTTCGTGTCGTCCTCGTTCCGAAAATACCCATATTGTGGGGTATTTGAGACTTTCCCTGACCCCGATGGCCGCCATCTTGGAGTCCAGTATGGCCTTGTTAATTTAATTTTCGTTTAATATTAAATAATATATTTTTACTACATGTAACCTGGGTGCCATCCCTATCGGCAACCTATATTGTGCGGATACTATCCGGATACTAGCCTGCGTCGTCAGGTCGTGACAAGTCGAATTGAAGTGAAAGTGAAAAAAAAAACGAAGGAAGCAGTTTTCGAGTCATTCATTGCGTCAATTGAAACAAGTCTTTGCTTCAAATGAAGTGAACTGAAGCACTCGACGAACGAAACAACTGATAGTCCAGTCATGTTTGAAAAGACGAATGATCATCGTGACTCGATAACAAGAAACACGATGACTTACACGAAAATGATATTGGCGTTGACGGCGACTCTGTAGCTCTTTACTTCAATGGTAAAATCCACAAGCAAACGTCACCGTGTGCGTGAAACATGGCGGACTTCATGCTATCCTTTCACTCCACTGAAAATTCCCATAAGACACTGTTAATCTTTGTTAGAAGAGACGATTTTCCGGCGGTGCCGTCAACGCCAATTGCTTGAAATGAAGCGATCATGGTGGGCACATAAATGGTGATACAGCTTTTTCACTATATAGGCGAGGAGGTCGCGGGGGGGGGGGAAAGTGCGGTTTTAGAGCAAATTGTAAACAAACTCGGTCGCTGTCCCGTACAGAAATCCAACATGGCTGAATTATGAATTAGACACATTAGAACACCTATATGTAGTTACCTTGGAAGCGATTCTGCGGAGAGTTCATTTCCTTATCTTTGTTTCGAAAATGCAGAACCCTGGTAGCTACACTGCAAAAACGAAAACGACATTAGTTCACGCGATTTCGTACGCTCAAAAATAAATAAAATCAAGAAAGCTTAAAAAGTATGCAGATTCACGCTTCACCTTAGGGGCTGTTCATAAACTACGTAGACAGGGGGGGGGGGTGACAATAATCCACGGCCCATACAAATTTTTAAAATTTTGTATGGGCAATTGTCTACGCAGGGCGAGGGGGTGGGCAAGAAATAAAAAAAAACGTCTACGTAGTTAATGAATAGCCCCTTATTGAGTCCGAGCCATGATTACTTCGGCAGTAGTCATGCATGATTAAATTCGAAATAATCTTTCCAGTATTTAATTTTATTCTTTTGAATATAAATATCTAATCAAAACGATTAAAATTCAATCAAAAATTATTAAAATAGAATAAAATATGATTAAAATTTATTCAAAAAAGATAATTTTCAATCTAATCAATCATGATTAAACTGGGTTTAATATCAGATGATTATTTTTTAGAAAGAGAGTATTAATTTTTAATCATCAAAATGGGAATAGTTTAATTTATCAGTGTACCTGCATCTGTGAACTTGGATCACGAGCAGAGCTGCAGCTGTCATTTCTAGTAGTTGTTTATTGTTTTTGGTCACCCACTTGTGCGGCGATGAATCGTCCGGTTTACGGGCACTTGTAGCGGTGATGGCCTGAAATTGCATGTGGATTGCAGCAAGACAACATCGGCAACTCGCCTAGCAAAGTGGAGAGTGTTGAGTTGTCTGAATCAGAGTTCTGCATTTTCGAAACAAAGGAAACAAAATGAACTCTCCGCAGAATCACTTCATTTCGAGCAATATCATTTTCGTGTAAGTCATTTGTGTTCCTTGTTACCGAGTCACGATGAACATTCCTCCTGTCAAACATGACTTGACTATCGCTTGTTTCGTTCGTCAAGTGCATCAGTTCATTTAATTTGAAACAAAGAATTGTTTCAATTGACGCAATGAATGACTTGAAATCTGCTTCCTTAGTTTTTTCCACTTTCGCTTCAATTCGGGGATCATTCGACTTGTGACGCGTCGCGTCGTCAGGCATCGATATATAGTATCCACAAAATATCGGTTGCCGATAGGGATGCCATCTGGATTATGTAGTAATAAAATGTTATTTTACATTAAACGAAAATTAAATTAACGTATCCAAGATGGCGGCCATCGGGCTAAGGAAAAGTCTCAAATACCCTACAATATGGGTATTTTCGGAACGTGGGACGACGCGAAGGTGCCGAAAATTGATGTCTGAAGCCATTTTGGAATCCAATATGCCGACCATCGGGCTCAGAAAAAATGTCAAATATCCTAAGATATTGGTATTTTCGGAGCTGGGACGACGCGTGCATGCAGAAAATCGATATTCGACGCCATTTGTAGGGTATTTGACACTTTTCTTAAAATCGGAAGCCGCCATCTTTATGTCACCCCGATTCCTAAAATACCCACATTGATCGGTATTTGACAGAATTTCACACTATTTCAGAACAAAAGTCGCCATCTTAGCTTTTAACATGGCGTCAAACATTGGTTTCTGGGATTTTGATAATACCCACATTGATGGGTATTTGACAGTATTTCCCACTTTTTCTGAAACCAGAAGTCGCCATCTTGGTTTTAAATATGGCGTCTGACATAGTTTTTCGGCATCTACGTTCTGAAAATTCCCATATTTTAGGGTATTGACACTTTTTCTCAAATCAGAAGCCGCCATCTTGAATTTCACAAAAGCATCGGATATTGATTTCCAGCTCTAGACATTACTCTGATTCTATAAAAAAAACTGCATATTTGATAGAATTTTCCATTTTTTCAAAATTTCAAGAATTTAAAAATGGCATCGGACATCGACTTTCATTCTCTAAACGACATCCCGATTCCAAAAATACCCATATTGATGGGTATTTGTTAGTATTTCCCACTTTTTCTAAAACTGGAAGCCACCATCTTGGATTCCAAATGGCGTCGCAAATCTATTTCCAATCTCTAGTCACCCCGATTGAAAAACTACCCATATTGATGGGTATTTGACAGTATTTCCTATTTTTTCTTAAATCGGAAGCCGCCATCATGGATTTCAAAATGGCGTCAGACATCCATTTCCGGCCTCTAGATGACATGCCGATTCCTTAAATACCATTATTAATGGGTATTTGACAGTATTTCACCACTTTTTCTGACACCTACCCTCTTCTAAAGATCATTCTCTAGCTAATAAATTATCACACTAAAGCTTCATGTGTTAGCATTTCCAACCAACTCTGAGTATTTCCCACTTTTTCTGTTATCGAAAGCCGTCATCTTGGATTTAAAAATGACGTCGGATATCGATTTTCAGCCTCTAGACGTCATCATCTTTTTTGAAGTGGAAGCCGTCATCTTGGATTTTGAAATTGTGTCGCATATCGATTTTCGTTCTTCAGACGTCACCCCGATTCCAAAAATACCCATATTGATAAATCGCTGTCAGTATTTCACACTTTTTCTGGAATCAGAAGTCGTCATCTTGGATTTCAAAATGGCGTCGGTCATCGATTTCCGGTCTCTAGACGTCACTCCGATTCCAAAAATACCCATATTGATGGGTAAACAAACCGCCCGAGAATGATAAATTTTACATTCACGTGCACAGATCTATGAGCATGCGTTTAAATTAACCGAATGAACAATCAACAAAAGTCAGAAAAACTGCGTGAATTTGGATCGATGAAGCGAAGCTGTTGCGCAAGTAAGTTTATTTGACAATGAAAGACGAAATGAACACTAGTCAAAACTATACAAACAGCTTGAAAACTGATCGAAAGTGGTTCTGTTGATGTTGAAGAGCATCTGCTCGAAGAGAATACAGAATGACTTTCAATTGAAAGTGATGGTTGACAGCATCGTCGTCGCTTAACGATTATCGATTGAAAGTGACTTTGTTGGGCCCTGGTCTGGATTCACATTCACGAGACGGGCCAAGTAGGACATTAAAGGATTCCAAGTGTCAAAACTGGTCACTCCAAGACGCAGCAGCAACTGCACTACGCCGACTTCTTGCGGAGCACCACGGCCTTCATCCGCACATGAGTGTCGGTTTCCACCCCTTTTCCTATCGCAGCGAGAAGATTCACCGAGTTTTATACGTGAATTCGACAGTGAGCATGCATAATGGGGTGTTCACACGTATGCTATTTCACTAGCGCTAATGAGCCTGTGGCTAGCAAAAAAGCTCACCAGCATAATGTAAACAGGGCATCAGCGTCTACCAGCATGAGATTTCAGGAGCAACTGAAATTCGTGCTAGTTTGCTAATACACTAGCGCTAGCTAATCCGCACGGATGTAAACCCCCCATAAGGGCGTATACGCGATGATCGATTCTCTTCATCGATTTTCACTTTGCATTGCTACAGCTAAGCGAAACAATTTTCTTGAATTTTTCCAATGCAGAGTTGTAACAGGTTGTATTGGCTATCAAAAGCAACAGCAAACGCACCGAGAAACGTTAAATCTAGCGAGTTATTAGCAAAAGAGAAAATCGCATGCTCACTGTATGGACTCCGACGAGAGATTTTTTTGATTTCCTGTGATTAATAAAAAGCGCTGATGTGATGTTAAAGGTAAACCAATAAATATCCATTGTCAAATACAGTCTATTAACCATGTTTCCGTTTTTGAGAACAGGTTCACAATATCAAGCACAAACATCATGATTTCCAGAACAGGGTTCATGTTTCTATGACATTTGTTGCCTTTGATGGTTCCTAGAGCAACCTAACGCATGGTGTACTTTTGTAAACGGAAAATTGACGTGATCCGAAATTCGTGACTTGAGGTTGACGAATTTCGGAACGGATTTTTTTTCCCGTGACCAGACATGCTTTTACACTGTCCTCTGTGAACAATTAACGGAAAACAGTTTACGCATAAATAACAACGCATGTCGCCACAAACAACAGTAGTGACATCTGATGGCCAAAAAATGCAGAATCGATTTCCTTCGATTCATTCTGAGAAGTAAAATCCAAAATTTGTTTATTTCTTCGCTATTTAACCTGGAAAAGGCAGGAAAAGTGGATTCGCTTGGAGTGCTTAATTTGTTCGAGAACAATTGTAGCTTTTCAAGTAACGTATCGAAGCAAACGTAATATCAATTTATGCACGGTGTTTTATGTTTTCTACCCAAAAAAGCGATAATAGGCGATTACGACGCAGTAGCGCTCTACAGTACTCACTCGCTGAAGTGCAAATTGTGGGTACGCCTCTGGAACGGGAGCGTGCACTAATTAATGCGAATAATTATTTGCAGTCTCTCCGTCGTCTGTCTGCCTGTCGCTGCCCGTCTGTAGATGTCAAAATTCAATCGAATTCATTAAATCCATTTACCCCGTCCAAGCGGTCCAAGCATCTCGAACCTTCTGGTCGTGAGAATTACTAATATTTAGTTTTCGTCGTCCCATTCCAGGTGGTCACAGCACATTCTTCGCCATGCTCAACTCGTTTGTACATATTGTTATGTATTTCTACTACATGGTAGCTGCCCTAGGACCAAAGTACCAGAAGTACATCTGGTGGAAGAAGTACCTCACCGCATTCCAAATGGTAAGATCCTTGATTGCCCTGGGCCGTTAGTAGTCTACCCACATAATTAGACCGCCCTCTAATCAACCTACCCATTGCAGCTGCAATTCGTGGCCATCTTCACTCACCAGTTCCAGCTGCTGTTCACCGAGTGCAACTACCCGAAGGGCTTCATGGTGTGGATCGGCCTGCACGGCGTCATGTTCCTGTTCCTGTTCTCCGATTTCTACAAGCAAGCCTACAGCAAACGGAAAGCACTGAGGCTGGCCGCCGAAAACAAGCTGCTGCAAGCCACCAAGTACGATGCCTTGAATGGTGGAAGTGCGTCGAACGGCTCCCTCGCCAACGGACATCACCTGTACCAGAACGGCAAGCTGTCCAACGGGGACCTGGCCAACAATAACCAGGGAGCGTGCATGGTAAGTGGGGAAAAACGTCTAATTGCTTTGATAAGCTCCCGACTCACGGCACAAGAGCGTCAATATTAGGCTTCAGAACAAGTGGCAAGTTAATTTATTGATTTACAAATTGTCCAACACAATGCCATTGACGTCAATACGGCAAAAAAAATCCGCGATTATTACTTCCTACACGCACTGCAACCGCAGCGCTGCTGCGCCACACAGCCTCCTTCAGTCATCATTCATACGCGGAACAGAGTAATGAAGGTTATTTATTCACCATCAGCAGGCATCATAAAAAGCCAATATTGACCGGCAAATTTCGGTTCAATTGTTCTGTACCCCACACGCTGTGGGGGGGGGGGGTCTTTTTTTTTTTTTGGAAGAACAAACGCTGTGATAATTATCATTTGTTGCCACAAGAACCCATCCCAATTCGTCGCGGTACCAACATGGATTTAAAAAAAACCCACAAATTCGAAGGTGGTGATCTTCGGCTTGTGTCTTCTCGATTGATTAACGAACAAAAAGCCGGGTGAGGACCGACCGGTCAAGCAGGAACTCGGTTTTTTAGTCTGAAGTACCATCGCACTCGAGGTTGAGTGCTTTTACTGCCATCGTCGTAGTTTTCGGTGTACAGCGAGAAGATTTACGATCTTCAGGTGCAAGCCGTTCACTTGTTTCATGAGTAGTAAATAGCACTAGGCGGATGGTAGTAGCAGAACACCACCGTAAAACGTTCAAATATGTAATTTATTAAAGGTCGTAATTGCTGCGTTAGTTATGCTTGCGACGGAACAAAAACTTTTATAGAACTGGCTTTCCTGTCTTTGGACGGAGCAATGAAGGTCACACTGAAAGCTTGATTTGTCTATACAAATTGTTTGAACTTGATTTTGACAATCAATATGATTCTCATTAACATTTGAAAGTTCGTCAGGAAAAAAGAACTATTAGAGACCTCGGCGGCTTTGTCGGACCTCATCATTGAGGCTTCTTAGAGGTATCTTGCCTTAATATAAAAACAAATCATGCATTGATTGGTTGGCATAGAATACTTTAAATGAATAACTGAAAGTTCGTCAAAGAACACTACGTTAAGAACAGGCAAACGCTTGCGGAAGGCATTTTTTTTTTCGATTTTATGGCCTATAATTCTGAATGCAGAACTAACAAAAGGCAGTTAAATACAACAATCAAAATCACATAAGGCTAATTTAAATCGGGTCGATTTTTTAATAAAGTCCGTCTAATTTAAACAAGCCTTGATTCTGCCTACTGCCTTTGCACATAGAGGTTGATTGTTAATTTTGCGTTTAAGGTGATTCGCTGGGACATCCTTATTAGCATACACATGAAGTAGCAATTTCAAATGAAATGGGCACTGATTTCCGAGATTGGTGTAATTGAAAATTCGAAGTGGAAGTACATGTATAGCCTCAAAAAAATGAAAACGGTAAACCGCAAAAGAACTGTTCATGTTTTAACTCTTTCCTGCCATGGTTTTCCCTGGCCGATTTTTGTAAAAAATAGTATAACTAGTCCGTGCTAGTTCTTCTATTATCTGGAGAAAATCCAGACCAATATCTCAAGCAAGGGCGAGGACGGCTTTAATGCGAGTGTCTCTTTTGCTGAGAGTTACTCAGAGTAACTCTGATTTGCTCTGATCTGCTCTGGGAAAAATAAAGAACAAGGCACATCTCGCGTAACGTTTTAAAACGGCCCATAATCAAAATGTAAACAAATCGGTTACCGATACCATTCTATAGCACCGCTTGATAGCTACCAATCGTGAAGGAATGTTCCGCATATCCGGTAAAAATCATTACAAATAACTCGATTTTCAAAACGGCCGGTCAAAGAAATTTTTCGAATCATTTATTGGTCCGCACGCTAAAACGGTCAACCATGTATTATTTGGATGTTGTGTACTGAACTGTAGAAATGCTAACAAAAAACTTCGATTTTCCTAGTTGAAGATGCTATTTAGAATAACAGACTGAAGTGGTAATTTTTATACGATAGATGAGGAGAAGATGAAAGTATAGAATTGATAGTTCCGTTTAGATTACGGCAGTGTGAAAATTGCATATAGAAAGTAGATAGCGAGCTAGGACAACTTTTAAGGAAGGTACAAATCGGTTTGATCATCTCTCTTTACCAAACTCCCCCTTTGGAGAGGGATGGTGAGGGGTGCCCCCCCCCCCCCGCTACCACTGGCATCTATCGTATAAAAACTACCACTTCAGTCTGTTATTCGAAATAGCATCTTCAACTATGTAAATCGTTGACTTCACGCAGAAGTAATACTAAACATATAGTCAAAGTTCGATTTTCTTATACAGGAATATAAGTAGGCCGAGAAAAAGGCAGAGATTATTTACAATCAATTTTCTGGTTTGTTTTATAACTTACTGTCCGCTTTCCCTTGCCCGCATAAATGCGAACCATTACTTGACCTTACCGAAAATGGTTAAAATGCTAAACTTTAACTGAAATGGTTGTGGAACTTAACATGAACGTTTGTGTGATAAAGTTTTAACCTTATGTATTATGGTTTTTTGGAAGTGAACCTTACCAGATAATGGGTTGTTAAGAACCATTGCCATTCAAAATAGTTGTTTTCTCCCGAGGGGGGTGACACATCTAAATCTCAATTTTGGATGCTCAAAAAATCCCACACTAGCGAATCAATCTTCGAAAAATCTTCTTGCATTTCTCGCATCTTCTTACATCGCGCATCAATTTTTTGCAGGAAATCTTCAGAATCGTCATCAATCTTCTTTCTATCTACTCAGCGTGCGATCAGCTAGCCACAGCACAACACAATCTTTCCTGCAGCGTAGATAGAGTCGTCCCCCTCGTTTTCTCCATACATTTTCGGAGAGAGGACTGTATTATAACCTTTTTTCTTATAGTTTGAGAACTTTAATGGTAATGGTTATGGTAGTTTGTAAGGTCCATTAATAGTTTAGTATTATCGGTCAACTTTACGTGGAATGTATCGCGAATTGTTAATCAGTAATTTACAGGCAACCAATTCACGGTATATTCCACATAAAGTTGATCGATGTTACAAAACCACTAATGGACCTTACTGGCTACTTTAACCATTACCATTAAAGTTCTCAAACCTTAAGTGAAAAGTTTCTAATATAGTTCTCTCTCCGAAAATGAATGGAGAAAACAACTATTTTGAATAGTAATGGTTCTTAATAACTCATTATTTGAAAGGTTCACTTCCAAAGAACCATAATACATAAGGTTAAAACTTTATCACACAAACGTTCGTGTAACGTTCCATTACTATTTCAGTTAAAGTTTCGCAGGGATTATAAACAATTTTTAACCATTTTCGGTAAGGTCAAGTTTTGGTTCGCGCTTATGCGGGTGGAGCTGCAACCTGAGTATGACTCCGATGATGACGCAACTTTATTCTGTATCCCGATGTTTGATTCGGATTTTAGTATTCAAGACAGGTTAAGTCAACAACAGTGAAACCTGTTCATCCCTTTCAAAACAAACGAGGTGAAGATTTCAAAAAGCCTTAAGCGAACCTTAAACCCGAATTTTTATCAAGAAATAAATAAGACCTTTTGGAAAAAATCCACTAACAATGAGAGAAAGAATCGCTCAGAGAGCAAGAGAGTAGAGTAACTCTAGATTGCTCTAAATTTTTCACTGTACCCCCCAACCCCCTCGATCTCAAGACACTCCAGAGATAGTGGTTTATTTTGTTAAATGGATTGATATGATATGATGATAATTGTCTACCACTCATTGTAGCACGGAAACTAAGTCCGATAGAGGTACACGACGTTAGGCATACGGTCGTTAGACATAAGGACGTTAGGCATATGGACGATAAGCATACGGAGGAATAATGTACGATAGGCATAACGGACGTTAGGCATAATCTACGCGATGAATTCCAGAAGGATGATAATGGGGACCGTCTGTTGATTGCTGACATCGGTGGCAATAACTTGCGACGTCTTGGACAGGCAAAGTATTGGGTTGCAGATGGTACGTTTGCCACAGTTCCTTGTTTGTTTCGGCCACTCGTCACTGTTCATGGAAGTATCGCACCAAAACATGCCTTGCCGCAGCTTTTTGTTCATGGTTTTTCATCAATAGGATTTCGATAGATTCGAAGTGGATATTGACCACATAAGCCGCTCTCTGAACCACCAAGATGCCCCCGAGGGAACTTGTTGCAAAGAAAAATAGCATTTTTACACCAAAACAAGCCTTGCCGCATCAGCTTTTTCTTCATGGTTTTTCATCAATAGGCTTTCTTTAGATTTGAAAGAGCATTGACCACATTGGCCAAAAAATTGTGTGACGAAATAGTGTCAGGTTTTAATCGCTTATAACATGGCCGTTTTTAAATGAATTTGAATTATTATCACACCATTTGATTCAGATTTGATGTAAGATTCATTTGGTAAAAATATTATACCGTGGACCCCCGTTAATCTGACCGTTTTTAATCTGAACACTTTTTAATTTGAACCCGCTAGCTAAAAATATCTCAAACGCCATATGGAGTGCAGTAAAGCGAAATGGAACATTGATATTAGATATTTGGCAGTATTTCCGAGTTTTTCAATAACCGAAAGTCGCCATGCTGAATTTCAAGATGGCGTCGATCATAATTTTCGGTCTCTTTACGTCACCTCGATTCTGGGAATGCCCACATCGCATAATACTTCATTTGAACTCCCAGTTTTTCTGTATTCAAAAACCGCTATTTTGACTTGACATTGCATAAATTTATGCATCAAATACAAATGCTGTTTAATTACCTGCCATCACTGGCAATTCTGAATAATATGCACCGCACATAAACTACAACAGCACCGGATCTGTTCTTGAATTCAGAACATCATCCTTGTGAACACGAAACCCGGTACTCAAAAACCAGAACCGCCCCTTTAGCATCGAACTGGTGAACACGGTGCGGTGCTCACTACTTGACTAGCCTATTGGTCCCCAGCAAATCGATTAACGTACCCTATTCTAGTCAACAGTCTACTACTAAACTATGTTTGTTTTGATTCGTTACAATGACTGTGATTTTGACAGATAAAATGAGGGGTACGTGTATTTTCCTATGTTTCGAGGGGTACATCGATTAGCTTGGGACCGAAGAGGGTTTCAGAGATGAGCAGCGAATCCAAAGACATAAAGCAACCAACGATACAGACAAAACCGTTGCTGCGACTACCATGACAAACTCGCTCTGTAAAATAGCTCGATCCGAGTGGTAGAAGGATAATGATATATTGCTTGCCTGCTTTGTTGCAATATACACGGATGAGGGCATAGCTTGATATGAATCGAGAAAAGACATAACAAAAAAAATTCTCATGAACCCACGTGTATCACCTTCGGCTTTACTTCGTGAAGCAGCTTGCCAACAATTTTCTCGTTTCCTTCTACCGCCCCGAGTGAGTTGTGTCGCACGGGCTGCTTGTCATGAAAAAGAAGGAAGAAGATTATATCATTATTACTTTCCACTTCTGACATAGCGTTATTATTCGGTTCGTTGATCGCTTGTCATTTTGTCATTTGGAGATATTTTTGATTCCTTGGAGATGAGCCAAAAAGTTGAGCACGTTTCTTCGGGACCTTCTGGTTTCTTCTCGTTTGGCTACGACCAGTGCTGTAAATTCTCAAAATCATTTGAACATTTTTGACGAAAATGAGAACAGTAGCTATTCTCTATCAAAGGGGACCTCCTCCGAATGGTTGATATCAGTTGCTTAGTCATTTGACGAAGGCATGGATCTTTCTCATTTGAGAAACGCTATATATCATTCAATTGGGTTCTTTAATTTTGAAAAATATATCGGTTTTATATATCATCTGAAAGAGCTTCGTTTTCTGAGCACAGCGATATTTTTTTCGAACCCACACACTTTCATCTTGATTTTTAAATCAAGATTTAAAGCAAAATAATAACTTCACTGTTTGACACTAAACTGACAAACTGACAGCTCGCTCCCATACAAAGTGACACCGAGGGGCGCTAATAAGGTGATTTATGCAAATGTAATCGTACTTATTTAAAATAGTTCCAGTGTGCCAAAATTGATGAAATTTTGGGTTTGGGTTCCATTTTTAATGAAGATTACGAATATGCATTTACCTCAATACCCTTAAAGAACCCAATTGAGTGTAACCTACACATAAACGGAGCTCTGGTCGACATTCCGACACCAACCTGACTTCTAAAAAACCCCAACCCGATGTTGACCCGACATAAACCCAAAATTGACCCGACAACAACACGACATTGGGTCGAAATCGACCTTAAATTAGCCTTACATTGGATTTATATTATACTCCACTGTCGTATATCAAATGATAGTGAGTGACTCAATTGACAGTGACAATGAGCTTCGTATGAGAAAGCGGCTCTTCAAATTATGGTCATGTGAGAATTCGTTTACATAGAATTGATTGAATGGTTGCATTGGTTCATCTTCAATCGAATGATATGAAAATTTACAGCACTGGTTACGACGTTCGTGTAGCGGTACGTTGCTTATTCGTGCATCTCAGCAAGCTGCGGCTAGGTGATACACTGTCCAACCATTTTCTTCATTCGCGGCGTTTGTGAACGGCTCGAACAGTTTCCTTGATCTGGTGCATCTTTTCCATTCCATTGAACTGTGTATTTTACTGGCATGACCGCCAACGACGGGCTCTTTTCGAACGTAACTCTCACAGTAAAGGCAAACGTGCAATGTACTAAAATCGTGCTACCGCTGTACCGCTGCCGAATTCATGCTTGGCATACACATTTGTACACAGTTCCTACCCACAATGTATGTATTTTTCCTCTTCCGCTGCATACTGTACGTAAACAAAACACGTAAACGGGATTATTTTGATCGCAGTTTTGAGTTATTTGTTATTTGAATAATCTCTGAAAGATCCGTAGAAGGTCTTCTGAATAATTAATCAATCTGAAATCTTGTAAAAATATCCAAGGGGCTCTAATTTATTGAGAAGTTAAAAGAACTTCTGGGGGAGTTAAGATATCTTTAGGGAAGTCCTGACTAGCGCGAAAGTTTAAAGATCTTCAAGAGAATATTCGGTGAGATTTTCGAACAACTTCGTACATTTCAGGAAAATGTTGAAAACTTCATCGAAGATCTAGAGTAGTTTTTAGGAGAACTTCAAAGTAGTTCTGACGAGAAATTAGTTCTGAGAAGAAGTTCAGAGTAGTTCTAAAGAAAAGCTCAAAGTAGTTCTGACGGGAACTTCAAAGTAGTTCTCAGGAGATTCTGATGAGAACCTCAGAGTATTTTTGTGGAGAGTGTCAAATTATTTCTTAGGAGATATTGACAGTAGTTCTAAGGAGAACTTCAGAGTAGTTCTGAAGAGAATTTCCAGAGAAGTTCCACCCGGAACATGTATGGCCAGTGTGCACTTGAGTACTGGATATGGTCACCAATGATCATATTTATGAATTCTCATATTGTTTGGTGTGTCACATGAAGATGTAGGTTCAAGTTTCACTTGAACATGTTCGGATCTGGCCAACGTGGTCTTCAGTACTTAATATGGCCACCAATGATCATATTTTTGAATTATTATACAATTTGATGTGTCGCATGTGGGTGTTGGTTCAAGAAGAATTTGGCCAGTTCCCCGGGGGTACCCGAAATATGTCCGGATGCATGGTTCTGATTACATACTACGACCTTGGATGATTATTTGGTTCACGTCTTGAAGGTTTTGATTAACTTAAAATTACAAAAAATACAACTGAAAATGTTGAGCACTTCTCAGGTTAAAAAAAAAAGTGTTTTAGTACAATGCCGCTTTTGCCGGTGAAAACTAAAGATTGTAAATTGGCTCACTACTTGACTAGCCTATTGGTCCCAAGTAAATCGCTTAACGTACCCCATTCTAATTGAAATTTTACTACTAAACTATGTTTGTTTTGATTTGCTATGAAAGTTTGACAGATAAAATGAGGGGTTCGTGGATTTTGTTATGTTTCGAGGGGTGCATAGATTAGCTTGGGACCGAAGAGAGTACCAGAGCTGAGCCAAAAAGTTGAGCACGTTTCTTGGGGACCTTTTGGTCTTAGAGTTACTTTCATAGCGAATCAAAACAAACATAGTGAAGTACTAGAGTTTCGACTAGAATGGGGACGCTTAGAGATGTACTTGGGGCCAATAGGCTAGTCAAGTAGTGAGCCAATTTACAATCTTTAGTTTTCACCGGCATTTCGGATGACGAGCTTCACACCTTCTCGGTTGATTATCAAATGTCGTTTATTGCCTTCTGCTGACTTATTCTAACCCTCGTTTTCCTGAGATACCTACTTGAAGTCATTATTTACTTTATTAACCAATCACCGATTAATCCTCGATAGAGGGGTCCAAGTTAATTGAGAGAAAGAGTTATTGTGAGAGAGTACTTAGTCAGCGTTGTGACGCTCCGTGCTAGTTGAAAACAGCCTGCGATTATTGACAGTGGAAATTGATACTTTTGTTTTCGCGTGAGAAATTGCAACGAAAGACTTTTGCAGGGCAACGAACAATTCCAACGTGCTGATGTAATTGTTCGTTGACCCTTTGTTTTGTTTTGATGATTTGGTGACATGTGAAAATCACATGCTACAACAGACAAGGAATCAATTTTGACATACACCTTTTCGAAAATCGACCGATCAACAACAGAGGGATTTTCGAACGTCTTAATTTATGTTCGAATCGTCAAATTTAAGTGAATACCCTAATAAACAAATACCATAAACGTACTGTACTGTATCCCAGATGGGTAAACTATCCCACAAATGGGTTGGATGATACTCCGAACACGTCGTTAAGTTATCTTTTATGGTTATTTTTATTAGGGTATTTAGCAAATGGACTAAATTTAAAGAATTGACAGTCCTACGTGCGTGTGTATGTTCATATTGGCTTAATATTAGGAATTAACTCAAGGGGTAAGTCACTCAGTACATTGTGTGAAATTACATTCGGCACAGCTTGGGCACATTCATCGGCACACCTTCGACACAATCTCGTAGGCGTTGGATTGTTGTAAACAGGCCCCAAAATAGTCACTTTCAATCGAAAATCGTCAAGCGACGACGAAGCTGTCAACCATCACTTTCACTTTCTTCGAGCAGATCCCCTTCAACATCAACAGAACCTCTTTCGATCAGTTTTCATGCTATTTGTTTTGGCTTGACTCATGTGTTCATTTCGTCTTTCATTGTCAAATGAACTTGCTTTCGCATTGATGCGAAGCTGTTCGATACAAATTCGCGGAGTTTTTCTGACTATTACTGATTGTTCACTCGGTTCATTTACGCGTATGCGCAAAGATCGGTGCACGTGGATGTCAAATTAATCATTGTCGGGTGGTTTGTTTAGAAATCCAGGATGGCTGCTTACGATTTCAGAAAAAGTGGGAAATATTGTCAAATGCCTATCAATATAGGTATTTTTGGAATCGGAATGGCGTCTAGAGGCCGGAAATCGATGACTGATGCCATTTTGAAATCCAATATGGTGGCTTCCAATTTCAGAAAAAGTGGGAAATGCTCGGGGAAATGCTGATGCCGACCCATCAATATTAGTATTTTTAGAATCGGGATGACGTCTAGTGGCCGGAAATTGATATCTGACGACATTTTGATGTGCAAGATGGCGGCTTCCGGATTTCAGAAAAAAAAAGTGGGAAATACTTATGTCGATCCATCAATATGGGTATTTTTGGAATCAGGGTGTCGTCTAGAGACCAGAAATCGATCACCGACGCCATTTTGAAATCGAAGATGGTGACTTCCGTTTTTAGAAGAAAAGGGAAATACTGTTAAATTCCCCTTCACTATCGGTATTTTTGGAATCGAGATGACGTCTAGAGGATGATAGATAGCAAGATAGCAGCTTCCGATATCAGAAAAAGTAGGAAACTCTATCAAATATCCTTATTTTTTTTTTTAAGAATCAGCATAACGTCTAGAAGCCGGAAATCGATGACCGATGCCATTTTGAAATCCAAGAGGGCGGCTTCCGTTTTGAGAAAAAGCTTCAAATACCCTAAAATTTGGGTATTTTCAGAACGGAATGACTGACACGTAGATGCCAAAAATCGTTGTCAGACGCCATCTTGAAATTCAATATGGTGACTTCTGGATTCAGAAAAAAAAGTGGGAAATACTGTCAAATACCCATCAATGTGGCTATTTTCTAAATCCCAGTAACGTTTAGAGGTCTGAAACTGATGTTTGACGCTATTTTGAGATCTAAGATTGGATCAGAAAAAGAATGAAATACCGATCGGTGTGGGTATTGTTGGAATCGGGGTGACATCTAGAGGCCAGAAATGGATGACCGATGCCGTCTTGAAATTAAAGATGGTAGCTTCCGATTTCAGAAAAAGTGTAAAATAGCGTACAAATGACGTTGGATATCGATTTTCTAAATTTAGTCCCCGTTCCGCAAATACCCATATTGTAGGGCATTTGACACATTTTCTGAAACCAGATGGGATCCCAAAATGGTATCTGATATCGATTTTCGACATCTACACGTTTTTTTTCCGGTCCGAAAATACTCGTATTGTAGGGTATTTGGTACTTTTCTGAAACCCAATGGCCGCCATCTTGGATTCCAACATGGCGGCGGATATCGATTTTCAGCATCTACGCGACTTAACTTTTTTGGGTAACGGATTTCTATTTAAAAAAGATTAAACGTCTAGTCCACTTCAACACTCACTTAAGACTAACTTTATTTCTATCGATTAATGCTACAGGTGAACTTTATGTCTACTCAGCACTTCATGCCATCGGTGCAGAGTCCATGCACTGTCGTCCACGTTGGTCAATTTTGCTGATGCGCCTCGATGCTGCCGGTGCGATGTCGTTCATTAACCGGCGGCCGAGTCCCACGAATTCTGCTGACGTTCGTTGACACCTGGTGAGGACTTTGCACTTGTTGTTCTACCAGCCGGATGGCAATGTTGCTAAGTCGGGTGACGATGTTGCTAACTCGCGTTGTCTCCGTTCCGAAAATACGGTACGGTATCTGAAACTTCAAAAAACCAATCGTCACTATCTTGGATTCCAAAATGGCGCCGAGTATCGATTTTACCCATATCTTTGGGTATTTAACAGTTCTTCTGGAACCCGATGGCCGCCATCTTGGACTCCAGAAAGGCCTTGTTAATTTAATTTTCGTTTAATCACAGACAAACAGACGTAACATTTCATTCTGGATCATCGTTCACGCATTTAACGTCTGATTTGAATATTATCAATTCCGCGAACTGCTCACCGCAGCGCTGGCATCGCATCACTTGGAAATTTCTTTATATTCTGTTTAGCTTGCATGCAACATTGTTTGCGAGTTAACGAGCTAGCTTGTTCTCCGCGAGAAGCACGAGAGATGTCGTTACTGATGTCCTTTTTATTGAGGTGCAATGGTTTCAAGAAAAACTTATTCAAAGAGTTATGTCTGTTTGTCTGCGGTTTAATATAAAATAATATTTTATTACTGTATATAATCCGAATGCCATCCCCTATTGGCAACCGATATTGTGCGGATACTATCCGGATACTATATTTCGATGCCTGACGACGTGACAAGTCGAATGAACCCCGAATTGAAGTGAGAGTGAAAAAGAAACGAAGGAAGCAATTTTCGAGTCATTCATTGTGTCAATTGAAACAAGTCTTTGCTTCAAATGAAGTGAACTGATACACTTGACGAACGAAACAAGCGATAGTCAAGTCTTGTTTAACAGGAGGAATGTTCATCGTGACTCGATAACAAGAAACGCAATGACTTACACGAAAATGATATTGCTCGAAATGAAGCGATTCTGCGGAGAGTTCATTTCCTTTTCTTTGTTTCAAAAATGCAGAACCCTGGTTGTAAATAAAATGGGAGCACTGCTGAAAAACTGTAATTGTAAGTTGTTCACAACGTTACGTGCCGTTTGACTGTATATTCAGGAACATCCTCTTACTGAATATACCAGAGGAACTCAGATCAGCAGTTCACTTATAGATCCCCCCCACCCGTGCAAGTCACGAATGATCTAAAATGGGTTAAACAAAACAAATAAACAATAATCGACAGATGAACCTAAATTAAATTTTAAACAAAACGTTAACAGCAGAACTTCAAGTTAAGTTTTCATCATGATAGGATCTGAAAACGATATTAAACGATTTGCTCGGGTAGGTTTCTGGTCTGCCTTAGAGGACTTTTATTGTCCTATGATTACAAAACACCAACATTTCGCACACCCACCACTTCCCGCGCCATCCTCAATCCGATTTATCCTTGCGATTTCAAACAAAAACATTCAAGGTGTCAGAAATACCGGGTTGCCGGGATGGGTATTTTACAAACATTCGCAGCTTGCTCTATGACCGGCACAATCGGTACACCTGCGGCACACTTGCACTGACAGAAAGGATGACCCAAGATTGGTGTGCGGAGTGACCTAACCCATTCTTGTGGGTAAAGTAAATAAGAACAGATATTGCAGTAGATGGAATAATACGGGAGTATTTTTTTAATTAAGCACGAACCAAAAAACATTAATTCTTTAAGTCGATAATTCTCTAACTCGATGGTCCCTTCCATATCGAGTTATGGAGAGTTGACTGTATTCTCAACCACTCTGTCTCAGATTTCATTTCGATCAGAAGTGACGTTTTCGTGCTACAATTTATTGAAAATGTCAAAAACGCCATTTTGAATAAAATTACAAGATCCAAAATGACCGAATTTTTAAATCAGAGAAGCTCGATTAAAAAATTATTTATGTTTTTGCCATTTTGGCGGAAACTGTTCAAGATCGAGATAATGAGTCCTAGACGCATGCAAAAAATTTCTGTATCCGTGATGATCCCTTCTTGGAAGATTTATCTCGTTTCCATAAAAATGAGGTTTTAGACTACGAACTAGAAAAGTTGTCCAGGTCCCAGAGGTATAATTTTTTTTTAAATGTTACAGATGTTCCTATATATTAGACGGTTTTAACATTGTCAAAATTTGTCAACGCCGGAGACTTTGAACATTTTTCTCTGTGTCCCAATTTTTTGTTCTAATCACTTAGTAAAAAAAAATTGTTGAAACTATTTTTTTCTAAAACAAATTTATGGGATCCTTAAAGCATTTAAGAGTTTAGTTCTAAAGAGCATGAAAAATGTTCATGGTGGATTTGTGAGTTCATAAAATTTCACGAAGTGGTAATCGAAATTTGAATCACTAATGTTACTACTAAAGACTATACTGTAAAAAATGCAACAGACAAAACTGATCACCAAAAATTCATTTTAAGTCGGATATTGTTGAAACTCTCAGGGAATAAATAAACACATATTAGCTATGTTTCTGCTAAGTTTGTTTATTCAACCTATTCTTCTAGGCTAAATGCCCGCACCTTGGACTTAACACTACCAATCAAATCCTGTGCAACACTTGCGCCCTCTTTCTTACACACTTTCATCCACTCTTTCTTCAAATCCTTGTCGTTTTTAAAGACCTTCCCTGTTTTCCGGAGCTTGCCCTTCATAATCGCTCAGAATTTTTCTATTGGGCGAAGTTCTGGCGAGTTTGGCGGATTTGTCTCCTTCGGCACAAAAACAACATCGTTGGCTTCGTACCACTCTATCACCGGTTTCGCGTAATGACACGATTCCAGATCCGGCCAAAACAGAGTGTCACCTTCGTGGGACCGGAGGAAGACCTGCAGGCGCTTCTGGAGGCATTCTTCTTCATATATTTGGCCGTTGATGGTGCCGGTCTAAGTACACTAAGTACTTCTTGGCTAATGTGTTGACCTTCTTCTTCCGTTACATCCAGGCGGGACTTGCCGACGAAAAACTCCAGGTCGGGGAGCTGCTTGGCGTCCACTTTAATGTACGTCTCGTCGCCCATTACGATCCATTTCGACTGCACCAATCACTCGCGGTACAGCTTCCTGGCGCGGGATTTGGCCACCGTATTCTGTTTATCGGTTCGGTTAGGCGCCTTCCTTACCTTGAAGACATGAAGTCCGGCCCGCTGGACGAACCAGACGGAAGAATTGACCTTCTTGGCCACGTCCCGAATCGAATGGTTTGGATTGCGCATGAAGTAATCCCTCACCTTCCTTGCGTTCACGGGTCGTCTTCGCTTTTCTTCCGCTGCCAGCTCGCCGCTGGGTCGTCTGGGTCTCCTTGAACGATTTTACCACACGGGACACGGTCGAATTGTCGATTCCAAACTGTTTCGCGGTTCACCTGTGGAACTGGCCTGGATTTTCCACGACCACTCCCTTCACGGCGAATGAGAACGACTCAAATTCGAGTTTAGTTCACTGATAATCGCCAAAAGTGCAGGAACTCAGCGATGAGTAAAATTTGTCTCATGGTTTCCTGTGGAAAACCTAAAAAATCTGGCGGAAAATGAGGAAATTGACGAAATTTTTATTCAGTCTCGGAGTAGTACCAATTGACTGTGTGAATCCAATCTTTACTTTTCTCAAATTCGGGAATTTTTCCCTGGAAAATCCTGGAAAAACCTGGGAAAACATGAGGCAAATTTACTCATCGCTGAGTTTCTACACTTTTGGCGATTATGAGTGAACTAAACTCAAATTTGAGTCGTTCTCATTCGCCGTGTTAATTTTTTGCAGAAGCGCTTCATGTTTGGAAACCATCTCGATAACCGCTTGACAGATTGTGACGAGATTTTGCACATGTAAACATTACACTCTAGACTAGTTTTACTCAAAATTTCATCAGTTTTTACCCATGCAATACAAAGCTAGGCACAAAAGGAAGTGTTGCATTTTTTCGAGTACAATCTTTAATATAACACGCACTCGCTACCAGTACCACTCGCTGGTAGAAAGTCACGCCAAAACTGCTAGACAAAGTGGTCAATTCAGGACGCCGAACCTCTTATCTCAGTTGCTAAAAAGAATGGCAAACGACGTATTTCTCCTAATCCCCTATGGAGGTTATTCTTCAGGGAATGACGTGTTATATTTTGCATCAATCAAACTGTTCTGGAATTGGGCCTGAAACTGCTGCGGCATCGAAATGTGGAACGCTCAGAAACATGCACTGAACAAAGTATTCTCCTTGACTTTGAAGTAATTTTCCATCACGCGATATATTTTCACTCTGGCTGCGAACTCCGTCCATAATCCTTGTAGAACAGTCCATAAATTAGACGCCGACCGCCAAGTAGTCGAACAACTTCATTAGTTTATCTGAGTAGCATTCTAGTTCTCGGTCACGTAACCTCGACTCAAAGAGCATCAATCATTTCGCACCTTCGCCTTCTAAACGCCGGGACATAGCACTTAATTAAAATACGATTGAAACCGATTCTGATACTTTGTTTTCATTTCCAGCCCGTCCTCGACGACGACGAGCTGCACCAGCGCAAGGTGACGGGCAACGGAATCTACATGAACGGTATGCCCAAGCCGGCGGCCAACTCGTACAGCAACGGCAACTCGAACGGATTCGTCGAGTCGATCCGGGACGAGAACGACGATTCGACCAGTGCAGCGGGCCTGATGCGCGTCCGGAAGATCCAATAACCCAGCGCCCTCAGCAACGACAACGACAACGATGACGGAAGCGGTGGCCAACAGCGGTCGTCGTGGCACCAGCAGCGTCTTCACCGTCGTCGTCGTCCTCGTCGTCAGCAGAACCAACAAGCACGGAGAGGTGGCGTCGGTGGCGGCGGAGGTCGCGGTGGCCGTTGCACCTTCTAGGAATCCCTACTACTACTACTACAGTAAAACTACTATTGACGCAATGGGTCCGGTTGGTCGGCCGAGGAGCCCGTGCCGGTGGGGAGCATGAAGTGAAGATTAAGATTTAAGTCAAATGTGTGTGGGGATAACTAGACTAAGCTTAATAGGAAGTGTCTAATATTAGCAAACGGTTATGAGTGAGAGAGAGAGAGAGAGAGAGAGAGAGAAAGCTGTGAGAGGTGAGCGAGCGAGTGAGTGGAACCTTTAGTAGGATTGTTAGTCTTTAGGAGTCAACAGAGAGTTTTTTTGTTTTGTCGCATATGGAGATTCGAACGCAAGCGTGAGACGCGCCCCCCTAAAATCTACTCGACGATCGTTTCTCATTCGAAAGAGACGGAAATTTGTATTATTTGCTAATGTCTTTCGCTTTTATGCGGGTGGAGGCTGGACTGTTCCAAAAACAGTCCCGCCGATTCGATGTTTTGCTTAAGGAAAACAAAAAAACAAAATCAATCAATCATATACAATTGGATTTAGTGGAATGAGAATGCGAACGCGAACAATGGGAAATTGTGTGTTGATACGAAACTGGAAATAGTATTTTCTATTCTATAGAGAAGATTTAAACGGTTTGTGGCAAGGAATAACCGAACTGAAACTGCTACTACTACTATTTTTATAACTGTCTTTTACCTAGAGCATACTGTTTAGAAGGAAGCCTATCTTCGGCCCCCAAATCCCAGGAATTTTTACCTTACACCGTCATTGTAAAGCTTCGAGCTTTGATGCATTTTGTAGAGAGCAACTTTTGCATATTATCAATGCTTTTGCCCTTGTTTTGTATTCCCTCGGTTATACACTTCGTGCCGCCAGTTTAGGCAATCAAGTTGGTTCCCCTCCGGCAGAAAGTTTAAAATGTCAAAATGTCGGTGAAATGGCTTATTTCCCCACCCGAAAGATGGAATTCCGACGAACGTCCCCTTCGGCGAATAAGCTCTTGTCTAGAAGTGTACTATGAAAGATGCTTGCATTTAGTCTTTACTGTTTTCGTCGGTTTTCGCCGATAAGGACGTTCGGTGAAATGTCCTGCTAGGACTGGTGGAATTTAAGTCTGTTGAATGACACATTTCATAGGATTAAATTTTCGGCAAAACGACTGCTCGATCATCGTCAGCCAAGTTTTTAAGGATTCCACGAAAAGTTCAGAATAAATCCTACTTATATGGTTTTACTAGTGACGTTTGGTCAAACGACCCTTTTCGGTGAAATGGCACATTTTCATGTATCGAAAACTTTTAAACCCCTTGTGAAGTATTATAAAGTTAGGAAGCGTTTGTTCATGCTCATTTTTTAAACTTAAACTAAGTTTGAAAAGAAAATGGTCAATGCAACCCCGGTTTTGTTCACCGAAAAAAAAAAATGTCATGACATTTCGACCCGCAATGGAGCGGAAATCTCCGCACGCGGTCATAATTCCAATTTTCAAAACAATTTTCCCGATTGTTTCCCAACGCAAGTTTCGATTTCTGACCCGACGACACTTACACACTTGAAGATAAGTTTCACATTTTTTTTCGCTATAAAAAAAATGCCCGACTTGACAACTTTGCCCTCAAAACTCGACTACCGCAGTCAGTGTCATGACATTTTTGTTTTTGGTAATCAATGACATTTTCATATTTCTTTTCTGGAGTGAACCAACTGCCCCGTCAGATGTAATCAAGAAAAAACACACACACACACGCCTACACGCACACAACCAGTAACGTTAAACAATGTATAAGAAATCTGTAAACTTTTTCCAAACACGCTTGATGGCAACACTTTGTGCGACGCGGCAGAAAAACAAAAAAAAACGACAACACAACATGGTGACAGTTCTATACTTAACACACACACACACATTCAAACACACAAATGAATGGGGAATCTAGCGGTGTTGTTTCGCTTTAAGTTGGGTAATACATATCATTTTGTTTTTAATTTACGGATGTTCCAAATACACAATAGATGGACCTCTGGACCCAAAGAAGAAACCAGTCTCTAAATTGAGGGTGTTTTTTTTTTCGTAGGAAACTTATCGATCAACTGAATCGAACAAAACACGTGAATAAACACATTCACACACACTCACACACACACTCACACACACACACACACACACATGTAAAATTAGTCGAACAAACACATCCCCGCATCCCCCTTTTACAACCAATTGTTAGTTTGTAAGTAAGTCACTATGTTACTCTGTTCTGTCCTTTTATTATTTGTTTTTCCCCGTCAGTAAGTTATGTTTTTTTTTTTTTTATTTTGTTGTATGAAACTTTTATTGAAGTTTGAAGTTGAAGCAACATTGCGTGCTTCAAACGCAAACAAACAGGACAAACCTCCGTGGTTGAAATGTGCAACAGTATGATTTCTTGTTATTTAGGTTAGTTGAAGAAAAAAAAAACAAACAGTAGATAACAAAAAAGAGAAAACGGTACTGTGAGAGGTGAGAGAGAGAGATGGAAAGCTGAAGGCCATCGGAACCGATGTTTTTGAGGACGATGATGATGATGATGAAAACACAATCGATGATTTTAAGATTCGATAAATACGAGAGAAGAAAACTGATGTTGAGCAAGAAGCTGGTCCAAAATAAAGAATAAGTTTAGTTCGAGGAGTAACCAAAAAAAAAAAAATCAAGGTGCGGATTTTGCGAAGTTAGCTGGTGAAAGAACGATCCCTGATGGTCTGGCGAAGAAAGGTGGGCAAAAATTGCCACAATTTTCAGGGAAATTGAATATAGGGTGGATAACAGCGGCAGTAAAGTTTTTGAACAGAAGTCTTAAGATATTTAAAAGATACAATGGGGGAAGTTGCCTTGTGTGACAGAAATCAAATGACATATCCAGAACAACATGTGAAAAGGGCATACAAGCTTTTTGTAAACAAACATTTGTAGGCCCTTTTCTCACCAACCGAGGGTCGCCCACGCAAACCAGCAATATCATCGGGAAGGGGAAAGTGTCCCCTACCCGGTGATGTTAAAGGTTTGCGTTGGTGTCATATGGGTGGCGAGAAAAGGGCATAAGAAGGTTTGTTTACAAAAAGCTTGTATGCCCTTTTCACATGTTGTTCTGGATATGAGGAACTTCACGCAAAACAACTGATTAAAGGTTGACCCCATTTTTGGTTTGCCTCGATAGTACAACTGGTATTATACTATAATAGTTGGCCATCAATCTGTCAAAATAAAATTTTCATGATATCGACACTGAGCGTTCACAAGGACCAATGTCGAAAACGTAAACAATGGCTTCTTTCGTAAATTTCTCGTAGTTCCAAGTCAATCCATGTAAGCCATAAATTATATCGGATAGGAAGACTCTCCCGCTACATAATCATCGTGGTGGTTTAATTGAGTGGTTTTTCTTTCTCGAGAAATTCGCGTAAAAAGTCATTGTTTGCGACTTTGACACAACTTTTTTTTTCTGTGAATAATAGTTTAACACTCTATTAAGACCATCTTTCTGATGTAAAAAGTAGAAGAGTCTGTGCCTAGGGGCACGAACGGAAGCTTGACGTAGGACCGCTAGTGGACGGAATATGTGAAGAGCATTAAGTTCTTTTAATTCATCAAATATCTATTTTATCAACTCTTTCCGTTTTTGAATTGTAGGCGTACCAAATTTGTAGTAATCTTTTTCTAAGAGAAAGTTGATTACGAAAATCAATCAAAATCACTTGCACCCCTGCTTCCAAGTTTGTGTGGTCGTTGCGTTGTGGGCTTGTGGTTCTGAATATGGACAAACAAGCATAGATAAATTCTATTCCAACTCTTTACTGATGTAAGCTTGATGGCCCTGAAAAGGGCCGTTTTATTGAAGAGGACATCCATGGCCACTTACTTTTGGCGTGTTTAGTGAGGTCACGGACCTCATTTTCCAGGAACACCTTCAATACACCTCGTAGATCAGACCGGAGATACGTCAGACACCGCCACGGCGAGCCAGACGACGGATGGTGGTTATCTCGAAGAATTTGCGATGACGGTTGGCACCTCTTTTGCTTGTTAGGTTATAGAAAAGTGGACTAACCACCTTCCTACTGCTGCTATTGCTGACCATGCCGTCCGAAGCGAAAATGAACTGATACCAGACTTTTGACTTTAAATGATCTATATTTCTTGAATTTGTGTGGTTTACATGTATAACTTATCAAGTGACACAGATGCGTCTTTTCAACTTTAGTTCTTTTGATATTTCAATTATTATTAATTAATGTTCCTAGTCTTATCAGGTCTGTTTTAGAGAAGGACCACCTTGGTGGGATTGGTTTGTTTTAAAATTTGAAAAAGAAGGCTACTTATAAATACTATTTATAACTACAACTACTATAGACACCTAATCTACTATATACAAATTGCTTATTAAAGCATGTTCTGATAAATTACATTTTTGTGCAAATTTAGTCTTAATTTCGTTAATTCTGGAATCTATTTTGGTAATGCCTGCCTCTTCGTGTAAATTTGTTATTCTAGTGTCAAAAGAACGATCAAGTACCATCCTCAGCACTCTATTCTGAGCGACCTGGATTTTGTTCCTGTGAGTCTGTGCACATGATTCCCACACCGGAGCTGCGTAGAGGATCGCAGGTGCTATGATTTGTTTGTAGACGGCCAGTTTATTCATCCTTGAGAGGCGGGATCTGCGGCAAATCAGCGGAAACAGACACCTAACCAAGGTAGAACACTTGACTACAGTTTTCTCTACATGCGAACGGAAGAGGAGCTTTTCATCGAACAACATCCCGAGATAGGTTACTTCGGCGGACCACTCAACCCTTGTGTCATCCATGATTACAGTACAAGATGGAGCCGGTTTTAGTTTGGGCGATTGCCGATGGAGGAACATGATCGCTTGTGTTTTGGAGGGATTGATTTTAATTTTCCACGTGGTGGCATGATCAACAAAGGCGTTAAGGCATCGTTGAAGTTTGTTCGTTATTTCGCGAGGCATCCTTCCTTTGACGGCTATTATTGCGGTATCATCTGCGAACAGGAAAAACACGCAACCGTCTCCGAGGGGAGAAATGACGGAAGTGTAAATGCTGTAAAGCAACGGGCCCAACAGAATTCCTTGCGGAATACCTGCTGGGATGGAAAACGTGTCTGAAAGACAACCATTCAACGATACCTTAAACGACCTTTGCTGAAGGTAGTTACGGGTGATTTTAACCAGATGTAATGGGAAGTTGAAGTTACAAAGCTTGTTCACAAGTCCGTCATGCCAAACATTGTCAAACGCCTTTTCAACGTCTAACAAGGCCATGGCTGTGGACTTGGATACAGCTTTGTTACTTCGGATGTTATTCATCACCCGCATTAGCTGGTGATTGGTGGAGTGCCCCTTTCTGAAACCAAACTGTTCCGGAAGGAGAATGTTGTTTTCCTCGACAAACTTGAGCAAACGATTGAGAATGAGTTTCTCGAACAAATTGCTCAGCACTGAAAGGAGGCTTACCGGGCTTGCGGATTGGTATGATTTTTGCTACTTTCCAGATGCTTGGAAAGTAGTGCAGTTCCAAGCATCTGTTGAAGATAGCGGTTAGAAGAGACTGCACTTTCATGCTGAGTCTCTTCAAGATCAAGTTGAATATACCGTCAAACCCGGGAGCCTTCATGTTCTTGGTGCATTTCAGCGCTGAGCAAATCTGTTGTACTGTAATCATATCCGCCGGAGGCACGACACAAGCGGAGGCATCTAGGTTTTGAACGCATTGCGCAACCTGATCTGCGAGCGGACTTTGGATAGTCGAGCCAAGCAAATGCGATGAAGCGACATGCTCGCCGATCGCATTTGCTTTCTCCTGTGGGGTGATTAAAAGCCGATCGTCATCATTTTCGACTCTGAGAGGTGGAACGGGTTTGGGATGAGTTTTCAGGACCTTGGCTACCTTCCAGATTCTGGACAACACGCCCGAAACTTTCATTTCGGAGTGAGTCCATTCTGGAAGCAATCTGTCTGTTCAGATCGGCCATTTCACGTTTTTTGCCCAGATCTCCAGTCCTCTGAAACTGGCGTCTACGAACATTTCTCAGGCGAATCAAAAGTTGGGTGTGGAAATCAATGGCAATAAACTTACCCCTCACAGGAACTCGTCGGACGCACGCCTCGTCAGCCACGGTTATGGCTTGGTGGAGTCCCTCCAGCGCTTGGTCGATGTCCTCCACGGTGTCAAGCGGCGGGTTGTCGATGATGGGCCCAGTTTACGCGATGATAGTCCTTGCGCAGGCTTGAAGCAGGAGCCACGTTGCAGCCCAGTTCAGCCACCACCGGTTGGTGTTCGGAGCTGAGTTCGTTCAAGGCTACCGGCTTGGACAAGCCGATATTTGTCAGGAACAGGTCTAGCGTCGATGGGTTGCCCGCCGGTGAGATGAATGTTGGTTCATCCGAAAACCAAACGGAATACAGCCCATGCTGTGAGTGGTCGAACAGGAGACGACCGTTCTGGTTCTGCTGGTAGTTCCGCCAGGCCTCATGGCGAGCATTCAGATCTCCTCCAACTACGAAGCGGGAACCGGTACGGGTGATGGTGGACAGGTCCTTCTTGAGTTTAGCCGCTAGTCCACTGCTGGCGGCACACTGTCGAGGGCAGTGGACGGTGATGAACTGGACGTATCCAGTCGACGGCTCCACCTCCACACATATCATATGGGACAGAGTGTGGTATTTTATTCCTTTCTTGACGACGACCGCAACACCACCACCCCTGGAGCTGGTGCGATCAAGCCGGATAATGTTGTGGTCAGGCAACCAGAAGCTGTCGCCGGACTTTAGATGGGTTTCGGTTAGAAGACCCACGTCGATGCTATGCTTGCGGAGGAAGTCGGCAAGCTCAATCTTTTTTGCTCTTACAGAGCAAGCATTCCAGGTGACGATAGTTAGCGGTTTAGACGCCATACTGAATGATGAACTTACCGAGCACTTGGATCTGTTCGGGCTTATTGCGGCACTTACGAAGAGCACCGGACATGTTGATGAAAATTTCCATCAGTTCATCCGCTGAAAACAGATCGGGGTTGTTGTTTTGCGCTGTTGGTTGTCTCCAGAATCCAGGTGGGGATGGAGAGCTTTGGCCAGCAGAATCACCGAAAGTTGCTTGAGCGGGATGCACCCGCGAATTCGCTTGCCTTTGCTGAGTCCGTCTGAAATGCCGGGACTTTGTCCTTCTTGCGTCCTGGTTGATTGTTAGTTGCCCCCTGTTTTCGGATGCGTTTGAAGTCCTCGCGTTTGGAGCACTGTCTGTCGAAACCGTGATGAGCACCACCACAGTTGGCGCATTTTAACGCCACGGCTCCATCCGCAGGGCAGTTGGAAGTGGCGTGTTCTTGAGCGCAGTTGCTGCAGCGTGGCTTGATGTTGCAGTTGCGGGTACCGTGTCCAAAATTGAGGCACCGCTGGCACTGCGTTACGTCACGATGGCCGCCACGGTATGGCCCCATCGTACGATGATGGAGTAGATCGATCGGATGGCTTGCAGCGCATTGAGAGTCACCGTCCCTTTCTGGAAGTGCACCAGGAAGACGCAATCCGGGTACGTCTTCACGTTTTCGTCTCTCCTTGTCATTCGGAAGACAGTGATTGGGGCTAGCTTGTACTGGTTGATTTCAGCTTCGACCATCTTGGGGTCGAAGTTTGGTAAACCCCTTATGACTACCTTGAAGGGCTTCTCACCGGGGATGTCGTGCGTGAAGAATTCTGGCTTGGACTGATGTTTGCTTATGGGATTTTATCATAGGAGTGAAGAGTTACAGAGTGAACGAAGAGGTAATGCGTAATGAGATGTAAACAGGTGAGGTCCAGATAATTTGTCATCTCATTTGTTCCTCCGCTGTTTAAATGTTTGACGGACTTTGACGTGTATGCATTCTTTTATCGTCTAGTTCGACAGGGGGCTTCTCAAAGGATTTTTTAACTTGTATTTTCAAGTCGGTTAGAAGCCAATCAAGAGCGTTGTTATTCAGTAATATCAACAATCAATAGGAAACTAACGATTTTAAATTGGCTCACTGCTTGACTAGTCCTGAATGAACGATTAACGTACCCCATTGTAGTCGAAATTCTACTACTACACAATGTTTCTTTTGATTCGCTATAAAAGTTTGACAGATAAAATGAGGGGTTCGTGGATTTTCCTATGTTTCGAGGGGTGAATCGATTAGCTTGGGACCGAAGAGAGTACCAGAGCTGAGTCAAAAAGTTGAGCACGTTATTTCGGGACCTTCTAGTCTTAGAGTTGCCTATATGGTAATATTGCCTATTGGCAAATCATAGTTGGCACTCGTGGAGAATAGACGAACTATGAAAGTGATGATGGTTTCAAAATTTTCCTCGGAGAGCTATACGAGTGCAATCTTAAAATGCTTTTATTTTGAAAATGGAGCATTGTATTTAAATCTGGTTGATGCTACGTTAGTAGAAAACTTAAGGACTACTCAATAGACATATAATATAGAGAAAAAAAATCTTTTCAGATTTTTAAGTGTATACATAGATTTCAGCTTTTCTACCACTATAGCAGAGACCAGATTTAAATAAAATGCTCCATTTGAAAAATAAAAGCATTTTAAGATTGCACTCGTATACCTCACCGTGTAAAATTTGGAAACCATCATCACTCTCATAGTTCTTCTATTCTCCACGAGTGCCAACTTTGATTTGCCAATTGAAACTGATGACAGATTATGTTTATTCAAGCTGTTTTCACTTGTAGACTACGTTGATAACTTTTGAGTAACTCAAATTTACTCGATGCAAAATTATTAAATCTGAGTAGGGTAGAGAACTACTTCGGCCTAACCACCCAAGTAGAAAACATCAAATAAATCCATGATTTCGGCGTTACCAGGTAGATTATGCGTTTGGTACGATACTTTAGTTCAAATACTACGGAACGAAATCAATGAGAACGCGTGATATGAATGTTTGCACCCAATATTATCAAATACAAATGAAGCACTCCGACCGAATCAATCTTTATCTTCAGCCGATAGGCCGAAGTGAATTCATTGGCGTTTCAATGCGTTAGGCCAAGTTTAGAATCCGTAGGCCGAATTTGGCGTCAAGAAGCAGTGTTAGACTTTTAACAATATATCAACAATTTGTTTCTCTCTACCAAATCTGACGGTACGTACGGAAAGGTAAATACATTTGGAAACCATCAGTAATAATAACGTTCCGTTTGGTGTTGAACTACTCTAGATTAAGAAAGACGGGATGTGCTTAATAGGCCGGAAATGGGGTAGTTAACCCAACAGCTGGTTTGCCGGGAAAATCAATGAAATTTTTAATCAGTTTAGGACTGAGAATTTTTTTCCTGGAAAACCCCTAAAAATTCAACTTACTTTTTAGTAAATCCACCTTTGAAGAAATTGAGTCACTTCGAATCTATTTTGAGCTAGTTTGAACGACCGTGCACGACATCAAGGCGCAACACCTCGAGATGTCGCACGAAAGTCTGCTTTACCGACGTATCTCGTATGAGCATAACGCTCGGGTGCTGCCACCTTCCGTTTGCTAGCAAAGCTGTTGCTGCATGCAACAGAGGTTCATCGCTTTCCGTGCGTTGAAATTCTTCTTGTTCTCTAGTGAGGAGAATGAGGCTGCTCCTGCGGGCTGTGGGTGGTTGTGTTGGGGTGGGTATTTTCTTTTCATTGGATTTTGTATGCAGCTTAACCATGATGAATTGGGATTTTTTTTTTGCGTTTCGAACGTCTTTGTTTGATATGACCGCAACCTAATATTGGTTTTTACTGTATGCATAATCTAATAATATTATCAAACGTGCCAACAAATGTCCCCATGTAGAACAAATTAAAATCGCCCTGACCATCATCTCCCTCTTAACTGATTTTATGACTTCGACATCCGAGTAATTAACAACAGATTGTTTGTTTTGATTTCAGAACGAATCGCCAACGGACGCCACCTCCAACCCCGCCGCCCGACTGGATTACCGTCGTTGTGAATGTGTTTAATCGTAAAATTCCACTTCTAAACAGGAAACTTTGATTCGCTGGGAACTTCAAATATGCGAGCAGCAAAAAAAAAACAACCAGGCACTCAAGAGTTAATCCCCACAAAATGCGCAGCAGATGACCTCCAGGGATCATCGATGCCCATCGAAGCCCCGCGCTCCTGAACAAGGAACGTTATATTTTACAGTCCCGGCAGAAATGGAGTATGGTTCATTGCAGTGAGTTTACATCGTTACAGCAGCGTCGGTAATTCTGGGGTTAGAGGATTATCTCTCCGGTGATCGCAAGACTAGGGGGGCCCATTTTGGCGGTGATAATTTCGGTTCAAAAATTAACGAAACGACGACGATGTGTTAGAGAGGATCAGTTTTTTTTATGTAACCCAATCATCACACAGCAGCACGAGACTGTACTTATGGCAAGACAGGCTCTTAAGTTGCTCTAGCCTAGATTTTTTGGCTTGTTTTTGTGTGTGTTTTTTTTTTTGCGAATAACAATGCACAAGCTCGTGCGTTTTTCGAGATTTATTGCGCTGTTGCTGTGCACAGCAATGTTTGGTGTTTGTGTCTGCTTATTTATTGATACTGGTTATTAGTAGGTGACTGCCTGGCTATGTAATAGACAGCTGCGTAGACAAACATGATTTTGGGCAAACCGGCTGGAGCACGTCACGGTTTATGGAAGTTTGATAATTGATATCGATTGAAAATAGAAATACTAATAATAGCACATACTAGTAGGGTATTCCACTAGTCATATCCAATGCTACTGACGGAATCTTAAAAAAAAATCTCTCATGATAGCTACCGCTATTCTTCGGTGCACACAGTGTAAATATTTACGTTTCTTGACAAAACTATAGGTAGGTCTCTTTTTTTTTCAATCGCGTTGTTTTCGAAGATCAAATGTTATAATTACCTGAGACATATCAAATGATGTAAATATTTACACCTCATGCACCGAAGAATAGACATGCAGTTTTCTTGTGTTTGCTAATGCCGTCATAAATTAATGGGTTTGGCAAAACATAATGGAATGATATTAATGACAATAGCACCAACGAACAAGCCACAGATGGCTCTCAAATTTAAAGCTCTGCACAGTCATTTCAAAGTCTCGCTTGTGGTACCACTCGGGTGATAATGTATTAACGCATAATGGGGCTAATACACACTGCAATCTGATTGTACAACCATGATGTAGCTGTGGTTTTACTATGCCATGGCATGACAATGAAAGGCTTAGCTCAATCGGTAAAGGCGCAGCTACATCAGAGCAAGACCATGCCAGTTCGATTCCCCGTCAGGTCTAGGAATTTTTCGGATTGGAAAGTTTTGACGTAGGACTACGTTTGTGATTTCTATATAGGGGTACACTTTGTGAAAACCGAAAATGGAACATGTAACGAAATTATGAAAGATTTTGAACGTTAATAACTCAGCTGCCCCTGGTCCAATTTCAATAATTTTATCACCAATCGTTCAGAAATATTTCTACGCATCGATAGCAATGCATCCGAACTATTGGAAAAGTGGTATATGTCAAGCATTGTCCAAAAGCGTCGAAATAACTAACAAATCCACCACGTACATGAATATGCTTCCCCAACACTGTCATCAGAGAGTCGTTAGTAGACGAAACAAGTCGAAGTGGCATTCGCCTCCGATCTTCGGGTTTGTGCGAATATGGAGGATGCAATTGCGTAACATTTTGCACACTCATCGCCATATTCAGAACCACACGCCCCCAACGACCACACAAAATGCTCTCCAGAGTTGTAATTTTGTTACCAAATTTGGAAGCAGGGGTGCATGCGATTTTGATCGATTCTCTTAATCGACTTTCTGTTCCGTTAATACCCAGGTAACAATTTGATGCTTAGCAAGCATTGTTTAATCGATTTTATTTTAGCCTTAGTTTGAATAATTGTTGCTCAGCAGTTCGTTAACATATGTTCAGCTTTTAAACATCTAAATCTGGTGATTTTAATCAGCCAAAAGATTAACAGTTATGTTCAGCCTTCTAATTTTATTTAGAAAAATAAATAATGGATGACCGCTTCATATCATATATATTTTTATGGGATTGCAACAAGGTGCAAACTAATTGGATTTACGTATTTATATTGTAATTATAAGTCTAAAAATTACCTTTGCATTTCGGGATGCGAACCGGCAGTCCCTGATTCACAGGCATCAATCATACCTACTGGACCAGTTAATCAAATGTGTGGCAAAAGGTATGATCATTAACTTGAAACACGTCAAATTTAAGATGAATAACAGCAACTGGAAGAGTATTATGCAGAAATGCAGAATTATAAACAACAATTGGTGACAGTAAAACATTCCTCTCATTTTCAAGTGTAGTTAACACAATGTAGACACAAGTGCGCGAATTATTTCAACGGTCATGTGGAAGCTATATTAATGCCATAATTTAATTACGTATTTGGAATGCTGTCTGAAAATTAAGTGCAGTGACTGCTATCAAAACACAGAAATACAAATGGTAATACTTCAAACGTCGTCGCAGCCCACTTCTACCTGGAGCTATTCCTAAAAAGCTCCTTTACCTGGTCTTTACTGCTGCCGCTGCTTGGGATTAGAAAGGTAGGCAATGAATATAGAAGAACTAAAATGCCGGAAATGCAACGAGTGATACTGACTCAAGGGGTATGTCACTCAGTACATTGTGCGGAACTTAGTTTCGGCACACCTTCGGCACAATCTCGTAGGCATTGGATTGTTGTAAATAAAATGGGAGCATTGCTGGAAAACTTTAATTGAAGTTGTTCACAACATTACGTGCTGGTTTGACTGTATTTTCACGAACATCCTCTAATTGAATATACCAGAGGAACTCAGACCAGCAGTTCAGTTATACATCTAAATACGAAATGTAGGTTCTAGAGTGGGCCCAAAAGAAAGAGGCAGTTAATCAGACCCCATTCGTACCCTTAATTCAAATAATGATGCAACTCACACAAAACAAACTACAGAAGTCATATTCATCATCCTCTATAGTCGGTCTTGTAACCGTTTGGTCACAAATTCATAGGTTTTTGTCATTTATGTTATAAATTCAGAACCTTCACGTTTCTTGTGCAAAAACAGCAGTATACCACAGAAGTGATAGGGTTCTGTACCGCTGTGAAAATGTTGTGCCGTTACGTTATGTCCACCATAGTGCTACAAACAACTATACAAACAAGTATGACGGGATGACGGGATGAAGGAAAATTGGGAGAGAGAACGGCCATTGCCCAAAATCGGCCTCTTTTAATATCAGGCGTCCGTGTGCTAAGACGCATTGCTGTTTTTGAACGTGAACCAGGACCCCCCCCCCCCCTTTGCAACAGCTAGTGTGCGCTAGGGAAATTTAACGTTCAGGACCTCTTTTTTTATATTGGACCTTAAAAAGGTCATCCGTCAGCACACGGCCGGCTCGTGTAATTGGAAACAGTTTCCGAGCCTAATTGTCAAGGACCAAACAATATTCTCTGGCCAAACGTAGGCCATAATCGTAAAGGAGTTTTCCCTTCTCGGCTTGACCAAGGTGGCCTTGCCACGGTCGGCCGATCGTGCCAACGAAGGACGACGCCTGCCATCCCACCGTCCAGCAACGCCCGCTGGCTCGTCATCCGCTCGCTTCGCCAATATGGCGAGAGTTCCGGCCGCACAGTAGCACAGGAGTCACTGTGTCGGTCATCCCGATTCACCATCAACGGCAGCAGCGGTATGTACCGGTACAGTAAACAACGCGATTAGGCTACACGACACATATTACACGAAATTATGAACACAGAACAACACGCACATAATACAGAAAGTGGCAAATAAATGCGTTTAAAAGAAAAGTGAAAGTTCTTCGTTTTTGTATCGCGAAACCCTCTGATTACCCGGTAGCTAGCCAACCCTGGGTGTTCCGGAGCTTGCTCTTGTCGCCTGAGTCGACCGGGTGCTGTATGTTTGATCTCCGAGTAGGTAGTTGGTGAGTGCTGAGTTCTTACATCAGTTATAAAGGGTGATACGGTCAAAATTTGGTCAATATCAACTTGACGTATTTCTTTCAATTTTGCATTTAAAAAACCTGAACACCCCTCATTTTGAAGGTGTGTGTGTGTAGAATGTTGCTCCTATTTTGATTTTGGAATTCACTCTTCAGTTGTCAAAATGCCGTCGTCCAAGCAAGAAGAGCAGCGTATCAAAATTTTGCTCGCCCATCGCGAAAATCCGAGCTACTCGCACGCAAAGTTGGCAAAATCGCTAAAAGTTGCCAAATCAACCGTTACAAATGTAATTAAAGTGTTTGGGGAACGTTTGTCGACAGCCAGGAAGTCTGGATCGGGGGGAAATCGAAAACCGGAAGCCGCTGAGACGACAAAGAGAGTTGCCGGTAGTTTCAAGCGAAACCCTAACCTCTCTCTCCGAGATGCCGCAAATAAGCTGGGTGTATCGTCTACAACCGTGCATCGAGCCAAAAAACGAGCCGGACTATCGACTTACAAGAAGGTAGTGACTCCAAATCGCGATGACAAACAAAATACGACGGCCAAAGCGCGATCCCGGAGGCTGTACACGACGATGCTGACGAAGTTTGACTGCATGGTAATGGACGACGAAACCTACGTCAAAGCCGACTACAAGCAGCTTCCGGGACAGGAGTTTTATACGGCAAAAGGAAGGGGAAAGGTAGCAGATGTTTTCAAGCACATGAAACTGTCAAAGTTCGCAAAGAAATATCTGGTTTGGCAAGCCATCTGTACCTGTGGCTTGAAAAGCAGCATTTTCATAGCTTCCGGGACTGTCAACCAAGAAATTTACGTGAAAGAGTGTTTGAATAAACGTCTGCTGCCTTTCCTGAAGAAACACGGTTGTTCCGTACTGTTTTGGCCGGATTTGGCATCTTGCCATTACGGTAAAAAGGCCATGGAGTGGTACGCCGCCAACAACGTGCAGGTGGTTCCCAAGGACAAGAACCCTCCCAACACGCCAGAGCTCCGCCCAATTGAGAAATACTGGGCTATTGTCAAGCGGAACCTAAAGAAGACCAAAAAAACTGCTAAGGGCGAGCAGCAGTTCAAGGCAAACTGGCTTTCTGCGGCGAAGAAGGTGGACAAGGTGGCTGTACAAAATCTGATGGCAGGGGTCAAGCGTAAGGCCCGGCAATTCGGATTTGGAAAAGCGGAAGCCTAACTGAATATTTTTCCTGAATTTTATACTAATTGAACTTGAAAAAGAAATTTAATTTGATTTTTTAAATAAACGATTTCACCGATTTACACGCGTTTTCCCTTGACCAAATTTTGACCGTATCACCCTTTAGTTGGTCTCCAACAATGTTCCCCACCGGTTCCACCTCTTTCCGGCCGCTGATAGACCTTATCATCCTATGAACATAAAACACCAAAATTTCGCACACCCGCCACTTCCCGCGTCATCTTCAATCCGATTTATCCTTGCGATTTCAAACCAAAACATTCAAGGTGTTAGAAATACCGGGTTGCCACGATGGGTATTTAGCAAACAATCGGTACACCTGCCGCACACTTGCGGCACACTGACAAAAAAGATGACCCAAGATTAGTGTGCGGAGTGACCTACCCCTGACTACATTTCACCAATTAGGCTAGTTCTTGAAAGCATCCTGGAAAATTATGGATATACCTCCATAATTTTTCTTGTCTATTTGATGTATGTTTCACATCAAAGATGCGTCACACATATCAAAATAGCCAGGCCTACTGTGCATCATTTAAAGGGCAAGATGATTCAGAAAACATCGGAGATTTAAACACGATGCTTCAGAATCCAATAAATGGATGAAACGTGGACATCTCGTACCGTACATTCCTAGTTTGGTAGTTATAAGATTGGTTGGTCGTTGGAAGCATCAAAGCTAGAAAGGTAAAGTGATGCTCCATTTTCTTCTGACGGTTGGGGCATGAGCACTAACTCTTATCCTAGCCTTTTATGACTTATGGTTATAGCGCCATTACTCGCTTTCTGAAAAGATAAGAGGGAAAGGAAAAGGAAAAGGACAAAGGGAAAAGGATTATGTGAAAGCTATGAACATAAACAATATTTTTGATTTGGAATATTACAATTAAGAAATGCATAATGGCGTGGTGGTCACTACCTGAGTCTTGTCACTATTATCAAGTCATAAAAAGTAACAAGAACTAAAATGTGATCCTTTGATTACTGGAAAATCCTGATTCCCCAGTTTGAAGTTGTCACGACTAGGGTTCGGTGGTAGATCTTATACCAGTAATGCACCACAAAAAGGTGATCTCCCAACTGGCTTGAAAAGATAAAAATTTACAAAATGCAACGAACTCACAAAGTTTAGGACCAACGGCTTTACTTCCCTTCCGAAGGAAGACGTGACCAGAAAACGGGAGCCAAACATTCAGAAGCAACAAACTCAGTTACTGTTCTTACCTCTCGTCAAGCATTACAATCTCATAAAAATGATTCATACTTTTTCATAACACATTCTTAATTGTAAGCTCAAAGACAAAAACCAACAGACTCAATGATGAAAGTATAAAAACCAGCATAGTTTTTATGACTCAGCTGAGTTTTCAATTGCAGTAAAACATACTTTGGCTAAACATGTATGTCAACAAACTTTGAGAGAGTCATGGAGGCTCGAGCACTCCTGGCTCAGAGCTTTTGGCGGGAATCAACTGAGAAAGAACAAAACAATTTTAAACTTGAACAAATTTCTAAGCAGTTTTCCATTGGTTTGCAAAATGAGCAAACTCAGGTCAACATGAAGTTTTGTGGTGACAGTCGTCTATACTTTAATTAGAGGGCTTTAAAGCGAACTTGGCGCGAGGTGACTTGCTAAATGCTGAATTTTAATTCATTAATAATTTTGGTTTACGTTCCTGCGTTTCCCCTACATTTCACATTTTTTTTTTTAAAGTTCTCTCACAATTCAGATAGCACTTTACTGCCGGTGGTAGTATAACCAACAATCAATAAGAAACTAACGATTTTAAATTGCCTCACTACTTGACTAGCCTATTGGTCCCAAGCAAACGATTAACGTACCCTATTCTAGTCGAAATTCTAGTACTACGCAATGTTTGTTTTGATTCGCTATGAAAGTTTGACAGATAAAATGAGGGGTTATTGGTTTTTCCTATGTTTCGAGGGGTGAATCGATTAGCTTGGGACCAAAGAGAGTACCAGAGCTGAGCCAAAAAGTTGAGCACGTTATTTCGGGACCTTCTAGTCTTAGAGTTACCTCTATGGTAACTCTAAGACCACTGGGTCCCGAAGAAAATCATTATTATTTTTAGCTCACTCAGTACCAGAACAACGGTCCTAAGCAGTCCCAAGCTATTTCACTCACCCCTGCATGTTCTGCATGAATCCACACACCCCTGATGTTATCTGTCAAACTTTCATAGCGAATCAAAACAAACATAGTGTAGTAATAGAATTTCAACTAGAATAGGGTACGTTAATCGTTTGCTTGGGACCAATAGGCTACTAAAGTGGTGAGCCAATTTAAAATCGTTAGTTTTGTATTGATTGTTGGTATAACTGTCCCATGTGACATTTTAGTTTTTTTGAGGTTATGATGCTTAACGTTATAAATCAACACATATTTTTAAAATTTTATATTACATCATGCTGTTTATTCTAAAAAAAAAAAAAAAAAAAAAAGTGAAGTCGTTTTGTCCCATTGCAAAAATGGACGCATATCTGTCCCACTGCTCCAATTTATAACATGTATAAGAAATTCTTCGAAGGTTATAGTTTGTTATCCAAATAATACATCGTAAACATATTACAATTGGGCTACAAAATGGTGAGTTGACAACCTGGAAGGAGCGGAATACCTAGCCCTGGTCCTCACAAGTTCCTACTTCACGCCTCCTCGAGTCATATGATAACAAAAGACTACCAGCTGAAACATGGACACAGCTGGTTGGCGTAGCCTGGGCAATGTTGCCAGTCCGGCAATAGCAAAGTGAAGAGGTGCGACGCGAACACTGGCGCGGTAACCATAGTACGGTGATAGAGGAAATGCTTCACCAAACCTGAGCGTCTGCTCACCATGGAGGTGCGGCTCAAAACGGCGTCTGTTCTCCATGTTAGGAGCGGCTGATCACCGTCCTAGTGTCAGCGTGGGACTCTAAACAGAGCTGTGCACGATGGTCCCCCGGCGAGACAGGGGGTTGGGGCAGGCCCAATAAGCCGCCCTGGAAAAAAAAAACAAAGTTGCAAATACCGAAAAAAGAAATACGGATCGGAACAATCGGCACAGACCTACGCGACGAAATAAGGACTACGATTGGAAACTCGGAACATGGAACTGCAAATCGCTCGGCTTCCCGGGTTGCGATAGGTTAATCTATGACGAACTTCAACCACGCAACTTCGAAGTCGTAGCACCGCAGGAACTTTGCTGGACGAGACAAAAGGTATGGAAAAGCGGGCATCGAGCGGCTACTTTCTACCAGAGCTGTGGCACCACCAACGCACCAACGAGCTGGGAACCGGCTTTGTAGTGCTGGGTAAGATGCGCCAACGCGTGATTGGTTGGCAGCCGATCAACGCGAGGATGTGCAAGTTGAGGATTAAGGGCCGTTTCTTCAACTACAGCATCATCAACGTGCACTGCCCACACGAAGGGAGACCCGACGACGAGAAAGAAGCGTTCTATGCGCAGCTGGAGCAGGTGTACGACGGCTGTTCGCAACGGGACGTCAAAATCGTCATCGGCGACATGAACGCTCAGGTAGGACGGGAGGCAATGTATAGACCGGCAATCGGGCCAAACAGCCTGCATGCCGTATCGAACGACAACGGCCAACGATGCGTGAACTTTGCAGCCTCCCGGGGTATGGTAGTTCGAAGTACCTTTTTCCCCCGCAAGGATATCCACAAAGCCACCTGGAGATCACCTGACCAACACACAGAAAACCAAATCGATCACGTTCTAATCGACGGGAAATTCTTCTCCGACATTATCAACGTCCGCACGTACCGCAGTGCGAACATAGATTCGGACCACTACCTAGTTGCAGTATGCATGCGCTCAAAACTCTCGACGGTGCATAACACACGTCGAAGTCGAACGCCACGACCCAACATTGAGCAACTACGGGACACCGGAGTTGCCCAGGACTACGCGCAGCAGCTGGAAGTTGCACTACCCACGGAAGAGCAGCTTGGCGCAGCTTCTCTTGAAGATGGCTGGAGGGACATCCGTTCAGCCATAGGTAGTACTACTGCAGCGGCACTAGGTACTGCAATCCCGGACCGAAGAAATGACTGGTTTGACGGCGAATGCAAACTGTTAGTAGAGGAGAAGAATGCAGCACGGGCGAGAATGCTGCAACACCGCACGAGATTGAATGTGGAGCGATACAGACAAGCGCGGAACAGACAAAACTCGGTTTTCCGAAGGAAGAAGCGTCAGCAGGAAGATCGAGATCGCGAGGCGATGGAAAATCTGTACCGCGTAAACGACACACGGAAGTTCTACGAGAAGCTAAATAGTTCGCGCAAAGGCTACGTGTCGCAAGCCGATATGTGCAAGGACTTGGACGGTAACCTTCTCACGAACGAGTGTGAGGTGATTGAGAGGTGGAAGCAGTACTATGACGAGCACCTCAACGGTGATGCAGCAGAAAACGAAGGTGGCACGGCAACAGACCTTGGAGCACGCGCAAAAGACGATAGGCTACCGGCCCCTGATCTTCAAGAAGTTGAGGAGGAGATCGGTCGGCTGAAGAACAACAAAGCAACTGGTGTAGATCAACTACCAAGTGAGCTATTGAAATACGGTGGTGAAGCACTGGCTAGAGCGCTGCACTGGGTAATTGCCAAGATTTGGGAGGAGGAGATATTACCGGAGGAGTGGATGGAAGGTGTCGTATGCCCAATCTACAAAAAGGGCGACAAGTTGGATTGCTGCAACTACCGCGCGATCACACTGCTGAGCGCCGCCTACAAGGTATTCTCCCAAATTCTATGCCGCCGTCTGTCACCATATACAAGAGAGTTCGTGGGGCAATACCAGGCGAGATTCATGGGTGCCCGCGCTACCCCGGACCAAATTTTCGCGATTCGGCAGGTTCTGCAGAAATGCCGCGAATACAACGTACCCACACATCATTTGTTCATCGATTTCAAATCCGCATACGACACAATCGATCGAGATCAGCTATGGCAGATTATGCACGAGTACGGATTTCCGGACAAACTGACGCGATTGGTCAAGGCGACGATGGATCGAGTGATGTGCGTTGTTCGAGTATCGGGAACACTCTCGAGTCCCTTTGAATCTCGAAGGGGGTTACGGCAGGGTGATGGACTTTCGTGTCTGCTGTTCAACATCGCGTTAGAAGGTGTGATCAGAAGAGCTGGGATAGACACGAGTGGCACGATATTCAGGAAGTCCATCCAGCTCCTTGGTTTCGCCGATGACATTGACATTATGGCACGGAACTTTGAGAAAACGTACATCAGACTGAAGGCTGAAGCTAGACGGATTGGACTTGCCATCAACGCATCAAAGACAAAATATATGAAAGCAAGAGGTTCTAGGGAAGACAATGTTAGCCTCCCACCCCGAGTTCAGATTGACGGTGACGAAATCGAGGTGGTCGATGAGTTCGTGTATTTGGGCTCACTGGTGACCGCCGAAAATGATACCAGCAGAGAAATTCAAAGACGCATTATGGCAGGGAATCGTGCCTACTTTGGACTCCGGAGGACGCTCCGGTCGAATAAAATTCACCGCCGCACGAAGTTGACTGTCTACAAGACGCTGATTAGACCGGTGGTCCTTTACGGCCACGAGACCTGGACTATGCTCGTGGAGGACCAACGCGCCCTTGGTGTTTACGAACGGAAGGTGTTGCGTACCATCTACGGTGGAGTGCAGATGGATGACGGAACGTGGAGGAGGCGAATGAACCACGAATTGCACCAGCTGCTGGGAGAACCATCCATCGTCCACTTTGCAAAAATTGGGTGACTACGGTGGGCTGGGCACGTCGTAATAATGTCGCACGACGACCCAGTGAAAATGGTTCTAGAAAGCGACCCAACAGGAACAAGAAGAAGAGACGCGCAGCGGGCAAGGTGGATCGACCAAGTAGAAGGCGACCTGCGGACCCTTCACATACTATGAGGCTGGCGAAGTCTGGCCATGGATCGAGTAGAGTGGATACGACTTCTTCGGACAGCAGAGGACAACAAGGCCTTAGCCTGATTGGTAAGGTAAGGTAAACATATTACATGATCCAAACGATTACCCAAACGGTAAAATTAATCTAAAAATGATGTTTCGTCTTCTCCAATAACAGGTACGACAACTGCCTACAGAGAGGCCTTCCTATCTACTTCAATTCAACGAGGAGACCTTTACCAGAGTACGTTAGCTTCAGTAGAGAACCTATCGTTGGCGATCAGCTGGAGTTGTTTCTTGGAAAGCAGTTAGCAGCTGCCATCTTTGATTCAAAGATGGCGCTAGACATCGATTTTCAGTCTCTAGACGTCATCCAGATTCCTAAAATATGCATATTGAAGGGAATTTGTGGAGTATCTCCCACTTTTTCTGAAACCGGAAGCCGCCATCTTGGATTTAAAAATGGTGCTGGACATTGGTTTTCGATCTCTAGACGTCATCCTGATTCTGGAAATATCCATATTGAAGGGTGTTTAGCAGTACTTCCCACTTTTTCTGAAGCCGGAAGCCGGCATCTTGGAATTAAAAATGACTCTGGACATAGATTTTCGGTCTCTAGATGTCATCCCGATTACTTAAATATCCATATTGAAGGGTATTTGGTAGTATTTCCAACTTTTTTCTTAAATCGGAAGCCGCCATCTTTGATTTCAAGGCGCTGTGCATCGATTTTCGGACTCTAGATGTCATCCGGATTCCGAAAATATCCACATTGAAGGGTATTTGGCAGTATTTCTCACGTTTTCTGAAACCGGAAGCCGCCATGTTGGAATTAAAAATGGTGCTGGACATCGATCCCGATTCCGGAAATATTCATATTGAAGGGTATTTGGTAGTATTTCCCACTTTTTCTGAAATCGGAAACCGCCATCTTGGAATTAAAAATGACGCTGGACAGAGATTTTCGATCTCTAGACGTCATCCCGATTCCGAAAATATACATATAGATTTCTAAATAGCGTCGGAAATCGATTTACAGGTTTTAAACGTCATCCTGATTCCGAAAATATCAATATTCCATCCATATTGGTCTTGATCCACTGAACAACTTCGCCGAAGAAAGCAACTTCCTAGATGGCAAGGATTTCAAGGTATCACACAAACAAGGATATCACAAATTCATGCACACTTGCGCCGCGTAGTGATAAAATTCCGAACTTCAGTCCACCAACCTTTAGGTCTTGATCCACTGAACAACTTCACCCAAGACAGTAATCTTCTATATGTCAAGGATCGCGAGATATTCCATGTTAGTCCCTAATATTAGGTCAAATCCCATATGCTACGTGTACTCCATTTACGCGATTCCCGTAAATGGAATTCGTGTAGACCAAGTTCGCGTTCTTCGGTGGAAGAGTGTATAAACATATCATAAAAACTGTAGGCTACAGTGCTGACACCACCAATGGTGATGGCTTACGCAATCCTCCTTCTTGGCAGAGGATTTCTAGATAAACATTTCAAAAGGTCCTATCTGCTTTGATCGATTCTCTTCGTTGACTTTCTCTTTTGATAACCATGGCTATGCAAACTGATTTCGTGCTATTATTGCCACTTAGTTTGATAAAGAAGGTTCTTATTGAGCATCCAAAACGTCAAACACAACAGGGAATGTTTTTGCAGCTGTGTTTTTAACAAAAGAGAAAGTCGATGAAGAGAATTGGTCAATGCAGATTGATGAATCTACGTTAGGTCGGCCAGCAGATGGAAATGATGTGAACATGATAATGACGTTCTGCTAGCTGTCAAATCGTAGGGAATATTTTTAGTACATCATCACTTTTGTGGTTTTGGATTTCAAACCTAGGTGTCGCATGCACTGGTGCAGTTTCGCGTAGATTCATCAAAAGGACCTCTTGAAATGTTCATCTAGATTTGTAAAATGCACCGCATAATTGATGAATTTACGCAAAGGCCATGCGACACCTAGTTTTCAGATTTGCAATTACAAAACTGATGATGTACTAAAAAATATTCCATACGATTTGACAGGTAGCAAAACGTCATTATCATTTTCACATCATTTCCATCTGCTGGTCGACCGTAACGCAAATTCAACAATAGACAACCCCTGCAAGTAGAAAATGCAAAGGCATGAGGTATTGTAAATGATTACTCCTTTAGGTTACATCAGAAATAAGGTCTCACTAGAGTGTGTAACTGTGATTAATGAAGTAAAACTTCTAAAAAATATATCCGAAAAGTGAATTCGTTGCACTCTTTTGCGATACATGCTGTTAAAAGCTCATTTTTTTTTTTTTTTCCTTTGGTTTGTTTTTTTCGTCGATCTTGTTTTCCGTGCTGAGCACCAATGCTACCGACGTGCCAAGGAAGGCAGCTCCCACACCTGGACCCTACCTATCGTCCCATCAACTCATGAACCGGGGAACAACGGCTTTACTTCCCATCCGAAGGAAGGCGTGATCAGAGATGTTATGCCTCAGAACATCCCGGCGGCGCCGACTGGGATTGAACCCAGGCCTGTTGGGGTGAGAGGTAATCACGCTTACCACTACACCACCGGCGCCGTTAAAAAAGCTTAATTTACAGTCGATGATTTTAACAACTGTGTCATGTTTTGCACAAAATGCAATTTATTAAATGAATCAGCAGGTCGCAGGATTTTATGATCAGTAATTATTTGTGAAACCTTCAGTTGAAAACAAACACAATCCATTACCCGCAAAATGAACATAGATATTTTACCCCAGGGGTGCAATATGGGCTGTTCTTCCTTACCTACCTATTTCCGGGCCGAAAATTTAAATCTTTGTGCATTCGATCATTCACCACAGGTTGCTAAATGGCCTTAATTGTTCAGGTTTAATTACTGAATTCACAAAAAGGGTTCCATTTGGTTGTGTCCGAATCTGCCAAATAATAGATTATTATTTATATACAAAAAAATCAGCCCATCATCAACGATCACCATCTTTGATTGCCCTGCCAAAAACTCCGAATCATCGAGTTGGAATTTGCTCAATTTCATCTCCTCTAAGTACTCAAACAAATATTGCTGAGATCACTCTTTCTTATACCTGACAACGACGCGGGCAAAGTATGCACTTTGCCACCGTCGTTGCCTTCGGGGAAGTGGTCGCGCGTTGTAATAAACCCGTTGAGCTTACACGGGACAGGAAAAGCCGTTTAGCTCAAATTTATGGATCGGATTACGATCAACACCTCCTTTTTTTCGCCTGCTGTACTGTATTCCTTCATACTATCATCTTAAAACATATTAGCGAGCAGCCTCGGGATGTCATGGGAAATAGAGAGAAAAACACTCGCCTACCTGGGTGATAATAATTACCATGTAGTTTGGGGTAAAAACTTGTCGTCGTAAATCACGCTCGGTAACTTGATGAGACAGTTTAATTGACGGTTGGGTTTATGTCCGGACTACTTGGGATTGGGATGTTGATCGGTAGCTGCCAAGGCCACCGGAGGTTTATTTCCCATGACTTGGCGCCAGTATAATGCGGAAAATTCTTAAAAACTGAATGCAAGAAAAACCATCTGTAATTACTGGTAAATCGAAGCACTTACCATTACCAACCATATTGCCCCGCTCTAAAACGTCACAATGACGTTCGTATGGTCAAGCCATTACCAAAAATGGCCAATTACCAAATCAAAAGGATACAAAGATCAGTCGTCAGAATCTCATTTGTCATTCGGCCTCGTTGTTTTTGCTCCTTCAATGCGATCTGTGTATAGGAACAGACGAATTACTTCAACTTCGCCAAATTGTTTGTGCTTGTTTCAGTTGGATTGGTGGCACAAATAATGATCCACCTTGCGAACTCGTTTCGTTTTGGTTTGCCAAACATGATGGTGACCAAGAAAATCCAGTTCAAATTGTGCAAGGAAGCACCACCAACGGCAGCAGCGGCGGCAGAAGAAGAAGAAGGGTGTCATTGCACGGTCCGCAGACCACACTTGACATGTGTGTTGAAAATGCGTAAAACACATTCGCACTCACACATCCTTGTTTTTTTCCGGTCAATTTCCACGGTCACGCAAACGTAAGGAAGAGATTTTGGAGGTCACCGTCATCAATCATAAATTGCTCTTGATTGTCCCATTGCCGAACAGCAGAGCAGATGAGCGCTTTGTATGACGTCAGTCGGAGCTTAGCCATCAAAAAAACACTTCGGAACATTAGCGCAGAGGCTTCAAATCGGCAACGCGACCACTTGCTGTACTTAGGGCCGATTTCTTCACCTCCGCTTAAGCCTTAAACCAGGTTTAACTATATGGGTAAACCTGGTTTAAGATTTAAGCGGGGGTGAAGAAAACGGCCCTTAGACCTTTGTTGAAGTTTAAGCCAAAGCTTTCTTCCCCGCTGATGACTGCCGGCGAGAACCGGTGTGTTGAGGGAGCAAAAAATGGCAGAGTTCAAACAGCGGATCCGGATGAACGACTCCCGAAGTACGTAGGGGAACTGGGAGTTAGACGGATTCCCGAGGGATTGTTATTGTTCTATCGCTAATATATACAGCATTCTGCTGGTAAAACTCATGCTTAAGGAAACTACGCATAGCAATTTATATTAAATCTTAATAAATAGCACTTTTTTATTAATCAAAAATGATAACTTTTCTCTTTTTAGGTGAGGCTGCAGGCAACTGTCCGTCTTACCCGCAATTCCCCTAGACATGAAAAATGATCACGAAAAAAACTGTTTTTTTTTTTGTCGCGTAGGATTGTACCGATAGAGGGTACAATCACAGACAAACGGACAAGGCTCTCCGCTTATGGTTCATCATTCACTCATTTAAAAGCTGATTTGAATCTCGATTTGAATTGATAGTGTGGTCGCTAGGCTGCTTCATTTTGGAAAAAAAAACTACAAGGGACAGCCCTATGGGGTTGTACGCAATAGTGACGTAGGGCTACGTGGTCTTAGGAATAGGATTTTGAGCAGGGCTCTCCTCGGGGCTCTCTCTATTTATACTCTTTAGTATGACTAAGTTTGCCATGAAAAGAACCTTTTTATGTGAATTTTAATTGAGATATGTTCAGAAATTTAACTCTTTTGAAAATCTTGGTGGCTCCGAAAAGGTACAGGCTTAAAGCCTTTGGAAGATGATGATGACGTGCAGGCAGCTGGATCAACCAATCGGACCGGACAATCCCATATTCTTCGGTTCAATGGTTGGGCACTCGCAAGAGTCTAGGCTGGTAAACGGCTGGACAATGCGTACCATTGATATTTCGCGTATCTGCAGGTATAAAATAGACCCCACTAGCGGTCCTTAGCCTCTTGTCCAGTAACTCCTATCCCTACCTCCCCGCGGTGCCGGCTGGGGTACGAGTAACCATAGGGAAGATCGGGTAACCAACCCTGGTGGGACCTTGGCGTCTGTTCTCCATGTTAGGAATTGTATGGGAATTTACAGAGCGAAAATAAAAAAAAAACACGCGTTTGTTTTGGTTCGTTTGATAGGACTGAATGATGCACGTTTATTTAAGAGTAGCAAATATAGGGTAAAAACACGGCTGAGCAAATTCTTAAGTTACACTAGTCAACACTTCCCTTTAACTAAGAATTTGAGAGATTCCGAACACTGCTTTGAATTGTCCAGGGACCGCCTTTGTCAGCGCGTCTGCCTTCTGGTCACCAGAACGGATGTACTTCAACTGCATAGTGTGGTTCTCCAGCTGCTCTCTGACAAAATGATGTCGCACGTCGATGTGCTTACTTCTAGGCGAGTACCCGATCTCCATCTCCGCTAGGCACATCGCACTACGGTTGTCGCAGTGAATGACAATCGGTTCCTTCTTGCCCAACAACTCCGCACAGAAGCCACGCCACCACAGAGCCTCTTGTGATGCCGCCGACAAGGCCATGTATTCGGCTTCCATCGTAGAAAGCGCAACAGTCGGCTGTTTCCGGCTGCTCCAAGACACCGAGCCGCCTCCAAACTGGAACAAATATCCTGTGACCGAGCGCCTCGAGTCAGGATCGTTTCCCCAGTCCGCATCGCTAAACCCCTCGAGCACTGGATTCGCCATCTTCTGGAAGACCAATCCGAACGATTTGGTACCCTGAAGGTACCGTAGAATGCGCTTGGCCGCTGTCCAATGGGCTTCACCCGGATTACTGCAAAAACTGCTAACTGCATTCACGGTATACGCTATGTCGGGACGAGTGCATTGAGACAAGAACAGTAGTCCACCCACTAGCTCACGGTACGGAACATTCTGCATCCTTGCTTTCTCCTGTTCGGTTTTCGGACTCATTGCTTTTACGAGCCTCTGGCTCACTTCGGCCGGTGTCGATGTCGGATTACAGTCCACCATGTTGTATTTCTGAAGCAGCTCCTCGATGTATCGCTGTTGATCCAGCACGATAGTGCCACCGTTCCTGGTGATCCGCATTCCAAGCACTTGGCGGGCCTCGCCCAAATCCTTCATGCGGAACCTTGCTGACAGTTGACCTTTAACTGCATCGAGCCACTCCGGAGCATTCGAGAACAATAGCAAATCGTCCACATAAACTGCAACTATGATGATTCGCTTCCCATCCGACATCAAATACACACAAGGGTCATAACTGGATCGTCTGAAGCCAATTCTCTTCAGTTCCGTGTCCAACTTCACGTTCCAGGCACGGCTGGCTTGTTTAAGGCCGTACAGAGCCTTTTTTAATCGACAAACCTTTCTTGGATCCTTCTGAACAAACCCCTCAGGTTGCTCCATGAATATCTCTTCATCGGACAGTTCCCCTTGCAAAAAGGCAGTGACTGCATCCATCTGATGAATCTGCAAGTCTAGCTGCGCTGCCATGCCCATCAGATATCGGATACTGGCATATCTGACAACGGGAGAGTAGGTCTCGTTGTAATCGATGCCCTTCACTTGCAAAAACCCCTTGATTACGACACGAGCTTTGTGTCGATCCAGCGGTCCGTCAGAGTTCATCTTCTTCTTCAGTACCCACTTACACTTTAGGGCCTTGCGTCCTGGTGGTAGGTCGGTCAGCTCCCAGGTGTTATTCGACATCAGCGCCTCGAACTCGGCTTCCATAGCACGCTGCCACAACTGCTTCTCATCGGACTCCATCGCTTCTTGGAAAGACTGCGGCTCCTTCGATGATTCCTGAGACACGGATATCCTTTTAGGAATAACACTGTACGTCATATCATAATCTTGATACTTGCCTGGGATATTGCGCTCCCGTTCACTGCGCCTGATTGCGAGAGGATCTACAGATTGTGAAGGGAGCGCGACGGTTTCTGCTGAGGTTGGTTCTAGAGATTCGGTTGCACTGACATACAACGGTCCGGGGCCATCGTCGTCGTCGGCTTCTGCAACATCTTCCGGCTGACTGCTATCTTCGTCGCTGGCTTCTGAAGTTTCTTCCGTTTGATCAACTCCCCCTGCGCCTGATTCGTCACCAAAAATAATTTCGTTCGTCATCGTTCGACTTTTCGGCAACACTGCGTCCTGAGATTCCACCGAACGCTGTTCCTCCTCGCTGAGAAAAACTACATCACGAACGACTTTCACCGTTTTCGTCTTTGGCAGGTACACTCGATATCCTTTCGACTGATATGCAAAGCCAACGAAGATTCCCGGTTCGGACTTGGCATCCCACTTACGCCTGCGTTGCTTGGGAATTTAGCACCACAGACAAACAGACGTAACTCTTTGACAAAGTTTTTCTTGAAAACATAGTATCTCAAAACACAGGACCTCAGTACCGACATCTCTCGGGCTTCTCGCGGAAAACAAGCTTGCTCGCTAACTCGCAAACAATATTGCATAAAAGTTCTACAGAATGTATAGAAACGTCAAAGTGATCCGATGCCAGCGCTGCGGCGAGTAGTTCGCGGAACTGATAATATTCAAATCAACCGTTAATTGTGTGAACGAAGATACACAATGAAGTCATCACCTTTGCACCAAAAACCCTTAGTTCCGACAAATCTGGTCGCTTTCCAGTGAAACGCTCCTTCGGCGTCACCGGAACACCTTTAGTCGGTGATCGGTTAACCAGGAAAGTCGCCATCGCCGTAGCTTCCGCCCAGAAGCTCTTATCCAGGTCTGCATCCAGCAACAAACAACGAGCTTTCTCCACAACGGTCCTGTTCATGCGCTCCGCTAGCCCATTCTGCTCCGGATTATACGGTACTGTCATTTCGTGACGAATACCGCAGCTGCGCAGGAACCGTTTCATGCCGGTGTTCACATATTCGGTGCCATTATCGGTTCGAAGTCCTTTGATCCTTTTTCCGGTCTGATTCTCCATCAATGCTTTGTACTCTTTGAAGCATTCGAGTACCTCTGTTTTCGATTGCAGAAAATACACGACCAACTTGCGACTCGCATCGTCGATGAACGACAGGAAATATTTACTTCCGCCGATCGATTCCTCCTCCATCGGACCGCAGCTCCAGCACCTCGGTCGCACGAGTGCCATCGTTGTTGAACGGCTGTCGAAAGTGCTTCCCTTCCAAGCAGGTGACACAAGCAGGAATCTTGGCGTTACCGAAATCAATCCCATTGGCCAACCTTCGGAGCTTCATCAAACTCTGCTCGTTTAGATGCCCCATTCTCCGATGCCACAGTATGATGTCATCCTTCGACTTCGCAGCGCACGACATTTGCTTGTTGGTCAAACACAGCTTGTACAGACCACTTGTCTCCTGACCAACGGCAACCAACTCGCCGCTATTGGACCGCACCTCGCACGTTTCCTTCGTGAACTGAACGCTGTAGCCCTTACTGCATATCCTGCTGACCGAAAGAAGGTTGATCGCTATATCCGGAACGCACAATACATCGGACATCGTCAAGTCGCAGGACTCTTCTCCAATGTCTGCCTCTAGCTCCACACTCCCGGTAGCAACTACGGACAGTTCAGCGTCGTTGGCTACACTCACGCGCTGTGACGTTTCCTGCACGTTCAGCAAAAACGCCTTACTACTGCACATGTGCGATGTAGCTCCTGAATCGAAGAACCAGTCCGATTCACTTTTCCTCGGGTTCTCAAAGGTGGTCATCGCTGCGTTCCTTTTACCGGATTTCTCCTTCTTGTCCTTCCATTCGGTCCTTTCTGCTGACACTCCGAAGCAAAGTGACCAAATTGCTTGCACCTGTAGCACTGGATCTACGATTTGTCAGTCTTCTTCTTGCTACCAGCCGCCTTTTTCTTGCTGTAGAAAGCCTCTTCCTTGCTGCCTCCCGCCGAAATGCCGCCGATTTTCACGTCCTGGAGGATTGTCGCTTTCACTGCATCCGCTGTAATACGCGTTCCCGATGCTTCCAAGCCCATAATCATCGGCTCGTATGACTCTGGCAAGCCCATCAACAGCAGACACGCCAGCCAAGTGTCATCGACCGCAAAAACAACTTCCGTCAACTTGTGGCTGGTCGTCATGAGCTCATTCACATATTCCTCCACCGACGAGCACTCCGTCAATCGAATACCTGTCAACATCCGCAGCAATCCTATTCGTCGCGTCATTCCGTCATCCCGAAAAGCATCCTGCAGGTTCTTCCATGCTTGCTTCGCCGTTTTGGCACTCTGCACCAGGCTGTAATTAATTGGTTCTATGCTGAGGCATATCGTCGCCAATCCTCGCAATGAAACTGCGTCCTCCGGATCCTGCTCTTACCGTGTTACTGCGTCCCATGTGCCTTCCCGGATCATCAGCATCTTGGTGGCAAATACCCACGTCGAGTAGTTTTCTCGGCCACGCAACCTGTCCACTGCTGGCAGCGAAATACTGCCTCCTACTGCACCTGTTCTTCCTTCCACCTGGCTCCCGGATGTGCCTCCACCGTTGCCACCGCCGTTTCCTCCGCCTGTCGACATTCCAAAACTTGGAACTCGCGGACAAAACTCGAATTCGAAACTCGCGAAAAACTACAAAAACTACTAACAAAAACGTAGCTGCGCAATAAATTTTTCCGCTTGCTGGGGCCCATAACCTACGGGAATTTGCAGAGCAAAAAAAAACACGCGTTTGTTTTGGTTCGTTTCATAGGACTGAATGATGCACGTTTATTAAAGAGTAGCAAATATAGGGTAAAAACACGGCTGAGCAAATTCTTAAGTTACACTAGTCAACACTGATCAACGTCCTGGTGCCAGCGTGGGACTCTAAACAGTGCTGTGCACGATGATCCCCCGGCGAGACAATGGGGGTTGGTGCAAGCCCTACAAGCCAGCCGTATAAAAATAAAAGTACAGGAAGCAAGCAATGTAAATACGGACCGGAACAATCGGCATAGACCCAAGCAACGGAAACGGACTAACGATTAGAAACTCGGAACATGGAACTGCAAGTCTCTCAATTTCTTATGAAGTACCCGCATTCTTTCCGATTTATTGAGGGTCCGCAAGTTCGACATCGTAGCACTGCAGGAGGTTTGCTGGAAGGGATCTTCGGTACATACGTATTGGGATGGTTATACCAGATCTACCAGAGTTGCGGCAATACACAGGAGCTGGGTACAGCTTTCATCGTGATGGGCGAAATGCAGAAGCGCGTGATTGGCTGGTGGCCAATCGATAGCAGAATGTGCAAGTTGAGGATTAAAGGCCGTTTCTTCAAAGCTCTCAGTTAGCAAGTGACGATGACGATAAAGACGCTTTTTACGCGCAACTGGAACGGGAATACGACAGCTGCCCAAGCCATGACGTCAAAATCGTCATCGGTGATCTTAACGCTCATGTCGGCCAGGAGGAGGAATTCAGACCGGTTATAGGAAAGTTCAGCGCTCACCAGCTAACGAACGCCAACGGCCTTAGACTCATCGATTTCGCCGCCTCTAAGAACATGGCCATACGTAGTACCTACTTCCACCATATCCTTCCACCTGAAGATCACCACAGCAGACAGAATTGCAAATCGACCACATTTTGATCGACGGAAGGCACTTCTCGCGGCGCAAATCTCGATTCGGACTACTACCTTCTAATGGTTAAGGTGCACCAAAAACTTTCCGTTGCCAACAACATTCGGTATCGACGCTCGACACGGTACAATCTGGAGCGACTGACGCTGCCCGAAGTCGCAACTGATTACGCGCAATGCTTCGACGCAGCGTTGCCGGATGAAAGAGAACTCACCGAATCCCCTCTTGAGAACTGCTGGAGCAACGTGAAGGCAGCCATTAACAGCGCTGCTGAAGGCGCCGTTGGGTTCGTGGAGCGGAATCGACGGAACGATTGGTTCGACGAAGAGTGTCAGACGGTTTTGGACGAGAAGAACACAGCGCGGGCGGCGATGCTGCAGCAAGGAACCCGTCATAATGTGGAGCGATATAAACAGAAGCGAAGACAGCAAACCCATCTTTTCCGGGATAAGAACCGCCGCCTGGAAGAGCTGGAGTGCGAAGAAATGGAGCAGCTGTTGTAACCCTCGTCTAGGGTGACAATTAATAACCCACCCTTTTAACGTGTTTGCCACGAACGTGTGCCTTGTCTGTTATGATTTGTTTTTGTTTTGGTTGCACGCTCGGCAACATACTCACCACTGCTTTATTTGTAAATATTTTTAGATTTTATTCGTTTAGGCATGTTTTTAGGAATAGAATATAATGTAAAAATTATCGTTTTAAATTGGGTTCTTTAATTTTGAAAAATGTATCGTTTTTTATACATCATCTGAAAGATCGCGTCTAGAATAAAGTTAGATCCCGTTTCTCCTCCCGCTGCAAAAGAAGGCGAAAAACATAAGCAGCAGAACATTCGAGCGCGGTTGCAGGAGAACGATGGCGGTTATTGATGGTCGGTGATTGTCAGCTAGTACGGAGAAAAAGAAAGTTACGAGCCACGGTAGAAAATCGACGCGTAAGTAAAAACGAGAGTTGGAGTACCGTTTTCGTGGCGTGTGACCGCTGGAGGGATAATCCCCAGCATCGTCGCGTGGAAGTGACGTCGTTTCCTCGAAAAGTGCCGTGGTTCGTGAGCTGCATTAGTGAAGGGTGTCGGATTGCCGCCAAGGGAAGCTAAACGTAAGGGATTTTTCCGCTTTCCGGCTAAACCCCAAGGATCCCCGAACACCCATCATCCTCACTGTGGTGGCTCAGCCAGTAGAGCCAGTCTCGCCACCGCAGTTAAGAGCCAAGGAGGGACGAAGCAGGCCGAACCGAAGGAGCGTTCACCTGGGTAGTACCATCTACGGCGAGTAGTTGGTCCGGTGATTCGTCACCATCGTCGCCGGGAGGGTTCCGATAAAGGAGCCTTGCTCATCCCCCCGCTAAAAGCAAAGGACCGCTGCTAGGCAGCTGAAAGTGTTGAAGGAGAAACGCTCGGCACAGACCGTGTCTGGAGCCGACGTGAAGCAGTACGAAAAGCAACCGCCGCCGCTATCGTCGAATGACCCCACCGAGTGACATCGAGGACAACGAGAAGAAAAGGAAAAGGTTAGAGAATAATAGACGTCTTAAATTGCAAATTTCTTTCTCTTTTTGTTCATCAATCCATCCAAATCCGAACGTCGATGGGGGAAGTACTCTGCTCGTAGCCGCCCCGCCGGGGTAAATCGGGTCAGCTACACACTTAGATTTTTTCGCCGAGATGGGCACCACCGAGCAGGTCGGCATATTATTTTGCTGGATCTCAGTGATAAACTTGCCGAGATTCAGCTAACAAACGGGAATTTTGCCGAGATCTCAGCTATCAAACATATTTTTTGCTGAATTTCCAGCAAAATAAAATGCCGAGCTGCTCGGTGGTGCCCATCTCGGCAAAAAAATCTAAGTGTGATAGGCTGGCAGGTAAGCCGCAACTTACACTGTATCGTTCTCAAGAAATACGCAAGTTCTACAAGAAACTGAACGCATCCCACCAAGGCTTTCGCGAGCCGAAATGTGTCGGGATAAGGAAGGGGGTATCTTAACGGACGAACGTGAGGTGATTGAAGGTGAAGTTAAGGATGGTATCCGATAGCTTAAGAACAACAAAGCAGCTGGGAAAGATGGTATCTGAGCGGAACTTATCAAAATTGGCCCGGATAAGTTGGCCACTTGTCTGCACCAACTGATAGTCAGGATCTGGGATACAGAACAGCTACCGGAGGAGTGAAAAGAGGGAGTAATATCAACAATCAATACGAAACTAACGATTTTAAATTGGCTCACCACTTTAGTAGCCTATTGGTCCCAAGCAAACGATTAACGTACCCTATTCTAGTTGAAATTCTATTACTACACTATGTTTGTTTTGATTCGCTATGAAAGTTTGACAGATAACATCAGGGGTGTGTGGATTCATGCAGAACATGCAGGGGTGAGTGAAATAGCTTGGGACTGCTTGGGACCGTTGTTCTGGTACTGAGTGAGCCAAAAATAATAATGATTTTCTTCGGGACCCAGTGGTCTTAGAGTTACCTCTATGGTAATATGCCCAGTATATAAAAAAATGCGACAAACTAGAATGTGAGAACTATCGTGCGATCACTATTCTTAACGCGGCTTACAAAGTGTTTTCCCAGATCATCTTTCGCCGTTTATCGCCGCTAGCAAGCAGATATGTGGGAAGTTATCAAGCCGGTTTTGTGGACGGGCGATCGACAACGGACCAAATCTTTACGTTGCGGCAGATCAAAAGTGTCGTGAATTTCAAGTCCCTACGCACCACCTCGATTCATCGATTTCAAGGCCGCTTATGATATGGAATGGACGAGAACGGTTTTTCCGGGAAGCTGACTAGACTGATCAGGGCTACGATGGATGGTGCACAGTGCTGCGTGAAGATATCGGGTGCATTATCGGACTCGTTTGAAACTCGCAAAGGACTTTGACAAGACGATGGTCTTTCCTGCCTCCTGTTCACCATTGCGCTAGAAGGTGTTATGAAACGTGTGGGCTTTAAGACATGCGGGGCACGATCCTCAATAAGTCCAGCCACTTCATCTGCTTCGCTGACGACGTGGACATTGTCGCAAGAACGTTTCCGGCCGTGGCGGCGCAATACACCAGGCTGAAACGTGAAGCAGAGAAGGTTGGGTTAAAGGTGAATACGTTGAAGACAAAGTATCTGTTAGCTGGAGGAACCGAGCGGGATAGGGCTCGCGTAGGCAGAAGCTTGACAATCGACGGCGATGATTTCGAGGTGGTGGATGAATTTGTGTACCTCGGATCATTGGTGACGTCGGATAACAACTGCAGTAGAGAAGTTCGTTGGCGTAATATTGTCGGAAGTCTTGAGGTCTGATAAACTTCACCTCCGTACTAAATGTACTATGTACAAGACGCTGATAAGACCGGTAGTTCTGTACGGGCACGAGACATGGACGATGCTCGAGGAGGACCTGCAAGCACTGGGTGTATTCGAACGACGAGTGCTTAGGACCATCTTTGGCGGGGTATGCGAGAACGGTGTATGGAGGCGAAGGATGAACCACGAGCTGGCGCAACTCTATGGCGAACCCTGTATCCAGAAAGTTGCGAAAGCTGGACGGGTACGATGGGCGGGGCACGTTTTAAGAATGCCGGGCAACAATCCCGCAAACATGGTGTTTGCCTCGAATCCGGCCGGTACAAGACGAAGCGAGCAAGGTGGTTAGACCAAGTGGAGCAGGATCTTGGAAGTGTGGGACGGTCAAGAAATTGGAGACAAGCAGCCACGGACCGTGTGAATTGGCGGAACATTGTGATGCAGGTGCAATCCTGAGGGATGTCGGACCAGGATAAGTAAGCAAGTAAGTAAGAGTCTCGGCCCGTCTGCTGCTGGACAGGGGTTGAGCTGGTATCTGCGACAGGTTGGAAGACCGCAGAATATCAGTTTCCACCCAGCTTAAGCGCCTCCCCTTTTTAGTTTTTCTCGTTAAACTCCTTCTATCAACAAGTTGGTAAATCTTAGCCTTTAGCAGAAAGACGCTTAACACTTTTTTCGGCGAATTTATGATCCTTTTTCGCGTCATGGTTCTTCTCTATGCCTATTCAGATAAATTAGTACTTTTAGGGGAAATGGCTCTAATGTTGGCCTATGGATCTAAGATTGGGCCCATCGCTAAAAATCTGCTATTTATCAATTTTATCTAAATGAACACGTCATTGGGACGGTACTAATGGATATTTTTGGTCGCTATTGAAAACTTAGTCTATTGCTGAATTTCTGTATGGGACCAAATTAATAAATCTCTATTGCGCTAAATCAAACGAGTAGAAATAAGAAGGGATGTCGGTTACGCGCTCGAATAATGGAAAATTTGATAAATATTTAATCAAATAGCTAATGCTAGTTTTCATTGTTATGACGACGACTGAATTAAGGGGCCTAGAAGCAGAGGGGTGAAAGTCAATTATCTTCATCGATTTCCTCTTTTGATGACCATGGCTTCACTAACCTATTTCGCACTAATTCTGCTATGCTCTTCTATCACCCAGATCAACAAACGTATCAATGAATGTGTTTTCCGTCGAACTACCCAAGTAACAATCCAAGCTGAGCAGTAAGAACAGAAGTGATTGTTGGTTGATTTAAGATGTACACAGCCTATTAACAGCAGGCTGAATATAATATATATAATATATATTATAGTTGATTAGTAGTGCATGAAGCTAATTGTATCCCCATAATTCATCCTCAATAAGTTAGCTGATCTAAAGATTGAACAAGCCTTACTATAGCTTAACACTACTCCACAAATCAGCAATGCACTACACATATTTTGATAGCCTAATTGGTGAAATGTAGTCAGGGGTAGGTCACTCCGCACACCAATCTTGGGTCATCTTTTTAGTCAGTGTGCCGCAAGTGTACGGCAGGTGTACCGATTGTGCCGGTCATAGTCATAGAGCAAGCTGCGATCGTTTGTAAAATACCTATCCAGGCAACACGGTATTTCTAACACCTTGAATGTTTTGGTTTGAAATCGCATGGATAAATCGGATTAAGGATGACGCGGGAAGTGGTGGATGTGCGAATTTTTGGTTCGTTAAAAATTTCGGCAAAAGTATAGAATTCCGAATGCTTGGTAATTATAAATGTTATTCAATTGTCAAATTTTACCGAGACATGGGTACTTGTATGCCTTTGGCCTACCTTATCTCAGTCGGTACAGGCGCAGCTACAAAGCAAGACCATGCTGGAGGTGGCTGGGTTCAATTCCCGGTCCGGTCTAGGAATTTTTCGGGTTGGAAAATTTCTCGACTTCCCTGGGCATAGAAGTATGATTGTACTTGCCTCACAATTATACCAATGCAAAAATGGTACAGGCATCGAAAGCTCTCAATTAATAACTGTTGAAGTGCATCTAGAACACTAAGTTGAGAGCACGCAATAAGCTAATATGCGATATGCGAAGAAGAAGAAGAAGAAAAATGCCTTTGGCAAACCGTTCATGGAAAGATTTAGCTTTTGCCGACTTTCGTCGAAATTTCAACTCAAATTAATTGGATTATTCAGATCAGCAATAATAATAACAATACCAAATTAGTGAAAATTAGGTAAACAAGTCTTTATTCAAGATCACTCTTCGAATGATCTTAAAAACTTTTCACCAGTCGTAGACATTTTATCAACAGAAAAAATAATTGATCTGAAGATATTAAAAAAAAAACTGTTTACCACTCGGCGCACATGCAGCCCCGAAAACGTCAAAAATCTTGCAGAATACGCTGAACGCATGGACGATGACCACCTAGCGGTATATTGATACTGTTCCATGAAATAAAACATTCTCCCTTTGACGTCTAGAATAATGTTCGTCTTCACAACATCTGCAGTTAACTCGATACCCGATTCTTGAAGACCCATGGATTAAAGTACTCGGGTAACCCTTCCAACTATTGGTCATTGACTTTGAATTCCATTTCGCACAAATCGCTCGTCGTCGTCACCAACTGATCCACGTAATCTTCAACGGTTTTGCATTCGTCCGGTTTGATTGAAGTTAATTTGTCCAGGAGACCAAACCGTCGGACCAGCCCGTTATCCTGGAAAGCTGCCCGTAGCTTGTTCCATGCTTCCTCGGCTGTTTCAACATTCTTGATCAGGCTGAAATCGTGCTTCTCTAAGCTCAAACAATCAGGACCATTTTCATTGAAAGTGCCCACGATGCATAATTCTACCTTTCTTTGAGCTTCTCCATACCCGGTAGACTTACTGCGTTTCCGAAGGTCCAAACAGCAGTTTTTGGCCGCACACCGCCTCCACTGGTAGCTGCGCCATCGCCCTCGCCGGTCGTCGTCGCCAGTGTTTCTTCCGCCTTGAGAACTGTCAAATTTTCGTCAGAGCGGCTCTCTAACGCTGTAACGAGCCCACCGTAGGAATCGGGCAAACTGCGAAGCATCATCGCAATTTTCTTCGGTTGTTCCAGCTTCAAATCGGCGTTCTCCAGCCGACTGAAAAGTTCCTCAACCTCGAACAAGTGGGCTTCCATGTCTCCGCCTTCCAGAAGGTTCAAATTACACAGCTTCCGGAGAAGACTCACTCGAGAGGTGACTGTCACCTTTTCATGATAATCACGAAGCGCTTTCAAAAATCTTTCGCGTTATCCGCACCCTTCACGAGGCTATACTGACTGTCCAATTGTAGCCCTTGCCTTTTTGTCATCCTTTGACCACTGAGGTGTCTCGGGCTCCGGCTTTGGCTCATCGACGACATACCAAAGCTCTTCGCGGATCAGGAGCATCTCCATTCTAAACTTCCATGACTACCAGTTTCGGTTGTTGAGTTTTGAAATTTGCTCAACGCTTCCATCTCACACACGAGCAGCGTTGCCAGGTCATTTTCAGAAAAATCTGGACCAGCTAAAATATAAAATCTGGAAAAATCTGGAATGCTCCAAAAAATCCTATTTTTAACATAATGCTATTGAAATCAAAGTGATGTGCCAATCTCCCGTAAAAATAGGTCAGTATGATCATCTGGCATTCATTTAGAGTGCTAGAATGGTTATACATTACATGTTTAAATAAATTAAATAAAGCAAATAACTTGTTAGCATTGCTAAAATCATCCAAAAGTTGAAAAGTATTGACGGGGTATGCCCAAAAAGTTCAAATATCCATTATGCACTATTTAAAAAATTGTGTTAAATGTACAACACACAGCACCCAGCAGACCAGTAGGCAATTTTATTTTGAAGCAAAATTCACCGGGCTGAAGTGGGAATCAAAGTCTAACATCGTGGAACTCACACACAGTTTTCCTAAACTACGGGTAACTCCACTATTCACATGACCATTATGCCAAAGAATAATGTTACTATATTACTAAAATGAAAGTCTGATAGCTTCATTTTTAAAGTCTCAGGATCTTGCAATGATTCTAAATACCGGATTTATATTTTTCCTGCGTCCCAGATCATGAATTTTTTTGTTAGTCTGAATTTACTTGGAACTCTCTAAGTTCAAGTTCTTGGAAGTTCAATTCAAATCATCCTAGAATTCCATCATATTTCTTTTCTATATTCTCCTAAAATAATCTTGAAAATATCTAAACTTTTCCAATAACATTCTAAGAGTTCTTAGCATTACCTCTTGTAATCTCTTATAAATCACTCTCCATTTCCACAACTCCCTCAAATTGGTAATTATTCTCAAGAAGTGGCTCAATTTTGTGTCCATTTTTCTCTATGAAATTCTTAAAATATGTTTTCAGAATGACCGTCACACTCTTCTCAGACTTATCCGATAATTCCCTTTAAACTGCTTTGTAGGTAAGGTCAGAATTGTTTTGAAATCCTTTTCAGTATTATCTAAGTACTCAAATACTTTGCCAAAATGATGTTGAAAGTCTCCCAGAAATTGCGTTTAAAATTCTATTAAAATTAATCTCCATGGATTTTCATTCAAATTATTCTCACAGACAGAATTCCATTGAAATTATTCTCACGATTCGTATCAGCATACTCCTTAAGTTTCATCATAAGAATTTTCTATGATTTCTCCTCCGGATTGTATTTCCTTTATTGACAAAATCTCCATGCAATTGTCATCAGAGTTGACAAGACAATTGACACCGTGTTCAAGCAGAGGATGCACAGACTGAATATTTAACACTAGACAACGGACAACACACCACACCCATTAGACCAGTAGGGAAATTTTTAGGTTGCCAAGATTTGCACCGGCTGGAGCGGGAATCGAACCCTCACTTCGTGGAACTCACAATACGCCTGAACGACGGGTGACGTAGCACGACCACGAAGCCCAAAAATATGGATGTAATTCTACTCAGAAGTAGCTTGAAATTCTCCATTGATTTCACAAAGAATTCGCCTCACACTTAACTGTGAACTATTTTCAGAATTACCTTAAAATCCCAATTGATGGCCTTTGAAAATTAAAGTAGCAAGTTTGGATTTTTATTTTTTTATTAGAGGGTAAAATCAATTGCAATGATATTTTTAATGCAACATGTTTAAAAAATCTGGGAAAATCTGGAACATATTAAAAAAATCTGGAAATATACGTGGTCTGTCTGTGTATCTGGCAAGACGACTAAAAGTCTGGAAAATCCAGATAAATCTGGAATACTGGCAACGCTGCACACGAGACACTCTTTTTCGGTCCGGCAAAGCACACGCACACTAATGCACTCGCCGAAGACGAGTCGAATCACGCACAAATTTTGCACCGGGAAAATCGACAAAAACACTGTGCGACCAGAGGCAGGTTACGAAGCGGAATCACGTCGTTCGGAGGAATAAAGCAACAAGAAAAACACGGAACAATGGGAGACGATTAAAAAGCACGCGGCGTCGTTGCGAAGCGTTTATTGACATTATTAAAGTTCAAAGAGTATCGAAAACAAGGTAGCATTTAGTAGTGCGCGATTGCGCGCTAGATACGGTGAATGATAGAGGGGTGCACCGTTGTATCGCCTAACACTATCTTCGGTCCCAAGCTAATCGATTCACCCCTCGAAACATAGGGAAATCCACTAACCCCTCATTTTATCTGTCAAACTTTCATAGCGAATCAAAACAAACACTGTGCAGTACTAGAATTTTGACCAATAGGCTAGTCAAGTAGTGACCCCATTTAAAATCGTTAGTTTCGAATTGATTGTTGGTGTCACCATGCATTTCCTAAACAATTTTTAAACACAAATTAGGCAATTTTTTTTTTTTTTTCGAAAAAACTTTCAAGTGCTTGTAAACAGTTCCAATGAATTGTCAAAAAGTTCAACCGTTCGCAGTTTCATCCAGCGGCAAGTTGTCGAGCCATGGGAACGGGATCGCTTCGACGAGTATCAGAGGACGTGCGGGTACGTATAACTTACCGGGTCTGGAGTCAGGCGGATCGAGTTCTTCTACCACATCAAGCCGGATGTTTCCTTTTTGTTGTTGCTTTGCTTGAAAGCAGCTTTTCGACTTCGCACCTCCATATGTTAATGTGCTGCGAAAAGTGAGAAAGCAAATGACAGTGTTCTTGCTCACTGAGCAATGTTAGTTACTCGAGGTGCATCAAAAACAACTCAGATTACTCATGATTAGGAGCTGTCTTGTCACTGATCAAAATTTGACAGGAGAGCGGGGCATTGTTTACTAAAAATGAACACGTTCATGAATAAAGAATAATGAACATTTGGTGCGTAAATATTTTGCTCCGCTCTCCTGTCAAATTTTCGCCAATGCACAAGCTAAAATAATGTTCAGTGTCAACATTTCAAAGGGGCGTAATTTCTTTCGTAAACAATGGCTTAAGCCGACAATATCTCGCAAATAAATGCTCACCCCTCCAAATTAATAATGCTAGCTGGTAGATGAAACATTCCTCTGCCTGTTAATGTAATCAATTTTCATGAGTGAGCTTTTTTCCGCGAGAAATCAACGGCTAAATCCATTGTTTACCAATGCAATTACGCCCCTTTGAAATGTTGGCACTGAATTCATATGTGTACTCGTGCGCGGAATTTGATGATTGAACACTACCACCATCTGATGCACGTTTGACCTTCCACAGTCCCTAAGGAAGGAGGTGGTGCAACCCGGATGGTAGACCTATCCCACAAATGGTTTGGATGATACTGGTTATTGAAAATATTCACACCATCATGTCTGTATGTCTGTGGTAGAACATTCGAGAAAGTCGTTTTGGTCCAGCAAAGTAGGCCCATCCGTCCGTAATTGATGTCAAGTGACTGATCATCCCCTCAGGCTACTGCGCGCGCACGGTAAGAACAGGGTAAGAGCGGGTTTGTGTTTCGAGAGAAGTGCGGAAGAACGAGTAGAAGGATGACGGTGCAGAATCGAGCCAGATCCTACGTCAGCTTTTGCTAATTGTCCTCCCCAACTGTGACGAATATATCGGTAAATGATCGTCAATGGACCGAACACTTGAACCTAATTATGACGGTAAATAATCTCTAATGAGGTACGTAAATTTCAGGTGAATGATTTAACGTAATCAATAAATTTCTCATTTCAAGGTGAAAAATAAGACATAGGGTTAATGTTCCTAATAGTGAGCCCATACATAAATTTCGTGGGAAATTTCACGTTCTTCTTCTTCTTTTTAACATTTCAACATTTATTGCGTATCGCATATTAGCTTATTGCGTGCTCTCAACTTAGTGTTCTAGATGCACTCCCACAGTTATTAATTGAGAGCTTTCGATGCCTGTACCATTTTGCTTTGGTATAATTGTGTGACAAGTCCACATTCTCGGACAAGTGCTCGCTCGATACAGACGTACATCTCGTTTTGCTCCCGAAGAATATTGCAAACAATAGCCCTCAGTGGCTATTGTTTTTTCTTTTTTCTATTTAATTTTGTAATAGCGGAATCTTTCTTTCGGGAAAGAGTTAACAAGCAAAATGGCTAACAGTGTAAGGAAAAATACAGTGAAACTAGTTTTCGGTCCTAACAGCAAAGTACCGTCGCATTTGGAAGTGCTGAAGTTCTCAATCGGAAATCTTAAACTAACGGCAGCGGACATCCATTCCATTTACAAGGAGGAAAATGGCGGGCAATTTTATGTGAAGCTTATGGACGAACCAATTTTCTCCGCATTCATCGCGGACTCCGACGAACAGTACACCTTCAAATACGATGACGGATCACAGACCAAAGTGCAAGTAGATCAAGCTTGCCGTATCTTCCGGTACGTACGTATCTTCAACCTACCACCTGAAATAGAGGACCGTGAAATCCAGTACGTTCTTGGACAATATGGCACCATACGACAGCATGTAAAGGAACGTTTCCCAAATGAACTCAATGTGAATATCTTTACTGGTGTGCGAGGAGTACACATGGAGATATCGAAAGAGATACCAGCACATCTTTACGTCGGACATTTTCGAGCGCGCATCTTTTATGAAGGTTTAAAGAATAAATGCTTCTATTGTAAGAGTGAGGGTCACGAAAAGTCTAATTGCCCGAAACTTGCCGCTGCCACATCGGGAGATGCTGGTAAAAAAGACAAATCACCGAAGCCGAATGATACAACCCCATTAGGAAGACCCAACAAACCAGTAATCGACACAGCAAAACCAGGCCCGTCAAACATGACAGTACTGACATCGAAACACCGAAATACCAATGCAGCTGTTAACAACCAAATCGTTGGTAGCGGTGATCAAACGTTACCACTACCAGCACAGGATACAACGAAACCCCCCGCCGTCGATCACGTGGCTCCCCTGGACAACAAGGAACCACAACCGAACGCGAACATTACGGTCAACGAGACACAGAACAACTACATGGACGATGAAACCAGTGAACAGAGCAGAGCAGTCATCAAACGCCCGATGAATATATCATCGGAAGGCTCGGATGCCGATGAGATCAAGTCGACTGAGGTAAATCCGAAAGATGGTAAGTGGTCAACGAAAACGAGAAAATCAAAAAGGAACAAAAACTAAGGTATTGCGATCAAACAGTTTTCACCGATGAGTACAAATTTGAATCCTAAGACAACCACGTTTTCAAGAAAAATTGCTTCTATTAACATAAACGCAATCTGCTCTATGTTAAAGAAAAATTTGTTGCGGGATTTTGTTTGGAGCAATGACATAGACATTGTGTTCCTGCAAGAAGTTGCATTTGAAAATTTTAGTTTTTTATCCACTCATACGGCTTTTGTTAACATAAGTGATGATAACAAAGGGACAGCTATATTGGTACGCAGAAACATTGATTTTTCGGACGTGTTACTGAATCCAAATGGAAGAATTAGCTCCATCCGGATCGGTGAAATAAATTTTATTAACATCTACGCCCAGTCTGGCTCTGGTTTTCGCAAACAACGTGACATGCTCTTTACTCAAGATGTTCTTGTTCATCTATCTCAAGATGGTCCCAATGTTATTTTAGGGGATTTTAATTGTATATTATTAAAGAAAGATTCAAACGGAACAGTCAAAAATATCAGTCAGGGGCTCAAACATTTAATTGACAGCCTTGACCTTCGTGATATCGGTAATTTGCTGAATTCTAAAACACATTTCACCTTTTTTAGAGGCGAGTCTATGTCCAGATTGGATAGAATGTATGGACCTAATACTTTTCTAAACGCAGTCAAGAGCTTTGAAACTCTAGCAACTTCCTTTTCTGATCATCACTCTTTGATCATTAAATATGAAACTGATTCCAACTCGAATATCGCCACTTGTGGAAGGGGGTACTGGAAAATAAACCCATCTATCTTGCTTGATGAAGATGTTAAACATGAATTCATCAGGGTTATACGGGAGACCCGACGCAGAAACGTGTACAACGAGAATTTCTATAGATGGTGGACCAACCATCTCAAAGTTAAAGCAAAATCGTTTTATAAAACAAAATCATTTGACCTTAATAAGCACATATCTGATTCCAAAAGTTTTTTGCATGGTTGTCTGAAAGAAATAACAATCAAACAAAATGAAGGCTGCGACGTTTCTCAGGAGTTGAGTTTTGTTAAGTCAAAATTAATGAATATCGAACAATCTCGAATGAAAAATCTTAAACAGAAAATCAATGCTTGTAATGTTTTGGAAGATGAAAAACTAAGCCTTTTTCAAATTTCAAAACATATAAAAAATAAAAATAATTGTCCTATGAAATTAGACATTGATGGCATTTTAACTTCGGAGCCAAAAGCTTTGAAATCAGCTCTTGAAAGTCATTTTAAAACGTTGTATGATGCTGATAACAGTTTCCATCCTGGTGCGGGAAATATTCTCGACTCTATCGATAAAAGACTTTCACCAGAAGACAGTAATAATCTGACAGTCCCAATTAGAATGTCTGAATTAGAATTAGCTCTGAAGCAATCAACGAAGAAGAAAAGCCCTGGGCCTGACGGTTTAACATATGAATTCTATTCTACTTTTTTCGATGAACTTAAGGATGATTTGTTGAAATTGTTCAACGGATATTTAACAGGTTCTTCTCCAGAACCTTCTTTTGCTGAAGGCATAATAACCCTAATACCAAAAAAAGATAAATCTTATAAAATAACCGACAAACGACCAATAAGCATGCTCAATTGCGACTACAAGTTTTTCACAAAAATTTTGTATAATCGCATACAGCCCTTAATTGAGTCTGTAATTGGCCCAGGCCAATCAGCTTGTTTATCTGAAAATTCATGTGCTGCAAACTTGAAAGTTCTGAGAAACATAACAATTAAATCAGAAAACTCTAAGCGTTTCAAAGGTACAATCGTAAGCCTTGATCTCGAAAAGGCTTTCGATCGTGTTAACCATAATTTTCTCTGGCTTACTATGGAAAAGTATGGCTTTCCTGTTCAATTCGTTAATTGCATACGGAACTTATACTGCAAAGCTACATCCAAAGTTTTATTCAACGGTCTTTTGACAAATGATATTCCTATAAAATCGTCAGTTCGTCAAGGTTGCCCTCTCAGCATGGCACTTTTTATTTTGTATATAGAACCTCTAATCAGAAAAATCAGTAACAATATTAAAGGCTGTTTCATAGACAATAACTTTTATAAAGTTATCGCCTATGCAGACGATATTGTTATCTTCATCCGTGACGATGAAGAGTTCGATAAAACTTTAGAAATAATCAATAATTTTAGCCGATACGCTAAAATTAAACTGAATGTCAGGAAATCTTTTTTCATGAGACTGAACAACTGCCGCACAGGTCCTCATCCTTTACAAGAAACTGACTCGCTTTACATTCTAGGCTTAGAAATTTTTAAGAATTACAATGATACCGTTAATGCCAACTACGCAAAGATTATACAGTCTATCAATTTTTTAATTGCAATGCATCAAAATCGTCACATAAACATATTTCAGAAAACTTGGATACTGAACTATGTCATTCTTTCTAAGCTTTGGTATTTGTCTCAAGTATACCCGCCAAACAACTCTCATATAGCAAAGATTAAGACGATATGTAGAAACTTCATTTTTAAAGGTGTAGGAATTTTCAGAGTTTGTTTCAATCAATTATATCTGGATGTATCAAAAGGAGGCCTTGCACTTATTGATGCAGAAAATAAGATGAAATCCTTATTCATCAAAAGCATTCTTCATCGTGATCAGAATGGTAGAAAGGACGATTTCATCATTACGCAAGCGCATAGTCGTTCAATTACTCGAAATGCAAAAGAATGGATTTTTGAAGCTTCAGATGTTGAAAAGATTCTCACTGATCCTTCAAGCAGAATGATATATAATTATCTTTTGAGTAAACAAAACATATCACCAAAAATCGAGAACAAACACCCAGACAAGTCGTGGGATTTTTGTTGGCAAAATCTTAGTTCAAATTTCATAGGTTCAGAAGAAAAGCATTACTTATTCTTAATGCTCAATGAAATTGTTGCAACCAAATCCAAACTGTATGAAAAAAATATTTCAGGAGCTATTGATAGTAAATGTGAAGTTTGTGGAAGAACTGATACCCTGGAACATAGAATCAAATTATGTAAAGACAGTAAAATCATTTGGGATTGGATAACTAGCAGCATAAGGGAAAAACTGAAATTAGCAGTAAATGATCCTGAAGAAATACTTTTTAGAAATATACAGAAAGAACAATATCAAAGTAAAGTTGCCTTGTGGTTGACAACATTAGCAATAAGCTTCAACTTAAAAGATAAACAAAAGAACCTTGAAAACTTCATTAACATAATCCGTGAAAAAAGATGGAACAATAGACAGTGGTACAGATTAAGCTTTAATAGATGGATAAATGTATTGTAGGTTAAGTTTCCCTTCCCTGCCTTAAAGTGTGATCGTGTTTATTTGTATGGATGATAAGGCGTGCGTGGATATGCGTGAACGTGAGTGAGTCTGTGACTAACCCCGAGTACGCCGCGGGTAATCGGTTTCCCAAAGCTAACGGTAGGATTAAGTTAGGATAAGAGAGGCTGAATAACAGAGAAAAGAACAACGGAAAAATGAAAACGAACAAGAATATTGTACATAAATGATTGTATTTGTATTTGATAGCATTTGTTGAATAAAAAAAAAAAAAAAAAAAAAAAATCATACTTCTATGCCCAGGGAAGTCGAGAAATTTTCCAACCCGAAAACTTCCTAGACCGGACCGGGAATTGAACCCAGCCACCTCCAGCATGGTCTTGTTTTGTAACTGCGGCTTTACCGACTGAGCTAAGAGAGGCCCCCGAAAATTCCACGTTCTGTTAAACGTGACTAAAGTTCATGAGTTGTGGTTCTTGATATCATGAAACTGGTCTCAGAACCGAGCTCAAAACCGGGTTAATGGACTGTAAAATGTCAGCATTAAAATAATCTTCAATATTTTAAATCGAGTGAGGAAGTGGAAGGATAACAACGGAAGACTTGATTCAAGTTTTACCCACACCCCAAACTGGAAGCAGACATCAGATCCAATGGACATACTTTCAGCTAAAGAAATCAACGGATCTCCGGTCACCATGAACGCAGCTAACACCACCTTCGAAAACCAGATACGTTCGGGGATCTTTTTTCTTCGAGGTTTCGGTCAGTTTGATGATACATCTCAGCCAATGGCATTGTGTCGGACGACCATTCTGATGATACGGCTCAGCTGCATTAATTAATAATCAACACATTATTCTCGACGAATCCAAGCAATCAGTAGGGATAAGTTTGACAACAACCTGAAAATGACAGCTGCAGCTTTGCATGTGATCCAAGTTCACGATTTCAGGAACGAAAATCGCACTTATGGGTTTCACCAAATCATGATATTATATTGTGTTTTCTGTAGCGTTACGTAATGGTTGGTCGGAACAGGCGTGAACTAAGTTCATGGATTTGGGATTTATTTCATGAAAATTTGATTTACTCGGTCACATTTACGTATGTCATGAATTCAAATAAACTACACTCAAAAAAGTCCACACGTCTGATCGAAGTGTTTAAATTCTCGATTGTTCATATGCACAATCACATTTATTTTGAGTGTATTTCATCATGGTTCAATGTGTTCTACACGTTGATTTCTACACTGATATAACAGCAAAGATTTTATTTATGTGATTTCACACATAGCTTTCATAAAACACCCCACACATAAATTTTATAAATATTAAATACACGATGTGTTATGCATATGCCAAGTATGTGTATCTCAAATAAACGTCATGTTTTGAGGCACATGGCAAAAAAATATGTGTGGTACACATAAAAAATATATACACCCGAACCCGACTGCCTGACCGCGGAAGAGGTGAATTGGAGCGATGGGGCCAAGTAGAACGGGAAGCAAGTGGATTAATTTGCCGATGACGGCAGCTTGGACATCGAGGATCAAGTACAGCATCAATGAGAAAGAGTAAGTTTGGGGATGAATTTTGGAGTTTAAAGTAGATAATTTCGACACCTTTTCTAATTTCAGTTGTAGTCGAACGCTCAGCTTCCGGAATCACCACTCACTATCGAACGCTGCTATAGCCATCATCCGAAGAGTGGAAGGACTACTGACTGCTCTGAACCTGATAGAGGACGAGAGATCGATGACGATGGCAAAGAGAGCCCAATTGGCAAAATTGTCGTCGTCCTCTTCCGGTGTTGAAACAGTATATTAGTAAGAAGGTCGTGACATTATTTTTAATCAGTTACCTGAAGGAGGACTACCAGAACGGAAAGTCATGAATTACTGATTATGAGAATAGCTGTAGTGATGAGAGAAAATATATTAAATAATAATATACATTTCAATTTTTCCCTTAGTTAATAATTTCGGAACATTTTACGCAATATCAATAAACAAAAATACAAATAAATTGACAAATGACATTCATCTGACACAAACTATCATGTGCATGTTTGACCACACATAAAATTTATTGGATCTCGATTGATAACAATTATATGTCTAACACATAAATTTAATTTGTGTAATCACATTGCAAAAAATATTTGTGTGACACATAAACGATATATGAACTATTCTCTCAGTGAGTGTTTCAAACTTTGAAGTGTTGATAATCTTTCTCTATCAATTCAAGTGTATTTCACATTGAATCACACTACTTTTCAAAACAGATAGATTTGAAGTGTTTTGCATTTCAATGCGATGTGAATTGCTTGTTCTGCCAGGTAAACATCGAAAACATGAGTTGCGTCTTCATCCTTATCAAACAACCTCATATAGCAGAACAACGTGCTCAACGACAACGGCGGCAGCACACCCAAACAGTCCAGGATCAATTCCTAAATCAGACCCATTAAAGAAAGGCATGTGTAAGCTCTGCCCTCTGGCAGCGTTGTTTATATATTTGTCGATTCAATTTTGAAGTCGGTAAAGTAGAGCAGAGCTGAGCCAACAAGCTGAGCACATTTCTTCGGGACCTAGTACCCGCATAAACAATAACCATAAGAAGCGCCTAACCACCAATAAGGGATATCATCCCAACTTTATGTGATATGATCGTACTATCTATGATATCGTTAGTGTATGGTACCCGTTGATTAGGGTAGTCTTAGAGTTACCTCTATGATTGTACTATGATGTTCAAAGCTATTGATATCACCATGGAAGGTACATAGACTCAAAGTGTGTCACAATTCGAACCAATAGTGTTTAGGTATGGTTCAAAGCAAAAGATTCACACATGAATTGGATGTGAGCATTTTAACATTTCTACGAATAGCAACCGTTCTCCCGCGCTGCTAAATTTGGTAACGCGCTTCTAACCGAGAAGCCGACTGCTATTTTAGTTACTCGTATGGCAACCCCTGATACGGTAGCTGCGCTATGATGAAGGCTGATAAAATGAGTTTAGCAGCGTACCGTTACGGTTGCTCTGAGGCAACTGCGGCACTCTTGAGGCATACTGAGAAAAAAGTTGACCCAAAATAAGTGTGTAGAAGTAACCACCCCTTGACGCAAACTTAATTATAATTATTTAAATCTCAAAAATGAAAATTTATCCTCAATCTCAATACTCTTCACGCTTTTCCTCGTGAAGCGCTCGTGTTTACTTGCATTACTTGATTGGAACCGCGTTTGAAAAATAGGCCTTTTTAATGCACGACCAACGTAGAGGGCACCACGCGAGTTCGAGAGAAAACGTCAACCAAACCGTTTGTTTACATCAGAAGAAGGATTTTTCAACGCAAATTAATGCATTCTTCATTAAACATCTTGCCAATTTCCATCAGTAATTGTCTTATTTTATGATTTTCCACACATCTGAACTGATTTGCAGCTAAACTGTTCACACACAAGAAATCCGGAAGATCATAACCACTAAGGCACTATTGGAATTTTGCATTTTTCTCAACAACACTGAACACTAACAGAATCCTTGCAAAAATGGTACAGAATTAAATTTTTCAACTATAGATCAAGTTTTCGAGCATCTCAGATGAATCAATTTATCAGAAAAAGTGAAAAAGTGTTCCGCTTCCAATGTCTCACGGCAAAAATTTCTGCTCGCAAACACTCTTTTTGACGTTCTCATATTCACCACCAGAGGTTGAATCGATCGCTTAGTTTCTATTGAAAAGGCGTATAAGAATTCGAGTTATGTTTGACATAAAACTTACTAATTTTATGTCAAACTTAACTCAAATTCTTATTCGGACATCATAACATTAAAATGCACATTAATTTTCAAAAATGTATCGTTTATCATACATCATCTGAATGAGCTTCGTTTTCTGAGTACAACCATAGACTTTACCGCAAAGACCAGGGATTTCCGAAGAAACATTCTCATGCTTTTGGCTCACGAAGTACCAGACCACAGACAAACAGACGTAATTCTTCATTCTGGAACATCGTTCACGCATTTAGCGATTGATTTGCATATTATCATTTCCGCGAATTGCTCACCTGTTGCTGGCATCGGATCACTTGGATCATCTAAGTATTCTGTTTACCTTGAATGCAACATTGTTAGAGACTTAGCGACAAGTTTGTTTTCCTCGAGAAACTCGAGAGATGTCGTTACTGACGTACAATGTTTTCAAGAAAAACTTTTTCAAAGAGTTCCGCTTTTTGTGTAATTGAAAATTCAAAGTGGAAGTGCATGTAAAGCATACGTGGCGGCCATTTGTGGACTCTACAAGGAATCTCCTTACAGCATAGCAGCAAACAGTTTAAATCACAAACGAAGTGACAGACGGAGCGGCTCGAAAACTTTGGTGACTAACCTGCTATTGCAATTTTTCAGTGTACCACATGGCAACACCACTACTACTGGATTGTACCACATGGCAACACTACTACTAGATTGAACTAGCATTTTCACCAAATGAATTAGAATGTTTTGGTTCTATCTCTTTCACTCTACTCAAAACTGAAATGCATAAAAAAATAACAAAATGATACGCACTCTTTGCACACTGTCAAAGAATCATTGTACACAAAATCAACTTTGTTCAAATCAAAACAAAAAAACTAACCCATCTGGTGGATGATGGCACAAGCTTCCGAGAAAATTCTATTACAGTGAACCACATTATTTAAATGGATTTCTTCGCCAGTTAGTCGTCTGTCACTTCGTTTGTGGTTTAAAAATTTGGCCAAAAGTTCCTGTTTACCGATTTTTGTCAATTTTCAAGTGTTAATGGTTTTAAATATTCCAAAAGTTTGTATTTTCTATGACCTTTAAAAAAAAAAATATATATATATATATATATATATATATATATATATCCGAGTTTTTTTTACCTAGGACTACGTCTGTGATTTCGGTATGGGGGTACACTTTGTGAAACCAAAAATGGAACATGTAACAAAATTATGAAATATTTTGATCGTTAATAACTCAGCAGCCCCTGGACCAATTTCAATAATTTTATCACCAATCGATCAGAAATATTTCTTAAATCTAAGACTATTATTATTTCAAAATGTCAGTATTGAAAATTGCAACTGTTGCTATGATAATTAAAATTATCACCGGTTGCCTGCGGAAAGCGATTTCCCTAACACAGATTTCAAAGTTGTATTCCATCCGGTTTCACCAAACGGTGTTTATTCAATCACCGCGCGGTGAGTGGTGGTGTTCTCCAGCACACAATGAAGGGCTACCTGCAAGCAGCGAGCTGCAGTCCATAGAAGGAGGAAGAAGCCGCACCGCTATTGATCGGAATCAGTAGCTCTTCGTGAGTCGCTGTGGGCTATCTATGTCAAGCGCGTCATACTAAAGAGTATAAACAGAGAGAACCCCGCTCAAATTCCTATTCTTACACTGAGGCAAATAGACTTAAGAATTCCATAAGGCTCGACTTATGAACAACATATCGAGCAACATAAATGAATTTAATAAGGGTGACTTATGAATGATTTTCAGGTAACATGAGGTAGCTCTTATACGCCTTTAACAATTGCATTTTCCCAAGCGTTGGAAGACGAGTGGTAAACACACGGGTCCCGTAATCTCAACGTCCATGTCTGCTCCAATTTTTCGTCAACATTATTTTTCATAAGGCAAATCAATGAAATTCATACTGATTTCTTGTCGAGTTTCTTGTGGCTAAAATTCATAAGTGTTTCTTATGGAATTCTTACGTTCTTTTGCCTGCGTGTACACAAAACACAAGCTCCTGCTGCAGTTAACAAATAAGATTTATTATATAAGACCACGTACTCCTACGTCACCATTGCATACAACCCCATAGGGGTGTCCCTTGTAGTTCTTCAATTTGTGCTCAAAATTACTAAAAGAAAATACCATGTATATTTTTCCAGAAAGACTTTATTTTTCTCTATGCAATTTTGACATTTTTATGCACCTCATTTGCGGCAACCGATTATTCAAATTACAGTAAATAATCAATTTAGTTTTTGCTCGCCTCAGTTGGAGATGTACGCATTTGCCATCGTAGAATCCATTGACCTCAAGGTTATTTCTAGGAAAGCTTCTCTTCGAAGAAAACAAAATAAATAAAAACGAACTTAATAGTACCCTAAGCTTTGTTGCCGGATTTCGGGAACTAACAAAAAAAAAAAGAAACAACGTCAAACTCATTGTGCAAAAAAAAAAGGTATGAAATTCACATTCACAAGAATAAGTACCCCCATCATTACCATCACCGTCGAGCGTCGAAAAACAACCGATCAATCGTTTTGCACAGGGAAGAACCACTCGTCGGTCATCGTGTATGAAGGGAGCAGGCGATAATTAGCAAAAAAGAGTTGACTTCATCAAAAAACAGTCATCTCGTAGATGGGAAAAGAGGAATAGGAAGATCGCCATCGAGGTAAGTAGCCATAATGGCGGCTGGTTGCCAACAACGCTGGTAGACGACAAGTACCATACTGCTTACTGGCGTTCAAAGTACAATGAGACTGCTAATTGAGAACGCAAACAGCGATCGACCCAGAGAGAAGGCTTCATCCACGAATGACGCAACTCCCGGTCGATTTCTAATGTCCGAAATCGTTCGAATCTTCGGAATCACAGCCTGTGAATGATGTGAGCACACATCTATTTACATTTAGAAGAAATGGGACTTGAGATGTCGTGTTGGACTTCCCCTGCTTGCGCCAATATTTTAATGAAGAACTGGATGACGCAAACACTTACCGGAATTGACCACTTCAATTGGACTTTGGGAGGGATCTTAGACTTAAACAAACATAAATTTGCAAGTTCAAGGGGAGAGAATGTATCTGGGACGAATGTTGGACAAAACGTTAGAAATCAATTCGTCTGTATGGAATTAGGTACATTGATTTTGAAAAAAATATCGGTTTTTATACCTCATTTGAAATAGCTTCGTTTTCTGAGCACACCGATATACCGTAGGGTTTCATCTCGATTTTTAAATCAAGGATTAATGCACAATAATAACTTCACTATTTGACACTAATCTAACAAATTGACAGCTTCCTCCCATACAAAATACCACAGAGGGGCGCTAAGATAGTGATATTTGCTAATGAAATCGCACTTACAATTAAAATTGTTCCAATGCTCCAAAGTTGATGAAATGTTGAACACAGACGAACAGACCTAACTCTTAGAAGAAAATTCTTCAAAAAAATATCGTCAAGCGTATTTTGCATGCACCTAGCACCCTCTATCATGTACATTCCGAAGCATTGTTTAGCAATCGGACCATCCCTCGTTCAAATTTTTTTCACTAGTTGCTTTTCCCAGCTTTTCCCTCGTACTGTCAACGCGTCAGCTGTGTTGAATAAAAACAAAACAGATGGAAGTCAGTGATGTCGGTTCTACGAAATTTTCCGTAGATCTATAGAATTGATTCAATTTTGCAGAAATACGGATCCGTACGAGAAATTCACAGAAGCTCAGTCGTTTTTAGGGATTTGTTTTGATTGTTAAGTGTGTTTTTCTTTTGTTGGATACAAGTTTTTAAACGTGGTAATGCATCACTAATGAGTACCCTTTCTTCCACCGCTCATCACTTTAATGTGTACAAAGCAAACAATATGTATCAATCAATGTTATTCATGATGTAATGAACACCAGTTAATAAAAGTGGATACGATATTACACTCATAAAAATGATTTGTTCACAAATTCTGTGTACATCGTACAGCGTAATATTACACAACAAGCGGAATGAGCAATCGATGGTTTGGGAATAAAATTCAACATTTTTTTTTTTGTGGTCGTCAGATTAGTATGTGGTACAGTAATGACCCGATTTTTTCAACCCTATTAAATATTTAATCATTAAATAATTTCATAAACTCGTAATTCCAAATCATTCTCATGCATCTTCAGATGGGTTTGTACACTCAAAATAATCTCCACGTCAATGCTACGTGAAAACATACGTAGATATTTTCCATCGCACTTTTCACGTAAGAGTTACGTGATTCTCATGTAGATGCACTCATTTCGTCAAGCTTCAACGTGACATGAGTATCACGTATAACTAACGTGATTTTGCTAATGAATGTCATTGTGGTTTTAAGTACCATTGTTATTGACGATACTTATATGCTTTTTTTTTATTTATTATTATAATGAATTTTCACAACATATCAGAATAATGCCTTGTTATTCAATTGAAAAACCACAATATAATCCGATGAAACATAAATAATTTCAATCATTTGCAGGGTGTGTCGCATCATGTAAGGTTTACGTAAAACCACAGACAAACAGACGTAACTCTTTGAAAAAGTTTTTCTTGAAAACATAGTATTTCAAAACATAGGACCTCAGTAACGACATCTCTCGGGCTTCTCGCGGAAAACAAGCTTGCTCGCTAACTCGCAAACAATATTGCATAAAAGTTCTATAAAATGTATACAAATGTCGAAGTGATCCGATGTCAGCGCTGCGGCGAGCAATTCGCGGAAATGATAATATTCAAATCAATCGTTAAATGCGTGAACGACGTTCCAGAATGAAGGGGTACGTCTGTTTGTCTGTGGTCTGGTGAGTCAAAAACATGAGCATGTTTCTTCGGAAACCCCTGCTCTTAGTGTTACTTACCTTACCAATCAGACTAAAGCCTTGTTGTCCTCTGCTGTCCGAAGAAGTCGTCTCCACTCTACTCGATCCATGGCCACACTTCGCCAGCCTCGTTGTCTGCGAAGGGTCCGCAGGTCGCCTTCTACTTGGTCGATCCACCTTACCCGCTGCGCGTCTCTTCTTCTTGTTCCTGTTGGGTCGCTTTCTAGAACCATTTTCACTGGGTCGTCGTAGTCGCCCAATTTTTGCAATGTGGACGATGGATGGTTCTCCCAGCAGCTGGTGCAATTCGTGGTTCATCCGCCTCCTCCACGTTTCGCGATCCATCTACACTCCACCGTAGATGGTACGCAACACCTTCCGTTCGAAAACACCAAGGGTGCGTGGGTCCTCCACGAGCATAGTCCAGGTCTCGTGGTCGCAGAGAACCACCGGTCTAATCAGCGTCTTGTAGATAGTCAACTTCGTGCGGCGGCGAATTTTATTCGACCGGAGCGTCCTCCGGAGTCCAAAGTAGGCACGATTCCCTGTCATAATGCGTCTTTGAATTTCTCTGCTGGTATCATTTTCGGCGGTCACCAGTGAGCCCAAATACACGAACTCATCGACCACCTCGATTTCGTCACCGTCAATCTGAACTCGGGGTGGGAGGCTAGCATTGTCTTCCCTAGAACCTCTTCCTTTCATGTATTTTGTCTTTGATGCGTCCAATCCGCCTAGCTTCAGCCTTCTGTCTGATATACGTTTCCGCCATCATCTCAAAGTTCCGTGCCATAATGTCAATGTCATCGGCGAAGCCAAGGAGCTGGATGGACTTCCTGAATATCGTGCCACTCGTGTCTATCCCAGCTCTTCTGATCACACCTTCTAACGCGATGTTGAATAGCAGACACGAAAGTCCATCACCTTGCCGTAACCCCCTTCGAGATTCAAAGGGACTCGAGAGTGTCCCCGATACTCGAACAACGCACATCACTCGATCCATCGTCGCCTTGACCAATCGCGTCAGTTTATCCGGAAATCCGTACTCGTGCATAATCTGCCATAGCTGATCTCGATTGATTGTGTCATATGCGGATTTGAAATCGATGAACAAATGATGTGTGGGCACGTTGTATTCGCGGCATTTCTGCAGAACCTGCAGAATCGCGAAAAATTTGGTCCGTGGTAGCGCGGGCACCCATGAATCCCGCCTGGTATTGCCCCACGAACTCTCTTGCAAATTGTGACAGGCAGCGGAATAGAATATGGGAGAGTACCTTGTAGGCGGCACAGTGTAGTTGCGCCGTAGTTGCAGCAATCCAACTTGTCGCCCTTTTTGTAGATTGGGCATACGACTCCTTCCATCCTCTCAAATCTTGGCAATTACCCAGTGCAGCGCTCTTGTTGTTCTTCAGCCGACCGATCTCCTCCTCAACTCCTTAAAGATCAGGGGCCGCTAGCCTGTCGTTTTCTGCGCATGCTCCAAAGTCTGTTGCCGTGCCACCTTCGTTTTCTGCTGCATTACCGTTGAGGTGCTCGTCATAGTACTGCTTCCACTTCTCAATCACCTCACACTCGTTCGTGAGAAGGTTACCGTCCAAGTCCTTGCACATATCGGGCTGTGGCAGGTAGCCTTTGCGCGAACTATTTAGCTTCTCGTAGAGCTTCTGTGTGTCGTTTACGCGGTACAGATTTTCCATCGCCTCGCGATCTCGGTCTTCCTGCTGACGCTTCTTCCTTCGGAAAACCGAGTTTTGTCTGTTCCGCAAACTGTCCTTCTCCTCTTTGCATTCGCCGTCAAACCAGTCATTTCTTCGGTCCGGGATTGCAGTACCTAGTGCCGTTGCAGCAGTACTACCTATGGCGGAACGGATGTCCCTCCAGCCATCTTCAAGAGAAGCTGCGGTACTGATCCAGTCGGCTAATCGAACAACAAACTAGGGGATGCGCCAGACGACGCCTTGCGATCGATGTCAGTAAGATCGCAAGTACGTTTACTGACACACTGGCCATATGTAGGAAACCGAGCGGAAACTTCACACAAACCACGCTACGGGATGGCGGCCAAGGTATTTCATCCTCTTAGTACCGTCGGGTGGAACCGACCGAAACGACGTGTGAGCTAATGCCTTGTCCGTCTCCGTCCCATAAAACCCTGGCAGGCCTTAGAATACGTTCCTTCCGTGCCACCCAGTTGGGAGACTGCGGTGGGAATAGGTTCGGTTGAGTTATTCCCGTCTTACGCGATCCGGCTCTGAACATAACGCCCCATGAAGGCCTAAGGGTGTCCACGATGAAATTGCCACACACAAAACTGATTCGCAAAATTCGAGTTTTCATCCGATTGCCATCAAATTTTCAGGGATTGAGAAATAACTATTAAACTTCATTTTACCATTTTACTCGTATTTTATTAACAGTCCATACGCAAATGCCCGCACCTTGGACTTAACCCCGGCCATAAGATTCTGCACAACCTGTGAATCAACCGTTTTTTGCATGTAAACCCATACTTTCTTCAGTTCCTCGACTGTCTTCACTACCTTAGGTCGTTTAAGAAGGTGCTGCTTCATAATCGCCCAGTACTTCTCGATGGGGCGGAGCTCCGGAGTGTTGGGAGGGTTGAACATTTTCGGCACGAAATTGACCTTATTGTCCGCATACCACTTCAGCACGTCCTTGGAGTAGTGGCATGAGGCCAAATCCGGCCAGAAGATTGTTGGGACGTTGTGGGCCTTCAGGAGAGGAAGCAGCCGCTTCTGGAGGCACTCTTTTATGTACACCTGTCCGTTCATCGTGTCCTGGGTCACGAAAGGTGCACTCCGCTTCCCGCACGTGCAGATGGCTTGCCAAACCAGGAATTTCTTCGCAAATTTGGACATCTTCTGAGTGCGGACATGCTCCGGAACGCTGAACTTATCCTTGGCCGTGAAAAACAGGTTGCCGGGGATCTGTTTGAAGTCGGCCTTCACATATGTTTCGTCGTCCATGATGCAGCATTCAACTTTCGTCAGCATGTTGAGGTACAACTTCCTGGCACGGGTTTTGGCGGACTTGTTCTGCTTCTCGTCGCGATTAGGGGCCTTTTGTACCTTGAACGTTCGAAGCCCAGCCTTAGTTTTGGTCTTCTGGACAAAACTTCGGCTTAGGTGCAGCTTCTTAGCCACATCCCTAACGGAGGCGTTCGGATTTCGGTTGAAGGCCCCAACTACGCGGTTGTGATTTTTGGTGTTGTACGGAATACTTTTTCCTTCACTTCTGGGCTTCCGATCGGTGGTCAACCGTTCCTCGAACCGCTTAATCACTCGCGACACCGTGGAATTCGCGATTCCCAACGTTTTAGCGATGGAACGATGCGAGAGATCCTTGTTCTCGTGATGAATGCGCAAGATTTTATCACGCACGAGCTGTTCTTTCGACTCCATTTCCGCGAGTTTTGATCACAGGACTTTAAAACTTGCAGGATGTAAATAATGCACTATGAACTAAATCCACCCAAATTTTCATTAAATTCTACCCAACGGTTTAAAAGTTAGAGCAATTTCATAGTGTGGCAATTTCATCGTGGACACCCTTTATGTCAACCCTCGCCATGGACCTCACTGCTTGCATAGGCACCCATGGGGATCAAACAGCGAATATTCCAGTTGCACGGTTAGGATAGCGGTCCAAGGGGGACCCAATAGTCGGGATGATGGATAATCTTCAAAAAAGCTCCAAAACCCAAACCCCCAGAGAACAAGTCACCAAGGAGGCGACCGCGAACCCATTCGCGAAGGGTGGTCTTACGAGATCTCCCCCACCCAGTGACTCGGACAAGGACACCAAGCGGCCGAAACCTCTGCCGGACGCAGAGCCAACCGATGAGACCGGCGGACAGCCAGAGGAACAACCCATGGATGGGCCCAGGCTAATAAAAGCCATGAATGGCTTTGGGGCCCTCCCTAGGATATTGGCTATCGTGGGTCAGCTCGATGCGATCATCGAGTTCACCAGCACGTGGAACAATATCGCAAAGGAACTCAAGCAGGCCTTGCGACAGCTCCGCGCAACGGTGCACGAGGCCCAAGTCGACCACAAGTGGCTAAAAAGGCGACTGGAAGTCTTCGAGAAGGCGGAGAAGAGGGAACCGAAGTCTACCCAAACGGACGCCTTCAACTTCGCAGGCAACAGTACGATGGCCAGCGAGGCCCTCCACTTTGCCGTGACACAAGGGCAGAAGCACGACTGACCCTCGCCAGTAAAGCGTGCGGCACGCCCTAAGAGACGGAAAGTCTCAGCCCAGGTAGAGTGTGTGGCCGTGGTTGACCAGTCCATGGCAGCAGTGGACGAACCGCAGAAGTGGCCTACAATAGGCAATAAAGCGATTGAGAAAAGTGGTTCTAAGCAGGGTGGCAACAAGGGCGCTCCTCCGAAACCCCCGAAACCGCCGGATAAAACTACCCCTAAGAGCAGCACTGCCCGAAACAAACACAGGACGATTGGCGAGGCTCTCATCATTAAGACGGAAGCGTCGAAATACGCGGAAGTCTTGAGGAAGATGAGAGCTAACGAGCGTCTTGTGGAGATGAGCAATAACGTGAGGAGCATCTCGTACTGGCGAGATGCTTCTGGTGCTTAAGCGTGGCGCTAGAGACCAGGGACCGACGTACCAGAAACTGGTAAACGAGGTCGTTGGAAATGGGGTGCAGGTAAGATCGCCAGGCTCGACGATCACCATCCAGGTTAAGGACTTGGATGAAGTGACAAAGGTGACCGAACTAGCCAAGGCGCTTAGGGAGCAGTGCCAAATCGAGGTACCGCCAACAGCGGTTACCTTAAGGAAGGGACTGTTCTCTACCCAGGTGACTACCGTCAAGCTCCCGGCAGCTGATGCCAGGAAGGTGGCAGCCACAGGGAGGGTTCGAGTGGGCTGGTCAGTTTGCCCAGTGAGCATCCCCCGACCGGTTATGGACCGACAGGAGCAAACTGTGCAGATGGTGAGCGGAGAAGGGGAAATCCCCTACCAACCACATGGCAGGTGGTCCACGCTGCCCGGGGGCCAAGAGCAATGCTGCCCCGGCTAAGAGCAATGCTCAGCTATGTTCGAGGTAGCGCAGTTGAACCTGAACCATTGCTCGGCTGGCCAGCAACTGTTGTGGCAATCGGCAGCCGAATGGGGAGTGGATGTCGCAATCATCGTGATCGCCAGGGTTAATGGAGTATATCTAAGTAGCTGTTATGCTCCGCCCAGGTGGTCTATCGAGCAGTTCTCGCAGGACAGACTCACTGCGGTACTTGTCGGCCTAAGACCGGTGGTCATTGCGGGCGACTTTAACGCATGGGCCAACCAGACCAACCAGAGAGGATGCATCCTACTGGAGGCAATGGCCAAACTGGATGTTGTACTAGCCAACACCGGCTCGGTCAGTACCTACAGAAGGCCCGTATTTGAAGGGCAACCTACACTGGGCGTTCGATGAGGGTTACACCCATAGTGACCATCAGGCGATTCGCTACAGTGTGGGGCTAGGTGAGAGGCGAGTGGCAGGAGGGAATACTTCCTGCGCTCGAGGCTGGCGGACGTCGTTCTTTGATGAAGAGGTCTTCGGCGAAGCACTGAGGCTGGAGCGAATAACCCCGGATCTGACGGGGGAAGAACTGGTAGCATCGCTGACAAGGGCGTGCGATACAACCATGCCTAGGAGAGCCTATCCCAGGCATGGCCATAGACCGGTGTACTGGTGGAGCGAGTCGATTGCTATCCTCAGGGCGTCTTGCCTCCATGCGAGAAGGAGGATGCAACGAGCTCGTACGACCGATTCTCGATAGGAACGCCGCATCGCTCTTCGAGCGGCTAAAGCGGCCCTCAACAAAGAGATCGCCAGATGCAAGCGTGCGTGCTTTGACAGCTTATGCCAAAGCGCCAACACGAACCCATGGGGGGATGCCTACAAAGTGGTCATGGCTAAGACCCGTGGCGTGGCGGCACCCCCGGAGAGATCACCGGCGATGCTGGCGTCGATCGTTGGGTTCTTGTTTCCACGTAGGGACGTAGACTCCTGGCCGCGGATCCCAGTCGCGGATCAGGGAGAAGTGTCTAGAGTGACAAACAGAGAACTGAGCGATATTGCCAATTCGCTGGTTGTGGGCAAGGCCCCGGGCCCAGGTGGGATCCCGGTTGTGGCTCTGAGGGCAGCCGTTGTGGAATATCCAGACATATCCGTTCTGTTTTTCAGACCTGTCTGGACGTAGGCATCTTCCCAGATGCGTGGAAGCGGCAGAGGCTGGTGCAGAGGCTGGGGACCCGTCAGTATACAGGCCCATTTGTTTGCTGGACACAACTGATAAACTGCTTGAGAGGGTCATCCTCAACAGGTTGTCGGCTTACACTGAAGGTGTAGACGGGCCTGTCAAGCAGCCAGTATGGGTTCCGTAAGGGCAGATCCACGGTGGAAGCCATCCGCGACGTCATCCAGACGGCAGAGGTGGTCCACCGGAAACGAAGGGGCAACCTTAGACGTGAGGAACGCGTTCAACAGCGCGTGCTGGGGGGCGATAGCCCGCTCGCTACACCAGCTCCGAATTCCCGGAGGGCTGTACAAGATTCAGGAAAGCTTCTTCCAGAATCGTGTGTTGAAGTACGACGCAGAAGATGGCGAAAAATGCGTTAGAGTCACCGCAGGAGTGCCACAAGTTCGAATAGATTAAGTTCGTCATAGATTAACCTATCGCAAACCGCGAAGCCGAGCAATTTGCAGTTCCATGTTCCGAGTTTCCAATTGTAGTCCTTATTTCGTCGCGTAGGTGTGTGCTGATTGTTCCGATCCGTATTTCTTTCTTCAGTATTTGCAACTTTGTTTTTTTTTCCAGGGCGGCTTGTTGGGCCTGCTCCAACCCCTGTCTCGCCGGGGGACCATCGTGCACAGCTCTGTTTAGAGTACCACGCTGGCACTAGGACGGTGAATCTAGGAGTCAAAAGCCCACATAAATCACTGGAACATTTGAAAGCATCTCTTCTAAAATTTTTGCGAAGAAATATTTGGGGAAAATAAGACGTGGAACTGCTCTATTGACAATATCTTTGACCGGTGCTTGCTTGAGGTATGCGCACACCTCGGTGGTGCACACCTCGGCGGCGCACACCTCGGCGGCGCACACCTCTAGCCGGGTCTTCTCAAGGAAGTGTTTGGTGTGAAATTTGCTTCATAATTAGTTTGTTGATAGATATGCTTGAAACATCTCACAAATGGAACCGAAAAAAGATCAATTTTTCAATTAGAATTATTTCGAAAATCTTCCGCAATTGTTTTTAATTTGCAGGTCACGGCAGCATATGGATTCCTCACCCCGCACCCGCACCTGCAGCAAGGTTGATGACATCCGCTGAACGCAAGTGGACGCATCGATTCTTTAAAGTGGCCGGAATTCTTAACGATCAGCAGATGATCATTACCCCGGTCGGCCGACCATCGCTTTTCCGGTCTCTCTTCGTTACTTCAAGACCATCTCTTCGATCGTTCGACATAACCTTCCTCAACTATTTGGACATAAAGCTCCGAAGCCGCAATTTTCCTGATGCTTGAACTGATTAATCAATCGAGCAAATGTACCGCTATGGCTACTACAGGCCGCCGGGTGGTAAGTTTCACACGTAGGAACCATTAATTCGAGGCTCTGCGGGTTGTTGAAAAGCAGGTACCATTTCGCTATTGCACAGGAAAATAAGGTGGGCGGCGGCCTTCCCCTTGACGCATGACGATCAAGGTGTGGTGAAATCACTTACTCGGAGTGATTTGCCATCGGCTTTTGGAGCAAGGACATTCTCTCCTCATAAAAGTTTGCGACTTGAACGTTATATCGAAGCGCTTCAATGCAAGGATCTTCCGATGTGTTGTTATGTACCTCAAAAATCTATCTCAAAATAGCAAAATCGTTTAGTTATGGTTTCTATCTGGCTAATTTCGCTTGCAGTCACGGTGGTGTGGAGTGCGGTCCATTTACCACACACCGATATTGGCTCATCAAACTGATCAAGCTGTGCGCACAATGAGCAGCCAAAAACGAGGATTCAACCGAACCGGGTGGCAGCCGTGCATGAATAATTCAGCTCGTGAATTGCAGATAGCAAAGACTAATCACGTTGCTCTATAGAGCTGTTAATCGCAGAAGGTAGGACATTGCAACCGCAGACCGTCTACGTTAACACAATGAAAAACTAGGCTAGCGGTGGCGCTAAATTTCGATTTTTTTTGGGGGTCAAACTACGCAAGCTTAAGCAAAAACCGATGGGGATGGATCATTGAAAGCGTTACACTGAAAGCGTGGCTCAAGATGGTTTGCTTTGAGTGTGGTTAGGATCAGTTATGGTGTAAATTTAGAGCTCGATTCCTTACTGATTTTCCATGTGCACATCCCCGGCCATCTCAAATCCATGTAACCCTTTAAAACTAGAGTACACTTTAAACTTGTCTGCAATCAACGAAACTTAAAAATACAATTTTTTTCTGATATTGGATTTTCAATTGAACCACCGATCAAAACACTTCTTCTTCTTGTTATTCGCATTTCAAGCTTATTGCATATCGCATATTAGCTTATTGCGTGCTCTCAACTTAGTGTTCTAAATGCACTTCCACAGTTATTAATTGAGAGCTTTCGATGCCAATACCAATGCATGAGAATTTGTATATTGTGTGGCAAGCACAATGATACTCTATTATGCCCAAGGAGGTCGAGAAAATTTTCAACCCGAAAGATTCCCTCAACCGAACCAAGAATCGAGAACCCGCCGCCTCCGGCTTGGTAATGCTCTGCCTTTACTGACTAGGCTATGAGGCCCCTGCAAACACTGCGATGTTTTATTTATGACGTTTCAGTCTTTGGATTTGACCTTCTTCATGGGATATTAAGTTGTACCGTCTTCCGTTCAGCGTAAAAAGCTTTATGATCTTAAACTAAAACAAACCCCGATGAAGAGTTACGCAACTTAGCGGGTTAAGTTAACGTTTTTTTTTTAAAGGAATTCGGATTAGAAGAACTTGCTCGTTCTGTGACTTATTTCATCAGCATATTTTAACAGCTTAGCAGTGTGGTTTAAGTTAGTATGATGATGAAAGGAATTCGAAGCCATAACAATTATGACTAATTGATTGCGTGGCTGCTAAAGGGTGTCCACGATGAAATTGCCACACACAAAATTGATTCGCAAAATTCGAGTTTTCATCCGATTGCCATCAAATTTTCAGGGATTGAGAAATAACTATTAAACTTCATTTTACCATTTTACTCGTATTTTATTTACAGTCCATACGCAAATGCCCGCACCTTGGCCTTAACCCCGGCCATAAGATTCTGCACAACCTGTGAATCAATCGTTTTTTGCATGTAAACCCATACTTTCTTCAGTTCCTCGACTGTCTTAACTACCTTAGGTCGTTTAAGAAGGTGCTGCTTCATAATCGCCCAGTACTTCTCGATGGGGCGGAGCTCCGGAGTGTTGGGAGGGTTGAACATTTTCGGCATGAAATTGACCTTATTGTCCGCATACCACTTCAGCACATCCTTGGAGTAGTGGCATGAGGCCAAATCCGGCCAGAAGATTGTTGGGACGTTGTGGGCCTTCAGGAGAGGAAGCAGCCGCTTCTGGAGGCACTCTTTTATGTACACCTGTCCGTTCATCGTGTCCTGGGTCACGAAAGGTGCACTCCGCTTCCCGCACGTGCAGATGGCTTGCCAAACCAGGAATTTCTTCGCAAATTTGGACATCTTCTGAGTGCGGACATGCTCCGGAACGCTGAACTTATCCTTGGCCGTGAAAAACAGGTTGCCGGGGATCTGTTTGAAGTCGGCCTTCACATATGTTTCGTCGTCCATGATCCAGCATTCAACTTTCGTCAGCATGTTGAGGTACAACTTCCTGGCACGGGTTTTGGCGGACTTGTTCTGCTTCTCGTCGCGATTAGGGGCCTTTTGTACCTTGAACGTTCGAAGCCCAGCCTTAGTTTTGGCCTTCTGGACAAAACTTCGGCTTAGGTGCAGCTTCTTAGCCACATCCCTAACGGAGGGGTTCGGATTTCGGTTGAAGGCCCCAACTACGCGGTTGTGATTTTTGGTGTTGTACGGAATACTTTTTCCTTCACTTCTGGGCTTCCGATCGGTGGTCAACCGTTCCTCGAACCGCTTAATCACTCGCGACACCGTGGAATTCGCGATTCCCAACGTTTTAGCGATGGAACGATGCGAGAGTTCCTTGTTCTCGTGATGAATGCGCAAGATTTTATCACGCACGAGCTGTTCTTTCGACTCCATTTCCGCGAGTTTTGATCACAGGACTTTAAAACTTGCAGGATGTAAATAATGCACTATGAACTAAATCCACCCAAATTTTCATTAAATTCTACCCAACGGTTAAAAAGTTAGAGCAATTTCATAGTGTGGCAATTTCATCGTGGACACCCTTTACGAGTTCCTTGAATCTTTCTTCTAAATATGGTAATATCAACCGGTGGAAACTAACGATTTAAAATTGGCTAACTACTTTACTAGCCAATTGGTCTCAAGCAAATCGATTAACATAATCCATTCTAGTCAAAATTCTAGTACTACACTATGTTTGTTCTGATTCGCTATGAAAGTTTGACAGATAAAATGAGGGGTTCGTGGATTTTCCTATGCTTCGAGGGGTGCATCGATTAGCTTGGGATCAGCGAATCCAAACACATAAAGCATCCAACGCTACAGACAAAACGGTTGCTACGACTATCATGACAAACTCGCTTTGTAACAAAGCTCGATCGGAGTGGTAGAAAGATAATGATATATTGCTTGCCTGCTTTGTTGCAATATACACAGATGAGGACATAGCTTGATCTGAATCGAGAAAAGAAACAACAACAAAATTCCGAGTAGGGATGGTCCATTATTTATGTCACGAAAATTTGGCCCATTTTCAACCCCCCTCCCCCCTTTGTCACATTTTTTGTATGGACCTTAATTTTTATTGTATGGCTTGTCACAGTTTTCAAAACCCCCCCTCCCCCTAAATGTGTGACATAATTAATGGACGACCCCTTAACACACGTGTATCATCTTCGGCTTTACTTCGTGAAGCAGCTTGCCAACAATTTACTCGTTTCCGTCTACCGCCTCGAGTGAGCTGTGTCGCACGGGCTGCTTGCCATGAAAAAAGGAAGAAGATTATATCATTATTGCTTTGCACTTCTGACATAGCGTTATCATTCGGTTCGTTGATCACTTGTCATTTCGTCATTTGGAGATATTTTTGATTCCTTGCTTGGGACCGAAGAGAGTACCAGAGCTGAGCCAAAAAGTATAGAGGTAACTCTAAGACTAGTAGGTCCCAAAGAAACGAGCTCTACTTTTTGGCTCAGCTCTGGTACTCTCTTCGGTCCCAAGCTAATCGATTCACCCCTCGAAACATAGGAAATTCCACTAACCCCTCATTTTATCTGTCAAACTTTCTTAGCTAATCTAAACAAACATTGTGTAGTATTAGAATTTTGACTAGAATGGGGTACGTTAATCGATTTGCTTGGGACCAATAGGCTAGTCAAATAGTGAGCCAATTTAAAATCGATAGTTTCGTATTGATTGTTGATTTACCTCTATTATATTACCATTGGAATTGCTTTGAGCATTATTCCATGAGCGGTGTTTTTTAATAAAATTTAAAGCTTCTGAAGGTCACCCTTGAGAAAATTCTTTCGCTGGCCTTCGCATTGGAATGGCAAATAGTTAGCAACAAAAGTAAGTTATCCAAATTTAGTTTCGACAGAAACTCCCAAAGTTTAAAAAATTTTGGTTTCAAATCAAGATAGAATTATATGAACAATGATGGCAACGCCACCACCGGCTCCATCTAGACGATCATTTTGATAAATAGAATAATTTGCGTCCCTTTTAACCTTATGATCAGTTTTAACGACGATATGCACGTTATGAACTTTCATAAAGTTGAAAAGCTCGTCTTCGCTGTCTCGAGCATTCCACTTCAAAATATTTAATGATCTTCTTCTTCTTCTTCTTCTTCTTCTTCTTCTTCTTCTTCGCATTTCAAGCTTATTGCATATCGCATATTAGCTTATTGCGTGCTCTCAACTTAGTGTTCTAGAGACACTTCCACAGTTATTAATTGAGAGCTTTCGATGCCTGTACCATTTTTGCATTAGTATAATTGTGTGGCAAGTCCAATCATACTTCCAACCGGTGAACACTCGTGTTTATTTCAGTTACCGTGTGGACATAATTTGTGATGAGCCCCGGTCCCTTTCAAATTGTATCATTATTTATGTACGGTCCATAAATTTGAAATGACGTTTCACATTCATCTAGTGATGGCCGATTTTCATTCGAATTATCGATTAATCGATTAACGAACCGAAAAGTAAAATATTTGTAATCGGTTATATCATGCCGATATAAGCATTAACATCTCCAGAGGATCATCACCGATCGTTTCAAACATGTGCTGCACTCTCATTGGTAGAAAAATGGCAGTACAGCGAACAAAAAAAATCGATTAGTTGTTAACCGAGTAATTAAAAAATGGGACACCTCTGATTTTGGTGTGTTTGTTTTGATCAAAATGAGCGCAAAATTTCATCTCTACCGAGGGGGTAGCAAAACCACAAAATTACCTTGAATACGGGGGGTATTCATTGGATGAAAGGGACAATGAAAGAGGACACTAAAATAGAAAGTTTTTCTTCCGACAGTTGCATCTTAGTATTTATCTTTGATACTTCTATGCCCAGGGAAGTCGAGAAATTTTCCAACCCGAAAAAATCCTAGACCGGACCGGGAATCGAACCCAGCCACCTCCAGCATGGTCTTGCTTTGTAGCTGCGCCTTTACCGACTGAGCTAAGGGAGGCCCCCAACTATTTAATGATTTAAAGTCCATTACTGGCTTTGTACGACTTCCCCGGTAAGGATGTTCCACACCGTTTGAAAGTTGGCGCTGAACCTTCTGTCCACATCTCGGATTGAAAGACCGAGGTTGGCTTTAACGCACCTCAACACTTTGCTGCGCAGCTGACGATCCCTGGTTAAAGTTTTTCCGTAGGTCCGCTGATTCCTTTCCACACTCAGGGTTTCCTTGTAGGTTTTGAGCACTGGACAAACTGTTGTTTCCGGCATCTTCAGCACTTTAGCCAGCTTGGAACCGGTCCACTTTGGATTTTCTTCTTTCGAGTTCCATTTGACGTTATTTCTAAACGCGATCGACTACTTTGATCAAACTTGCACCAGTTGTTCTCTATAGAAGTGTAAACAAACGAATGTCAAAGATTGTCGATTCCCAACACTATAGAAGCATGCTAGCGGCACGCGAGGGGCATACCAATTTACTTTTAGTCAGCATTTAAAATACATTTTTGATATGTATTTAAGTATTAGAAATTTAAATTTATACAGACATGTACATGAAAAAATATACATTTAAAAAAAAATTGAATTATTTAAGCATATTCTATGTCCATTATCTCGTATACTTCACTAAGAATCTTGAATAATTCATCAAGCTCGGAATTCTTAACTATTCCTTGATTCGGGGTACCAAAACTTAGGAGTTAGATCAAAAACATAATAATGCCATAGAGTTTTGAAAATTGTTCAATGTTTTCAAATTTTTAAAGTGAGAATCTTACGTAATTCTTTGTCAACTTTTGCAATCTCTAAATGTTGTTCTATGTCAGAATCATCTGGAACGCTACTCAGAATGTTTAGGAAATAATAATCTCAATTCGCTCTGAAATCTTCTCTTTGAAACCCTTTCGGAAATCTCCTTATATTGTTTCTAAATCCTTCTGAATTCTCGTAGAAATTTCCCTAATATCATCTAAAGTTTGAAATCCGGCAACGTTTTTTTTTTCAGTTATATTAAACCTTATTTACCTCTATGGTTATATTCAACATTAGATTCTCTTGGAATTATTATCGATATCCCTTGGGAGTTCTTCTTAGAATTATTTTTTATTAATTGAATGATTGATTAACATTGAAGAGATTTTCTAGGTCCTAAGTTAGCATCAGGAGTAGTGTCAGAATTGTTTACATAAGCACGATTAAGTTTGTAGTAGGGTTAATTCTCTTTAAATTCTCTGAACTTCTGCCCATAACAAGGGGTTGGTCACTCTGTACAGTGTCTCAAAAATACAAACGGGCACACCTGGGCTCGTTCATTGACACCCATAGTTAGAAATTTTCATGATATTTAAAGTTACTGGCAAAACTGTACTATATATGCGCCTGCTCTCTGCATGTGTCAAAATGTTAATCATTGTTGTTGACACAATCCAATTTTTGGTTTCATTAAGTAATGAGTACTTCAACCGTGAATTTCCGGCAAAGTTCTGCCATGGATTCCTCACAGCGCACATGTTTTCAAAACATTAGCTAAAACCAGTCAAAAGTCAACGCGGTATACTTGTGGGATGAGTGAGGTCATCAAGGCGATGACCGTTGTTAAGTACAACTGTAATCTGGGAGTGATTCTGGAATTCTTCCGGATGGTGCTGGAGTCGCAGTTTGGAGTCGCGGCTTTGAGATCGGAGAACCTCCACTCAAGACGATCGAGCCAACAATCAAAACGAAACTAACGATTTTAAATTGGTTTACTACTTGACTAGCCTATTGGTCCCAAGCAAATCGATTAACGCACCCCATTCTAGTCGAAATTCTACTACTACACAATGTTTGTTTTGATTCGCTATGAAAGTTTGACAGATAAAATGAAGGGTTCGTGGATTTTCCTATGTTTCGAGGGGTGAATCGATTAGCTTGGGACCGAAGAGAGTACCAGAGCTGAGCCAAAAAGTTGAGCACGTTTCTCAGGGACCCGCTAGTCCTGTTACCTCTATGATCGAACTGTTCAAGGATCTGTTGCGGAAAGCTTTGGTGTTTCAGAACAGTTTGGTCAAAGTTGGGAAGGGGGTGGTAAAGCGTTCTGTAAGCTGATTGAAAAGATGACCATGTAGGGACTGCTACTGGTCATAATGCCGATTTGGAATGTGATTAGTGAGTTGGTTAGTAGGGAGAGCGAGACCGTGAAGTAGGAAATGAAGGGAACGTTGAAGACGTTGGTCGATCGATTTGGAGCGAGGAGATTCGTGACGGTGCTGAAATCACAGCCGAACGAGGTTAAGTGGAATTGTAAGATGTTGATTGGTCAGTTGTTGGGCTTGAAGGTGAAATCCTGAAAGTCGACATCGGTGAGTTGGTTAAAGGATAGGTTTAGCTCTCGGAAACGACCCTGGTAACCCAGCGCTGGAAATAAAATATTTATAGGCATGGCGGAGAAGAAATCCGAACGCAGCTTTTCGAACTCTATGAGGTACAAATTGATTATGGAATCCGAGACACAGAAGGACGTAAGGGGATCGGTGTCCATACAAAGGCCACCATCTGGCCGTAGTAGTTTTATCAGTGGTCGTTTGCCATGTTTGATCCCGTAACGCTTCACTACCTCGTTGATCAGCCAACCGACATTCAGTTCCATGATTCGTTCCTCATCGTAACTGACATCGATGATCACTCGAACCATGTTCGGAGGTAGAATCTTCATAGGTCAGCGCCCCAGTTTTTACAGGTGTTCTCTGGCCGGCACTGCTTTTCGCCAGAGACATCATACTTCTCTCCATTTGTCCGACTGTCTTATCGTGTAGACATATTTAACCCCACCTCCACCAGGGAAGTCTGATTTCGGTAGAAACTCCCACTAGAACGCTGGCGCCGTATCTGTGACTGAGTCGATGGCTTTCAGGAGTAACTCCTCCTGGAAGCGTTCATCAGAATCTGAAGAGCATCTGGACCAATTTCCTCTGACGATACACACTCGCTTCATCTACTTAACACCGTCACCTGTGGTTCATCCGAGTCCACATCATACTCCAATCCAGTAGAAGTTATTGTCCTGTCGGAAATTGGAATAGAGCCTCCCCGGAGAACGTTCTCGCTCGAAGCTTCGATTCGGTGGTCGAGGCCGTGTAGTCCTTTTCCAAGAGAATTTGGGAGCAACGAACCGAGAGTCACGACAGTTAGGATCTGGGATAGGATTCCACTGCTTGTTGTTTTGTTTCTTCGAAATAAAACATGTCAACTGTCAAATTGACCGGGTTGCCAAACATACCATTATACAAACATTCAGTCTGATGACACTCTACCCAAGTAACCTAAAGTTCGAATTTTACTTGAGAAACGAACTCAAAAGTTCACATCTGGTTCAAATTTAGTTCCGTGGAACTTTTTTGCTGATTAACAAGACAATACACGTACAAACAGAACTTAATGCTCTTTAAAGTACCACAAATATTTATTGGAACCTTGAGGGTTCAACAAAAAAAAATTGTTCCCGTTCATTTGAACTGCGAAGTTCATAAAAAGTGAATAAAGAACTTTTTTCGAACCTCTAACACAAAGTTCAATCTTAGTACTAACCGTACTTTTAAGCAGCGCGAAAGTTCACAATTAATCTATGTTGAACTTCTTTCTAGATAAGTTCGACTTGAACCTTGACTTGAACTTGTAAGCAACTTTAGAAATGTCAATTTCTAGCAGCTTTTTTCGTCACGGATCAATTTATATTGTTCTGCGACACTGTTTGCTTTTGGCCAGAACAAAATGTGCCCACTTTTTGATTTCCGCAGCCATTGATCTGGAACGACCGAAAGCTCCTTACAGCCTCGAGCGTTCAATGTTTCTACTACGGCGAATGGCATTTCTGTAAGTAAAATATATATTTTATTTTAATAAATTTCATTGAGGTTTGCGTTGCACTACCATACCTTGATGATTTTCTGAATAAAACAAGTCTCAAAACAGGCAAATTTACTACAATTAAGTCAAATTGTTTCGTACTTTTCGAGGTTACTGAAAACTTCTGCGGAAAACAAAACAAGCTGTCAAATGTCAAACGGTGCAATTCACAATAAGTTCCGTATGTACTTTTTAGCAACTTTCAAGTTCAGATAAGGTTCTATATGAACTAATCAGAGACTTTGAAGTTCAAAAATAGTTCTTACGGAACTTGAAAGTAGATTTGGCTAATCTGAAAACCATTTTTATGAATGAAATCAACATATCGAGTAAAATCATATGATATTTCACTTCGTTCACATAGAGCAGTGGTATGTGTCTCGGTTTCAAAGAGGAGGACTCGAGTTCGAGACTTGCGGTAAGTAATTTAAAAACATGTCCTTTAAATTAAATATTTGACCATATTTCAAACATTTATCTTCCGACGACGCAGTAGCTCATAATAAATTAGAAGAGAACGTGGTAAGCAGCAAAATAATAGATATATTTGTTTTCTATTTTGCATTGTTGATTTCATTCAAGTTTTCTTTTTGGGCTGAACAGCATTCCTTCCAACGGTTAAACGAACTTTTTATGAACTTTCAAGTTCTTTTTAAAAGTGAAACAGCATTCTGTTAGAAGCATAAACATCAAATGTAAACTTGGAAGTTCGGTTAATTACTTAAAAAGTAAGCTGAATGGAATTCTCTTGATAATCCTTCGAATAGCTGATTAAGCCAAAAAAAGGCTTTTATTCGAACTTTTGGTTGCTTGAGTATGGCACTCCCGGCACACTGAGACAAAATTTGGCGCAAAATAAGTGTGTAGAGTGACCACCCCTTGGCCCATTATCATAAGAAACAATCTCACCTGGACCTTATTTTCACATTTCTTTGGGATTGCCATCTGAATTCCTTTAGAATTATTCCTAGAAACTTTCTAGTAGAGAGAGAGAGAGAATTGTAGAGGACTAAAATCCTCCCCAAAGCTCATTTGGCATTCTGATCAAAGTTGTCTCGACATTTTTTATGGTTCATTCTTGAACGTTATATGGATCATTTCCAATATGTTTACAATTGTGTTGCTAAATTTTACATAAAATATGGATAATAGTCACATTTCCATACATCATTCGCAGTTTTGTGGGGATTTTCATCGGAGTTTTATGGATCATTTTGGTGTTGTTTAAGGAGCGTTTATCATTTATTTTTTGTGGACCATTTCGTAATTTATAAATGCAAAAGAAAGTTTGCCGATGTAAAATTCCCATATAAAATTTCAAATCAAAATCCAACTATCCACATGTTGTGACTAAAGACTGTACTCGAAAAAAGTGAGACACATTGATTAGATGGTACCTTTTCAGCGTGTTTGTAAAATTGATGAAATTTTAACTGAAACTAGCTAAAAGTGTAATGTTTACACTGGCAGCTGACTCGCAGTTGGAGTATATCAAGGGCAAGTGCACTCCGGCTGAAATTTGGAGGACACTCGAGGCTACTTTTGCTCGGAAGGGAATCTCCGGGCAGTTCTACCTGATGAAGCGATTGTCGGCAATGAAATTCAATGAAATTGAATCAAGTTGCATGAGCATTTGGTAGTGTTCTACCTCCTTCAAACGATGCCGAAGTCGTATGACCAGTTGATCACAGTGCTGGAGACCCTGTCAACGCTCGAATTGATACACAGTGACGTCTGTGGTTCGATGAAGCCTGCTGCATGGAATGGTAAGCGGTATCTAGTCTCATTCACGGACGGATTTTACCCATTTTTGTGTGGTATACATCTTGCATACAAAAGATGAGGTGTTGGAGTCGTGTAAATCATACACGGCGAATGAGAACAACTCAAATTTGAGTTTAGTTCACTCATAATCGCCAAAAGTGCAGGAACTCAGCGATGAGTGAATTTGCCTGTTGATGTTGATTCTCTCATCTTTAACGTATTTAGATGCGTGCAAAATTGTGGTTCCAAGTTGCAAAAAAGTAGGTTTTCCCATACTAATTTCCATACAAATTTCAAACGCAATGCGGAAAGCCGGGCTACAACCAATCATCCCCAAGTTTTGCATAGTTGTTTGGGACCCCAAGTGGAACCAAAAAAACATTGTTCATGTATGTACGTTGCATTCCAAAATTCGCAAAATTCAACACAACCTACTGCAGCATCTTCGAAGCCCAGCAATTCCGACATACTTCCATCGTAATACACTTCACGTTATTTCAAAACTACTCAAATTTGGGTATAATCCAGTGACAAGTTGACCAACGAACAACGTTGATCGGATTCATGTCAATGTTGTTCATTAGTAAACTTGTCACTCCCAACACAGTTTACCCATTTTTGGGTAGGTTCAGTTTTGCTCGATCTTGGTGGATTGTACCCAAATTTTGGTAGATTTGAAATAGCGTGTACACACTCTCACAAAACCGTAAGTTTAAATCAAAAAGTTAAGTTGGCTCACTAAAAAAGTTTTCTTCTGAATTCTTCATCGGGCCTCAATCACATGCCCACGGCTGACCCTGAACACTGCCGGCGCCGGTGGTGTAGTGGCAAGCGTGACTGCTTTCTCACCCCAATGGGTCTGGGTTCAATCCCAGCCGAGGTCGGTGAGATTTTTCTGAGCCATAAAGATCTCTGGTCACGTCTTCCTTCGGAAGGGAAGTAAGCCGTTGGTCCCCGGTTCATGAGTTGATGGGTCGATAGGTAGGGACCAGGTGTGGGAGCTGCCTCCCTGGCGTCGGTAGCATTGCTGCTCAGCATGGAAAACACGAAAAACCGATGGATTTGAGCTCACTCACTCGAGAAAAAGTGACACAAACTGCGGGCAATGTTTACTAATCATGAACACTAAATGTTGATTATTCATTATTCATGTACATTTAGTGTTCATGATTAGTAAACATTGCCCGCAGCTTGTGTCACTTTTTCTCGAGTGAGTGAACTCAAATTCATCGGTGCACTCGTCCATTAGATACTGCAGCGTGTCGTCACAAATGAACTCAGTGTTTATCGGTGGTAGCTTGTTGACAGTTCAGTGGTACTGTTTACAAGCACTTAGTCGTTTTTTTTCGAAAAAAAAAATAGTCTACAATTTCCGAATTTTAACTTGCAAATAGGCGAGAAACAGCGCGGTGAAAGGATGTTGCTCCCGGACAATGCAGAAGTGTGGTTTACATCTCACTGCAGTCTGAAAAATTAACGAGAAAATCTACCCAAGAAAAAATTGACTAAGTCCACGTAAACAGTACCACTGAACTGCCATCAGATTGAGATTAACCCCGACGGTGCAAAACCTAATTGCGGAACAGAGACCGACGTTAAATAAAGGAAAAGAAGAAGAAGAAGAAGAAGAAGACCATGAACACTAACCGACTCAAGCTCGAGCTACCACCAATAGGAAAATAGGTTCATGAATAACCCATCCTCAGCGCTTATCAAGGAGGTCCATCTGAAATCCTTTAACAGCTTCGTTTCGGTTTTTTGCTGATTCGGTTTCTCAAATAAATGACTCAAATATAATGTGAACTAATCCACACTCGAGCCGATTTCGCTGGCAACTTCCCTAATAAAAATCAAACTACAAACATTTATGACTAAGCAATATTCCCTCTTCCACAACTCAATGTAGGGTATGTTCATTTGTGCACACAGAGTACCAAAATCAGTGTCAACACCGGCTTAGCCCATTGGCTACTGACCCCGGAAGTTTAAGTAGATCGTTGAGTGGATAAGTGCAAGCACAAATTGCCCAACTTGCCACCGCGCCCGTCGGTTGTTGTTGTCGGCGTCGCCGCCGTCGTCGTCGTCAGACAAGCCGACGCAGGTGTGTAACTCAAACATTGTGTCCTAGATCGACGCACGCGCACTATTAATTGTTGTAGTTGTTCGACCTACAAAGCAATAAATGTACAATCGCCGAGCTTTAAGGCGTGATAATAATGGATTGGCACTGTTCGACAAGACGACAGGAAGGACCGGTTCGGTTCGGCGGCTTGTATATGGATATGGATCACCTACCCTGCGGAAGAACCGAAGCTTTCAACTGCCGGCAAAGTTTAAGTATATGTACTGCTGTGACCCGGTAGGCTGACAAATCGGAAATATTAGTATTCAGGTGGCCTTAATCGACGGCTCTTTGGTAGGCCTAATAATTACTGATTAACTTTGTTACAACCGGTGCTCGCTATAAGCATGATCCAAGATCAAGGATTTACGAAGAATTTTGAAGTTGTGAAACTTCCTGCGAATGTGATAGTCATTCGCATTGAACCAATTAAAAGACCATTATCGCATCGCAAAATGGCAAACTGCATTTATCTGAGTTCCATCAATCGTAAAGAGCATCGACCATCGGTTGCCATGGAGCCGCCGCCGCCGCCGCCGGCCAGTATTTGTACAATAGCTATAGTTGTACAAATAAGCAAGTTTGATCACAATTGCGGAAGAGATCACCAGACAACTGCGTCATGTTTTTGTTTATAGGAACAACCGGTAGCCATCAGAGGCGGTAACCTGTTTATGTATTCTCAACCGCAATACTCCCAGTGACGCATCGGAGACATGTCAAGATCGCTGACCTGTCACGTTCTATTGTACCTGTTCAGGAATCAGATTTATACACAACCTGTTCATCAACTCGCGATTTATGACCCTCGATTCCGAAAATATCACTCTCATTCGGCTAATAATAAACGAATTCACCAGTTCGATATTTCAATGCAAACTTGAGCCATCTCGGCGATAGCAAACTCAAATCTAAGCAACCTTCTGCAGGTTCATTTTCATTGTCATCATTATAAACTACACGCGGGCAGGCGGAGGATTCGCGCATTAGATCCGATCAAGGGGCAAGACAGTATCAGCGAAAATATTTAAGAATTTTCAAAAACTATCTCGTGTATGCAGAAGATAGAGTCCCGCCCCCCGAATCCGACACATAACCGGATAGAAAATGTCATCGAACAAAAAAAAAAGAGAAACCACCGCCGTTCCACTGATCGCCTCCTTGGCCTCCGTCGCTGCGTTCAGTGTCCGATCGATAGTCACCTTCGTTCCACCACTTGATGATGGCTCTGTTGGCGTTTTCTAGCACGTTGCAACATTAGATCAGGCCATATGATTCTATCCAATCCAAATGAACCTCTTCTTGTGTAGAAGAGTAGGGTAAGGGTGTGGTTCAATTAATTGCATCAGTATTTGGACAACTAGAAGCAAAGTTAGAGCGATATTGGTGAAATTTGATATGAATTTAAATTGGTAATTCACAATAATCGAACTGCAGGATATTTGCCATGCTTGAAAACAGTTGTACAATACAACATGAAGCACCCTACTACCAGTGGCACTTACCTGATACAAGAGAGAGTCTTTGTTTTTCTTCTAACATAGAAACGGATGCGGTGGAAGTACCCGGTAGTTTGACCGCTGTTTACACACACCTCTCTGTGCGGTTTGATATTTATGTATAATCAAAGCAGAACAATGCGAGGACGGAAGATGTGATCTCTTTGAGATCTAATTTGGATCAAACCCCCATGTGCGTAGTAAGTCTTCCGGTTCTACCGTTGTAACGAGTTCCTAGAAGTGAACTGATTTGAATAGCTGACCATTGTCAATTGTGTCTTTTTGTTTGTTTTGAAGGTCATTAGCAGTCTTAAAATGGCTTAACCTTTGCGTACCCAGAACGTCTCGATTGGGATTGATTTCAAAATTAATTCAGCTGTTTTAAATATTCTGATGAATGGGGGCGTCTACAGTGAAGAAGGAGAGAAGGATTAGTAATTTCCATTAAATTCCACTACCTTAAGGTGAAAGTGAAAGCTTTTCCGTTGATACTGAATCCACATCCAAATTCGAAATGCACCAATACCAACAAGCATAGCAAATTAGAAAAATGGGAAGTATTGAAATTTTGAACATATTCGGAAACACAATATTATTGTATAATTATAATGATTCTACTACTGAAATGACAACTTCAATTTCAAGATTCCAAGCTCAGGGTAGTGCTACTAATGCTCAGGGAAGTCTTGCCGTAGTTCAGGTAAGGCCTGCCGAACTTCAGCGAAGTCCGGATGAAGTTCAGAGAAGTTCTGCCGAAGCTCGGGAAAGTCTTTCCGAAGTTCATGGAAGCCTTGCCGAAGTTCTGTGGAAATTCATAGAAGTTCTGTTGAAGTTCAGAGAAGTTCTGCCGATGTTCAGGGAAGTTTTTCCGCACTATAGGGAAGTCCTGCCAAAGTTCAGGGAATGCCTGCCGAAGTGATTTATTAGATTTTTCGACTGGTACGTATGGAGATTTCTTTTATATGGCTTTCTCAGTTTAGGGTAATCCAAACAGGGAAATGCAAAACTGACTAAACTGAGAAAGCCATATCAAAGAGATCTTCTGCCGAAGTTCAGAGAACACCTGCCGAAGTTCAGAGAAGTCCTTCCAAAGTTCAGGGAACTCCTGCTGAAGTTCAGGGAAGTCCTGCCAAAGTTCAGGCAAGTTCTGCCGAAGTTCAGGGAAGTCCTGCCGAAGTTCAGAGAAGTTCTGCAGATGTTCAAAGAAGTCCTACCGATAGGTGAGTGCCAGGTGTGGGAACTGCCTCCCTGGCGTCGGAAGCATTGGTGCTCAGCACGGAAAACAAGATCGACGGAAAACTAATCAAGGAAAAAATATGATCCTCGATTTTCACATGATATTATGTGAAAATGTCAGCGATGATGAAGGTTTTCTGATATATCTTGGTATTTTTAAAGATAAGTAGATGAACTTCGGCAGAACTTCCCTTAACTTCGGTAGAACTTCTCTGAACTTCGGCAGGACTTCCCTGAACTTCAGCAGGACTTCCCTGAACTTTGGCAGAACTGCCCTGAACTTCGGCAGAACTTTCCTGAACTTTGGTAGAACTTCCCTGAACTTCGGGAGAACTTCCTTGAACTTCGGCAGAACTTCTCTGAACAGGGAAGTCCTGCTGAAGTTCAGGGAAGTTCTGCCAAAGTTCAGGGAAGTCCTGCTGAAGTTCAGGGAAGTTCTGCCAAAGTTCAGAGAAGTTCTACCGAAGTTCAGAGAAGTCCTTCCAAAGTTCAGGGAAGTTCTGCTGAAGTTCAGGGAAGTCCTTCCGAAATTCAGAGAAGTTCTGCCGAAGTTCAGGGCAGTTCTGCCAAAGTTCAGGAAATTCTGCCGAAGTTCAGGGAAGGGCTGCTGAAGTTCAGGGAAGTCCTGCCGAAGTTCTGCCGAAGCTCAGGGAAGTTCTGCAGATGTTCAAAGAAGTTCTACCGAAGTTCAGGAAAGTCCTTCCAAAATTCAGGGAAGTCCTTCCAAAGTTCAGGGAAGTCCTGCTGAAGTTCAGAGATGTCCTACCGAAGTTCAGAGAAGTTCTGCCGAAGTTCAGGGAAGTTCTGCTGAAGTTCAAGGAAGGGCTGCTGAAGATCAGGGAAGTAAAGTTCTTCCGAAGTTCAGGGAAGTTCTGCTGAAGTTCAGAGAAGTTCTGCCGAAGTTCAGGGAAGTTCTGCTGAAGTTCAAGGAAGGGCTGCTGAAGATCAGGGAAGTCAAGTTCTTCCGAAGTTCAGGGAAGTTCTGCTGAAGTTCAGGGAAGTCTTGCTGAAGTTCAGGGAAGTTCTGCCAAAGTTCAGGGAAGTCCTGCTAAAGTTCAGCGAAGTCCTGCCGAAGTTCAGAGAAGTTCTGCCGAAGTTCAGGGAAGTTCTGCTGAAGTTCAGGGAAGTCCTGCTGAAGTTCAGAGAAGTTCTGCCGAAGTTCAGGGAAGTTCTGCAGATGTTCAAAGAAGTTCTACCGAAGTTCAGGAAAGTCCTTCCAAAGTTCAGGGAAGTCCTTCCAAAATTCAGGGAAGTCCTGCTGAAGTTCAGAGATATCCTGCTGAAGTTCAGAGAAGTTCTGCCGAAGTTCAGGAAAGTTCTGCTGAAGTTCAAGAAAGGGCTGCTGAAGATCAGGGAAGTCCTGCTGAAGTTCAGGGAAGTTCTGCCAAAGTTCAGGGAAGTCCTGCATATGTTCAAAGAAGTTCTAGCGAAGTTCAGGGAAGTTCTGCCAAAGTTCAGGGAAGTCCTGCTAAAGTTCAGCGAAGTCCTGCCGAAGTTCAGAGAAGTTCTGCCGAAGTTCAGGGAAGTTCTGCTGAAGTTCAGGGAAGTCCTGCTGAAGTTCAGGGAAGTTCTGCCAAAGTTCAGGGAAGTTCTGCAGATGTTCAAAGAAGTTCTACCGAAGTTCAGGAAAGTCCTTCCAAAGTTCGGGGAAGTTCTGCCAAAGTTCAGGGAAGTCCTGCTAAAGTTCAGTGAAGTCCTGCCGAAGTTCAGAGAAGTTCTGCCGAAGTTCAGGGAAGTTCTGCTGAAGTTCAGGGAAGTCCTGCTGAAGTTCAGGGAAGTTCTGCCAAAGTTCAGGGAAGTTCTGCAGATGTTCAAAGAAGTTCTACCGAAGTTCAGGAAAGTCCTTCCAAAGTTCAGGGAAGTCCTTCCAAAGTTCAGGGAAGTCCTGCAGAAGTTCAGGGATGTCCTGCCGAAGTTCAGAGAAGTTGAAGTTCAGGGAAGTTCTGCTGAAGTTCAAGGAGGTCTGCTGAAGATCAGGGAAGTCAAGTTCTTCCGAATAACGGCGCCGGTGGTGTAGTGGTAAGCGTGATTACCTCTCACCCCAGCAGGCCTGAGTTCAATCCCAGTCGGCGCGGCCGGGATGTTCTGAGGCATAACATCTCTGATCACGCCTTCCTTCGGATGGGAAGTAAAGCCGTTGGTCCCCGGTTCATGAGTTGATGGGTCGGTAGGTAGAGTCCAAGTGTGGGAGCTGCCTTCCTGGCACGTCGGTATTATTGGTGCTCAGCACGGAAAACAAGATCGACGGAAAAAACAAACCAAAGGAAAGTTCTTCCGAAGTTCAGGGAAGTTCTGCTGAAGATCAGGGAAGTCTTGCTGAAGTTCAGGGAAGTTCTGCCAAAGCTCAGGGAAGTCCTACTAAAGTTAAGGGAAGTCCTGCCGAAGTTCAGAGAAGTTCTGCTGAAGTTCAGGGAAGTTCTCCCGAAGTTCAGGGAAGTTCTACCAAAGTTCAGGAAAGTTCTGCCGAAGTTCAGGGAAGTCCTGCTGAAGTTCACGGAAGTCCTGCCGAAGTTCAGAGAAGTTCTGCCAAAGTTCAGGGAAGTTCTGCCGAAGTTCATGGAACTATCTACTTATCTTTAAAAATACCAAGATATATCAGAATACCTTCATCATCGCTGACATTTTTACATAATGTCATGTGAAAATCGAGGATCATATTTTTTCCTTGATTTGTTTTCCGTCGATCTTGTTTTCCGTGCTGAGCACCAATGCTTCCGACGCCAGGGAGGCAGTTCCCACACCTGGCCCTCACCTATTGACCCATTAACTCATGAGCTGGGGACCAACGGCTTTACTTCCTTAATCAGAGATGTTATGCCTCAGAACATCCCGGTGGCGTCAACTTGGATTGAACCCAGGCGTGTGGGGGTGACCAACCGGCGCCACTCAGGATCAATTTGATTTAACAATATTTTATTTAGCAATGGTAAATGTGGGTGATTTCATAAATCGAATAATTTATCTAATTATCTTTAAAAATATCCGGATACATCAGAATACCTTCATCAAAAAGTCGTTTATTGTGACTCTCAGAAAGAGAAATACGCATCTATCAAGGATAACCAATTAAGGTGAAAGTGGCCTACTGAGTAAATAAAAATTTCAAACATAGTTTTCTCTGAAACATCACTTCAGACGAGGGGGGCGACACATCTAAATCTCAAGTTTAGATGCTTAACAAATCTCACACTAGCGAATCAATCTTCGAAAAACCTTCTTTCATTTGTCGCATCTACTTGCATCGCGCATCATCTTTTTGCAGGAAATCTTTAGAATCGTCATCAATCTTCTTTCTATCTACTCAGCGTGCGCGCAGCTAGCCACAGCAAAACACAATCTTTTTTGCATCATAGATAGAGTCGTCCCCCTCGACTTCAGATTGAAAAAAGCTCTCGTCGTTTTGCGCGAAATAATAAAAGGAAAACATCGACGAGAGCTTTTTGCAGTGATGTCACAGAGAAAACCATTTTGAAATTTTTATTTACTTACCAGCTCAATTTGACCTTAATTGCTCATCCTTGACAGATACGCGTACTTCTCTTTCTGAGAGTCACAATCAACGACGTTTTGATCGTTGACTGTGTGATTGAGTGATTTAAAAATTATAAAATCGCTGATTGCACCTCCCACGAAGCAAAATTGACGGGCTTTATGTGTCAAACACACTCTTTACAACCTCTTCTTGTAACTTACATAAACACAATATCTATATCAGTATTTGCAACCTCAAAGATGCGCAAAACATATCAAAACGGTCACGCCTACTGTACAGCATTTAAGGGGCAAGATGATTCGGAAATATCGGGCCTTTTAAATCTAAGATTTAAACGCGATGCTTCAGAATCCAATATATCCAATCGTGGATATCCCTTACCGTACGTTCCGCTGTATTATTATTGGAAAGTTCCACCTCAATAGATTTAATTTTTGTTCGATTTAATTACTGTCACGATTACAATACTTCGTGACAATACAGTCTACAGTGATCTAAAAAGAAACAGTCATGCTCGGTTGGCTCCCGCAATTGACAGGTCGAACTGGCTCCCATCATTGTCTCCACCCGACAATGAATATACACGGAACCGAAAAATTACCCAAATTTAAGTTCTTTTCACTCATCTCCCATGTTCCGTTCAATAGAGATTTTCACGTCCGGTTGTATTGGTGCGTTATGTGAGAACGTGTTAGTGAAAATCCGAGGAAAATACATAACAAATCGCTGTCAAACTCATTTCGACAGATCTAATTTCATACATTTTTTAGGTTAGCCAGAGGAAAATAATAAACAACTTTACACGCCGGTGCACCCGCTAGTGTGCGTGCGTTAAACGTCACTAATCTCTATAAGCTAATTTTCAGTAAACCGCTTATAGTAGTTTACATTTGACTACGGCATAAATAATTACTTACTCGTGAGTATTTTCTACCCAAAATTAAGTTCAATTGACTCAAATTTGAGAATATCTCATATACTCACCAGTAGCTTATTGAACGATAGTCATGTGAAAATCGAATCTCTCGTTCCGTTTTTGACAACAACAAAAAGTGAGAGTGGGATGCAAAACTCAAAATTACCCAAAATTAAGAAAAAAAGAACTTAAATTTAGGGTATTTTTTTTCTCTGTGTAGTTCGACTGAATATTCATTAGTGAAGATTAGTTGTTTATTATTTTCCTCATGTACTAACCTCAAAGTGTATGAAAATACGATCTGTCAAAGTAAGATCCACCGCGGTTTGTTATGTATTTTCCTCGGATTTTTACTATGTCACTGTTCGTGAGGTTCTCGGACACAAACATACCTCAGTTCCTCCATCATCGTTCACCGTGACCGATCCTGTCCACCCCCTGCCAACTGCGGATAGACAGGTTATTCTAAACTGGGAGAAACCGTGTGTTTGTTCTTAATTCGTTTCAGGTTCATTCTCGTAAACTTGTTCTCGCATAGGAACTCTCCATGCGGCGACTCGACTGTTGAACATCGCAAGAAGAATCCGTCGGGTGCAAGTTCTCTGCACTTTTCGATGGATTTCTTGCGATTCGGCTTGCAACAACTGGTTTAGTTGCTGAGCCGGGCAATTCCAGAATGGTGGCACAGATTTGAACAGATGGTTTGCAGTGTGTTGAGGGTTTGGAAAATTATCGCAGAACTTTTTTTGATTTTTTTTTTAAATTGCTTTATTTGTAAACACAGAGCCTGTGGACTTGGAGACATACTTCAAGTCCCCGCGTACATCGTACGGGCTAGGCAAAAATGTGCGTCTATCTTGTAAACTGTCGCTTTAATGGCCCTTCGCTCATTTTCAACTTCTATTCAATTTTCATACTGCCGTACTCTAACGGAACTATCCACCTACACTCTTCTAAAGATCATTCTCTAGCTAATAAATCATCACACTAAAGCTTCATGTTAGCATTTCCAACCAACTCAGAAAAAAAAGTTGTTGAATAGGGTAAATTATGGCTTCGGCACCCACTGACTGTTTTCGGCAACCGAAATTGAAACGTTAATTTCGCAGTATTTTCCCATCAAAACTCTTCGCTGAATGTATTAAGCCGATTCCTTAACTTTTCAGCTTCAATCAGATTACATTTTTACGACTGTGCAATCCTGTTATACCATATTTTTCTTTAAATGAAATATATATACTACAAAATACGGCTGATTTCGAGTTGCCGATAATAGAACAGCTGGTTAACATGCAGTTCAAATGGAAAGGGTGCCGAAGAAAAAGAGACTGCCGACAATAGTCACTCTCACCTGAGAAGTTTGGAGCGTTGTAAAAACATGTTCAACCCGTTTTGATCAATTCTGTCGATTGGAATTGGTAGAACAGCAAGCAGCAGATAAATGTCAACAAACAAACCTGTCATGTATGTGTGTGACGCTGAGAAATCGCTAATAGAAGTTCGGACGCTGCTTAGATTGACGAGAATACGTAAATTCCCCTATTACATCCAAACTGCTGCAACCAGGTCAATCCATCGGTTGTGTAATATAACGTTGTACGATGTACATCGATTTTGCGAACAAAATTACATCCATTGATGTCATATTGTATCTGCTTTTTGCTATTACATCATTATTTCATACATCAGCTTGAATTACATTGATCGATATTACATTTTTTTTTTTGCTGTGTAGGCTCAATCGAATGAAGTTCACGGAGCCAAGTTATCATTTTCAATGCACATTAAAGAATCTTTAAACTTATAGTCAAAGAAGAATACTAAGATGAAACTGTCGGAAGAAAAACTTTCTATTATAGTGTCCTCTTTCATCATGCTTGTAATATTTTTTGCTTTCGAGCGAAAGAGTTTCCAATATACCACCGGTATCAGTAAGAAGCAAATCTCTAATAGTAATTGATGATTTGCGAAGCTGATGCTCAAAATCATCTTAATAAGCATAGAAGTAAACATGGGAAAAACATTCACTCTCTCTAAAGAATTATTCCAACACCCCAGCCACTGGAAATGCAACGTATCGAAATCATTGCTAAACGTAATAAAATGTGCCGTCTTCTTTGGCCAATGCAGCACGCATTCTATTCAGAAAATTACGTTGGAATAATCATTACTTTCCTATTTTATGACGTAGGAAGTTTTTGTCAACGCCCGTGAAAGCAAACGCAAACGGAAGTAGCCGAAGCTGAATGATGACGATGAGTGATGACACCGCTTCGTGTATTGATTTGCGCTGTACTGTCCGCTCACTTGTGTGTGTTCGTACATGTTTGGATGTTGGTGTGAGTGTTTTCTTCCAACGCTGTAGTTCAACGTTGTCTCGTCACGAACCGTTTGGGGCTTTTATCTGTCTCCTTAAATTCCAAAGAGTGAAGAGGGTCTGCCTCAAGGCAAAAAATTCTGTTCACAACACTCTTTTTGACGTTCTTCTATTCACCACCAGAGGTTGAATCGATCGTTTAGTTCCCATTAAAAAGGCCTATTGGCAAAACATCAACCGTGATGCCGTTTTATATTATATTGTCTGTGTCCTACTTGTCAAAGTGTGCCTTAATGTGCCGAACAGTATATCATGCTGTGTTTCGGCACAGTGTGAACAGTTGATTGCCCCTTGATGGGCCCACTTTTTATAGGTTATTTGTGGTTTTAGGTGTTCTGAGAACAGTTTGCGAAAAGAAATCCTTGTGAATGAGGAAGCGAAGAGTTTTAGAAACAAACCATTCGACGGAGTTGGTTTCAACAACTGGAGCTCCAGAATGCGAACTTACCTCCAGCAGCTGGAAGTAGTACATTGCGTGGAGAAGAGTGCGTGATACGGTAACGGTGGAAGTGAGAATGTGATACAATGAGATTGAGAAGTTCTGAGACCGATAAAAAAGTGTTTGTGGCTACGGGCGTCATTTTCAATGAGTCGCAGTTCGGCAGGATCACTGCAGTCAACGGAGAAAACCGGGTGTATGAAGTGATTATCATGGAGCATTCGCATAAACCGGAGTATGTTGGTGTTCAAGAAGCCGGTTATGAGGCTGGGAATAGTTGCCCTCCCAGTGAATCAGATGATTGGGAGTCGGTAGCAGACTCGACGGAAGAAGCGTAATACTACCATAGAGGTAACTCTAAGACCACTGGGTCCCGAAGAAAATCATTATTATTTTTGGCTCACTCAGTACCAGAACAACGGTCCCAAGCAGTCCCAAGCTATTTCACTCACCCCTGCATGTTCTGCATGAATCCACACACCCCTGATGTTATCTGTCAAACTTTCATAGCGAATCAAAACAAACATAGTGTAGTAATAGAATTTCAACTAGAATAGGGTACGTTAATCGTTTGCTTGGGACCAATAGGCTACTAAAGTGGTAAGCCAATTTAAAATCGTTAGTTTCGTATTGATTGTTGATACTACTGTGTTACCTGACTTATAACGAATATACGTTGTATACGAGTACCCCGAATACAACGTATGACTCGTCTAATTTTGCATAGCATTTGCAATGTAAAATTAGACGAACTATACGTTGTATTCGGGGTACTCGTATACAACGTATATTTGTTATAAGTCAGGTAACACAGTAGAAAGACTGTAGTAGAGCCATTGAAATTAAAAAGTGATCGACTATGTCTAGATAGAACTGGAATTAGGGCGTAACAGCCCTTGTAAACAATGACTTCTCGCGTTGATTTCTCGGAATTCAAGGCACGCCTACACAAACCAATATATCCATCGCACAGCAAAAAAATTATTTTGATATCACATCAAAGTGGATGCACTACAATCATGTCGAAAATTTCATGTAATTTTTATGACCACATAAATAAACAAATGCAGTAAAAGCAGCGTAATGTCAGTTCATGCATTGTATTAATGATAATTTTGTCCTTTTTAGCAAGTAATATTACACCATATTTTCGACATGATTGTAGTGCATCCACTTTGACGTGATATCAAAATTATTTTTTTGCTGTGCGGGTAGGAGAAGACTTAGTCTTCCTCTACTCGGTGGTGATGTTGATTTGCCAGGGAGAGCCATGGCTTCCGAGAATTCATCGAGAGAAGTCATTGTTTACAAAAGCTATTACGCCCTAATTACAGCTCTATCTAGATGTAACTGCGATTTCGGTTGTATTCTATAAAATTAATATGAATAATTATGTAATAAATAGCACCAGTAGATCGGACGTCTAGCAGTTTAAGTACATTTTAAAAATAGCTAGCATTTTTGCTTTGTTAAATTTTACCTGTTAAATATGTATTAAACAAATTGTTAATAAGAAATTGTTAAATGTTAAATGTTAAATGTTAAATATTAAATGTTAAATGTTAAATGTTAAATGTTAAATGTTAAATGTTAAATGTTAAATGTTAAATGTTAAATGTTAAATGTTAAATGTTAAATGTTAAATGTTAAATGTTAAATGTTAAATGTTAAATGTTAAATGTTAAATGTTAAATGTTAAATGTTAAATGTTAAATGTTAAATGGTAAATGTTAAATGTTAAATGTTAAATGTTAAATGTTAAATGTTAAATGTTAAATGTTAAATGTTAAATGTTAAATGTTAAATGTTAAATGTTAAATGTTAAATGTTAAATGTTAAATGTTAAATGTTAAATGTTAAATGTTAAATGTTAAATGTTAAATGTTAAATGTTAAATGTTAAATGTTAAATGTTAAATGTTAAATGTTAAATGTTAAATGTTAAATGTTTAATGTTTAATGTTTAATGTTTAATGTTAAATGTTAAATGTTAAATGTTAAATGTTAAATGTTAAATGTTAAATGTTAAATGGTAAATGTTAAATGTTAAATGTTAAATGTTAAATGTTAAATGTTAAATGTTAAATGTTAAATGTTAAATGTTAAATGTTAAATGTTAAATGTTAAATGTTAAATGTTAAATGTTAAATGTTAAATGTTAAATGTTAAATGTTAAATGTTAAATGTTAAATGTTAAATGTTAAATATTAAATGTTAAATGTTAAATGCTAAATGTTAAATGTTAAATGTTAAATGATAAATGTTAAATGTTAAATGTTAAATGTTAAATGTTAAATGTTCAATGTTAAATATTAAATATTAAATGTTAAATGTTAAATGTTAAATCACAGACAAACAGACATAACACATTGAATATTTCTCACTGTAAAACATTACCGCCATCTGTTGAGCACACTGTGGGGGGCAGTACGGCGTGACAGATGACGGTAGTGACGGTAGATGACTATGCACGCCACAGGTGGTGATACTACCAACTAGACCTGTGCGCCGATCAAAATATTTTCGGCGGCGGCGTGATATGTTATTTTCTGTCGGCGGCGGCGGCGCGGCGGCGTCACGCCGTTCGCTTTCGGCGGCGGCGGCGTGGCGGCGTGGGTCGGCGTGAGTTTATTTTTAATGATATACAAAAAAAAAAGTTGGAAGGGTTGTATACTAGATACGATCGCAGGGTTGGCGTTGGATAACGTCTGTTATGTATTGTACTTAATTGTGTATATAATATTTTAGGAATATTCCTTAATAACTCTTTTGCGAAAGTTTGGTGGCCCTGAAAAGGGCCGTTTTTTTGGGCTGATGTTGTTGGGTTTGATCTACTCTGTCGCCCTGGAGGAGCTTTGGAATGATATTGGTAGCTCGAAGACAGACAGCATCTCCCCTTCCAGCGTTCCCACACCCCAGTATAGTCCCCAAATTTAAGTGTAACTGTGATATTCTGGAAAGAAATTTTCTTCAAAACTAACTCTTTGTCGAATTATTGGTGGCCCTGAAAAGGGCCGTTTTGGTTGTGGTTTTGGAATGATGGTTATGCCGAGCATGGGTACCGGATGGCGATGGCGATTTTGATGAGCGGTTTGCATGCCGGGCGCTTTGCTTCAACCACGAGTGCGGTGAACTCCGGGTAAATATTATTACCAATCAGTAGAACAGCGCTAGGTGGTATGATGAACCGGGAAATCCACTCGAGATGTCGAGAGGGTAGATGGTTGTTTTGGAGGTTGTGATGAGGACGATTTTGGAACGGAACGGGTTGTGCTCGATGATGCATCATTCTTCTTCACACAGTCTGTGAAGACGAGTTCGATTCTGAAATAAGTTTTGTAGAAATGCAATAAAAATGGAATCTATGGCTCTGCGAAGATTTAACTTTCGATATTCAAGTGTCGGAAAGGCATTAAAAAATTAATCGTTAAACTCTTTCTTGATAATGTTGTGGCCCTGAAAAGGGCCATTTTTCCAACGCGCTCGACGTAGTTGCCCTTGCGGAGCAGACGGTGAATACGACCGACTGAGAACTGCAGCAGCTGGGCATTCCATGACGGCGGCCCAGTATACCGGAGCACTGGCACCAACGCACTCGGCGTAGTTGCCCTTTCGCCCCCAGGCTCTGCTGCCGCTGCTCTGCTGCCGTTGCTCTGCTTCCGCTGCTCTGGTACTGCTGCTCTGCTGCTGGGTCGACGATCGGATAGACAATGATGGAACGGGCGACCTTGTTGGACGCTTATATAGTAGAACAGAAAATATCAGAGGTGTCAGATACTCGCATCTGATGTCTGATATCAATCGATTTTCACCATCTTTAGACAATGGTTTACTTTTAACCATTTTTCAATAGTTTACAGAATGAAATCAATAGTTTTTAAACATTCAGCAAATTGCTAGAAATATTTCCAATCGATTGATGCCACTATCTCGTAAATCTATCGAGAGACGGCTGAGTTATTATCGTTCAAAATCTTTTAATTTTTCGTAACTTATCCAAAATGACTGTTTTTAATTTTGTACCCCCGTATGTTGCCGAAAGACGTTATCCAACGTCAATACTTTCCAAACCATTGGCACATGGACAAATTTCAGATTACTCAAAACCGCTAAAACGTAGGTCACTCATAGTTTGAATAAATTTTTCGACACTTCCCGGGAAAAACTTCTGATGATGATGATGCTCCCACCTCTTACCCCTACAAAGGTCTGAGCTGGACGATTTATCTTTAAGATAATGAAATATGATATTGAACTTGTTACAGTTACAGATATAAATTCCCTCTACACAGTTCGAAAAAGTAGCGTAAATTTCTGTTCAATATGATGCACATAAATGGAGCGTCACATATCATATATGTACGTTTACATTATATATCATGTAAAGTTCTGACACATTTCATGCAATGTAGCAAATACTGTATACAAAAGCCCATCTTTGCAAACAACATTGTTTGTAAGTTGCTCTCAGACTCAGACGAACAAAAGAGCTCTTTGAAGGAGATCTTAAAAATCATATGAGCATCTTGAAAGAGATTCAATTAAGTCCACTAATTTTAAAGAATGAAGATTTTATGGCAAAAACTCATGAATTCAACCATCTATTTAATGTGTTTAATACAACACGCAATGATTGGGAGACTGGAGGGCCGTTGATTCGTCCTGGGTCTATAACATTCTACACGGATGGCTCAAAACAGGATAACAGGGTAGGGACAGGAATAACAGGTCCCGGAATTAACTGTTCTGTAGCAATGGGTAAATGGCCAACAGTATTCCAAGCAGAAATATTTGCGATTCTAGAATGTGTAGAAATATGTTTAAAAAGAAATTATAGAAATGCAAACATATGCATTTTTTCGGACAGTTAAGCAGCATTGAATGCCCTTAAATTAATGATCTACACTTCAAAGTTAGTGTGGGAATGCTATAATCAACTTCAGAAATTGTCCTGTCGTAACAAGGTCTATATTGGGTTCCTGGTCATTGCGGCATTGAAGGAAATGAAAAAGCTGATCAATTAGCAAAGCTTGGCTCATCCCAGAAATTTATTGGTCCCGAACCATTTATTGGTCTATCGCCTTCTAATCTGAAAATGGAATTAAAGAACTGGGAAAAAAGCAAGGTACAATCCAATTGGAATAATACCTCAACAGCCCGGCAATCTAAACAATTCATTAAGCCCAACGTTTTGAGTACGCAAAGGTTACTCAATCTTTCCAAAAAAGATTTAAGCACCTACACTGGATTAATAACAGGACATTGTCCTAGTAAATATCATTTAAAAAAAATTGGAAAGCTTAGCGACGATAGATGTCGCTTTTGTTATTTGGAGAGCGAAAGCTCTGAACATTTATTGTGTGATTGCACTGCTTTATTTAATAAACGATGCAGATTTCTTGATAAAGGACTCACCGTACCTGAAGAAATTTGGACCAGTATACCCAATAAAGTTGTAAACTTCATTCGAAGTGCAATTCCATATTGGGATAATGCCGATGATCAATGATGAAGATCACTAGTGGTTGATCATCAAAACACACGGCAAATAGTAAAAAGAGGATACACCACAATAGATCAAAACACTGGTCGCAGTGGTAAATGTCCACGACACGGAAAAAGTTGCTCGGTTGCGTGAAATGAAATACAAGTCTACGTGAATGAATGTTTACATCACTATTAAAATTCAGAATTTTTATCTGTGTAGAGTTTACAGTTGCTTCACAGCGATATAAATGTGGAAAAGCTCAGGCGTCCACCTTTTAGTTCGCCTTTTTGTCTACCTAAAATATTCATAAGTATTACAAGCGATCAAGAGCTAATGAAAAACCAACAGAGCATCCTATTACACTAGCAACACCGCAATCTGATGCTATCTTAATTTTCAGCAATGTCAGGAATGCTCATGAGCCCCCGACATTTGCCAGAAAATTTACTACTAACTCAAGGCATCTTCCAGTCCCGTAACGTGGACAGATCACCTTTTCGTGGTACGTTACGCGATGTAAGATCTACCACCGATTCCTAGTCTTGAGTACTTCAAACTAGGGGAACAGGATTTTTCAGTAATCAAAGGAACAAATCTTAGTCCTTGTTACTTTTTATGCCTTGTTGATAGTGATAAGGGTTGCCTGGATCGAGGATGATCTTGAAACAAGGAAAAACAGAGATATTCTCACTTACTCGACTCCACGAAATTACCATATATTTAGTTTTACTTGTATTCAATTTCAATTGCTTATATTTCAACCATCTACACACTTAGTTTTTTCTATCGAGCGTTTTACACTTGAATGAAGAATTGCATTGTCTAAGTATACACCTAGTTTTTTTTTGTTTCTACCGAGCTCGGCTGTGCAAATCTCAGCAAAAAAAAGTTTCACTGAGATCTCAGCAAAAATGACATTTGATTGCTGAGTCTCGGATAATGCTTAGCTGAATCTCAGCAAACAAATGTAATGTTTGCTGAGATCTCAGTAAAACTTTTTTGCCGAGATTTGCACAGCCGAGCTCGGTAGAAAAAAAAACAAAGGGTTTACTTAGACAATGCAATTCTTCATTCAAGTGTAAAACGGCATCAACTAAATCCTTAGCTGCAATGAACAACACAGTATCTGCAATAAGATTAATGTCGCAAAATCTCAAAACACATCGCAAGTCATTAATATATACATAATAAATAACAGGGGCCCTAATACACTTCTCTTGGGCACTCCAAGGTTATTCTCCTAGGCCGGGACTGCAAACAGAATCATTAAAAACAGTCCGTTGAGTTCTGTCAGACAAAAAGCTTTCAAACCATTTATATGTAGTACTCGTAATTCCAAAGCGCGTGATTGATCTTAACAATAAGAGCCTACACAGCAAAAAAATAATGTTGATATAACATCAAAGTAGGTGCACTTCAATCGTTCTAAAAATATGGTGTAATATAACTTGCCAAAAAGGACAAAATTATCATAAATACAGTACATGAACTGACATTACGCTGCTTTAACTACATTGGGTTATTTTTGCGACAGTAAAAATTGCATGAGAATTTCGACATGATTGTAGTGCATCCTCTTGGATGAAATATCAAACTTTATTTTTTGCTGTGTTTAAATTGTTTCAAAAGCGCGTTTAAGATCAAAAAAAAAATACAGCGACAATCGTATCTTTACACTCCAAGTTATTTTTCCACTTCGCTCATACCAAATTTAACGCGGTTTGACAAGAATGACCTTCCCGATATCCCGATTGTTCTGGTATCAACAAACTGTTACTATTTAAATACTCCAACAACTGGCCTTTAACAACAAGTTCTAAAATTTTCTCTAATGTGTGCAACATGTTGATGGGACGAAACTCTTCGGCTTTAATCGTACCAGCAACTTTTTGGATAGGAACCTTAGTTTCCTTCCAATGACATGGAAGCAATCTTGAATAACTCTAGCAGCAACATTGTCTACTCCAGCCGATTTTCCTAATGATAAATAAATAACTCTAAGTTCATCTAATGTAATTGATTGGAAAACTTCAAATCTACAACTTTAATTAACTGGCTGTTTTATTTCGTCAGGTTCATCGACCAATCCAATAAATTGATTAATCAATGAAACACTGTTTACAAAATAATCATTAAACTAAGATGCAATTACTTGTTCTGACTGTTCTAATGTGCCATTAAAAGTTATGGACCGCAGTTTGCAATTACTAGGTTTTAATAAAGATTTAAAAATTTCCATAACTCTTTGCTGTTGTTTTGATGCTGATCAATCTTCCTTTGAACATATTCAAAACGAGTTTTCTTTATCGATTGTGAATACTTATTACGCGCGATTGTGTACCTATTCCAATGAGTGTCATTATTTGATCTACAAAACTTTTTGTACCATTTGTCCCTTTTCCGTTTAAGACGCAAAAGATCCAAATTGTACCAGCTGTTCGAGTTTTTCAAAGAAACAAACTTTTGCTCAAGTAGTTGATTGGTACACGTTTTCAAAGCGTTATTAAGAACAGCTCTTTATTCATCTAAGTTACTGGCCGCGAATGGAAAATCCACGCTCCTCCCAACAAGATTCGAAACAGCCTGCTTTGAATATTTTCTCCAGCGCTTCAATTTTACTAATTCATCGTTGTTATTTATATTATCTAATAAATTGATCACTAAGGTCTCATGATCAGTTATTTTCAAATCAGTAACGTAACTGAACAAATGGAATCAAAATTGGAATTAAAATAAAAAAATCGAAAATGGGGAAAAATTAAGAAAATTGTACACAGGTTAGAAGTGTACTAGTAAACATACTAAAACCACAATCAGTTTTCCTCATATTCAAGAGCTTTTGCTCGGAAAAGCGTCGGAAAATTGACTCATTCTATGAGTGACCCTAGGAGTGACCTACGTTTTAGCGAATTTGAGTAACCTGATCTCAAATATGAGAAACTATTACTCAATATTGAGTCGTTCTCATTGGCCATGCATGAAAAGTATGTCAAGTGCTTGTTACAACCTTTGTATTAAGTATAAGAAAAGTACGTTATCCACCCCTACATAGTATTAAAAAACAATCTGTTGCATTACGTAACATTTCAATGGGCCCTTAGAATTCTTTCATTTATTGAGCATTACACGTTATTAATATGTGGATAGCGATAAATGATATGCTTGTATTACTCTGATATATATTTTAATTTACACGCATTGTAGTCATACAACTTTTTGTTTATGTATTTGAAGATGTATTTTGGATATACGTAGAATCCCGCACAACTTGGACCTGTGAGAGATTTAAAAAAAGCTCAAAATCAACTTGTTGTTGATAAAAGTCTCTTATTCACCTTTATGTAAATCCAATCCAAATGATTCATTCCTGTGTGCTAGATCGAGAAAGTGCGAACAAACGTCAAAAAACTAAATGACAATCGCTGCACCACACACAAGTTCTAATATCAATGCAACCTAAATGCATTTTACCGAAAAGGCGCTACGGATTTTTCATCGGCGTGACATAAATTTATTCGGCGGCGTGAAAGATTTTACTGCGGCGGCGCGCCGGCTCAATTTCATCGGCGGCGGCGGCGTATGAAAATCGTAGGCGGCGGCGGCGTGGCGCGGCGGCGTGGCGCGGCGGCGTGGCGCGGCGGCGTGGCGCGGCGGCGTGGCGCGGCCGCGCACAGGTCTACTACCAACTACGATACTTCTAAATTGACCGTTAAATGCTTGTTCGATGAACAACTTGCGAGTGTTATGTATGTTTGTCTGTGGTTAAATGTTAAATGTTAAATGTTAAATCAAGAGCAAATTTTCATTATGTCGTAAGTAGCACTCGCACCAATCCGAGAAAAATAAAGTTTTGTTTTGATGACCGAAAAGTTATTCCTATTTCCAATTAAACACATATAATCTCATAGTGATAGCAATGTTTAACATATTCAACAGGGTTTTATTCATACAAATGCAAATCGCTAGCTTTCATGCTAAAAAATACTGGTTTTTGAGTCAAAAGTTATTATACGTCGTTTGGTGGCCCCTATTGTTACTTAAGTCAAAGTGTATTTACCAGGATATTCGGGAGAATTATCAATTACGTCTCCTTACGTGCAGCCCATTCATCATTTTAGGACCACCGAAATCATCTTAGCAACAAACAGTTCGATTTATTCACTTTAATAATGAGAAAGCGAAACGACGAAAGTACACTTTTCACGGGTTTCTCAGCGCTGTTACTTAAGACAAATGGCAACGTGTAATAGCAGGAGCATCGATTGACACTGATAGCTCGACTTTGTTTACCTTTGTTACTTTCGACGTAATGAAAATTTGCTCTTGAAATGTTAAATGTTAAATGTTAAATGTAAAATGTTAAATGTTAAATGTTAAATGTAAAATTTTATACATTAAATGGTAATTGTTAAATGGTAATTTTTAGATGTAAAATTAAAAATGCTTAATGTTAATTGCTAAATGCTGACTGTTAAATGCTGAATGCTAAATGCTGAATGTTACATGTTAAATGTTACATGTTAAATGTTACATGTTAAATGTTACATGTTAAATGTTACATGTTAAATGTTACATGTTAAATATTACATGTTAAATATTACATGTTAAATGTAACTTGTTAAATGTTACATGTTAAATGTAATATGTTAAATGTTACATGTTAAATGTGACATGTGAAATGTTTCATGTTAAATGTTACATGATAAATGTTACATGATAAATGTTACATGTTTAATGTTACATGTTAAATGTTACATGTTAAATGTTAAATGTTAAATGTTACATGTTAAATGTTACGTGTCAAATGTTATATGTTAAATGTTTATTGTTTAATGTTGAATGTTAATTGTTAAATGTTAAATGCAAAATTTTAAATATTATTTGTTAATTGTTTCATGCTTAATGTTGAATGCCAAATGCTTAAGGTTAAATGCGTAATGCTAAATGTAATATGTTAGAAGTTAAATGTAAATTGTCAATGTTAAATGTTAAATGCTAAATTTTACATGTTGATTGTTACATTTAACATATAACACTTTAAATGCATAATGCTAAATCACAGACAAACAGACATAACACATTCAATATTTTTCACCGTAAAACATCGTAAAACATTACCGTCATCTGTTGAGTACAGTGTGGTGGGTAGTACGCTGAACAGATGGTGGTAGTGTGTAAACGTCAAACACAAGGGAATTGAATATGCGCGCCACATGTGGTGGTACTACCAACTACGATAATTTAAATTGATCGTTAAATGCTTGTTCGATGAACAACTTGCGAGAGTTATATCTGTTTGTCTTTGGTTAAATGGTAAATGCTAAATGTTAAATTTTAAATTTTAAATGTTGAATGATAAATGTTAAGTGTTAAGCAAAGAGCCTAACTTTATAAAGAGGTGACATGTCAAAATTGGAACAATCGATTGTCTGTCAAAGTCATAGGAAAAGTCATTCCAATCGAGCAGATGACCTGTCCAATGGATAAGATGTCGTCTCTTTATAAACTCAGGCTCTTTAGTGCTAAGGATCTACTCAAATTCTGTCAGAACCGTCAGAAGTGGGGCTACTCAAAATTGAGTAATAAAAGTTAGGACTGACATGATGACAAATGGATTAGCAAATGGACAACATCGATCCTAATTTGACCAATGTTGTTCATTTGTCATCTTGTTAGTACCAAGTTTTAGCACACGATTTTGAATAGCCCTAGTTTCGACGGAATCTGAGTAGATCGTACTGAAAATTGGGTAGTTTAGAATATAGATACTATAGATTCCATAGATAAGCGGAGGCACAAAAAGTTGTTTTGGCAACCATGAAAAATAAATGATATTATGTAGAGTCGGTGTATAATGAGTCACGCCAAGAGTGAAGCCAAGTCTACCTATTGAACTGTCAAACCGGCTACCTATCGTGCAAAGTAAATAAACATTACGATGCTATGAAAGTTCCACGAAAGGTATTGCAATAAAATATAAAATATAATCGAAGAAATGAGCATAAACACGCAGTGAGCGTTAAATTGTCATGGGATACGCTCGGTAATGATTAGTAATGAGAATTTCTACTATTTTTTTGTTAAGATAATTTGACAAAATCACTGATATAATGATTTACTGCAGCCGCAATATTTTTTCTCTCGCTAGAAGTCATTTGAAGTTGTTGTAGAAGTCCTCTGTTGCCAAGTGAAAAGAATGGGAATCTTCCGAAAACCGTGATGCGAGTTCAAATGTTATTCTCTTGGCGTGACTCATTATACACCGACTCTAATATTATGTACTGGCATCCGTGAAAAAATTTCATGTAATCATAGAGCTCTTCTTTATGCAGTTTTGTTTTGTTTCGTGCGTAAAAGTTCAAAATGAAGTGCAAAGCAAATCTTGACAACAATGAATCGAGAAATGTTTTGCTTTATCTTTCCTTCTTCCGTTGTCCGCGAAATAAATCGGAATGTGGAGAGTGGAAAGCGTTTTGTGCTCATAATATTACAATACTTCTCCCTCAAACAACACCATGATGACGTCATGCTCGTTTGGCTACACTAACTGACAGTTCGTTTGGCTACATTATACTTTTCCTCCGCTTATCTATGGAATCTATAGTAGGGGAAAAGTTTTCTTCGGCAATACCTTAACCTATTATCGTCAGGGGGGTAAACAACAATCTTGAGAGCTCAATTTTGGCATGTGGATACATTGTGTTTCAGATCAACTATTGGCCAAATTTGAGTGCTCTAGTACTTTGTTTACCCCCCTGACGATAATAGGTTAAGGTATTGCCGAAGCCAACTTTTCCCCTATCTATAGTTTAGAATAAGCGTGAAGACACGTGATTTTGACGGACAACAATGCGAGCTGCGCTTTCAAAAACGTTGAGTAGCACACATCACTCGACGCTTTATTGAAATTCAGCAAACGCGAACAACACGCTTTTCTCGACTTAACAAACGTGAACAACACGCGTTACTATCAACAATCAATACGAAACTAACGATTTTAAATTGGCTCACTACTTGACTAGCCTATTGGTCCCAAGCAAAGGATTAACGTATCCCATTCTAGTCAAAATTTTAGTACTACACAATGTTTGTTTTGATTTGCTATGAAAGTTTGACAGATAAAATGAGACGTTAGTGGAATTTCCTATGTTTCGAGGGGTGAATCGATTAGCTTGGGATCGAAGAGAGTACCAGAGCTGAGCCAAAAAGTTGAGCACGTTTCTTCGGGACCTACTTGTCTTAGAGTTACCTCTATGTTACTATCATAGAGGTAACTCTAAGCTCTGGTACTCTCTTCGGTCCCAAGCTAATCGATTCACCCCTCGAAACATAGGAAAATCCACGAACCCCTCATTTTATCTGTCAAACTTTCATAGCGAATCAAAACAAACATAGTGTAGTACTGGAATTTATAAAAGAATGGGGTACGTTAGTCGATTTGCTTGGGACCAATAGGCAGTCAAGTAGTGAGCCAATTTGAAATCGATAGTTTCGTATTGATTGTTGTTACTATTGGGATGTTTACATCAGTGCGAATTTGCAAGCGCTAGTGTACTAGCCAACTAGTATAAATTTCATTTGCTCCTGAAATCTCATGCTGGTAGACGCTGATGCCCTGTTTACATTATGCTGATGAGCTTTTTTGCTAGCAGCTGGCACATTAGCACTAGTGAAATAGCGTAAGTGTAAACACCCCATATGTCATCGGCATTATGCTCTTTCACTAGCGCTAATGAGCCAGTTACTAGCAAAAAAAAAGCTCACCAGCATAGTGTAAACAGGGCATCAGCGTCTACCAGCATGAGATTTCAGGAGCAACTGAAATTCGTGCTAGTTGGCTTGTACACTAGTGCTAGCAAATCCGCACAGATGTAAACACCCCATTAGTCTTACGATTTGAATACAACCTCGGATATAACGGCATTTGCGAACCAATATTTTGTAAAGTTCTTAAGGTTTAAAATGATTATCAAGGTTTGCTATTTTCCCTCAGATCTGTTATGTTTATGTTTGAGTTTTCTTTGTTGGTGATGTCTACAATCATTAGTAATTATTACAATGAATTAATCGTACTTTTTCATTGGTATGAATAAACTTGGGCAGTCATTAAAGCCTTGGCGTTGGTCCGGATCGTTGGATTTTTTTGACAACCATTTCGAGTGACTCGGGAGAGTTCAGATTTAGCGTAACTAGCGTATCTATTTAGATTTGAATATTTTATTAAGTTTGCCACAAACTCCTCTGACTACAATTTACCAACCAAATAATCGTCTGTACCCCTGCATCTGTTGCCTCGCGCATTCTCGAGGGTGCAGCAGCCAGCGAGAGCGCGTCGCTTCCGCCCATCGTCCATTCGCGGCCTACTACTGTGCTGTGATGAATCGAACGAAGTCCCTTTATAACATCAACATTCTCATTCCAGCGCTCCTTCCCGTCCTTAGGTCGGTATTTGTGTGCTCTTTTTGACTCGCGCATCATGCTTCGATGTTCCGATGCTCAGAACGATAGAAGATAAGGCCCCGCGCGTGATCCTACTTACCTACTTCCATCCATCCTTCCTTCATGTTTTGGCTTGGACGTGGACCGGACAGACGAGGAAAAGGAGTCGCTCTGTAACTTTTTATCGTCCACTTGGTTCGGGAAGTTGTTATAGCTGCGGATTGCGGGGTGGTTTGTTGTGGTAGCAATGGGGTGGGTGGTGTGATATCCACATCAAAGCATCATCGAGAGACGGTGAGAGAGATAGAGAGTGCGAGCGGCAGGATAGCACACGCGCTCCCAGAATGCCTGGCTGGCTGTAGGTAGTTGATGTAAGTGTGCGTGCACATACGGAGAAGAGTGTTCAACTCGTTTTTATCATCATACTTTTGGCTTGCTGCGTCTGACACAGAAGAAGCAGTAATAAGGCGAGTAGTTTTGTGTTGTGTGTCGGAGGAAGAAGAGAGAGACAGTGCACGAGAGGTTAGAAGATGAGAGAACGGCCAAGTACACACGAGGTGCAAGCGAGACGGCACCAGCCATAGGTGGGGGAATTGTGTAAAACCGTGCAAAAATCTAGAGGAAGCTTCAGTTACATTCCTAGATTTACTTACGATCGGTTCGGTTCCTGAAGTCCTCTTCCCCAGCTTATCAACCGTCGCAGAGTGTGTACTACTAGAAAGGTGTTGTTGAAGATAAGACGGCTCCTTACTTGAAGGAAGCAACAAATACGAACTTTTTCGGTGACGGATATCTTATTATCCTTACATAGGAAATCTGGAAAGGAAGTTATTAGCGTTAAACGGAAGTGCACTGGTAGATCTTGGGGAAAACGGAGCCAAAGTCCCTCGAAAGGCCAAAAGTGTGTTGTTCGTGGTGTGCGATCTTCTACTCTCCTTTTTCGGTGCCTGAGAAGAAAAAGGAGCTGGCCCAAGGAGAATCAACAATCCCTCTCGTTTGAAAAAAAAAAATAGGTTCGCGTATTTTGGGCCTTCCAAACAAAAAGAGGGTTCCGGTGTGCGGTGGTGCCTAGGTGAGTGTGCGACGGTGTGGCAAACAGCAACAACAAAACGAAAAACATCAGTGAGGAAAAAGTGAATCAACTCAATCAACAGGATTTCCCTCTCGAATTGCCCCCGAGCGTGAGGAAATCGTTTGTGTGACTTGTGGTGAGACACCAAACAAGGAAGAAGAAAATTTCGCTTTTCGCTGTGTGTGAAAGAAAGCAGAAAAAACGAAGTGTGCGTGTGAATCCAAGGATAATAATTACATAATTTTCCGGGAGCAGCAGGCTTCGTTCTCCACGCATCGCAGCAACCAGAGTCGGCACGGAGACGCTCGAAAAGGTAGGCTATGGCCGGGACACCAAGAAGGGGTTTATGTAATCTCGGGATGAGTCGTTTCCGTGTTTGTCAATAACGGATGGGCTTGCGATCGAATCGCAACAAAAGAGTCACACAAATCGCAACACGCGGACTCGGGCTCCGGTTGATTTCGGCTGTGTTTTTGTTTTTGTTTTGATTATTTTGCTCGGACGAAATGGGACTCTCGAAGGCCGATGGACGTATCGATTTGATTTGCTACGCAAAATTGGTCGCAAGCGGAATTCCCGAGTTGATCTAATTTTTCAGTCCATTAATCTGTGGAATAATTTATGCCATAAATTTAAATTTGGAAAAGTGTCTAACGTTGTAAACAATAATGGTGACTGGGAATTATTGGTGTGTTTGATTCATGGGTAATCCCAGTTGGAACTTTGAAAATATTTGTTTTGGGACCTTCAAAAGTTATACTCGAAAACGTAAAAAAAAAACTTGTGCAAATGTGAATTTACACTGTAGACGTTACAGTTGTGTTTGATATAATAGCAGCGTATGCCGATTTCCATACAAAATGGTCAACTTTAACATGATGTGTAACTTTATTAACTTATGATCAATTGAGCTGAAACGTTTGCTAAATATGTTCGATTTTTCGATTACAAAATACCAAAGTTTTGGAAGCACCTGTTGGAAAGTGAGACACTAGGTAAAATGGTTCAAAATAGTAGCAGTTTTTGATTTGAATTTTTAGTTACTGCAAATATTTTAAATATTTTTAACTATTATGTACATTTGTTAATTGGGTGGGGATTGTTAGAATTTTGAGAAATGGAAAACAAAATCTCAAAATTGACCTGAAATGCAAATTATTAGTACTGTTATTATTTTAAACAATTTTATCAAGTGTCACTTTCCGGCAGGAGCTTTCAAAAATTTGGTATTTAGTAATCGTAAAATTGAACATATTTGTAGTTCTGTGGCGATCGTTTCAGCTCAATTGATCTTAAGAGAACAAAATTACAATTTGTCAAAGTTGACTATTTTGTATGGAAATCGGCATGCGCTGATATTATATTGAACACAGGTGTATATTAGAGTGATGCAAAATTTGAAATTTTCGCTCCACAATACTTAAACGATTCCAAATCGGATCCTGACTAACCTCTCAAAATTTTAACCCATTTAGTGAGAAACTGAGATGGCACAAACCATTTGAAGTTTGTATGGGAATTACTATGGTAAAACCAAGATATCGGTCTTCTTAAAAAGATTTCAACTTTACTTGTAGAAAATTTTCCCAGCTATAACTTTGCTGAAGACCACTTTTTGATTAAATGCAAAGATCGAAAGTTATCAATGGTTCAATGCGCTGATGTCTTATGATCATGCTCAATCAACTGCTCAGCAGGCAACATTGGTGTTTCTGGGGCGTTGAATAGGACACAAAAATCATGGCTACCAATTCAGATTTCTAGCAATGGATGAAGTAAAATCTCCTGTTTCGTCAAGGTCATCGCGAACGATGCATACGACAATTTGTGATCCTCGTCAGCGAGAATAATAAACTAAGATTGGATTACTAAAAAAATTACACGGTGGATTGGCATCTAGATAGAGCTGGAATTAGGGCGTAGCAGCCTTTGTAAATAATGACTTCTTTCGATGATTTCTAGGAATTCAAGGCACGTCTACATAAAGCAACATATCCATCGAGTAGGGGAAGTCTTCCCCTAATCGATGGAGATGTCGATTTGCCAGGGCGAGCAATGACTTTCGAGAAATCATCGAGAGAAGTCAGTGTTTACAAAAGCTGTTTCGCCCTAATTCCACCTCTATCTAGAGAAGTTCCAAGAATAGTGGTGTACCTATGCAGCTTTTTACGCTAGCGTGCTATAACATTTGAATCACCCCTATTTGACATTAGACGATTACCATTATATATAGCGGTATCATACACTCAAGAAAATCCACACGTTTGATCGAAGAGTTTAAGCAAAAGGCACATAAGGCTTATAAAAAGCAAGGCACCAATGAAAATTTGGCAAACTATTTGCGTATTTGCGATGGATTAAATATGACAATTGATATTGCATTTGAGGAGTACAATTCAAGGACCGAACTCGAACTAAAATCTAGTCCAAAAAAATTCTTCAATTACGTTAAATCAGACAATTTTCCATCAAAAATGCATTTTAATGAAACGGTTGGTGACAACGCAGCCGATATCTACAATCTATTTGCTACTTCCTTCCAAGAAATTTACACCTCTTTTTCAGAAGATGATCGTGATGGTGATTATTTTGAATTCATCCCAGAATGTATTAGTGATATACAAGTTAATCAAGTTAATGTGCAGTATATTATGGCAACTTTGAACAATTTGGATGCTTCCAAAGGCTCTGGACCAGACGGAATTCCACCAGTATTTATGAAGAGCCTGGCACTGGCACTTACAGCTCCATTATTCTGGCTTTTCAATATGTCACTAGATTCTAGAATCTTCCCAAAAACATGGAAAAGCTCTTTTCTAGTGCCTATTTTCAAAAGTGGCAAAAAATCTGACATACAAAATTACCGAGGAATTGCTATTATTTACTGTATCCCAAAGCTGTTCGAAGCGATCGTTATTGAAAAACTATTCAATCAGATCAAAAAACAAAAGCACTAACATGCAAAATGGTTTCTTCAAAGGACGATCAACTAATACAAATTTACTTGAATTCGTCAACTATTCTTTGGTTGCAATGGATAATGGAAACCATGTAGAAGCACTCTATTCGGACTTTAGCAAAGCATTTGATCGTATTGATATACCCATAAGCGTAAGATTCACACATAAAATGATTGATTGATTGATTTATCTTTATTAAGGATACTTTTACAGCGTGTCGACTACCTTGAAAAAACGTGGAAAATCTGGGAATATCAGGGAATTCATTTTTGGACCTGGATAATCAGGGAATCTCAGGGAATTTAATTGAAATTCAGGGAAATATTTCTTAATCACAGAAGTATGACAAACTTTGCTAGTTCAAACAACTTAATCACTCGGTGTAGTTTGAGGATGGTTTGAAATTTTAAATAGAGTTGCGAGTTTGTGGTTGCTTAATGCTTGCTGTGGCATTTTTGCAAGTTGAGCAAGAATTACTAAAATAAAAGGGTATTTTAATGATTTTGCGCCTAATATAAATTCAGCTCCTACTGGGCGTTGACACATTCCTGAGTTAAACTGAGATCCTGAGGTTGATAAAAAAAAATCTATATTAAATCTATGTATAGACGTTGTTATTTGTTGCAAAACATATCCTCCAAATGGGCATAGATGTCACGACTGATAGCGTCTGACGTAGATCCTTTGGGTGCATTGGAGCGCTTTTTAACAAATTCAAGACTGGTAAAGAGTTAAGAGAAGAAGATCACTTGTAGTTATTGTTCCTTATTGTGTTCTTAACAACCTGACTAGCTCAGAGAATAAACTAAATGAGTACTTACGATAATGGCCTTGGAATAGCACTTTAATGATTGAATAATGATTCAAGAAACGTATACTAAGATTGCCTCGAGAGCATAGATTGGCGTTATTCAGTATTCTAGTTCTTCATTGGAAGCTTGGAAAATTATCTTCTCAATGAAGTTTTAGTATATAAATTGCGATGAAATTAAGCTACTGAATTTTGGAGATGAAAGCGTCGTTTTTACGATTTCCCACCATAGGAATCTGCCCGTGATTTAGCGTATTGTTAAGCGTGTTATCCGGAATAATTTTCTTGTGCAGCTGGGTCAAGGGAGAAAATTATAAAGGGATTAAAGACAAGTGTTTCATATGCAAGATGTAGGAGAACTGTGTAAATTTTTGCCCCTAGCGTTGATTGAAAAAGTTCACGATATTTCACGAAGTTCAACAAGGGACGAATTCGCGAGACATAGGGTGTTTTGGTGAATATTTTCAAAACTGCTTCTATGGGTGAGAAAATCGCCATGCCAAGGACCTCTTCTCATATCATGAAATTAATCGAGCAAATTTGCTGCAAACTTTAAGCGATTAAGGAAGCCTTGTTTGTAGATTGATATCGAGATGGTTGCTGGTTCCTCCACACATCACTATTAATCATGAATTGAACTGATTCCCTGGTTCTAACAATTTATTAATTTAGCAAAATGCAGTTCCTTCCCGTTTTTGGCAACACGCGATTTCTGTCTTTTTTGCATCGTATAAAATTTATCGAACGCTTTATTCAATTTGAGATTGTACTGGACCACTCTTCATGGGTTAGAGGTCCATGTGGTATTTCATGAAAAAAGTCCAGAAAGCACTACCCAATAGCCAAACATTTCCTTATGCAGCTAATTTGTGCCTGTGCCGGTATTAGTAATAGTAAATGTTAAAAATCCTCAAAACTAGATTTTGCCCTTTAAATTCAACAATTGTGATGACGCCCTTTTGTTTGACAAACTGTCAATTTGGCCCCACTGACAGCGCCTTATTGTTTTTCGCTTCTCAATTGCTCCCTTTTACAGAAACATCTTGGGTTTCTTTCGATTTCTTCAATTGAATTAAATGCAAAATTGGAATGGTTGGGAAAACAAACACAAAGAAATAACCACCATCATCTCTGATGGAATTGTCAAAGTTTTCATTTCATCTCCCAGCGGCAATGAACGCGCAACAATTATAGAAACTGAACATGCAACGTCAAACGGAGGCCACAAGAAATTAAGCGGTGCAACATTGGATGTTAGAGTGGGTCATCATGATCATTTTTTTTCAGAACAATGTTTTGTTGGTTCCACTTGGGGTCCCAAACAACTGTGCAAAATTTGGGAATGATTGCTTTTAACCCGGCTTTCCGCATTGCGTTTGAAATGTTTATGGAAATTAGTATGGGAAAACATACATTTTTGAATTTTCATTCCTAGGGACCACACTTTAGCTTGAACCATGCTAATATGACCATGACCATAGTTCATGAAGTGCCCAACAAGTGTCTCTAAAAAAAGTTATAGCTGTTCAAAAATTATTATTTCGGATTAAATGCCAAAAACCACTTTTCCTGCCAACACTGCCGGTGTAACAAGGGAAGGCAGATTCCAAACTGAAATAATTCCGGAGTTTCACATCTTTTCCATTTGGCATGTTCAGATGAATTATTCAAAAACAATAGTTTTATCTAATATGCGTAGATGGAGAAGTAGGGAGGGGGAGTTTGCTCTCCCCCTCGCCCCTTCACTCATAAATATCAATGGAACTTACTTACTTACTTAAGGGTCCTGTGCACCACCAGCGGTGCAAAGGGCCAACGTGAAAGACTTCCATCCTGGGCGGCTCTGCTCGCTTTTGCCTTGACCTGGGCCCAGGTCAGATTCCTATCGACTTGCTTAATTTCCTTATTGAGGCTCCGCCGCCGTGAGCCCCTGGGTCTGCCTCTGCTGCGATGTCCTGCCGGATTCCAATCCAGCGCTTGCTTGCAGATTTCGTTTCCGCCCCGTCCAAGTGTGTGGCCGACCCATCTCCACTTTCGCTCTTGAATTTCTGTTGCTATCGGCTTCTGATGACATCGACGATGGAGCTCGGCATTCGAGATCCAGTTGTGAGGCCACCAGGCACGAATTATATACCACAGGCATCGGTTGATGAAGACCTGCAGCTTTTGAGTGTTCTCCGCTGATACACACCACGTCTCGCTGGCGTATAACAACACAGATTTCACGTTCGAGTTGAAAATTCGGATTTTGGTGCGTTGACTTATCTGGTTGGATCTCCATACGTTTCGTAAACTCGCAAAGGCAGCCCTAGCCTTCTTGATTCGTGCACCTATGTCGCTCTTGGCCCCGCCCCGGCGCGCCGTCTGACGCTATTTGGCTGCCAAGATATTGGAAACTTTCGACCTTCTCCACTGCTTGCCCCGCTACCGTAAAGTTGGAAGGGTTGCCCGTGTTGATATCCAACGATTTGGTCTTGTTGACGTTGATGGTGAGACCCGCCGCAGAGGAACGTTCGGCTAGGTCATTGAGCTTACTCTGCATATCAGAGCGCCGTTGTGCTAGTAGAGCAACATCATCAGCCAAATCGAAGTCGTTGAGATGCTCCATGGTGATAGGCTGCCAAAGCAGCCCACGGTTCGGTACACGGTCAATTGCACCTACCATGATCTCGTCGATTACGATAAGAAACAGTAGCGGTGATAGTATACATCCTTGTCTCACACCAGCGTCTACCCGGATAGGGTCGGACAAGGTTCCGTTATGCAGAACTCTGCACGTGAAAGCCTCATACTGCGCTTCGATGAGGTTGACGATTTTATCCGGGACTCCCTTACGTCACAGGGCGCCCCACAGATTCTCGTGATTGAGACGGTCGAAAGCTTTTTCGTAGTCAATACCAAATAAAGGGACTCTTGGAATTCATTGACCTGCTCCAGGAAGATGCGGAGCGTGACAATATGGTCCTCACAAGATCTTCCGGCACGGAATCCTGCCTGCTGCCGTCGGAGAGTCGCGTCGATCTTCTCCTGTATCCGATTCAGGATAACTTTGCACAGAACTTTGAGAACAATACACAGTAACATGATGCCTCGCCAATTGTCGCACACAGTCATTGAAATATCAATGGAAGTAAAGGCTCAAACAAATCTCTAACTTCGGAGTTTCTCATCTTATCGTTTTGTTATTTTCAGATGAATTATTCAAAAACAATTGCTCAATCTTAAGCGGCGCCGGTGGTGTCTAGCTACAGACTGAAATAACTTCGGATATTCCCATCTTCTCAAGTTATAACGCGAAAAACATTTGCGTAGTTGCGTAGTTTAGAAGGGAAGAGCATTTTTGAAAAATGGTATTGAAAGCAATCTGGGTGAAAAATATAGTGCTGTTGTTCCCACTTCGGTGCCAAGATTGAAAATAGTGAGCATGAGCGATCAGTTTTCCTCCGATGTCTTCATTGACTACTTAAAAAGTCAAAATGAAGACATGGCTATAAATGATGTAAAAGTAGTGAACATGTTTGAAAATCCACGCTTCACTTATAACAAGTTTAGTGTTGTAATTGAAGTCGATGTCGATACGTATAAATGTTTGTTATGTGCGAAAAAAGTAAATGTAGGGTTTGATCGGTGCTCGATAGCTCCCGCGATTAATGTGTTGAGATGCTTCAAATGTGGAGAATTTGGGCACAAGAGCATGGATTGCAAAAATTGTGACAGATGCTCTAGGTGCAGCCAACAACACAAAACGTCGGAGTGTACGTCAACTGTATTGAAATGTATTAATTGTTTGAAGATGAATAAAGAACGAAAAATGAACTTGGACGTCAACCATGCCGCATTCAGCTCGGAATGCTTGCTCTATAAAAGACTTTTTGATCAGAAGAAAAGCAGCTTGCGTTTCAATAAATAGCAGCCAAGTTCCAGTAATGTGAATCAATTCGATTTTTTTGTATTTGAATATTGCGGGGTTGTCAACAAACTACGTAGCATTACAACAGATTGTTGAGGAAAAACGTCCTCTTTTAGTTTTATTATCTGAAACTCATATTGTAGAAACTGAAGCTTTTGATCAATATAGTATTCCGGGATATAGTGTTGCTGCTTGTTTATCACATTCTAGACACACTGGCGGTGTTGCAACTGGTTCTTGGGCATTAGAGTTGTACGTGGCATGAAGATGGGTAATTATGGTGTTTTGTATCATTCTCCCAGTTTTAGTGACCAGCGTTTTGTTGAAGTTTTAGAGAACTGGCTCGAGACATTCCTTGATTCTAGTAAATTAAATGTATTGGCTGGTGTTTTTAATATTAATTGGCGTGATAACCATAATTCGAATCATTTGAAGCGTTTAGCTAAGTTTTTTTATTTAAAGCAGACGGTAAATGAATATACGCGTATTTCCAGGCACAGTAGAACTTTAATTGACCACGTTTATTCCAATTTTGATTCGATTTGTTCAGTTACGGATTCTGATTTGAAAATAACCGATCATGAGACTTTGGTGATTAATGTCTTAGACGATAACGATAATTTTGTATAATTGAAGTGCTGGAGGAAATATTCGAAGCAAGCTGTTTCGAATCTTGTTGAGAGAAGCCTGGATTTTCCATTCGCGGCCGGTAACTTATATGAATCTTCAGCTGTTCTTAATAACGCTTTGAAAACGTGTTTTTGAGGCACCTCCAGTAACTCGCATTGCTCAGTGAGCAAGATCATTGTCATTTGCTTGCTCACTTTCGCATCATGATTGCGATTCTGAACTTTCGGTACCTAAATTTCCATCGGTTTCCAGCTTCCGGGATGGTATCCGAATTTATTATGAAAGCCTACGTGGGTTGAGGACTAAAATAGACTCTTTTTTCTTGGCTGTTGCGGAGGCTGAATATGATTTGATCGTACTGACGTGACTGGATGACCGGATCTTCTTTATTCCGTCTTTTCGGATCACTTTATTCCGTCTTCAGAATAGACCGATCTCCCCTGAACAGCCAAAAATCGCGCGTTGGAGGCGTTTTGATTGCTATCTCAACAAGACTAACCAAGTACCCATTTCCAGTCTACTGGAACAGCACTGGATTACCGTGTAATTCCCACAGCATATTCTCAGTATAGGCGCTGTCCACCTGCCTCCCAGCCGAAAAAAAAAACGACTACACGATAATCCGTTAGAATGTGGAATCATTAGGCTCGATTTCGTCTCGATTGTGTCCCCTCTCTCCCTCTTTCCTATTTGGCAAATACAGCCAAGCTGGTTTACAGCGGCGCTTCACCGACAGCGACTCACCATTCATTGAGCCACTGCTATCGCATATCTTTTGGACGGATTTAATTAACACGAGTCTACTCAAGAAAACACTTTTCCGAACCGAAACGGAGGATTGCTAGATCTTGTCCTGGCATTCCAGATTCCGCATTACCGGGCACTTCTACTTCTTCACCGGTCGAGCCATTGATCGGTCTAGATGTCGTGTCATTCAGGTTGCCTATTCCGATTTTAAATACACCAATCTCAAGCGGTAGTCAACTCTGCAAACTGTGCCGAAACACAACATGGCACACTGTTCGGCATGGCACACTGTGTGCACGTTAGCACCATGAATCCAATCAAACTAACAAAACTCAGTCCATCCTGGGAGGAAGAAGCAGATAGCACACACGGAATTCATTGTATACTTGTTTTGCTTGCCGTGAAAATTTGTGCCATTGAAATCAAATCAAAACAGGCGCAGCAAAATAGAGTGTTTTGCTTTGAGCGTGTAGTGATTGTTTGCGATTGTTCAGTGTGCAGTGAGAAACTGTACTTTTCTATTTTGTATTTTATTATGCCACTAGATGTTTTGACAAGACCTTCGTTAATGGTATCTTTCAATGTTGATTTGTGTGTATTTTGAATGAATTAAAGAGAAACGGTGTCCCATTGAATAAAATAGCTGGAAACGACGGTGTCCCATTGAATTACTTTACGCAAGATTTCAATACCGCCTTGTGTATTCTTGTTCAACTGTAAGAAAAGCATCATAAAATTGCCGGGCTGCCAATGACAGTTCGTGACAGCAGCCGTCTGGCTGCATTTGAAGTTCCATTTTTCTCTCTTCGCAACTCTCTCTCTCAGAGTCCATCTAATCTGATTAGCAGTGAAAACTCTTGCGGCTTGTGGTTTTGCCAAGACGACCGTAACGGGTTACCTCCAACGACGGTAGGTCAAATGCCTACACGGCGAATGAGAACGACTCAAATTTGAGTTTAGTTCACTCATAATCGCCAAAAGTGCAGGAACTCAGCGATGAGTAAAATTTGTCTCATGGTCTCCTGTGGAAAACCTAAAAAATCTGCCGGAAAATGAGGAAATTGACGAAAATTTTATTCAGTCTCGAAGTAGTACCAGTAGAATCCAATCTTTACTTTTCTCAAATTCGGGAATTTTTCCGTGGAAAATCCTGGAAAAACCTGGGAAAACATGAGGCAAATTAACTCATCGCTGAGTTCCTGCACTTTTGGCGATTATGAGTGAACTAAACTCAAATTTGAGTCGTTCTCATTCGCCGTGTAGAAGATCTGGTTTGGAATGCGATCGGTGATTCCTTTTTCTTTGGTATAAACAGGTTGGTACATGAAGTTCAAAAACAAACTGGTAGACATTGAACGTCAGTTTATGCACGTTCGCAGTACATATCTCTGTAGAGACGAATCTCCTCGGAACGGAGAGTAAATTGTGCCGACTGCAGATGAAATGTTGAAGAAGTCTGTTTTCAAAGGTAGTCGAGCAGATTTCCGGAAAGAGTGACTGTACGTAAGTAGATTACATTCTTTCTTCCAAACAGCCCTTGAAAATATTGCTCTTCATTGCAGCTGATTTGCTACAAGTGGAGATGTTTCTGACACAGGTGCGCAAAGCGTACAACAAAACCATAACCGAAACGAGAACGACCGGCAAAATATCCTGCATCGTTCGATGGTCAAATTGACGTTTGGAACGATTATCATAGGGGTTTTTTTGCCAGGTTTAAATATCGGTTTTGCCGAGGATCTTTCGGTATGGAATTGTTCTCGTTTTCCCCTGAGTGTTTCCCGGTGGGCCCCGGTGCGATTGGTTTCCGCTTGACGACCCTTAGCAATTTTCTGTTTAGCAAGAGCCTATGGTTGTGCAGCAAATAGAATCGAGTCAGAATCTTGAGGACCTCCCGCTTCGAAAATGAAAATTCAAACACAATACCAAATGTCATTATAACTTCAGGGTTGCCAAACTCATGGGATAATGGCACACTTTGGCCTACTTCGACACTTTCAGCATAGCGCATGGCAGAGCTTTCGGCACAGCTAAATCCCTCGGCACAGATTAAGGTGTGCAGAGTTGAATACCCCTTGACCAATCTACATTGATCGATTCTCCTCGTCGACTCTCTCTTTCGTAAATAATTTGGCTACAAAAACCTTTCCTGTCGTCTTTGTCGTATTTGTCGTATTGTTGCTTCTGCTCTCTATCTGTGTGTCGAAAACATCCGGAAATATATTAACACATAGTCGACGAAGAGAATTGATCAGTGTAGATAGAATCTATTGACGTGAGAATTCTATTTTGTTTACAAACAGGACTGACGCCTAATATGTGAAGGCGGTAAACGGAGTGAGCCGAGAAGTACACACTTAAAAATAACTAATTTTACACGAGACGTAATTCATCTTTGACGTAAATTATGGAACGTAAACAAACATGTCATGTAAAATTAAGTGTTCTCAAACCGAAACATACGCAACTCGACGAAAAGTACGATTGATTGAATTTATTTTCTCGTTTCTTTCAACTGATTATTATGCCATTTGGGCCGCTTGCATGTGTCGGTCTCAGGGCACGGAAATTTACATTACTTTTTGGTAGTGTGTAAACAGACAGAAAAATCGATGAACGTCGATTAAATTTTGAGGTGCACTGAGTTACTCGCTGTAAAAAAAGCAACTCAGAGTAAAACTGGCTCACCCCAAGACAGGGGCAAGACAGCTTTTGATCATGAGTCATATTTGTGTTAATTTTAAGCAACTCTGAGTAACTCGAGTTGCTCAACATGCGATGCACGGCAACACAGCAACCATGTGGTGTTTATTCCCCAACTGTCAAAGAAAGGCGTTCAACGGTGATAAATATTTCTAAATTCTGCAGCTTCCCATTGTCGAAACGTAAATCCTTATGAATTTGGGCGTCGTAGTGGAATAGCTGTATAAATAAATGCAATTGTAGACATGCAGAACCTCTGATTTACCAAGCACATGAAGGCCTCATAAAGCACGTCTTGCCGGGTGATACGGATACATTTTTCATGTTAGGCCATCTTCGGATATGGCATTTTTACCTTATTTCCCTTCAAAACAAAGTTTTTAGATTTCATGCAGTGAATGAATTCAATTGATTAAATAACGATTTGTATCAAGAAATTAATAAAATAATTCAAATTCTCCTTCTCCTCTGACACATAATGTCTATTCACACTGTGATTTGTATTTGTTGATGTATATAAGGCCAGACTACTTTGATCACTGTTGAGTAATTATGAGTTACTCAAATTTACTCGGAGCAAAAATATTAACGTTGAGTGCAGTTGGCTTGCCCCTAGGTACAAACCGAATATATGATTGTATTCAAAACTATTGCTCATGGATGTTTATTGATTCGTTTTGCTTCACGACATCAGTTTTGATTAAAAACACTATAAAGCTAGCGTTCCGAATCCTAAGGGCTTAACTGAGATGTTCGATTCTATTCATCGATTTTCTCCTTGAACTACTACAGTTAAGATAACTAATGAATGGCTAGATATGTTAGATAAATATTAACCCAGCTGAGTTGTCAAACAAAAGAGACAACCGATAATTGCAAATAGGCCTTTATGATTCTGAACCTTAAAAATTGTGTTATTCAAAGACATGGATCTCATTGAAATGATAACGATGAGAGTAGGTTTGTGAATTGCATGCATGATACCCAAGATAGTCTTATCAAAATTTCTCCTCCTAAATTGATTTACACCCCGTTGTAAATCTCTTCCGCGCTTGGAGAGAGCCTCACAAAAATATAAAAACGCTTTCAATGGGACACAATTTCTTATCATCGCCAGTGACAGCGTCCCTTCCTTGCTCCAAGCCACCACCGTCCGTGACCTGCCCATCAACCGAAATTCCTTCTCTTTCCAAGTACAGAACCTGTACACGAACAGAATCTGGATTATCCAGCTTTTTCTGTCGTAACCAGAGCAACATACTGAGTGCTGAGCAGACTGTAAACTTCCCACTTACTCACTCTCGCTCTCTCTCTCCGCATCGCTTTCGATAGTTGATAACAACTCTCTCACGACGGTGGCGGCGGCGGCGCTTCTTCTCAACGGAAGATAAAACCGAATAGATAAGATCAAAGTTGAAAGCACCACACAGAGTAGCTTGGTGGTGGTGGTGGTAACCCGCGTGAGGTTATGTAATAGTAAAAACAGTAATTTTCACACTCACGACTCACTTCCTTTCCGCTCGGTCCGTTGCTCCGACCCACCATGGTCGAATGGTCATCGATCCATTTGGGTTGCTTGCCTACACTTTTGCCAGCAACTGATCGTCGTTGTTGATGTTTATGGTCATGTACATATTTTTTCATGGCTAAAACACTCAATGGACGACGCCTAGGTCTCCATCGCCATCGCCACCGCCTTCGTCTTCCCGTGAAGATGGTGGTGGAACCCACAGTCAGTAGGCCATGCATGTGCACTCGCACTCTCTTTCTGTCACTGTGAGGGGTGCAGTACTAGATTGGAACATTGACCTAGTTTTGGTTTTCTTTTCGGATGGCAACTTGTAAACAAAGTGGAAAACTGGAAAATGTTGGATTTATGTTTCGTCTTGTGCCGCTTGACCACAACAGGTCTCGTTCGCAACCATGGCAACGTCAAGTTGTTCACCTACTCGGCTGAAATCGAGAAAAAAAAATCTTCGATTATAGACATCAACTCGTGGTCAAATTATGGCACAGTATATTTATAAATTCGTAAATATTTTCATCAGTTTGTAGGGTATACGTCCCTAACCTCGGTCTAATATGCAGCCATAGATTACGTTTTTAATCATAACTCATCAATTAATTTACCTGCAAACGATATTCTACTGCTAAATGGTATGCTTAGATATGCTTATCATGTCGTTTGCTATCAGGAACCGTAAAAAGTTGAAAAACTTACTTTTTTTAAGACAAAAACTCACCAGGGAAATGTATGTAATATCGGTCTATTGTCCCCAAATTGGGTCTATTTATGGATGCAACTTCGTCCTATCCTGTTTGATTCTCAAAAAAAACGCTCTTGGTAACGTTTTCTTATGTATTTTTTTTATCACTATCACTGTTAACTTAATGCTCTTCATTCCTCAAAACATTTCTTAGAGAAAATTTTACGAAAACTACATTAAATCACTCAAGTTAAAAATTAAAAATTAAAAATTTCGCTTATCGTCTTTCGACCGCAGAATATCTAAATCAAAACATTGTGATGTTCATTATACAGATTTGGCAGAAAAAATCTCCCTTCCTGTTCGTTCCTTATCATCCAAATGCAAACCACATTGTTGACGTTACTCTTATTGCTATATGCTGTCAAATGAATTTCATGGGCCAAAGTTAGGAACATAGAAAAGAAATGTGTCCCTAAAGTTGGGTCCATGATTTACTTGTGAAAACGTTGTTAAACAATTAAAATAAACATAAAATATTCAAACAGTAACTGTGAGTTTTACGTCTAGTGTGTATTATCAGGTAATTCCATTCAATAAATGCCATAATCAGGCCATTTGATGATCGTCAGTGCAACCTTCCCATCTTAACCTTAGAAGTCATGGCGGCTAAAAACTCCGAACAGAGTGATATTCTCAACCAGTTTTATTACTTACGAGAGCTGAAAATGTATTGAAATGTTGTGATATAAATTGATTTGTGTGTGGTACACATTTATCAATCATCAGTTAATTAATTATTTATTTGCGTGATAGGCCGAATGAAAGGACTAGACCCACATTACATACCGTAACCCTACATACTTCGCACTACCTTCAATGGATGAGAAATTGTGTGAAGTCATGGTAAATAAGTTTCAGAATATTTACGTTAGCTTTTGGCCTTTCGACCTTTTCAACCTTTTGTTCTTTCGACCTTCTGTCTCTCGGTCTTTTGTCCCTAAACCGCATTAATCAAAGGATTTCAAATTTTAATTATACAAAAAAGCATTCATTGGGAGCATTTGATCAACCGAAGAAACAGTGCAAGTTTTATCGAGGCTTTAAAGCAGTCGTCAAGTGTTAATCATGGTCTTGTTGATATGATAAAACTGCAATTGTTATTTGGAAAATTTTCACTTATGGGCGGTGATTTTGAACGTCTTTTTTGACACGGTTTTTTTGCTCGTTTTTAACGACGTTTTTTTTTTTAAATAACGCGGTTAAAGCATAGAGGTAACTCTAAGACCACTGGGTCCCGAAGAAAATCATTATTATTTTTGGCTCACTCAGTACCAGAACAACGGTCCCAAGCAGTCCCAAGCTATTTCACTCACCCCTGCATGTTCTGCATGAATCCACACACCCCTGATGTTATCTGTCAAACTTTCATAGCGAATCAAAACAAACATAGTGTAGTAATAGAATTTCAACTAGAATAGGGTACATTAATCGTTTGCTTGGGACCAATAGGCTACTAAAGTGGTGAGCCAATTAAAAATCATTAGTTTCGTATTGATTGTTGGTTAAAGAGCAAAACAATTCCAAGTGTTTTCTGAAGGCTCAAACGCAATGACAGCGGAAAAAAGAACGGCGGAGGCAGTGGAAAAATCCGATCTGAGCAAGGCTACTTGTTGAATTGAAAACTAGCTAGAACTAAAGAGCCTGAATTTGTATAAAGAGGCGACATCTTATCCATTTGACAGGTCTTCTGCTCGATTGTAATGACTTTTCCTATGACTTTGACAGACAATCGAATGTTCCAATTTTGACATGTCGTCTCTTTATAAATTCAGGCTCTTTAGCTAGAACCAAATCCACTGCGGTTAGGCATCTTGATGTCATTTGTGACAACTGTCAAACTTTCCATTTCCGTTCCGCTTCATGCAGACATTTTTGGCGGGACTTATAGAAGGCTACTGTATTGGGTAAAGTTGATCAGGAAGTCAATACCTTGTCGATGGTGGGCAATAAAATGCAGATTTTTGTTTACGAAGATTTTTGATAGAACTATTTTTCAAATAACGCTTTTAATTGTTGATAGCTATGGAAACGTAACATTAATATGATGAAATGCTCCTTAACCTTGGAAAAATGCTCTTTTACTGCGTAGCTATTCAGATTTACTGTCCTGCTCATGTTTTGTTTTTGTCAGTGGAGCGGAGCGACGAGCAAGCGTCAAGAATGAGCTTCCAAAAACTTATTTTAGAATGGCTAAAACAAAACCGGTGGCGATCGATCGCAAAAGTTTTGCTGCAATTCATCAATAGGGAATTACCGCCTTTCTCTCAACTAATTATATGTTGCGTGCTGACGTCATCGTCGGACGGCGAATGAAGGCACTCACCGAATTTTATTAGGATATAATTTGCTCCCGTTGTCGCTCACTCTCTCTGCATGGGTTTACATGTCGTACATAAGGGTTACATGTCGGCCTTGTGATTGTAAAATGTAGGGTGCTGCACCATTTTGATTACCCAGCCTTGCACTGCCCTTATTTAATAACGTTACTAATTAAAATCTTCTATTCCTTATTTTCAGGTAGCCTACTTATCCTCTTGGGAATCACCTTTCATGTCACCAAGTCCGAACAGTAAGTGCAACTGGCTGAACTGGACACGACTTCCAGCGCACTAAAATCAAAGGTCAAACCAATTTTACCAGACTCGTTTTTCTATCTTGGCTCACACACACACATCACATCGGTCGACACGACGGTCCATTCAAACTATACTGAAATTAGCGTTTTATTGTATGTCATTATCGTAACCGAACCTACCTTCCATGCAGTCAGGCGACTCGTGCCAACCACTGCCTTAACTGATGCTGAAACGAATCCATTCATGATGCGCACGTTTTTTTTTTTCAATTTGCTTTTCATTTTTCCTTTTCTTGACAATATTTAAGAAGCCACTCTTGTCACTCGCGAAACTCAGATTCTCTCGGGAAAAAAGAGAGGTGGAGAGAAAGCATAATAATCGTTCAACGGGCGTGAGAGCTGCATGCGGTCGCTCCTTCGCTCCACTCCACCATCGCGCCAGAAAATACCTACTAATTTGCATTGCGTGACTCTTTTGTCACCTCACATTTTTGGGTGACTTGCTGCTATGATATATCTGTCAACGTGTGCAGTATAGTGAGTGCAATCGTAGCAAGCCTCGCATACCGATTACAGGGGAGAGGGGACCACCGTATTGCAATGCATAATTCTGACGGATAATTCGACAGTGAGCATGCATAAGGTCGTAAGTGTGATAATCGATTCTCTTCAGCTAAGGGAAGCAGTTCTATGAAATTTGAAGGTTATTGGCTGTCAAAAGCCACAGCAAACGCTCCTGAAAATGTTAATCATAGCGAGGTATTAACGAAAGAGAAAATCGACAAAGAGAATCTGTCGAATTGCTGTTTTGAAAAGAAACCATTCAAAAGACACAAACCATGTGACAATTGGAAGTGATAGCCCTACACGTTATTTCAAAACTACCCAAATTTGAGTAGAATCCACCCAGATCGGTCGAAATTAAACCTACCGAAAAATGGGTAAACATGCATTTACCCAAATCTGGCTAAGGGTACCTGCGACAGAAACTGGGTAACGGTTACTCCAGATGTAGACATTTGATAGCAGGGCAAACTTTACCCATTTTAATGAAAATTAGTTGATATGACCGCTGCGTATCTCTCTCAAACATAACCTCACCCGACTAGCTCAGTTAGCCTGTTATTGGTTGTTGAGGTCGTATTGTCGGAAAAATATATAACTCAAGGGGTAAGTCACTCAGCACATTGTGCCGAAATTTTATTCGGCACAGCTTGGGCACATCCATCGGCACATTTTCATCATACCTTCAGCACAATCTCGTAGGCATTAGATTGTTGTAAATAAAATGGGAGCACTGGTGGACAACTGTCATTGAAGTTGTTCAGAACATTTACAGATCTAATTATGAAATGTAGGTTCTAGGGTGGACTCAAGAGAAAGAGGCAGTTAATCAGACTTCATTAGTACCCTTAATTCAAATAATGCTGCAACTCACCACACAAACCAAACTAAAGAAGTCTATTCATCACCTTCTATAGTCGGTCTCCAACAATGCTCCCCACCGGTTCCAACTCTTTCCGGCTGAAAGGCTAGGTTTCTGGTCTGCCTTTAAGGGCATTATAAAACACTAAAATACAAGACTTTTATTACCCTATTGATCACAAAACACCGAAATTTCGCACACTCGCCACTTCCCGCGTCATTCTCAATCCGATTTATCCTTGCGATTTCAAACCAAAACATTCAATGTGTCAGAAATACCGTGTTGCCGGGATGGGTATTTTACAAACAATCGCAGCTTGCTCTATGACCGGCACAATCGTCATACTTGCGGCACACTGACAAAAAAGATGACCCAAGATTGTTGTGTGGAGTGACCTACCCCTTGATATAACTACGGAATACGACACTGAAATACCAAAAAAAAAAGATACCGTTACAAATGCTAACCATTTATTGAGATTTGATTTTAAATGAGTTCTATAAATAAGAAAAGCGTCGCAGAATATCTCGATAACCTAGAATTGGAGAATGTTGATAGTCCATAAACTAACTATAGCTACTGGTATCATTCGCCATGAAAACAGCTCCATATCTGTAAATTTCTTAGCATCAGATTTATATATTTTGAGTATTAAAACTTTCACTGGCAATGCAACAATCTCCCTTTTATACCTGTGTCATTTTTTACTTTGTGAAAATTTCGATTAGAACTATTATCCCAGTATCTGGGTAGATTCTACTCATCATAACAAAACTAGTTTAGCCAGATTTTGACAACCCCTTACTGGATACAAGAATGGGTGCCATCCACCCAGTCACTGGGTAGATTCAGAATAGCTTGTAGGGGGCTGTTCATTAACTACGTAGACAGGTTTTTGGGATTCTTGCCCCCCCCTTGCGTAGACGATTGTCCATACAAAATGTTTAAAATTTGTATGAGCCGTGGATAATTGTCAAATTTATAGACAGACAGACAGACGTTTATAGATTTAAGTGTGTAGTTTATGAAGAGGCCCTAGGAATGCATTTAGAATGCGAGTTTGTCATTTAATGATATATTACAGGGTGTTCAATAAGTTCAAATACACTTTAAAAATGTGTTAAACAAAATGAAAATACTAGATATTCTTTACTGAATCAATTTTTATTGAAGCAATGTTCATTAAGAACCATTACGACATACTAGCTGGGAGCACCCCCCATTGTGCTGTATGACGGGCTTGAGACGTATCTCAAAAGAATCGCACGCGGCACGTACCTGTGCCATCGGCAACTCGTCCCAGATTTTGGAAATGAGCTTCTTAAATTGGTCCATAGTGCTCACTTGATGTTCGCTCTGCTTGACCAGCATTTACGACCCTACATAAAAGTCCAGGGGATTAAGGTCCGGTGAGCTGGGAGGCCACAAAGTCTTATCGAGAAAATCAGTCAAATTCTCCCGACACCACGCTTGGACGATATTCGTCGTGTAGGCCGGTGCGCCGTCCGGTTGAAAGACGTGATGATCCTTCCCGCAGAGGTCCCGAAGTGCCGGGGCCACAAGCTTCTCCAGAATCTCGGTCTTACAGTACGTGGTGTTGATTTTCACGTTTTTCTCGATAAGCACACCAGTGGAAGCTTCCCACGCCTGGATACGCCCCGCCCCCAAAATCATCACCGACGCAGCGCTCTAGAACGCGGGATGTTTATTTGCGACGGGGGGATGCTGGCCAATGTCTGCGCCCACAGCCGATCATTTTGGACATTGTGCCACGGGGGCAACAATCAAGCATTTCGTCGTTGCTCACAATGTGATGAATATAGGGGTTAGAATGACTGCAACAGACTCTCGAACAGACTACTCTTTCTAGCATTCAACACTGCGATGCAAAAGATGTGAATGAGTAAGCGGTTTTGTTCCGTCGAACCTTCGTCAGTTTTACCGCTGCCAGTATGCCCAAAAGTGTCAGATTGTCCAAAAATGTCAAAAGCATTTGAGCTACGGTGCATCTATATGTGGTTGACAGAGATAGGGTCCCCCTGCATTGTGCGGCTGTTGCAAGACCAAGAGTTTCTCATCAGAAAACACGAACTCCTGACCTGCGTGCCGCGAAAGTATCAGTTTGGCTCTGTCCAGCCTCTTCTTCGTTATAGCCTCCATTACGCCGTGTCTTGTACGGTTTTTATCCCAGGTCCTTCATCATAATGGTGTGGGCAGTCCAGATCGACACCTACAGGTCAGCAGCGGTCTTCCGGATCAAGCGGTTCATTTTTCGACGATCCCGCTCCCTGAGCACCGTGATGGCTGCTGGCGTCCTCGGATCTCGCACAGTCCTTGGCCGAGCCCGTCTCCTGGTACCGACGGATGAAATTCCGCTTCACCCCGTGGGATTTCAACCGCCGGAATATGTCGCCGGGTCGCTCACTTCTCGCGGTTAACAAACAACAAATGACATCAAGAGGATTGGGCGATCTTGGATCGATCTTTGGAAGATCGATCTTTTTCATCCCGATTTCCGATTTTTCGGATCGATTCTTCGTCCACGAAAAGATTGAAAAAATCGATTTTTTCTTTCGATCTTTTCCATCTTAATAGGTGCTAAATTTTTTAAGTGTATTTACCTAAAAACGATTTACTCTCACCGCAGACTGCGTGGTAAATTTAACGAACATATCTCAACATCAGCATCGCTCTCTATGTTTTTATCTCATTGCATTGACGTCACTATTTGCGTTTCCAATATTTACGAATACAACAACATTTGAAGGTTTGCTCTACCTTACTCCTGTGCTCTCACATTTTGCCTACACGGAGAAACAGAATGATACATTTTGATTGATTAATCATCAATGATTCAAAACTACACAAAAATGATAAAAATTTATTCTTCATTATGAGTTGTTCCGTTTTTATCGAAAATGATTAAACTTAAATCAGTAATGTATCATTCTGTTTCACCGTGTACTTTGTTCGCAACTGAACTGAATTGATACATACACTCAAAAAATATTGAAATCTAAATAGTATAAAAGTTACGCTAAATCGCAACTCTCCGTACCGACGCAAAGGTCGGTATAAAGAGAGAGAATGCAAACTTAGTATAAAAATTGTTTATGCGTGCCATAGTTTAAAATCGAAATATACTTTCAATGCATAGATACGGTTTATTCGAGAGAACGTATTTTTCGCTTCTTTATTTTATTTATGGAAAATATTATTGATTTTCAAATATAAATAAAAATTGTCTCAGGAAGCCTTTTTAATTAGTTTATTTTTTATGAATATTATTTAAAAAAAATACTTACAATTTCGATGCTGCCCAGCAGATCACAGGCGCAGTAGAAATCCGCCGGGACAAAGCTCTTCATCAGCACGAAGCTCCGAAGGGAATCCAGATGTTCTTTTTCTGTCATTTTAGTAAACACTGATCGAATTCCACTCCGTTATTCGGACTTAGTATAATTTTGACGAAAATTTTAATCGAACCAATGTATACATTTTGAAAAACCACAAAATGCATAAAATTTAATCTATATTCGTTTTGTAATATTTTTGAGTGTACATTGACAGTGTATCTCTTTGTTTTCGTTTGCTCTTTTCCTAGCGCGCATTTTATTCAAAGAAAAATTTCTGGCCGGTGATTTAATTGAATATTATAAAGGAAAGATTTGTTTGATGTTCCAACGTAAACAAGCGCATTGAAAAAATCAAAAGATCGATCTACCAAAGATCGATTCTTTGGTACCGATTCAATCAGTGGATCGATTCTAGAGCCAAATATAAGATCAATCCGTCAGGATCAACGGCGCCGGTGGTGTAGTGGTAAGCGTGATTACCTCTCACCCCAGCAGGCCTGGGTTCAATACCAGTCGGCGCCGCCGGGATGTTCTGAGGCATAACATCTCTGATCACGACTTCCTTCGGATGGGAAGTAAAGCCGTTGGTCCCCGGTTCATGAGTTGACGGGTCGATAGGTATGGTCCAGGTGTGGGAGCTGCCTTCCTGGCACGTCGGTAGCATTGGTGCTCAGCACGGAAAACAAGATCGACGGAAAAAAAAAACAATCCGTCAGGATCGATCTTTCTCTGAAGATCGCCCAATCCTAGACAGCAAGTCGACACCGTGCGCGTCGGTTATCCTTTATATCAAGAGCAAATTTTCATTACGTCGAATGTAACAAAGGTAAACAAAGTCGAACTATCAGTGTCAATCGATGCTCCTGCTATTACACTATACATACTGTCCGAATATAGGATCACATTCCATTTTTAAATTTATTTACCAGTCGAATTGCTTTTTGACGTAATCACCTTCCGCTCAAAATAGTTTTCGATGTTACTTAAGTCACCCGATTTCTATGGAGATGCCGTTTGCCTTAAGTAACAGCACTGAGAAACCCGTGAAAAGTGTACTTTCGTCGTTTCGCTTTCTCATTATTAAAGTGAATAAATCGAACTGTTTGTTGCTAAGATGATTTCGGTGGTCCTAAAATAATGAATGGGCTGCACATAAGGAGACGTGATTGATAATTCTCTCGAATATCCTGGTAAATGCACTTTGACTTTGCGTCGGAAAAGGCTGCTTTTGATATTTTCCAAAAGGCATCAAAGTAAATTGAACCTTAAGTTACATTATGGGGCCACCAAACGACGTATAATATCTTTTGACTCAAAAACCAGTATTTCTTAGCATGAAAGCTAGCGATTTGCCTTTGTATGATTAAAAGCCGGCTGAATATTGCTATCACTATGAGATTATATGTGTTTAATTGGAAATAAAAATAACTTTTCGGTCATCAAAACAAAACTTTATTTTTCTCGGATCGGTGCGAATGTTACTTACGACATAATGAAAATTTGCTCTTGATATGAGGCTAAAGCTGACACCAGTACCAATACACAGACTGCACATGGTGCGCACCTACACAACGATAAAAAGTTGTATTCGAACTTATTGAACGCCCCGAGGAGAACGAAAGTTCCTGATTTATTCAAATTTTATCCAAAAATACTTTTTCATTTTATGGATTGATTTAAATCCTTGCAAATTTATTTTATCCGAAATAATCGCGTTCAAATCTTTAAAATGAAAAGTATCGTGTTTTTATCGATCACATCTCTGATATCAAGAGCAAATTTTCATTATGTCGTAAGTAACATTCGCACCAATCCGAGAAAAATAAAGTTTTGTTTTGATGACCGAAAAGTTATTCCTATTTTCAATTAAACTCGTATAATCTCATAGTGATAGCAATGTTTAACATATATAGCAGGGTTCTAATCATACAAATGCAATTCGCTAGCTTTCATGTTAAAAAATACTGGTTTTTAAGTCAAAAGTTATTATACGTCGTTTGGTGGCCCCCATTGTTACTTAAGTCAAAGTGTATTTACCAGGATATTCGGGAGAATTATCAATTACGTCTCCTTACGTGCAGCCCATTCATCATTTTAGGACCACCGAAATCATCTTAGCAACAAACAGTTCGATTTATTCACTTTAATAATGAGAAAGCGAAACGACGAACGTACACTTTTCACGGGTTTCTCAGCGCTGTTACTTAAGTCAAACGGCATCTCCATAGAAATCGGGTGACTTAAGTAACATCGAAAACTATTTTGATCGGAAGGTGATTACGTCAAAAAGCAATTTGACTGGTAAATAAATTTAAAAATGGGATGTGATCCTATATTCGGACAGAATATAGTGTAATAGCATGAGCATCGATTGACACTGATAGCTCGACTTTGTTTACCTTTGTTACTTTCGACGTAATGGAAATTTGCTCTTGATATATCGAGTCACATCTCTATCTATCACATGACATATTATTTATCATTACAACACAACTAACAACTCTCTGCTGCTTTTTCATAAGGGCCAATTTCGAAAACGTAAACAATGACTTCTTCCGCGAATTTCTCAAAGATAAAAACTCGATCAAGTAAAATACACCATGATTGTTTAGAGAGAGAGAGTCCCCCTATCCAATAGAATTAGTGGCTTGCATGGATAGATTTTGAATTAGGGAAATTTAAGAAAGAAGCCATTGTTTACGTTTACAACATTGGCCCTTAGAACGCTCAGTGTCGAGATGTTGCGGTGGATTTCGTCAGAGTTCGATGAGGAATGTGGGTGCTTCGAGTTCACGAATCGCAACCTGGATAACAGGTTCTGTCCAAATAGGTGCAACCGACGTCTGACCGAGCAGCACCAGGTTTGCTTGGATGAGAATCATGATAAAAATTGGGCATCCTCCGGGTGGGATACTGAGGTGGTTCTAAAACCCTCGGTAAGACCAAACGAGTTTTGGTTGACGGCTGGATTTCGGGAGTACTCGGTGAGGGGTTGTCTCGATCTTGCGAGAGAGGTTGTTGGTTGGGAGCGGTATATGCGGAGTGCCGGAGTTAAGCTTCTTCTTCTGCTGCTGATGGGTTGTGAATCGGGGACTGGGATTTCCGAGGCGTTGTCGCTGATATTTAGGTAGATTAGCGCGATCTGAATCTATGGGTCAGAGAATGGGATGGAGGTCATGGACCAGAGACGGAGGACGGAGGGGATGAGTATTTAAGCCAGATACCCTTTGGAATCCAATTTAGAGAACTGAGAAGCGCATCTGCTGGATCCTTTTCGGAACTGCTTTGCTGAACGGAAGATTGACAGGTAAGGGTGGTTTTTGTTGTTACACCGGGGAAGAGTGTAGTGGGCTAAAATAATTTGCCACTCGATTTGCGATTTTTTCGAGATTGACCGAATGCGAAAACCGCGCGATCATGAAAGTGACAGTAAACATAAACACACTAAAACATATTAGAGTAAGCAGATAGATAATTCTAGCTCATCCAAGATTATCGAAGAATAGTGGATGAAATCGGATGATATCTGCAAGCGCGTGTTATGAATCAGAATTATTTAGTCAATTTTAGTTAAATCTGTTAAATAAAATGTAGAATGGATTACTTTCGCCCCCCTCGGAATACTCTGTATATGTCTAGCGTGCTTAATCATAAGGGCCTAACTTCGGTGATCGATTCTCTTCGCAATACCACAATTCAGTGAATCAATGCATCAATGCAAATGCTGAGGTTTTGACTGAACTATGCTGTGGCTACCACAGTATTTTAACTTAGATCGTCCATATAAAGTAGCGCCAATACCATGCTGTGGTGGGTTCAAAACTTGACCATCTAACTTGATCAATTTTCCGAAATTATCACAATACTGTGTAGTGAAAGATTGTATTACCTAGCAAAAGCCGAGGCAAAAGCAACAGCAAACGTATCGAGAAATGTTAATCTAGGCGAGTTATTAACAAAAGAGAAAATCGATGAAGAGAATAGATCATCGCAGTTAGGCCCTTACGATTCTGAACGCTATAGATATCTCGATTACCTTTTCGAAGTGACATGTCTGCTTTTGTAAAAAATGCATTTGGTCGTAAATTTGGCGCACGCATGCTAATACCACAGAGAACAGACATCCAAGCGTGAACATATGTTTCGAAAAATTGCGCGTAAGAATTCAAATTAAAATACGTTAGCAACACTAGCGCTGCCATACGGAATGTTGCGACTCGAGTTTGCAATTAATGAGTAAACTGAACTAAAATTTGGGTTGATCTTATTGGCCGTGGCCATAACAAACTGTCAAATCAGTTCAAAACAAACAAGAGACAAAACAACGAAAATCGATCGAATTTCTGCGGAACCATTATTTTCAAATAAAAAACTAAGCGGTGAAATGTTAGTTATTGTGATAATTTATTGCAACAGTGATTTGTTTCAAATCTATTTGAAAGAGGAATTCGAAAAGCCTCCGGGGGAAGTGGTAGTAACATAACTTTTTCGTTGCTAGCGCTTGGACTCCACGTGAGAAGAAAATTTCCTGTAGTTTGGGCGACTCGCAGCAATTTATTCAGTGGCTGCACCTCCAATTTGAAAGGATGTTTATGAAAGAATCGATGTAAAACAAAACAATAAGCAAATACTTACAATTAAGCATCCTTTGGAAAATTGTGAAAAGATATCCGGAGTGATTTGAGATTTGGGCGTAATTGCACGTCAACACGCTAACTTGAAAGTACCCATTAATGGTTGAAAAAGACCCATTTTGAAGAAAAGTGGCTTAACTCATTAATGATTAAAAAAATTTACCCATTAATGAGTATCTGTTACCCATTAATGAGTAATTGTTAATCATTAATGGGTAACAAGTACTCATTAATGGGTAAAATTGTTTAATCATTAATGAGTTAAGCCACTTTTTTCAAAATGAGTCTTTTTTACTCATTAATGAGTACTTTCAAGTTAGCGTGAATAGCCGATTTCTCGCGGATGAAAGCTCAATTTCGAAAAATAATAACACTACGAGGAGAAGGAATTATTCCTCTTTCATTTGGCATAGCTTGTTCACGAGAAATCGGCGATTGACGTGTTTGTTTACAAAAGCAATTACGCCCAAATCTCAAATCACTCCGGATATGTAATATGATATGTAAATATGACGTCTGCCGGTCGTCGACGTCGATGGACAGCGACACTAGCGCCGCCACGATATTGCTAGTTTCCAATGTCTATTCAAAATAGCAGTTAAATTTCTTACACACTTTAGGAATTTGACTTGGATGTCTGTTCTCTGTGCTCATACTACGAACAGATAGAAGCAATTTTGCCCTACCTGATAGTGGTGTTAGTGTGCGTGGGAGAGCTAACAGTTACGTCAAATTGACGATCAAATGCAATGTTTACTAAAGCAGATACGGCCTTTCGAAAAAGTTATCGAGATATATCTACACATATATATATACAAAAGGGAAATCGCTCTAATGTTGGCCTATGGATCTAAGATTGGGCCCATCGCTAAAGATTTGCTATTTATCAATTTTATCTAGACGAACGCGTCATTGAGACGGTACTAATGGATATTTTTGGTCGCTATTGAAAATTTAGTCGATTGCTGAATTTATGTATGGGCCCATATTAGAGGCATTTAGGCCGACATCCATTTCCCCTGTATATGGGAAATGAATATAATGTCGGCCTACATACCCCTAATTTGGGCCCATACATAAAGTCGGCAATCGACTACATTTTCAATAGCGATCAAAAATATCCATTTGTACCATCCCATCACGCGTTCATCTAGATAAAATTGATAAATAGCAGATTTTTATCGATGGGCCCAATCTTAGATCCATAGGCAAACATTAGAGCCATTTCCCCTATTATAATATCAAAAGCACACTGAGCGAGCGAGCGAAGAATGCGAAAGAAGATAGAGGCAGCACATGTAGCAATGCAACCAGTTGCATACAGGTGCAATTTTCACACTCTCCCTTCCCTCCCTCTGTCGCTTTTTATTTTTTTGGTATAGTCCGTAATGGCGAGTGCAAGTGTGATAATTTCTAGATGCGATTCGTTTCGACGCCGCCGAACGAAGAGTCGAACATTCAACGACAGCGTGTGCTGGGGTCGGAAAGCCGTCAGTTTGTCATCAGCTCACATTTGCATTGCGTAAAGGTACGGTCGCACTGGCTTCGATATCGGACGGGACGATATTTTTTGCGGCGGTACGAGAGAGACGCAAGTCACAGAACAGAAGGGGAAGTGCAAACAAATCGGTGAATCAAAAAGTGGTTCGTTTTTCTGCTCAACAAGCGATGTGTTGTGGTAGCGTTCCCCACACGTATCAATATATTGACGCCAAGGGGAATTATTGACAATAATATTGATTATGTGAATACAGAAATATTTTCAATACTGATGTATTGACGTCAATATTGAATGTATTGACAATACGATTATTGTCAATAAATGCAATCGTGTAGGATCCACACGGGCTTTCTATGTGCACTCACACTATCATAGCATGCTGCCTATCCTAACTGCAGGCAGAAGATGCCTTCTACCGCTAGGTGCGCTAGTGTTCGCAAATGACAAGTGGAGCCACTTTCTGATCCGAAGTTCCACTCCTGTGCGCTAGCAGTAGTTGTCTCTCTTACTCATACTGCCGCAAAAATATCGTCTCGTGCGATATCGGATGCCAATACTGACCGTACCTTAAACGATTGTGTTCTGTTCAACAGGTTTTTGCGGGAAGGGAACCCGTATTCACACACTCACACACACACGCAGGTAGATATTGTCTGTTTTTTGTTATTTTATATTTCGGTGAATTGTGGTTGGCTTGATTTTCACTATCAGTTGAACGCTATCGAACTGTGATAAGTTGGATCCTAACCCAATAGTTAAGGGCAACAGAAAGTTTCGTCATGTTCCCCACTAATTCACGCAATCGCTTTGATAACTTTTGGCTCAACATTCCTTATCGATGTACGTACATATTTCTATTCCAGAACAGGCTTAGATATGTGGTTATTGTACTCTGTAGTAATTTTATGAATTTTTGATGAATTTTATTTTAACAAGTGCCAATCGTGTCTACTCTGGCGGTCGCTTTAGTGCTCATTGATGGCAGTATCAAGTGCAATGCTAGGTTCTTGCATAACCAGCACAATAAGCAAATCTATGGGAATTCCGGAAAAAAATAATCATATTTTTCTTAAAACTCTCTGACTATAGAAGTGCGACTGATCTCGATACGCCTTTTAAATAGAAGCTAAGTGATCGATTCAACCTCTGGTGGTGAATAAGAGAACTTCAAAAAGAGTGTTATGAGCAGAAATTTCTGCCGTGAAACGTGAAACATAGGAAGCGGAACACTTTTTCACTATTCCTGATAAATTGACTCATCTGAGATGCTCCAAAAATTGATCGCCAGTTGAAAAATTTAATACTGTATCGTTTTTGCAATGATCCTGCTGGTGTTCAGGAATATTTTTGTTGAGAAAAATGGAAAATTAGAATAATGCTTTAGTGGTTATGGTCTTCCGGATTTCTTGTGCGTGAATAGTTGAGGTACAAATCAGTTCAGATCTATGGAAAATCGTAAAATAAGACAATTACTGATAGAAATTGGCAAGATGTTCATTGAAAAATGCTTTAATTTGCGTTGTGAAAAATCCTTATTCTGATGTTAACAAACGGTTTGGTTAACATTTCCTCTCGAACTCGCGTGGCGCACTCTACGTTGGTAGTGCATTAAAAAGGCCTATAGTATCATGTCAAAATGTGTAACGGCAAATTGACAATGTTTGAAAAATCATTACTCAGCAATTTATCGATAGATTTGGAACCTATTGATACCGAATAAATCTTTACAATCTGTTTTAGTTTCAAGTAGCACCATTAGCTTTGAAATTCGTAGATGCATGAATGAGCTATGATCTTTCAAACATTGCAAGTTTTCCGTTACACATTTTGCCGGAGGCATCGTGTTCGGAGTGTTAATTACTCGGTGTTCTTTGAATGAGCACTTCTCGATGAAACGGGCCAATTTGCGTTCGAGGTCCTTAAAACAATTTCTTTCATATTTATTCGATAGCTCTAGTTATGAACATAGAAAAATTGTTGTACAGTATTTTGAAACGATGGACCTCTTTTTACCTAGGGGCTCGAACAGTTTAAGAAAAGGATATTTTTGTGCAAATTCTTGGATGAATAAAATCAGTATAGGGGAAATGTCTCTAATGTTGGCCTATGGATCTAAGATTAGGCCCATCGCTAAAAATCTGCTATTTATCAATTTTATCTAAATGAACGCGTCATTGGGACGGTACTAATGGATATTTTTGGTGGCTATTGAAAATTTAGTCGATTGCTGAATTTATGTATGGGCCCAAATTAGGGGCATTTAGGCCGACATTACATCCATTTTCCATATCTTAAAAAAATTTGCAAATAAAAAGCGTGAACATTTGCATATTACTCGAAACGAAAACTTCAGGGCTTTCATTTGGACAGAATGTTTGGCGAGTATATTAAATTTTGCCGCCATATTGGATTTTATCGAAGAAATTTGTTTTCCATAAGCTTACCTCTCACCAATTAATAGTGTTGCGAGCTAAATTTAATGTTTAAATTTAATTTCAACCTTGTGGCACTTTTGCGAGTTAGGCAAAACAAATAATTTTATTTATTTATTTCATAATCTGACACCACCGAGACTTAATTCTATTCCTACATTACTAGTGTACTAATTTAAAAACCATAATAATCGCACACATTATTCAACATTTTTCGAATTGAGCATCCAGTCTATATTCGTCCGAATATATCTTAATTATATGTCATCGGATATTAGCCTTCCGTGCTTTAACCCCCCTCGTGTATGCTTTTCTAACTACAGTTCCCCAACTCTCCATGAGAAGCTGATCTGGAATAGGCTTTTCAATGAGTTCCAGGTCGATTTCAACCTGTCTTAATTCACCTATTTTTGCTGCAAAGTTCCAACAAGTCAATTGCAATAGAACATTTTTCACTGATAGATCACACATTGATGGATCCACTGGCTACGGTGTCTTCAATGAATACTCAATCGCCTTTCGGAAATTTCGGGAACCTTGTTCCGTTTATGTTGCTGAGCTAGCTAGATCTCTACAGAATAAACCTCGCTGACAGCAATATATGTAAAGGGTGATACGGTCAAAATTTGGTCAAGGGAAAACGCGTGTAAATCGGTGAAATCGTTTATTTAAAAAATCAAATTAAATTTCTTTTTCAAGTTAAATTAGTATAAAATTCAGGAAAAATATTCAGTTAGGCTTCCGCTTTTCCAAATCCGAATTGCCGGGCCTTACGCTTGACCCCAGCCATCAGATTTTGTACAGCCACCTTGTCCACCTTCTTCGCCGCAGAAAGCCAGTTTGCCTTGAACTGCTGCTCGCCCTTAGCAGTTTTTTTGGTCTTCTTTAGGTTCCGCTTGACAATAGCCCAGTATTTCTCAATTGGGTGGAGCTCTGGCGTGTTGGGAGGGTTCTTGTCCTTGGGAACCACCTGCACGTTGTTGGCGGCGTACCAGTCCATGGCCTTTTTACCGTAATGGCAAGATGCCAAATCCGGCCAAAACAGTACGGAACAACCGTGTTTCTTCAGGAAAGGCAGCAGACGTTTATTCAAACACTCTTTCACGTAAATTTCTTGGTTGACAGTCCCGGAAGCTATGAAAATGCTGCTTTTCAAGCCACAGGTACAGATGGCTTGCCAAACCAGATATTTGTTTGCGAACTTTGACAGTTTCATGTGCTTGAAAACATCTGCTACCTTTCCCCCTGGGACGGGACTTGACAATCGGGTAGCGATTTCGAGCCAATTTGCTGTCAAATCCGAGCCAGTTGCTGATTGGTCGATTTGACAGTAACAATCGTCTAATAAAAAGAACATAGGGATCATATCAATCTGTCTGGCAGTGATGCCGGAATCATTGTTGACGTCAATGGCGTTGTTAATTGTTTATATTTGCGAAAGGAAAGTTGGAAAATAGGGTCCAGGGCGTGCTTTAAGAGATGGATATTCTTGTTTGTTTATGGTTGTTTTTATTGTGTTAAACAAAAATGATGTACAAGGTGTTAAGCTGCGGTAGAAACTCCGAATCAAATTAAAATTAAAATAGAAAAATCATTTTTCAATCCTGGCATCATTGGTCAACTCCGTCAAACACCATGCACTAATTTTCGACGGGCATTCATCAAAAACATTAAGAAGAGTGAGAAGCTGGATTGTCAAGTCCCGTCCCGGCTTTCCCCTTCCTTTTGCCGTATAAAACTCCTGTCCCGGAAGCTGCTTGTAGTCGGCTTTGACGTAGGTTTCGTCGTCCATTACCACGCAGTCAAACTTCGTCAGCATCGTCGTGTACAGCCTCCGGGTTCGCGCTTTAGCCGTCGTATTTTGTTTATCATCGCGATTTGGAGTCACTACCTTCTTGTAAGTCGATAGTCCGGCTCGTTTTTTGGCTCGATGCACGGTTGTAGACGATACACCCAGCTTATTTGCGGCATCTCGGAGAGAGAGGTTAGGGTTTCGCTTGAAACTACCGGCAACTCTCTTTGTCGTCTCAGCGGCTTCCGGTTTTCGATTTCCCCCTGATCCAGACTTCCTGGCTGTCGACAAACGTTCCCCAAACACTTTAATTACATTTGTAACGGTTGATTTGGCAACTTTTAGCGATTTTGCCAACTTTGCGTGCGAGTAGCTCGGATTTTCGCGATGCGCGAGCAAAATTTTGATACGCTGCTCTTCTTGCTTGGACGGCATTTTGACAACTGAAGAGTGAATTCCAAAATCAAAATAGGAGCAACATTCTACACACACACACCTTCAAAATGAGGGGTGTTCAGGTTTTTTAAATGCAAAATTGAAAGAAATACGTCAAGTTGATATTGACCAAATTTTGACCGTATCACCCTTTAGTGCAGAACCGGTTATGATGACATCGTTCACGCAGTTTGGTGTTGCCCGGGTAATGACGCCTTCAGAGCACGACTGTTGGATACCCTAGTGGCCCGAGGTAGACAACCCTTCCGTGAAGTAAAAGATGTATTGGGAACCCGTGGTCTTCCTGACATGCAGGCGATCTACGAATTCCTTTGTTTGTCTGGTGTTAGAGTTTGATGTGACCATCCCCTCCTTATCAAACAATTTCCAGCCATTGTGTCCCAGTCTTATTATCCTCCTGTTTCTGTGCTACTTGCCCTTGTCCATTCCAGGATTTGGTCAACCGTCCGAGAGTAGTATCTGAAAGAGGCTTCAGAAACCAGTTTCCTACCTATCTCCTTCAAATCAAAATTGTTACACGTTAACCTCGAGCCCACCACGAGTAATTGGTACCCAATACTAACCTAGAACTACTGCTGTTTAAAATGTAAATTCAAACATTACTGATTTTTGGCTCCGCAAAGTTTCGCACACGACTGAGTCTAGTAAATAAACGAACTAGTTAAAAAACGCACTTTCACAAAAAAAGAATAGCTCACAATTTTTTAGGCAATACGGAAGTGTTGTGGCAAGCTGGGATTTCCTGTAATTGTCGGTAGCAGGCATGGAAAATCATTTACATTCTTTTGACTCTAACTTTTTTCATCAACAGCATTCCGCAAAATGATGTATAGAGCTTTTGTAGGTTTTCAAAAGTAGAAGCAAATGAATGTAAATGAATGCACTAAATCAATGCAAATGATTTTCCATGCCTGGTCGGTAGTCTCATCAACCATCACTGCTACACACTCCGCATGCTGCACCTCACCAACCATTTCATCCATCATCATCTCTCCTATGATCGTGATTAATTCATTTTGTGTAGTGGCGGAAACACCGGAGAACACGACACTCTTGCTAACAAAATCGTTGAAATTCGGGTCGTGGGCGAGGAAAGCACATAGGTCTCGGTAATTTCCACGGTTAGCCGAAAGCTTAGTCCATGAGTCGAAACAATCTCGATGAACTTCCACATTTCCTCTCGGTTTTTGTTCTGATCAATATATTGTGATTGTTCCGCTGTACCTGGCCATGGTCTATTGCTTCGTCAACTCGAATCTTCCCAACCGTCTAGAAAGCCATCGCGTTATCAATATGATCTTGCATGAACTTTGATTGCCGTTGACAAATGACTGAGATTGTTGTATCCTGTTCCACTCCATATGCCTTTGTCACCAGACTTCCGAAACAGCAGACATGGCCAGTAAAATAGCTTCTGCAGTTTTTCGGATCCACAAAGCCATTTCGTTTCATACGAACTCGGATTGAAGTTCCTGGTGATGGTTTTCCCCTTCCTGTTGCAAGCCGACGTAAGCTTATCCATCTTCGGTCGGGGTACGTCCAGTTTCACCAGATGTAGCTTCTCTTCAACAGAGCGACGGAAAAAAAGATCTGCTTGGTATATCTTCGACCACGTCCAGCTGATTTTCTTCCGGCAATACCATTTTTTGACGCAGGAATACGTCTTTTGGTAACATATTAGGGGTGCAATTAAAAAAAAACAAAATGGACCGCGTTACGAAAAGTGGTCAGGTTTTGACCACTTATAACTCTGTCAATAGCGGATGTATTTTAATTCTAAACAAACTAATCGATTGAAATTTTTTCTACAAATCTGCACTGATGAACACTTTATCAATTTTCAATTCGTAACTATTGAAATTGAATTACACAAAAGTCCAACTGTTGCAATGGTGATAAAAAATAATCACTGATTGCTTGCAAATAGTGGTTTCCCTAAAATAGTCGCGAAATATTGAGCACTGAGCACGTAATCCTACGTCAAATCTACGGTCGAGTCTTGGATACATCTCTTACAGAGATGCACGAGAGCAACACTCTTGGCCGAAAGAGAGAACAGCGAAATTTAACTACAAACCACCAGGGGAAAGCCTTATGGAAAGCTTAAGCTGGGTTTCGACTAGGCAAGTCAAATGATCAACTCAGTTGAATTCAATTGGCTTGAAATGTTGAGCCTGGTTCAACTTTTTTCAATTCAGGTGAGTTGATCAAGTCAGTTGAGTGGCATGGTTTACACGTTCAATTCGCGTTCAAGTCAGTTGAATTCAACCTAGGGGAGTCTCGCTTTTAGAATGCCCATTGAATAAGCATTTAATTTAAATCAAATACATTTAATTTACATCGTTTGCATCAACCATTCAGTAGGATGTGAACATCAAAACAAAGCATGCGCTTTTTCGGTGACAGTACGTGTAGATGTCACCGAAAAAGCGCATGCTTTGTTTTGATGTTCACATCCTACTGCATCGAGCGAGGCGAAGATAAACAAACACAACAGGAAAAGAAAACTCGGAGTAGAGAATTCACAAAAAATTCCCTGGAACCTACTCCGGCAGCAAAGAAACTCTCCAACGAAATCGTGCAGAGGCTCCCTCCGGAATTTCCCCTGCCAACATAAAAATCACGCAAAACCTGCTCCGCCGCCAACGCGAGACAACTCCGTCGAAATTCCGTACAACCTCCGTTGGCAGCATCGGAAATCTCCACCGGAATCATGCGGAAGCTCCTTCACCTAGAACACGAGAAAATACCGGACAGATTTCCTGAAACTTCCGTTGGCAGTACCGAATATCACCACCGTGAATGCGGGAACACTCCGTCGAAACTGGAATCTCCGTTGGCAGAATCAAACACCTCCACCAATATTGTGCAGAACCTCTTCCGCTGAGCACTGAGAACAAGAACAAGACAAAGTTCCTAGATCCTTCGTTGGCAGCTGCTAGAATCGTCTTCGAAATCATGCAGAATTTAATTCGCCGAGAAAGCAAAAAAATACGTTGAAACTTCCCTGGATCCTCCGCTGGCAGCATCCAAAATCACCGAAATCACGCGGAACTCTGTCCATCGATAACGCGAGAGCCTGGAGCTTCCGTCTGCAGCATCCAATCTCTTCACTGGTATCGTGCAGAACATCTTTCGCCGACAATGCGTGGAAACTTCGTCGAAAGTCTCTGGCAGTATCTGAATTTTCGAGGAGAGTTTCGACGGAGTTTTCCCATATTGACGGCGGAGAGGATTCCGAGAGATTTCGGTGGAGATTTTCGGTGCTGCCAAAGGAGGTTGCAGTGAACTTCGACGGAGTTTTCTCGCGTTTTCGGTGAAGGAGGCTCTGCACGATTCTGGTGGAGATTTTTAATGCTGCCACCGGAAATTTCGACGGTTTTTTTTTCTGCGGAATAATTTTCTCAAGTGTGGATTTGAGCGAACCGAAGCGAACAACAAAACAGGACAAAACCCTGCATATATACATGCATGTATTGGTGGAAGGTGTCACTTAGACCTTCACACAGCAAAACACGCACTGAGAAAATGTATTTAATTTTTTTTGTGATAATAAATGCACCTCAAGTGATCTGCCCCTAGAATTCAAGTGATCCATTAATCATTTTGTTCGACCATTTTCCACAGAGATGGCGCTGTTCCGCTGGTAGGAAGTGATAAAAATCCCCATATATAAATTGAGAGAAGTGGGAATAATTCGTTTTCGGTGCATATTCAGGTCAAAAAAAGTGAACGACAACCTAAAGAAATTAATCAGGGACTTTGTAGTTCAGTTTTTTTCCCCGGAAATTATTGTTAAACAAGCTGCAATTAAATTAAAATGATTTTTCCCCATACAGTTTTACCTGATTTACTACCAGCTCCCAGAGAGCCAAAAAATTCAAATTTGAGAGAGAAAATTTGCTCTCACGACCTCAATCTCTCAACATGCCATGTATTTTGTTGACACTCGATTTGTGATTTCCCTTTCACAGATTACAAAATAGAGAACCTGACACTACAAAACATATCTGGTACCTCTATATATGCATTTGCTTTAACATTTGAAGTCCCTCCTTTTTTACATATTCTGCGCAAAAGATACTTTATGCCGCGCCCCATACATAAAATCCGACGGGAAATTCTGTGAGGGGTGAGCTATTTTGTGTGCAGAATGTGTAAAAAAGGAAGGGACTTCGAATAATAATCTAAATGCATATATAGAGGTACCAGACATGTTTTGCACTGCAGTGTCCTCTGTGAACAATTATAGGAAAACAGATTTTGTCTAGTTTCCGATAGATGTCACCGCAAACAACAACAGTGACATCTGATGGAACATGAATTCAGAAGCTTGACAAAATGATCAATTGACTTGCCCTGTCTAAATCCAGCTTTATCGTTGGTGTGGAAGCTTTCGGTACACTATGTTAATGAGACGCGTTGGCTACCCATACATCAACGATTTCCTTCATTCGGAAACTAAACCACTACGCAAGTATGATACCGGCCCGAGATAGAACTTTGACAGGTGGGCAGGAACTCACGGTCTCCCAGTGTTGGTGAGTTCTTTGCTGTTAATGTTCACGAAAAGTTCACTATTTTGCCATACAGATATTCAAAACAAAAAAAATGTATGGGTGAATTTGGACAGTTTTTGACCTGCTGCATACGACCGGAAGGTGTATGCTGGTCACAAATGCCGTGCCAAACTGATTTCCTACGCAATTAATCAACCTTTGATGTGAATTTCGCTAATAAACACGAGGAGCATTTCCTATAGCAAAACTTGCCATAACAAAATGGGCATAGTTCATTTTAGTAAACAAACTAACACTTCTTCCTACTGTGTCACCACGTGTTCCTGGCTGAGATTGCCGTGTTGCAGGAGAGTCGATAGCCTCGGGTGCACTGTGGAGATGAAACGCTTTAGCTACCTATACATTATCAATTTCCTTCACTCGGAAACTAACACACTGGAAGCACTACGCATATAAGATACGCTACCAAAGCGTTTCTGGCGGATATTTCCGTGTTGCTGATTCACTTACGGAAAGTCTAAACTGGCGCGGAGCTGCTTTTGTAGAATGAAAAATCAATGTGTGACAGAGCCATATGAATTTTTGAACCAAAACAAAATGTTCATTGCTGTCTTAAAGAGTCACACTTGATATGCCTGCGTGAGTTTATGTGTCTTATGATTTGAAGATTATTTAATTATGATTAAAGATTTTATTAAATATCATTTTAAGTGCACATGTTGCACATGTTGCACATGTGGACGCGACGTCTCTGCTCAAATGGTTAATATTAAAAAAAACCTTTTTTTATTTTTGAAAATAAAGACATATGATCATCAGCAAAGTTACAGCTGAGATGATTTCAAGCTACTTTACTGAAGACACATTTCCCTAAACGTTCTTATTTTAGAGCAATTTTTCTGAATTAGCTTTAGTTTTTGTTTTTTTTTTTTAGAGCGATTTGATAAATGATAACGTTAAGGATAAAACAAATGTTTCCTCAGCAGTCCGCATCGTGCTCTCTTGCCGTGCGGATCTATTTGCTTTTTGCTTAAGGAAGTGTTACTACTACCTAAAGCTACAACAAATTTAAACAGCACTTTTCAGTGCTCAACCTGTAAAAAATTTCTACCTTGTTCAACTCCTCTTATTCCTCTTCGATCCTTGTTTGGACCCTACCCGAGGTAATCCTTCTTGGATATCGATTTGGAAAATTCCTCTTCGATCCTTCAGATTCTTATAGTAATCTGCTTGGAAGTCGATTTGGATAAAAAATTTACTGCCGCCATGGCGCCTAAACGCAAAAGAAAGGGGCAAACTCTTGACCCCCCTTCTGAAGAAATTAATTTGAGTAATCAATTTGATTTGCTCACGGATGATGAGAATGATCCATCATCCAAGAAAAATTCTAGTAAACTTTCCCGGCTTAATGCCAAGAAGGAAAAGATTCCCCCTATTGTGATAACCACTACCGATTTCCATGCTCTTCGCATGGAACTTTTGAATTTCGTGAAAGTTAAGTTTTCACTACAAATTGGACGTCGGGGTGAATGCCGTGTATTGGCTGAAACCTTGGACGGATTTAAATGTCTTCTCAAGTATCTTACTGAGAAGAAGCACAAATTTTTTACTTACGACACCAAAACTGAACGTGTGTTCAAGGTTGTCATGAAAGGACTGCCCAGTGGTGAATCCCTGGATCAGATCAAAGATGAACTGGCAAAATTACTTGGAGTTGTGCCACTCCAAGTAATCAAAATGAAAATGAAATCCCGTCCTGGCGATTCGCGCAACGGGATTTCTAATGATTTTTATTTAGTTCACTTCAAGTCTAGTGAACTAAACAACCTTAAGGCATTAGAAAAAGCTAGCCTTATGCTCCATGTCCGAGTGAAGTGGGAACACTTCAGGAAGACTGGAGGAAATTTCCAAAACCTCACTCAGTGTCGTAAGTGCCAGGGATGGGGTCACGGAACTAAAAATTGCTACATGCCAACTAAATGCATGAATTGTGGTGATTCCTCTCACGCAAAGGACGACTGTCCTGTGAAGGAAGATCCTAAGAAATTTAAATGTTCAAATTGTGGTGAAAACCACAAATCCAATTTTTGGGAATGTAAGACTCGCAAAGCGATCCTACAATCTCGTTCTAACCGCCAGGTAGGAAACGCTCCACGTTTCCGACCAGGTACAAATTCCTCTGCTGTTAACAACGGTCAGCGAGGAACAAATTCTACATTCGTACCCGTAGGTACAAATATCACCCCTGCTTCAAATTTATCATCTGTACCTACTCCCCTCGCTGCTAACAATGTTCAGCGAGTTAATGGAGCTACTATGCTGCTATTGCAGCGGGTAGAAATCAAAATACTAACCAACGTTCTAACGGAAATTTTTACAATTTTGACTTAGGAAGCATTACTGCTCCTAAAATGGAATTTTTACAGAATTCATTAATTGACATGATTTCTGATATGCTTAAATCTAACTCCATGTTTGATGCTATTCAAACTGGAGTAAAATTTGCTAATAATATTGTCATGACTTTAAAATTCAGTAATGGATTTTAAAGCATTAAACATTTTAAATTGGAATGCTCGATCTCTTAAAGATAATGAAGACGAGCTATTTAATTTTTTGAGAGTTCATAACGTGCATATTGCCGTTATAACTGAAACGTTCCTTAAACCTGACCATAAGGTTAAGAAGGACGCAAATTACTTGATTTATAGAAATGATCGTCTTGATGGACCCTGTGGTGGCGTTGCCATCATTATTCATAGACGAATCAAGCATAAAATTCTTTCTTCATTTGAAACCAAAGTTTTTGAAACTTTGGGAGTTTCTGTTGAAACAAAATTTGGACAACTTACGTTTATAGCTGCCTATTTGCCATTCCAATGCGTAGGCCAGCAAAAGAATTTTCTCAAGGGTGACCTCCAGAAACTTACCCGTCATAGGTCTAAATTCTTCATTATTGGTGATTTTAATGCAAAACACCGCTCATGGAATAATGCTCAAAGCAATTCCAATGGTAATATTCTGTTTGATGATTGTTCTGCAGGTTATTACACTATTCAATATCCAAACAGCCCAACATGCTTTTCTTCTGCAAGAAATCCCTCAACTATTGATTTGGTCTTAACTGATTCATGTCATCTTTGTAGCCAATTGGTTACCCATGCTGACTTCGGTTCTGATCACCTTCCAGTAACTTTTGAAATATCCCAAGAAATAATTTCTAATCCCAACAGCTTTACTTTCAATTACCATAGGGCTGATTGGGAGCAATATCGAACATTTATGGAATATAACTTCGATCCAAACATTCCTTTGCAAACCAAAGATGAAATTAATTATGCTCTTGAATCTCTGACTACTTCTATAGTTGAAGCAAGAGCTGCCTCAGTACCAAAATGCGAGGTTAAATTCGATTCAATTATAATAGACGATGATCTTCAGCTCTTGAACCGTCTTAAAAATGTCCGTAGGAGACAATTTCAAAGAACACGCGATCCTGCCATGAAAGTTATCTGGCGGGATTTGCAAAAACAAATTAAAAAGCGATTCTCTGCCCTGAGGAACAAAACTTTTGAAAATAATGTTTCTAAATTAGACCCGAGTTCCAAACCCTTTTGGAAACTCACAAAAATTTTGAAAAAACCTCAAAAGCCAATTCCAGCGCTTAAAGAAGGTGGTAAAATTTTGATCACAAATTTGGAAAAAGCTCAGAAACTTGCTAAGCAATTCGAGAGTTCCCATAATTTCAGTTTGGGTCTTACTAGTCCTATTGAGAATCAGGTTGCTCGGGATTTTCTGAATATTTTCTCTCGGGAAAATATTTTTGATGATTCCTGGGGGACTGATTTGGACGAAGTAAGGTCTATAACTAAAAAGTTTCAAAATATGAAAGCTCCAGGTGATGATGGAATTTTCTATATCCTCATCAAAAAACTCCCAGAGAGTACCTTGTCTTTCTTGGTAAAATTATTTAACAGATGTTTCCATTTGGCATACTTTCCTGATAAATGGAAAAATGCAAAAGTTGTTCCAATTTTGAAGCCGGATAAAAATCCAGCTGAAGCTTCTAGCTACCGCCCAATAAGTTTGCTTTCTTCAATAAGTAAACTTTTTGAAAAAATAATTTTGAATAGAATGATGCTTCACATCAATACGAACTCAATTTTTGCAGATGAGTAGTTTGGATTTCGCCATGGGCATTCAACTACTCATCAACTCTTGAGAGTTACCAATTTAATTCGTTCAAACAAATCTGAAGGCCACTCAACTGGAGTTGCTCTTCTAGACATAGAAAAAGCATTCGACAGTGTTTGGCATGAAGGTTTGATTGCTAAATTGAAAAAGTTTAATTTTCCACTTTACATTATGAAATTAGTTCAAAATTATTTAACTGACAGAACTCTGCAGGTAAATTATCAAAATTCCAAATCTAATCGACTACCTGTTAGGGCAGGAGTTCCTCAGGGTAGCATTCTTGGGCCTATATTGTATAACATTTTCACTTCGGACCTCCCTGATTTGCCTCAGGGTTGCCACAAATCTTTGTTCGCTGATGACACAGGCATTTCCGCTAAAGGAAGAAGTCTACGTGTTATTTGCAGCAGACTGCAGAAAAGTTTAGATATTTTCTCTTCTTATTTACAAAAGTGGAAGATTTCTCCCAACGCTTCCAAAACTCAACTTATAATATTTCCACATAAGCCTAGAGCTTCGTTTTTGAAACCTAGTAGTAGTCACATAGTCACTATGAACGGAGTTCCAATTTCCTGGTCAAACCAAGTGAAATATCTTGGATTAATACTTGACCAAAAATTAACTTTTAAAGATCACATTGAGGGCATTCAAGCCAAATGTAACAAATATATTAAATGTTTGTATCCTCTTATAAACAGGAAATCCAAACTTTGCCTGACGAATAAACTTCTAATATTTAAACAAGTTTTTAGACCGGCCATGCTTTACGCTGTGCCAATATGGTCTAGTTGTTGCACTACCAGGAAAAAAGCACTTCAAAGAATTCAGAACAAAATTCTGAAGATGATTTTGAAGTTGCCTCCCTGGTACAGTACTACCGAAGTACATAGAATTTCGAATGTTGAGACTTTAGCACAAATGTCCAACAAAATAATTAATAATTTTCGGCAAAAATCGTTACAATCCTCAATTGCAACGATTAATTCCCTTTATACTTAGATAAGATTTAGTTTTAGTTATTTAGTTTTAAGCTATCAATTGTTATACTGACATGCAGGTTTAAAAAACCTGTTTAAAATACTGAATTGCCAAGACAGAAACAATGTAAAAACACTTAGATATATATCATAACAATTAAGGCTGGTACGTTACTGCAGTAACTGGAGCACCTAGGTTAAAATGAAATGTAATTTATTTTGAATTTGGAACAAATAAAGAGTTAAAAAAAAAAAAAAAAAAAACGATTTCCTTCATTCGGAAACTAATGCATTGAAACCACTACGCAAGTATGATACAGGCCCGAGATGGAAATATGACAGGTGGGCAGGAATTCACGGTCTCCTAGTGTTGGTGAGTTTTTTGCTGTTAATGTTCACGAAAAGTTCACTATTTTGCCATACAGATATTCAAAACAAAAAAATGTATGGGTGAATTTGGACAGTTTTTGACCTGCTGCATACGACCGGAAGGTGTATGCTGGTCACAAATGCCGTGCCAAACTGATTTCCTACGCAATTAATCAACCTTTGATGTGAATTTCGCTAATAAACACGAGGAGCATTTCCTATAGCAAAACTTGCCATAACAAAATGGGCATAGTTCATTTTAGTAAACAAACTAACACTTCTTCCTACTGTGTCACCATTATATTTCCCGCCTAGATACAGGCCAACGTGTTCCTGGCTGAGATTGCCGTGTTGCAGGAGAGTCGATAGCCTCGGGTGCACTGTGGAGATGAAACGCTTTAGCTACCTATACATTATCAATTTCCTTCACTCGGAAACTAACACACTGGAAGCACTACGCATATAAGATACGCTACCAAAGCGTTTCTGGCGGATATTTCCGTGTTGCTGATTCACTTACGGAAAGTTTAAACTGGCGCGCAAGATATTAACTACGCGTTTTTTAGCTGCTTTTGCAGAATGAAAAATCAATGTGTGACAGAACCATATTAATTTTTGAACCAAAACAAAATGTTCATTGCTGTCTTAAAGAGTCACACTTGATATGTCTGCGTGAGTTTATGTGTCTTATGATTTGAAGATTTTTTAATTATGACTAAAGATTTTATTAAATATCATTTTAAGAGCACTTGGGCAGTGCACATGTTGCACATGTGGACGCGACGCCTCTATGGTTAATATTAAAAAAAAAACCTTTTTTATTTTTGAAAATTAAGACATATGATCATCAGCAAAGTAATAGCTGAGATGATTTCAAGTTACTTTACTGAAGACACATTTCCCTTAACGTTCTTATTTTAGAGCAATTTTTCCGAATTAGCTTTAGTTTTTGTTTTTATTTTAGAGCGATTTGATAAATGATAACGTTAAGGATAAAACAAATGTTTCCTCAGCAATATAGCTTGAAGTAATCTCAACTACAACTTTGTTGCAGAATATGCGTCTTTACTTTCAACAATAAAAAAGTTAATCTATCTAAGGTAATTGAGCCAATAATGGCATATGCATCAGTTATGGCACAATCCCATATACGTTGTGATACCAGTATTTTGCACTACCCATATAATTCGCATAGGCCATGACTAGCACATGCCAAAACTGGAGCAAAGTTTATGTAGTGCCATAACTGGTGTACTTCCTCTATATCAATAATTTGAAACCCACGTTAATTAAAAAAAAAACAGTCGCAAGAAGGAGTTTTTAAAGCTGAACCACTAAAACCAATTAAATGGCATACATGGTGGTGTTAGTTTGCGTAGGTGAACTAGCAGTTTCAATAAAATTTAATGGGCATTGGAATTTGGAAGGCCATTTGACTATTTACCCGAAGTTGTTTCACATCCTGATACAGCTAGGATATCGACTCATGTAGAGTTAACTGTAATACAAAAATAAAAATCAGATATCTCCACTTCCGCCAACGCGCTTGATCGGCCTATTATTCTTAACCACACTGATCCAGTTCAATTACAAAGTATGAACACTCACAATGAACTTAAAATTTTGCTCCGCTTCCGCTTCCACGTGCACTTGACACTGACGGTACATAATGGTAAGTGACCACCACCACCACCGCCGCCGCCTATTTTGGCCTGGCGACTCTTGCATTGATGATCACCATCATTAGTTACAACAGTTCGAGCGCGGAACGCAAATGTGTAGCACTCGCTCGACTTCCTTACCGGTGCTTACAGCACGTAACTCGGCGGCAGTAATTGACCTGCGCAACAGTTACAAATATGCGCGATAGAACACTACCTACGGCCAATCAGCAATTTCGATCAGACCCCCTCCAGCGACGCATCGCGCGATCACAAAAGGACAACCGGTTTCTGCCTATGCAAATAGAGTGGCACCATACTTCACTTCATACATCATGATATGACGGAAATGGGCTCCGCACTACTAAATAGCACAAAACCCTACGCACAATTTTGAATGCTGATGGCGAGAGCATGCATGGCGTAACTTGTGCAAACGTTGTCAAACGCATTTGAGCTGCGACCGCCAACAAGGTCCCCAACACTAGCCAAGAACATTTCGCGTCATTTTCGGAACCGGTTTTTCGCTTTCCACGGATGGCCAATAACACCGTTTTCGGTAGTAATCCCAATGGAACGGGTTTGCGGTGCTCGAATCGGGACACTTACAATGGTTCCGGGATGAAGTCATCCGTCGTTGGTGCACTTCGAGCTTTCTGCCCAATCATGCTTGAGAGGCAAATTCGATCCAACTGCAATTCAAACAGCAGAGACCGCCGTTTCCAACATCATAATGAGCTCGCACATACATACATTACTTAGCGGTTTAAGTTTCCCAATATTACATGGTCATAAATTTTCTGAATTTTAGCATAATCACCCTCGCCGCCGATCGAGTACAGCCATGAGTCAGCTGCATTCATCTCTCGTGAGAGAGGCGGCTGTAAGCAATTAGAAATAGAGTCATTACCCAGCTTGTAATGGCTTTTTTTTCAGAGTCGAACAAAAGAGGCAGGCATCTCTTCTCATGTGCTCTAAAAGTTCCAAGGCTCTGGGAAACACGTCCGGAACTCTGAGCCGGTTGCCGTGCTGAATCAATAAAGAGCCACCGAACCGGATCCGCACGTTTCATGCACAAGAACGTAAATACGTTAGAATAGTCAATTGTCTCAGAAGCATCATCCTCAACATTGATTGGTATTCCGGGCTGGTCTCGTCGGGCGCACCCATTCAGGCTGGCGACAGTCACGGGATTGCAATTCCAGTGTGGTTGATCTCGTGACTGTGATCCCCCAGCCGAATTCCCCTCCGTTCTTGGATTCGCTTAATTTTGACACGTTCACCGTTGGTTGTGTCGGCCAACGGTCATCCCGACGCGAGGGTTATTCCCAAAAGATGATGACGCCCAAGATGGGAATTTATTGCTGGTCAAGCATGATTCAGCATATTCAATGGGAACGCATAAAGGAGCAACGATCACGGTTGGCGAAGTCCGGAAAGTCAACAGTAGCGGTGGACCAAAACTGGAATTGGTCGCCTTGAGACTCACCGGTTTCGCGGTGATCGGCTTGTTATAATTACTGTTGAACTGGTTCAAATGGTGCTAGGGGCCCGGTTAAGGCAACACTGAACTCTTCGAAATATTCTTAATTCTTGCAAGTCATGTAATGCGGTGGGTGTTTTAACCGATTACTTCAGCTAATCATTTGCAGTATTCTACGTATTTGAAACGAGCTCTTGGATATTGCGTTTATAATTACGAACAATTGCGTAAAATGCATAACAATAGCATCTAATCGTATCTAATCAAATCTAACATCAACACAGCCAGTTCTTGAAAGCATCCTGGAAAATGATGGATATACCTCCATCATTTTTCTTGTCTATTTGATATACCTAGGATTCCGTCTCGCACGCTGAGCCGGTCAAGTCGCATCGGTCTCGTTGTACGACACTAGTTTTTGAGTTTTTGAGTTTTTCCCCACGCGAGGGTTTTTTCTCGCCAAAGTTAGTTGGCATAGTGTTAAGACAACTAGTGCGCGAGTGAGGAAGCCGTTAGTCATACGCCGAGCGCTTTGATTACGGTCCAGCTTTAACTCATCATCATCGCATCATCACATCATCCCATTGAAGCAAAAACGAAAGCACGTTAAATTGCCTACCGAGGCGACCGAGGCATACCAGCGACAAGGTTATCGACCCAACAGCCGTTGGGGCGAACAAAAGCATCGCACCAGTCATCTGCTGCCTCAGTGCAATAGGTATAACGTGTCGCTTTGTTTTCACCAGTATCGCATCTTCCCGCATGGTCCAGTATTAGATTAGGCTGGGTCATAATTAGGGTGATCCAAAATCTTGTAAATAGTATATATCTATAATTTTTTTTTTTTTCTTTTTCTTGATTTTTTTTTTCTCGTCCTATTTTTAAGTAGAGTATAGTTAGGGTGATCCAAATTTTTTTTTTTTTTCAGTATATATATATTTTTTTTTTCGATTTTTTTTTCTTGGTTTTTTTTTTTTGTTTCTTTCATATTACTCTTTAGTAGAGTAAAACTATATCATTTTTTTTTGTTTATTTTTGCATTTTTGTTTTTCTATTTTTGATATTATTTGAAATTACTGTAATTATTTGTAAAATATTGACCAAAAACACCATTGCGGCGATATTTAACCGCAATGGATGAAAATGATAAAGGCGGGGGATGGTCGCTTGCCATCTCAGACGACGAAACTCTTAATTCCACCTCACACGAAAGTCTCGAGGAAGTTGTGGAAATGGAAACCCTTGACGTTCCAGTTGACTCGCTCTCCAGCAAAAATACTGGAGCATATCCCAAGAAAAGGTATCGCCCACAACCCTCTCCCCCACCATCTCCTCCTCGCCCACCTGCACCCCCCACACCATTGCCCCCGAAAACCTCTGCGCTCCCCCGCCTAAAGGCTTACCCAGAAGCCTCGAAAGGCCCATGGGTTGTTTTTTTCCGGCCCAAACAAAAACCTTTGAACATTCCGAGGATCTCTAAGGATCTAACAACACATTTTTCGGCCGTTACCGATATTTTCAAGGTAACACCAATAAAACTGCGCGTTACCGTTGATGACCGGAAGCAGGCTAACCAAATTGTTGCGTGCGAGCTTTTTTCATTGGAATACCGAGTCTACATACCCAGTAGTGAGGTAGAAATCGAAGGAGTGGTCACCGAAGCGAGTTTGACTAGTGATGATTTCTTGGGTCCCGATTCCTTCGGAATCTTTAAAAACCGTGCCCTGCCGAAGGTGAAGATATTGGACTGCCTTCAAATGCAGTCAGTATCCGTAGTAGGCTCCAAAAAAACGTATTCCTTGTCAAACTCGTTTCGTGTGACCTTTTCGGGTTCAGCGTTACCTCACTACGTCGCTATTGGCAAGGTTCGGCTGCCTGTACGTCTGTTTGTACCTCGGGTAATGAACTGCTCGAAATGTAAACAACTTGGTCATACATCGGACTACTGCTCGAACAAACCACGCTGCGATCAGTGTGGCGAGCAACATCAAGAGGGCCCTTGCGGTGCTCCTCCAAAATGCGTGTACTGCAAGGAAAGCCTACATACCCTGACTGACTGCCCGAGGTATAAACAGCAGGGAGAAAAACTTAAGCGGTCTCTGCAAGCTCGCTCCAAGAGAACTCTAGCAGAACTCTTGAAGAATACCGCTTCATCTTCTCAGACCACACCAAAAAGCAGTAACACGTTCTCCATTTTGCCAGTTGATGATCTAGACTCTGACTCAGAGGTCGGTGAGGATAGTCCGTTTGTCTTTAAAGGCAATACGAGAAAACGAGCAAAAAAACACACCACCGAAAAGCCTCGTAAGGCCACTCGTACGGACCACCCTTCCACCTTGGAAAAATCAAGAAGTAACGGAAATTCACCGAAACCCATTCCACCGGGTTATAAACCTTGTAATTATGACAAGAACTTTCCGTCACTTCCAGGATCATCTAAAACCCCAGATGTTCCAGTTTTTCGGCCAGAAAATCAGCTGAATAATCAGCAAGAACATGCTCCCATGTTCACGTTTTCTGGTATTGTGGATAGCTTCTTCAGTATATTCAATGTCTCTGACTCAACGAGGAGCATTATTAATTTAGTGCTGCCAATGGTGAAAACTCTTTTGAAGCAACTAGCTTCTAGGTGGTCCTTCCTTGCATCGATCATATCCTTTGATGGATAATTCTCCGAATGAGGTCGGGGATATGATATCTGTTCTTCAGTGGAACTGTAGAAGTCTTATGCCAAAACTTGACACATTTAAATTTTTAGTTAACAACTCACTTTCTGATGCATTTGCCCTTTGTGAAACATGGCTCTCTTCAGACAACGATCTTGCTTTCCACGATTTCAACATTATACGCCTTGACCGCGCAGATTCGTATGGAGGGGTGCTTCTGGGGATCAACAAGCTCCATTCCTTCTATAGAATCGATCTGCCTTCAGTGACAGGCATTGAAGTAGTTGCATGTCAGGTTAATATTCGAGGTAAATGCCTCAGTATTGCCTCAGTATATCTTCCACCGAAAACCGCGATCTCTCGTCAAAGTTTCGCGGATATCTGCACGGCTATGCCGGAGCCACGGTTGATCTTGGGAGATTTTAACTCTCACGGTACAGGCTGGGGGGAACTGTACGACGACAACCGCTCAACCTTGATATACGACATGTGCGACTTCTTCAAAATGACAATTCTGAACACCGGGGAAGCAACACGAGTAGCCAAACCTCCAGCAAAAATAAGCAGATTAGACCTCTCACTTTGTTCGAGTTCACTATCGTTGGATTGCTCGTGGAAAGTAATTCAAGATCCCTACGGTAGTGACCATTTGCCAATCAAAATTTCTATTACCAATGGTTCATCTTCTACTCGCTCGGTCGACATCGCGTACGATCTTACGAAAAACATTGACTGGCGAAAATTCGCGTCCGCGGTTCTTGATGCCAGTCAATCGGTTGACGTACTTCCTCCGCTGGACGAGTACTCCTTTCTCGCGCGTGTCATCATCGATTCTGCGCTGCGAGCACAGACGAAACGTGTTCCGGGTGTTTCCGTCCGCAAGCGACCTCCCACCCCGTGGTGGGATAAGGATTGCACCGACGCGAACAGCGAGAAGTCCGCCGCGTTTAAACGCTTCCGCAAACACGGTAAGGTCGGGGATTTCAAGCGGTACACCGACCTCGAGAAAACCTTTAAAGACTTAATTAAAGCAAAAAAACGCGGATACTGGCGTCGGTTCGTCGATGGTTTGTCGCGAGAGACTTCCATGAGAACACTCTGGAATGTCGGCAGGAGAATGCGAAACGCGTCATCACCGATTAATGAAGACAAGGAGTACTCGGACAGATGGATTTTCAGCTTCGCGCGGAAAGTTTGCCCGGATTCGGTACCGGTTCAAACCAACGTTCGTGATCGTCCGTCGGGTAATAACGAAATAGATTCCCCGTTTTCGATGGTGGAATTCTCACTTGCTCTCCTTTCATGTAACAACTCAGCTCCAGGAATGGATAGAATCAAGTTCAACTTGCTCAAAAATCTCCCAGACGTCACGAAGAGACGCTTGTTGAACTTATTCAATCAATTTCTGGAGCACAACATTGTTCCGGATGATTGGAGGCAAGTAAGAGTTATCGCCATTCGAAAACCCGGTAAACCCGCGTCGGATTATAACTCGTACCGTCCCATCGCGATGCTGTCCTGTATACGGAAATTGTTGGAGAAAATGATTCTTTTTCGTCTAGACAAATGGGTCGAGTCGAATGGTTTACTTTCAGATACGCAATTTGGATTTCGGAGAGGCAAAGGAACGAGCGACTGTCTTGCGTTGCTTTCAACTGAAATTCAACTGGCCTATGCGCAAAAACAGCAAATGGGTTCAGTTTTCTTGGACATTAAGGGGGCTTTTGATTCTGTTTGTATCGATGTCCTTTCGGATAAACTCCACGATAGTGGGCTTTCACCAATTATGAACAACTATTTGAGCAACTTGTTGTCTGAGAAATATATGAGCTTTTCTCATGGAAACTCGACAACTTCACGAATTAGTTATATGGGTCTCCCCCAGGGTTCATGTTTAAGCCCCCTTCTTTATAATTTTTACGTAAAAGACATTGATGGTTGTCTTGATGAAAATTGCTCGCTAAGGCAGCTTGCAGATGACGGCGTTGTGTCCGTTATAGGGCCAAGTGCACCGGACCTGCAAGGACCATTGCAAGATACCTTAGACAATTTGTCTACTTGGGCTATGAAGCTGGGTATCGAATTCTCTCCGGAGAAAACTGAGTTGGTTGTTTTTTCTAGGAAGCATCATCCTGCACAGTTACAGCTTCAACTAAAGGGTAGAACAATCACTCAAAGTATATCTTTCAAGTATTTAGGTGTCTGGTTCGATTCCAAAAGCACGTGGGGAAAACATATTGCGTATGTGAAACAAAAATGCCAACAAAGAATCAATTTTCTTCGTACAATTACCGGAACTTGGTGGGGAGCACACCCGGAAGATCTGATCAGGTTGTATCGAACAACCATCTTGTCGGTTCTAGAGTACGGTAGCTTCTGCTTTCAATCCGCGGCGAAAACACATATCTTGAAGCTGCAACGAGTTCAATACCGTTGCCTCCGAATCGCGCTTGGCTGTATGCACTCGACGCATACGATGAGCCTCGAAGTACTCGCGGGTGTTCTTCCACTGACAGATCGTTTCGCGGAGCTGTCCTTTCGGTTTCTTATCCGTTGTGAAGTAATGAACCCATTGGTAATAGAAAACTTTGAGAAGCTGCTCGACAGAAATCCTCAAACAAGATTCATGAGTCTCTATTACGATTACATGACGCTGGAGATTGGCCCTTCTTCATTCAATTCCTCTCGTGTTTGCCTCCAAGACTTTTATAGTTCCTCTGTAAATTTTGATCTGACCATGTTGCAAGAAATCCGTGGAATACCAGATCACCATCGGTCGATGGTTGTTCCCTTAATTTTTGCAAACAAGTACCACCATGTTAGTAACAATAAGAGTTTTTTCACAGATGGGTCAACTATAAACGCTTCCACTGGATTTGGAGTATTCAACGAATTTCATAGCGCCTCATATCAACTGCAAAAACCCTGTTCCGTATACGTTGCGGAACTAGCAGCCATATTTTACGCAGTAGAGCAAATTGCCTCACTACCATCTGATCACTATTTTATTTTTACTGATAGCCTTAGCTCGTTGGAGGCTATTCGATCAATGAGGCCGATGAAGCACTCCTCGTATTTCCTGACCGAAATCCGAGCTAAATTGAGTACTTTATCTAACTGCTCCTATACTATCACCTTAGTTTGGGTCCCATCTCATTGCTCAATTCCGGGCAATGAGAAAGCGGACTCGCTAGCTAAGGTGGGCGCTATGGAAGGCGATATTTTTGATCGACAAATCGCCTTTGCGGAATTTTTCTCAATTACCCGTCAGCACGTCCTCACCAACTGGCAACAAAAATGGAATGAGAGTGATCTGGGAAGATGGTTACATTCTATTCTCCCACAGGTATCGAACAAGCCATGGTTCAAAGGATTGGACATGAGCCGTGACTTTATACGTGTCATATCAAGGCTCATGTCCAATCACTACTCGTTAGACTCGCATTTCTTCCGAATCGGGCTCGCAGGCAGCAATTTGTGCGCTTGTGGTAGTGGCTATCACGATATCGACCACGTGCTTTGGTCATGCACCCTACATTGTGTTGCTAGATCCGAGTTATCCGCATCCCTCAGGGCCCGAGGAAAACAACCTATGCGGCCCGTTAGAGACATCTTGGCGAGCCGAGATCTCGATTATTTTAATTTAATTTATGTGTTTTTAAAACGGATCGATCTGAGGATTTAGTAGTTAGTGTCATCTTGTGTTCTCTCAAGTTGCTAGGTCTCCATCGGTGTACCCCCATGTTTGTCTTTTTCTCCAGTATGTCGCTTAGTTCTAGATCAAGAGCACATTGCTCTAAAAAACCTTGTGTTCTCAATCCCTACCCTGCCACCCGTTTGTTACAATTTGTTACCCCTAACCTCGAGAAAGCCGCGAGTAATCGGCCCCCGCTTTACTAACGTTAGTTTTAAGTAATTTTGTACCCAAACGATGAATATCGGCTCCGCAAAGCTACGGCAAATGAGCCTGGAAAAATAAACGCATTATATAAAAAAAAAAAAATGATATACCTATGTTCATATCGAAGATGAGTTACACGTATCAAAACGGCCAGGCCTACTGTGCAGCATTTAAGTGGCAATCAAGTGTGCTATGCGCGCTGCAAACAGACGTCAATAGCAACGCACGGTGGGGTTGAATTCGTGTTTTACGCATTTGTTAATTAACGACCCAACATGATGTGTTTAGTACGAAATTGCGACAAAACTAAACAAGATAGAAAATTGGTGCCAAAGAGAGAGTTGTAGAACGCATTAAGAAGCATCTTTTGGTTAGAAAAAATAATACACTTTACTACGTATTTTTTTGAAATAATAATGGAAAACCCGTAGGTAAACACAAGTTTATCCCTAAAATGTGTCTAAATGCAGCTAACTTAAAGTATAAATGACAATATTAAGTGATAAATTTACCAAGCTGTCCGATGGAGGCAAGAGTTTTGTGCTAAATGGCATAGTTTTCGAATTAGAGCCAATTTATGGCAAGCATAGACCAAAACAGAAAAAGTTCAATAACTCAGTAATCTTTGAGATTTGATCATATGCGTAGAACAATTTTTTACTTCAAACATGATCTTCTATCGCCCCTTAAATTATTTGCACTAAGGAACCGAACGCCCTGTATATTTGAGATGTGAGGATTTGACTCAAACAAAATATTTTATTTTATTAGTCGGTAAAGACACAGCTATAAAACAAGACCATGTTGGAGGCGGCTGGGTTCGATTCCCGGTCCGGTCTAGGGATTTGAACTAGGGCGACTTCCCTGGGTACTCGTACTTTTCACACACAATATATCAAATGCAAAAATGGTATAGGCTTAGAAAGCTTTCAATTAACAACTGTGGAGGTGCTCAAAGCCTACAAAGTTTAGAGCCGGCGTAAGCTTCCTGTGGAGACGTTATGATACCAAAATAGGGACAAGAAGTACAAATTTATTGATTCAAAAATGAAATTCCATGATCAATAATCATTCAAATAAATCTTCAATGTTTTGAAATTAGGCAAAATAGGCATGTTCCTATCCAGCATTTTACGAGCGCTGATGACCGCCACAATCTGGTTGAGTTTCTGGTAAGGAACATTCGATTTGATGTTTGGGTTATGTCGTTTGACGTATAAACGATAAAATTTGACCGTTTACAGGTCAAACGACACAAGCCAAACTTCAAATCATATGTTCCCTATCAGAAACTCAACCAGATTGTGGCGGCCATGATACGCATTCTTGATAGAAACTAAGCAATCGATTCAACCTCTGGTAGCGGATAAGAGAACTCAAGAAGAGTGTTCTTAGCAGAAATTTTCACCGTGAGACATAGGAAGCGGAACACTGTTTCACTTTTCCTGATAAAGTGTGTAATTTAATTGGTTTTTGTAAGGATCCTGCTGGTGTTCAGGAATATTTTTGTTGAGCAAAATGGAAAGTCAGGATAATGCTTTAGTGATTACGATCTCTCGGATTTCTTGTGTGTGAATAGTTGAGGTACAAATCGGTTCAGATCTGTGGAAATAATAGGTTTCTATTGTCAATAAACCATAATGATCAGTTCGGATTGTAGGATTTTCTCAACGTTAACGAATGGGTTCTCGAAGAACATCAACACATACAGTATCACACCGAGAGCGCACATTTTCAGTTTCGGACCAGAGTAGCGGTTGCCAACAGTTCCGGATTTCAGAACTCGGTCGAGCCGTAGAAGGTAGAAAAAAGTTGCCCTTCCTGTACGAACTTCGTCGATCCAAGGTCAATCAGCTTGATATGGAAATGGTTTTGTCCCGGTGCAGAATGTGTGCAGGAAAGCAACCGCATTAGTAACACCTGGAAGAACTTGTCGTTCTCGAACCAATCGAACATGTTGACAATGTTCGGATGCTTCACGTGCGTCAACAGGTACACTTCCGTCGGAATCTCCCGCTTCTCCTCGGTCGTAATCGTAATGAAATTCGATATCACCAGCAACCTATCCGAGTTCCGGTAGCTCAGCTTCACATACCCGCACATGCCCTTCACCAGCGTGTAATAGTTGCTATACTCTCCGTGGATCAAATCTTCATCGCACTGCGACACACGGGAGACGGATCTGGGTAGATCCGAGTGCAGTTCCAGTATTATTGATGGCTTGCCCAAGCGAATTGTCCACCGTAGTGGACAGCGTGTTGAACGTCAACGTCAGATTCGGATGCTTATCCTCATCCTCCAGGTTGTTGTACGATGAATCCGGATCCCGGCTTACCCAGATGCAGCAAACCTTCCTCCCGTAGGAAAGCGTCTGATTCGAAATGGTGTACAGTATGTCGATCACGTTGCCATCGTAGTGAATCGCTTCCCCGCGGTACTTCCCATACGAATAGATCGACCTGCGTGATCCACACGGACTCGGAAGCGTTCCAACGACCGAATGTCGTTTCTTCGACAGCTCATAAAGGGTGTCCACGATGAAATTTCCACACTATGAAATTGCTCTAACTTTTTAACCGTTGGGTAGAATTTAATGAAAATTTGGGTGGATTTAGTTCATAGTGCATTATTTACATCCTGCAAGTTTTAAAGTCCTGTGATCAAAACTCGCGGAAATGGAGTCGAAAGAACAGCTCGTGCGTGATAAAATCTTGCGCATTCATCACGAGAACAAGGATCTCTCGCATCGTTCCATCGCTAAAACGTTGGGAATCGCGAATTCTACGGTGTCGCGAGTGATTAAGCGGTTCGAGGAACGGTTGACCACCGATCGGAAGCCCAGAAGTGAAAGAAAAAGTATTCCGTACAACACCAAAAATCACAACCGCGTAGTTGGGGCCTTCAACCGAAATCCGAACGCCTCCGTTAGGGATGTGGCTAAGAAGCTGCACCTAAGCCGAAGTTTTGTCCAGAAGGCCAAAACTAAGGCTGGGCTTCGAACGTTCAAGGTACAAAAGGCCCCTAATCGCGACGAGAAGCAGAACAAGTCCGCCAAAACCCGTGCCAGGAAGTTGTACCTCAACATGCTGACGAAAGTTGAATGCTGCATCATGGACGACGAAACATATGTGAAGGCCGACTTCAAACAGATCCCCGGCAACCTGTTTTTCACGGCCAAGGATAAGTTCAGCGTTCCGGAGCATGTCCGCACTCAGAAGATGTCCAAATTTGCGAAGAAATTCCTGGTTTGGCAAGCCATCTGCACGTGCGGGAAGCGGAGTGCACCTTTCGTGACCCAAGACACGATGAACGGACAGGTGTACATAAAAGAGTGCCTCCAGAAGCGGCTGCTTCCTCTCCTGAAGGCCCACAACGTCCCAACAATCTTCTGGCCGGATTTGGCCTCATGCCACTACTCCAAGGACGTGCTGAAGTGGTATGCGGACAATAAGGTCAATTTCGTGCCGAAAATGTTCAACCCTCCCAACACTCCGGAGCTCCGCCCCATCGAGAAGTATTGGGCGATTATGAAGCAGCACCTTCTTAAACGACCTAAGGTAGTGAAGACAGTCAAGGAACTGAAGAAAGTATGGGTTTACATGCAAAAAACGGTTGATTCACAGGTTGTGCAGAATCTTATGGCCGGGGTTAAGGCCAAGGTGCGAGCATTTGCGTATGGACTGTAAATAAATACGAGTAAAATGGTAAAATGAAGTTTAATAGTTATTTCTCAATCCCTGAAAATTTGATGGCAATCGGATGAAAACTCGAATTTTGCGAATCAATTTTGTGTGTGGCAATTTCATCGTGGACACCCTTTATTGACAATTGAAAAGTGCCACTTTTTTTGAAGAAAAACGCCTTTAACTTTCCAATAAAAAAAGGTAGCAACTTAGTTGCTTCAGCAAAAATATTTTTCATTAAAAGTTCTAAAAGTGTCTTAAACATTGTTTTTACGAGAAATGAACGTATGAAAAGATATTCATAGAAAACCATTTTTTAGGAGCCACCCTAACCTGCTTGTTTAAAAAATCATAACCCATGAACCAGAAGAGATGGAAATTTTGTGTATTGCTGCAAATTGATTGTTCTGCAACTTTCTAGAACATTGCATTAGTCTATTTCAAACAATAAAAAAGTTCGCATTTTCAATTCACCACCCACCATTTATGGACCACCCTAATTTCACTAACAAGAAAAAATTGGCCAAAAAAAATATGAAGAAACTTTCCCGAAGATACCATATTCCTAAAACCAACGGTTTTAGCATAAACATTTTTGTCTTCCTAAATACGGCTTTGGGACCATTGCACGATGGTTTGACAGTGAAGGAAAAATTTGAAAGACGGTTGCAGCAGTCAAAGTTTGCAGCTTCCAGATCTAGCGTCAACGTCAGCAAACAGTTTGAAAGAAGTTTTAAACAAGAGCTTGTCTTCTACGATGCTGAGGGTTTGAAAGGCAAATATATGAAGATGATTTACGATGCCCTTTGTCGTTTGGAAGATAATACGATAAACGCTCTTTGCATTCTTAAATGTTACTTAACGAACAAGCCTAGGTTTGATGAGCGCATTTCTAACTGATTTAATAACCAATAAACACATTTTCTTATAGTTACGCAGTTTTTTATAGTTCCTCCTCCTAATAACTATTTTACCGGTTTTAGTTTTTTGAAAACCTGAAAACCGGTTTTAGAAATAAGCCTCCGGTATTGCCAACCGTACAATTGACTTCTCACCGCAAGATCTCACTAATACAACCTTGCTAGTGAAGCCGTGTAAAATCAATTTTTTTTTATTATTTTCAACCACGAAATCAGCTGTCAAAGTGTTCGACTTGACAGCGGTTTGTTTTTTATTTTCAACCAGTAAAATGCATGTATTGGTGAAACTGCTCTTAAATACTAACGGTGGAAGAGAACTCTATAACGCAATTTACAGGATTTAAACAATACACTTCAAAGAGAAACTATCCAAAGCGAGGTTAATTTCCACCTAGTAAGAATAAGAGTAAGTAAGAGATACAGCCAGTTGTAAGTGTTGCAATAATTTCGTGTTTGCCCTTTAACCAGAAAGTGGGTTGCTGAATGTCAGGATTCACCGAAAAAATTATCATTTTCGAGAAGTGATTCAAGCGCTTTCTGAGAGGTTAGAAAATGCATAGAATTCTGATTAAAGTGGAGCAATCTCAGAATCATACTGATCGAATCAGCCGATAGTCATAAAACACCCATTCAGATATCCGGATTCACCGGAAAAGTTTATTCCGTTCCGGCTGACCGACCACAGGTTTTAACCTTTTTAACCTGTTCCAAATAAAAGTAGATATTCATACCTTTCGAATGGTGGCTGCATCATAATGATTGATCATCGCAGTGTCGGGAACCAGTCATGTAAACCATGAATCGACACGCTGTTTGCAGCCTTGGTACTTTGAGCAAGTTGGGTTTCTGTCAGTTACTGAGCATGTTTCCAATATCGCCAATTTTTTTTATAATCTGTGACGCAAAATCAATGTAACTAACCAATAGAAGCTAGTTCAAGCCTCTAATGAAGCATCCATTAAGTACGTCACATTCTTAGGTGGAGGGGGTTCAAATGGGTGACAAGTAATGTATTAGATATAGGAAAAACGTGAATAATGGGGAGGGGCGGGGTAGTTTTCTCTAATTTTTGCGAGAACTACTTAATGCAGGCTCCCTAACTCAATTGTTCCAACTCTATCGGTTTTTTTAGGGTGTTGTCAATAAACAATAATGATCAGTTCTGATTGTAGGATTTCCTCAACGTCCACGAATGGGTTCTCGAAGAACATCAACACATACAGTGTCACACCGAGAGCCCACATTTCCAGTTCCGGATTGCAGTCCTCGGTTGTGCCGTAAAACGTACTAACGTCGCCGATCCTAAGTGAATCGAAATGTTCGGGCAATCTTCCAATGCCGGTGGTTTGGTGAGAGTTTCCATTACCGTGGCACCTGCCGAGGTCTGAATTGGAATAGTTGGCGGTATCTGAATAGACCATACCATCATACAGATATACCTGATGCTTGACGGGATATCTAGGCTAATTTTTCGCTTCACGACGGCAACTGCTGGTAGCACCCCAGCCATTCAAACATCCATCAGCTTTTCAAATCTTTCCAGTTCCAAGCCTCAGTTTCGATCGGTGTACTCTTGATATTTCTATACGCCCGCTTTCGGTCTGCAACATTGCAGCAAGCAAAACAAAACATATGAGCTGTCAAAATACCGGGTTGCCAAACATACAATTATTCACAAACAAAGTCTGTCCGATGACTGGCACTCTCGGTACAGCGCGTGCACACTTGAGGCACATGTGTTATGATTATTGAAATTTTAAAGCATAATACAGTGTAACCTGAAAGTACCCATAAATGAGTACAATATCAACCATTTTGGGAAAAAAAGGTATTCGGTGAGAAATTGAGGTCCAGATCTTATGATAGAAATTCGTTGGTTAGGAGCATCATACGAAGAGTATCGGAATGTGCTTCTGCCGTAGATTATTGGGGATAGCCTTTGTTAAGGGTTGGAAAGGATATCCACTTAGATTCATTCAGGGTTGGTGCGATCGGGGCTTAAATATGGGCTGGAGAAGACGACGGTGCATTTAAAGCAGATTCCAAAGGGGATTCGTTTCAAAATAAAAAGAATATGAATTGGTTAACTTGTCCGGAGCGTAGATCCTACCCTTTATCAGAAATCTGGGATATTATATCTGTCAATGAGAAACGCAATCTGCAAATCGACAGGAGTATATCGACAGTGAGCATGCATAAGGGCGTAAACGCAATGATCGATTCTCTTCGTCGATTTTCTCTTTTGTTAATAACTCGCTAGAATTAACGTTCCTCGGTGTGTTTGCTGTTGCTTTTGATAGCCAATACAACCTGTTACAACTCTGCATTGAACAAATTCTAGAAAATTGTTTCGCTTAGCTGTAGTAATGCAAAGAGAAAATCGATGAAGAGAATCGATCATCGCGTATACGCCCTTATGCATGCTCACTGTCGATATTAACTTTCGCTGTTGGTGGTCCAAATCTTTTCACGGACATCATTTCAATGCACAATTGGACTAAACCGTGGGCTCAAACCGGCGAAGGCGATGATTGCTCCGTGGAATGGCCAAAGAGAATTTGCTAATTTTCCTCATCAAGGACATCGCTGCCAAACTGGAATTATGATTGATCGAATTGGGGATAATCACTGTAAATGAATTTGGGTAGGATCGATGAAATTCTAGAGAAATAATGTTTATTTCTGCACAAGTTTTTGAAAATTGAAAAGCATCTGCTGCTAGCTAGATATGAGTGATCCGAGTCGTGATCACGAAAGTGACAGACAGCCACACCGTAATACACTCTAAAAATTATATGAGTGAACGATTAGATAATTCTGACTCATTTAAGATCATCGATGAAAAGTGGATGAAATTGGATTATATCGGCAAGCGCGTGTTTTCATTATTTACAAATCCAAAAAATCCACAAAAATCGAAGCTATGAAGCGGATTTTAATGAAATCCATTAAATGGAATGTAGAATGGATTACTTTCGTCCCCCTCGGTATAACCAACAATCAATACGAAACTAACGATTTTAAATTGGCTCACTACTTGACTAGCCTATTGGTCCCAAGCAAATCGATTAACGTACCCCATTCTAGTATGAATTCCAGCACTACACTATGTTTGTTTTGATTCACTAAGAAAGTTTGACAGATAAAATGAGGGGTTAGTGGATTTTCGTATGTTTCAGGGGTGCATCGATTAGCTTGGGACCGAAAATAATACCAGAGCTGAGCCAAAAAGTTGAGATCGTTTCTTCGGGACCTTCTGGTCTTAGAGTAATCTCTATGGTATAACCACTTTTCCCAAAATGGGTGAAATTGTACTCATTAATGGATACTTTGCCAATACGACTCATCCAAATATAGCGCATGGCTCGTTTTGACATCCACATAAAGTGGATCAAAAACCTGTTTTGTGATCGGGTGGCTGGCAACCCTATATCAATCCTAGTTTGACAGTAGGCAACATCACGGGTCTTATTTAAAGGGACGGAAAATCGTGTTATAAGCGGAAAGACAAGAGCAGATGATAGCTTAAAAAGCTTGGCCGCCGGTCAGGCCCCATGGTAGTTGCACCATCAACGGATGACCTCATTGTTTACGTACAGTGGAGACATCTACTATTTGTTAACCGGGGGCTGGGCCAAAAATATCTTAAAAATCCAAAACTGCTTCTTTAAAAAAAAAGACCGTGTATATCGTAGTTGCTACTCCGTTTCTTAACAGAACAAGTGGATTTTTTGCTGTGTGTAGTTCTAAGTGACACCTCCCATCTATACATGCATCTATACATGAAGGGTTTTGCCCTGTTCTGTTGTTCGCTTCGGTTCGCTCAAATCCACACTCTTGACTTGAGAAAATTATTCCGCAGAAAAAAATCCGTCGAAATTTCCGGTGGCAGCATTAAAAATCTCCACCGGAATCGTGCAGAGCCTCCTCCGCCGTGAATATCTGAAAAACGGAACGGAAGCTCCAGGCATTTTCTCACGTTATCGATGGACGAAGTTTCGCGTGATTTCGGTGATTTTGGATGCTGCCAGCTGGAGTTCCTGGAAATTTCGTTACGGAAGGGGAATTCTAACAGCAAGGAAGCATCTGCCGGAGGATTTGAGAGACGAACGCTCGATTTTAGAATTGGATTCTTCGAGCTCGGCTGGGAACCAAGCACAGATTCCTTTCGATTCAGTTCGCCGAGCGTTGGGTCCTATCAGATGCCTCCCGACTGTTTGACCCTTTGGGACTGGTGGGACCAGTAATAATTCAGGCGAAGATCCTTCTGCAGGATCTCTGGAAGCAAGACTGTGGATGGGATGATCCACTCGAACCGCAGTTACAGGAGTATTGGCGAGAGTACAGGCGGAACTTAGCAAGCTTAGACGGGATAGCAGTACCTCGATGGATTGGAATAAGCCGTATCATCGTAGCAGTAGAGCCAACAATCAATACGAAACTAATGATTTTATATTGGCTCACTACTTGACTAGCCTGTTGGTCCCAAGCAAACGATTAACGTACCCCATTCTAGTCGAAATTCTAGTACTACACAATGTTTGTTTTGATTCGCTATGAAAGTTTGACAGATAAAATGAGGGGTTAGTGGATTTTCCTATGTTTCGAGGGGTGAATCGATTAGCTTGGGACCGAAGAGAGTACCAGAGCTGAGCCAAAAAGTTGAGCACGTTTCTTCGGGACCTTCTAGTCTTATAGTTACCTCTATGATAGAGCTGCATGGCTTCTGTGATGCCTCGAACAAAGCGTACGGAGCATGCGTATACGTTCGTACTATAGCTATAGATGGAAGCGTGGCAGTACATCTTCTGACCTCCAAAGCTCGAGTAGCTCCACTCGAAAATTTGAAGAAAAATGAGAAATCGTTATCGACTCCTCGCCTGGAACTATCGTCCGCATTGCTCCTAGCGCACCTCTACGAGAAAATCGTCAACAGCATCAACGTTACTGCTAAATGCTTCTTTTGGGCCGACTCAACCATCGTCATTTGCTGGCTTTCGTCGTCGCCATCGAGATGGAAGCAATTTGTGGCAAACCGTGTTTCCAAAATCCAACAAATAACGAAAGGAGGAATTTGGAATCACGTCGCAGGATAGGAGAATCCTGCGGATATTATTTCAAGAGGCATGACCTCAGTGCAGCTGCAGTACGAACCACACTGGTTTCACGGGCCTTGCTGGCTGAAGTTAGATCAGCAGTACTGGCCCAAAGTGGTAGAAATCGATGAGAACAAGTTCAACATGGCAGATCTGGAGGGTAAAGCCATTGCAGCAGACCCTTCCAACCGTCAGTCCGAGTGAAATTTTCGGCCTTCGATCGTCTCTGGTAGATCTTGTGCGACTGACTGTCTATATTCAACGATTTAAATGGAATTCGTCTCGAGTGAATCAACTCTACAGCGATGCGATCAAGGCTCTCGTGAAATTGTCACAGCAACAAAGTTTTCCCCAGGAACTAGCAAATATTTCCTAGAGTGGTCAGGTGCAAGATTCGTCCAGAAGTTCTTCGCTCAATCCGCAACTCTGCGTTGGCGGCCGGCTGCAGAACGCTGCTGTATCGGAGCGTCGGAAACATCCCTACATCCTGGATCATCGGCATCCCTTCGCACGAGCAATTGTAGCTTACTATCATCAGAAGCATTTCCATGTCGGTCAGCAACAAGTAGTTTCCAGCGTCCGAGAGCAGTTCTGGCCTACTAGCAGTTCAGGAAACTGACTAGACAAGTCATCCACGAATGCGTCAAGTGCTTTCGCACGAAACCTAAAATCCAGGAGCAATTAATGGCAGACCTACCTCCCGAGCGAGTAATGCCATGCCTTCCATTCCAGAAGCTTGGTGTCGACTATTGCGGACCGTTTTACGTAGTCTAACCTTAGGCAGTGCTTCTGGAGCTATCAGCGGATCTCACTACTCAAGAGTTCCTGGCTGCGTTGGGGAGGTTCACATCTCGTCGTGGAAAACCGTCTCTCATCATGTGTGATAACGCGAAGAACTTTGTTGGCGCCAAGAGGGAGTTGGATGAACTCGCACGGTTGTTCGACAGCCAGTATTACGACATACGGCAGAGGACAGAATCGAACTTCGGTTCATTCCGGCACGATCACCGAACTTCGGAGGGCTTTGGGAATCAACGGTTAAATCATTCAAGATCCTGTTCAAACGAACGATTGGCACCCGCAGCCTGGTATACGACCAGATGCAGACCGTGCTGGCTTAGATGGCAGCAATCCTGAATTCCCGATCCAGACGACTTCGAAGCGCTTACACCAGGACATTTCTTGATTCAGCGGCCTCTGACGGCCATTCCAGAGCTCAATCTCTGTGCAATTCCCGAAAACAGACTTTCGGATTGGCAAATGGTGCAAGCATATACCCAGAAACTGTGGAAGAAATGGTCGGAGCAGTATTTGTCAAATCTCCACAACAGGACAAAATGGACGCGTCAGAGGAACAACATAGCAATTGGAACTATGGTTGTTCTCAAGGAGGAGAATCTCCCACCGTTGAAGTGGCAGTTGGCACGCGTGACAGAGGTTCACCCAGGATCTGACGGAAACATCCGAGTTGCAACCGTCCGGACCAAGGATGGCAGTTACAGGCGAACGATCTCAAAGATCTGTGTACTGCCAATCAGAGACAATCTTTCTTAGACTTTCCAAACTGACATTGAAATCGCCAAAATAAGGATGAAATCGCCAAAATGGCCTGAGAAAGGAAAAAAAAAAGCACGCTCGAAAAACCCAAAATCCTAGGGGTGTGACACATTTACATCTCAATTTAAGATGGTCGAAAAATCTGACGCAAGCGAATCAAAATTCATTTTAAATGATTTTGAAACGCCAAAATATTTAAAAACCTAAGATTCCACTAATGGCGGTGAGCTCCAATTCGGATTAACTTTTAATACCGTCCCTGTTTGGATTATCTGGAAAATATTTGCTTAAAGTGGCGTTGAATAACTCTAAATCAGAGCTGGTAAATATCACGGCCGTCATGTGACAATGAGAAAACAGGTCCTCTCACTAACACGAGACGAAACTACCTATCATTCGTTTTCCTGTCATTTTCCAATGATCAAGCACTCATGAGAATAATTCTTATGTGGTTTTGACATCAACACTTCTAACTGGTTAAGATTAATTTAAGCAAGCAACCGTATGTAATCGGTAGAGTGAATATATTAAGGCTTGTACTCGAAAAAAATGCATTATTTTTATCCGTGTGTAATTTTTTATCCGTGGGTAAAAATTGATGAAAATCTGCGTATAACTAGTTTGGAGTGAATTGTTTACATGTGCAAAATTTCATAACAATCGGTTCAGTGGTTATTGAGATGTCATCGAAACAAAAAGAAAATCGCCGGAGAATTTTGCGCGCCGTCATGGAAAATCCGACTGCGACCATGAGATGGATCGGAAGACAACTGGGAATCACCCATACAACTGTGTCTCGGGTGGTAAAATCGTTTAAGGAGTCCCAGACGACCGAACGGCGGGCTGGAAGTGGAAGAAAATCGAAGACAGCTTACTCTGTGAAGGCCCGGAAGGTGTTGGATTATTTCAAGCGTAATCCGAACCTTTCGATTCGTGACGCAGCTCTGAATGCAAAGTGTTCCGCCTGGTTCGTTCAGCAAACCATGAAACGAGCTGGGATTCGTGTATTCAAGGTCCGGAAGTGATCAACAAAACACGGCGGCCAAATCCCGCGCAAGGAAGCTGTATCGAGAGTGGTTAACGAAACCGATGTGTGTGGTTATAGATGACGAAACCTACATCAAGGCAGACGCAAAGCAGATACCGGGGCTGGAGTTCTACGTTCACGGTTTGATGTTCCGAAAGACATAAGAAAGAAGAAAGTGGACAAATTCGTCAAAAAATACTTGCTCTCGCAGGCCATATACCAATGCGGTAAACTGAGTAAACCGTACATCACAATGGGTACCATCAACAGCGAAATTTACCGCACCGAGTGCCTCCAGAAGCGTCTGTTGCCCTTCCTGTGGTCCCACGGAGCCGAGACATTATTTTGGCCGGACCTGGCATCATGTCATTACGCACGATCGACGTTGGATTGGTACCGAGACAATAACGTTGGATTGGAACCGAGACAATAACATATGTATTAATTCATTCCCTGAAGGTTTCAAGAAAATCCGACTCAAAATAAATTTTTGGCGAACACTTTTGTCTGGTGCATTTGTTTCGAGTACAGGCCTTATTAAGATTTGCTCGGTACAAGTAACTGTAAAAGCAATAAATGAGCTGATCACAACACTCTCACGTTCTGTCTTGACAAAAAAATCCGATGAGATTTAGAGGAAAATCCTAATCATCGTTTTCTCATCCGATGATAGTGACAGAAAAATATCCGTAAATACCGCGTGAGATCTTTCATTGAAAATGACATTTGCCAGCCATGACTCTGATGCCAACATCAAAGCAGCCGGATTTATTCCGAGGATAATACTGGTTGGAGCCTACCACCATAAGAGGTTTAAATTAGTATAAGAAAATTTGAATTCTTCGATCAATTTGGTTGGAAATTTATGTTAAATAATTTTTCGCCAATATGAATAATTCTAATTCTAACCTTATCAACTAGTAAATAAGTTGCTTAAATTCCTGGGACCCACCTGACAGCAACCCCGACCAAACGATGGTGTTGGTCGTTACTCGTTCATTTCGCAGTTCAAGTGAGTTTAACGCCGAATTCAATCGTCTAAACCTGGCTTAACGCAAATTTGGATGTCAACACTAATGATTTGCGTGACCAGCACGTCAAGTGCAGCAACGGCGCACTTCGAATCAGAAGAAGACATGAAGAGTCCCACACAACGATCTGACAAATCGATTGCATGCCGGTTGCTTGGATGGGCATTACCAATGCAACAGCGGCAGAAGCATTGATTTCATTCAAAGTCTTCGGGCGGCGGCCCGTTGCTATACACGGCCAATGAGAGCAACCCAAATTTGAGTTCAGTTTACTCATAAACGATGAGTAAATTTGCCTCATGTTTTCCAGGAAACTAAGATTGGATTCTCTCAGTCTATCGGTAGTGAGTAAAGTGAACTCAAATTTGGGTTGATCTCGTTGGCCGTCTATGAGATGTTGTGCGGCCTGCCTAGAGCATTATTATGTATCTTCGGTTGTTTCGGTTGACGACACGACCTTCACCTCAATAGCGCTGATTTAAGCCTAGACTTCCAAAAGACCACGACGAAAAACCAGAAACATTTTCTGTAGGCTCGGTGCCGTCTGTTAACAAAAACAACTCTCCTCCATCGTCGTCGTCGTCGTTGAAGTCGTCGCGCAGCTGCGGCTTAGGAGCAAATCATAAATGCGGTCTCCTCCACCGAACAGCTACATATCGCCTGATATACAAGATCACCTTGTAGGCGCGCTGCTGAGTTCCACTTGACGTAGTTTGAAAGTTTCAAACGATTATCATTATTGTCATTGTTGTTGTTCTTATGGGAGATGTAATTCTCCGCTGTGTGGGGAACCGGAAGTTTCTTCAATCAACGAAATTCGAAGGTGAATCGGTTTTCGAATTCTCGACTGCGGACATATCAGTTTCGGAACCGGATCGGTGAGTGATAACAATCAGGTCAGGAAGTTAGGAAGGCCCTACTGAAAATCGATTTTTCTTTTCCTCCGAGATCCGAGTATAGTGTGTAAAAATCATGCACGACTGTCACCAGAAAACTGAGAAAAAATCAGTGCATTTTTGGTCAGTTCGATTCGGCTTTAAATGCTCGGGGAAGCGGAAATGTCAAAATCCAAATCAAAACAATCAACAATCCGGAATTTGCAAGGTTTCGACTCGGTCAGATCGGGAAAAATATTTACCGAACGCATTATGGGCACATGTTTGTCAGCAACAGCTGTCGTTCCCGGCCCACTACTGTCACATTCCTCACCCAAGTGAGCGTGCTTTGTCACGCTGACAGTAAACAGTAAAATCTTTCGCCAAGCGACGAGCCGAAGACGCCGACGATCGGCGGTCACTGCGATTAAGTTGCAGGTCCAGTCGCTTACGGTGTGACCTTGCTGCATTATGCAATTATTGTTTGATTACAGTTACATTTATATATGTACTGTTTTATCGCTGGTGGCACTCGGTGGTCTTTAGATTGGGAGGACGCACGCACACAGAACCGTTATTGATCGGTGCGCTATATGGTGCACTGCTCGTTGGTATGCTCCGTGTATGATGCAGCACCATAAAATGTACGGTCACTACTATTTACTCTAGGGGGAATGGAGGAGTGGCAGCAGGCGAGTGCGGAATGCGAGCTTGATCGTGAGTAGTTGCGGTGATGATGATAATTATTATTATGGGTGTCAGTGTCAGTACACGAAAGGAATTTTTTTCTTTAACAAAGTAAGAGGCCACTTGATCAGTTTGATCATAAGTCATCAGCGATATTAGATGAATTTTCACTTGCCGTTTTGAAAGCAATCAAAGCAACCATACATGAGCAGCTGACACACGTGTTTGTCAATTTTAGCATAGCACTCAACCGACAACGCCAACGTTGATGAAGGTGTCATTACAGCTGTGATCGTGACTGTCGGTCAAAAAGTATGCTATCAAGCCAAGCGAGAGTGCGTGCCGCAAAGCACCACCACCAGCCCCGTGCATACAATTAACCACCAGAAAAACGTGCCTGGAGGTGTGCGTTGTGAAATTTCGATCATTTTCGATCAAATGGCTCGAAATTCAGCTCGCGTTCCGAAGCGGGCGGGTGGCCTGGCACGTGCATGTGTGTGTGTGCGCGCGCGCGCGATAATTGCGCTCTTTGGGATATCAAAATCGACGACGACACTCTAGCCTTCGGGTAATTTCGCGCTTCGATTAGGCATTTACCCGGCCCGCCGAGGAGGACAGTAGTTGGCCAACCGTGCAGTGCGACATTGAATTGCGGGGCGTAGCACCAGCCCCAGTGGGCCGCCGTCGTGGGTTTATTTTGGAAGTGCATCGCGTTGACGGCACGCGCTTAACTGGGTCAATGGCGGTAATTTCGGATTGACTTTGAAACAGTTTCGGAATGTAATTTTGAAACACTTCAACGGGCGGACGTTTGCAGGGCTGCCAAAACTACGGATTAAGCTGTGTTTCTACTGATGTTTCAGAGTCTTTAGAACCAAGAATTTTTCGCAGATCAAACATTCCAAAACAGTAAACTCAAACACAACTTTTGTTTTCATTTAAGCGCAATGTTTTCATCACCTACTATTACATCTACATATTTATTTCCGCGCAATAAAAAAGAAGAATGAGAACTGTCAGAAGTGTTTTTTTTTTTTAGCTCTTTCAAAGGTAATTTATTATACATAATATGTTTTTCAGTTTCATGTCTCTATAAAAAACGATCAAAGCACTTTGCCAAGAACATTTTGAAAGAATTTGATTAATAAAATATTGACACACATGGACCAACAATACGATGAACAGATTTTATGGAGCCAAAACACAGATTGCCTTTTGGCAACCGGTCGCGGAGCGTTGAACCGCTGTTTTGCCGATTGAATCATCCGCAATAGAGACCAGGATCGCATTCGCACGTCGCTTCGACGAGAGAATTAAAACATTCCGCTAATTACCTATTCCAACCGCAGCGTTGTTTGCTATGGAATTTACCCTCAGCCTGCGCCACCGGCGGATGATGGAAAATTACTAGCTGCATTTATTCGCGATTTGCTCTCTTTCTCTAGATCCAGATTCTAGAACTAATCACCAATCAGAACAAGATAGGCCGGTTGTCATGGTGATAAATGGGCCGGCCTACTACAGGAATCAGAACTGGTAGGCTTTTCATAACCTGTTTTCTTGCATTCGGAAAATTCCGATCTATCTAGCATTCACATCAGTCCGCATCAGTTGGCAAATCGGTCCCAAATGCCGCTGTGATGAATGACAATTGCAATTTTCGTGCGTTCATTCATCTTCTCACTCACTGTGAAATTGAACCGGAGTCCGTCTGTTGCCATTAATTGGATACTTGGTTTCGGCTGAAATTGTCGGTAATAACCTTTGGCCATTGTCGTCGGCATCACGGCAATTATGGTCAAGTTTCAAGTCCGAGCATGGTTGGACGATCTCTTAACTTTCATATTTTTGGGCCTTCGTTGATCCTTGATGGATTATGTGCTAAGCGAAGATGTATTATTTCGAACGGATTAGTTACATGCACAAACGCTAATTATGATTTTTGTTTTGTTCTTTGCAGATATACAGCAGTAGACGGGATTTTCGATATTTATTTTGAGGTGAGTTCTTTTGTTATGGTAAACCATGGTGGACATCGAGTAACCGATTGATTTATTTTTGGATGAACAGTTTTTTGACGTAGAACTACGTCTTTGTCGACTATACTGGGATGCCAATCAAAAAATATGTGTGGTGAAGAAGTGTTAGGTTTTGAACGCTTGTAACTTTGTCATTTTTAAATGAAAATAGAATCCAAATACGCCAATCGATAGGATATTACATTACAAATCTGCTGAAATAAATATTTTTTTCAATTTTCCACAAATGAATATTTGAAAAATGTACAAATGATAACTTTATTTCTGTTTTCATGAAATAAACGATTTTCCCTAACCCAGTCGTCATAATCGAGTACCATTTGGTTGTACATCGTTCTGCTTGAACCTGAAAAGAGATGAAACAGCGCTGCTGTCATGCCTCTGTTCATTACCGCTGCGGACCACCTATCACAATGAGAAAATGAGGAACTTGGAAAAGTTATACATTCTTCTTCTTCTTCGCATTTCAAGCTTATTGAATATCGCATATTAGCTTATTGCGTGCTCTCAACTTAGTGTTCTAGATGCACTTCCACAGTTATTAATTGAGAGCTTTCGATGCCTGCACCATTTTTGCATTGACATGATTGTGTGGCAAGTCCAATCATACTTCTATACCCAGGGAAGTCGAGAAATTTTCCAACCCGAAAAATTCCTAGACCGAACCGGGAATCGAACCCAGCCACCTCCAGCATGGTCTTGCTTTGTAGCTGCGCCTTTACCGACTGAGCTAAGGGAGGCCCATGCAAAACACCATAAAAACACCAAAAGTGAACCATAACCGAAACATTGACATACTTGAAAAATTTAAGATAAAGTATAATAATCAAAAATTCATGACATACATCAATTTTGCGTGGTTCTACGTCATACTGCGGTCGTGTATAGGACACAACCCTTTAATTTTTTACTTTTTTTTTTTAATTTCGAACAAAACAAGATTCTGTATATTGATGAAGTTTCCTTATTTCTCGGAATATCTCATAATGCCTTGGAACTCCGTGAAACTTCCTGAAATTTTATTTAAATCAATGCTCGATTACTTTTTCAAAGCGACGTATCAGCTTTTGTAAACAATGCATTTAATCGTCGGTTTGGTGTAACTGGTAGCTCGCCCACGCATGCTTACACTACCATCAGATAGGGTAAATTTTCCCTACCTGCTAGTGGTGTTAGTAAGCGTGTACGAGCTACCAGTTACGCCAAATCGACGATGCAATGCATTGTTTACAAAACTACAAGGGACAGCCCTGTGGGGTTGTACGTAATGGTGACGTAGGACTACGTGGTCTTATATAATTAAACTTATTTGTTAACTGCAGCAGGAGCTTGTGTTTTGTGTAGGAATAGGAATTTGAGTGGTGTTCTCTTTGTTTATACTTTTTAATATGACGCGCTTGACATAGATGGCCCACAGCGACTCACGAAGAGCAACTGATTCCGATCAATAGCGGTGCCGCTTCTTCCTCCTTCTATGAATGCTCATGTGGGCTGCAGCTCGCTGCTTGCAGGCAGCCTTTCGTTGTGAACTGGAGAACAAAACCACTCACCACACGGAGATTGAATAAACACCGTTTGGTGAGACCGGAAGGAATTCAACTTTGAAATCTGTGCTAGGGAAATCGCTTGATAATTTTAATTATCATAGCAACAGTTGTACATTCGTACAATTTTCAATAGTGACATTTTGAAAAATGATAAAGTCTTAACTAATGCTTAGGAATATTTCTGATCGATTGGTGATAAAATTGGTCCAAGGGCAACTGAGTAATTGACGTTCAAAATCTTTCATAATTTTGTTACATGTTCCATTTTCGGTTTTCACAAAGTGTAACCCCATATAGAAATCACAGACGTAGTCCTACGTCAAAAACTGATACGTCACTTCGAAAAAGTAATCGAGAATGGATCTGCTCTGAAGATCTCTGATCGCCCTTGAAGTACTCTAAACTTCCCTGAATATAATGGAAACTTAAAAAAAAAACTCCAAACTTTTTAAAAAGTTTACTGATCTTCGCTCAGGTTCCTGCTATTTTTGGAAGTCATTGAAACTACCATAAAAATCACGAAATCCTTTAAAACCTTCTCACAATTTCATGAGTTTTTTTTTGTTCGGGACATAAAACCACTGCAACCAGTAATTTGATCTATTGTAGTATATCCCGTGTCCTTAGTTCAGTGCTTGTCGTATTTCTCCATCACTATTGAGAAATGATGAAGTATTCGGTTTTGATACAGTTGTCATTCTTGCCTTCATCGCAAGGAATCGATTCTAATTTTGAAGGTCCCGCTATTCATACCCTTCGGAATGTTGAAATACCCTCCAAAGGCGCGCCCCTTTGTAGGTCAAAATTGGATTTCTTAACAACAAAAACAAGCAATGACACCGATAATGACCATGCATCAGACAATTTCATGATGGTCATGTTTCATTCCAAAATTATAATACAACTCTCGGAACTTCATAAATTCCCTCAGTTTACTGGAACTACTTGAAAGTTCCAGCAATTTCCTTGAAATTTATTGGAAACGCTGCCATTAAGGCATTTTTTGAGTAACATTTTTCAAAATATCACTGAAACAAGCTAAGAGTGCATAGAATCACAGTTAGGTATTGGTTGTCGGGAGAAGTTTATTTGTTTACACGCTATTTTGAGGCTACTCATTTTTGAGTCGAAAATCACTCAGTGCAGCCAAAAGGGAAGTTACTCAAAATGAGTAAACATACTTTTACTCAAATTTGAGTAAACGTGCCTATGAAGGAAACTGGGTAACGGTTACTCAGATTATGACATTTGTCAACTGAGTAACCGTTACCCATTTCGGAAGCTACGAATGAATTGCCCATGAATGCTTTATATGTAAATTGTTTAGTCCAGTAAGAATATTAAAAAAACATTACGAAAATGATAATTCTGTATTTTATTGATACCAACGAACTGTTAGAGTTGTATACCTTACCAACTAGCTGCTGATAGTTTTTGCCATCCAGGTCATTACGTAACTGCTTCACTTATGAAAACTAATTTTAAACTCACTGCGCAAAAACCACCTGTTCACAACTTCAAAGTTCGCCATTTTGAACTTAGCATAAAATGATATCAGAACCATTTACCCAGAATCTGGGTGGATTCAACTCATCGGTGCAAAACCAGTTTACTCATTTTTTGACAACTCCATACAGCATGCAAAAATGAGTGCGATCCACCCAGTCACTGAGTAGCCTCAAAATAGCGTGTACATCATTGCTTTACCGGAGCAAGCACGGATCGAAGTACACTGTACACAAACATCATCCTCTGATCGAATGAAACCTCAGACCATTCAAAACAAATCACCGAAATCGCTTTTTCGAATGAAACCTGCAACGGATGACGGTTGTTTTGAAATCAGATGATTTTCCTCTAGAATACAGGATGAAACTTGTTATGAGAAGGGATAGGGCCTTCAGTTGAAATGCGTAATGCTCTCTGCAAAATGACTGTCATACTAAATGGAAATGCATATGGTATTGGTTCAGCCCCATAACGCAAATCATTCAAAACGATGATGTTAATAATTCTATCGAATGTCATTTGCTGATCTGAGCTGACAAACGAGGTGGAAGCATATGCATCGCTATCAGAGCTGTTACGAACATAGGTAAAGCATGAAAAACAATGTTTGGCTAATTCGTGGTGGAGGTTTCCTTCATCACGAAAAAAATTTGTATCCATAATGGAATGGCTTATTATGGCTATTCAGTATAGAAATGTAGATAATCAAATTATAAATCTAATTAATAGCACTTGCATGTCACACTATTCTTACATGTTTGTCCTCTGAGTGCCGTATGTTTTATAGCTAATTTTCAAGCGAAAATCATCCTGTATTTGAATGACAGTCATATGGATGTTCATCATCTGACGACGAATTCAACCATAAGAAAATCATCTGAAATTCGAATGCATATTGTTAAAGGGGCTCGAGCAATGCAATAATCATTCGAAGTATTGCGGATGTTTTGGTTCAGTGTAGGCCGCGCTGCGAAAATGACGTGTTTTTGTTTTGCTGCGTCGTTTTCGTTCTAGTGAAAATGTTATAAATTTACAATTTCATTTTTTAAAGTGCATTTAGTGAACATTTTCAAATTCTTATCCGTTTTCTGTGGTGCCGACGTTTCTAACCTACGCGTAGTTACGCTCAGGCTCAGCTAAGTTTACCTTTTCGTTCCTCTGTCTTCGATAGGAAATATTCATCTAATTAAAGACGATCAATCAAGCATTGCATTACTGCTTGATCATGTGTGAAAATAGCTTCGAATTGCTTGCGTTCTTGATTTGGGCTATTGTAGTTGCGGTAGAGCTGTCACCTTCCAAATCCCGGGTTCAAGCTTCTTGCATTCATAAGAAATGATTGCAGGCAAATTTTATCCATAATGCCACTGCCAGACAGTGGGAGTTAGGCCAAGGGCGAATCTTCATTCTAATCTAATTTTACACATGAGAACCTCCCACGATCAGAATGAATTGTGCATATGTTTAGGATCAACAAACATTTTAAGACGCAAAGGAGCAAGATAACGTTTCTTAATTCCAACATCTGAAGACTGTTTGGAATAATATGTTTAGGTAATGGGCAGCAACAACGGACAGATAAACTACTTACAGCTTCTATTTATTGAATGCTTGATTTAACGATTACCAGCAACGCCACCTGGGCGTATCCTATGGCTTTCCCTCCCTACTAACAAAAATCTACCCTTCCCGTGACACTTATGAGGGGTTGTAGAGTTCTCTGCATCTATCTTAACTTAGTGTCGGACTAACATTCCTCCCCTTTCCCCACCAGATGCAAGGACGTGGCCAGGGCAGCTCTGGTCTGTTGAAGGGAGTCACATCCTTTATCTAAGAGGTAGTAATTAATCACAAATAGCTATCTAACAGCAACGAATGAAGGTGGGTCTCCTTATTAACAACAGTTGGAGCTCGTACCACCTATGACATTGTGCAACCTGGTTTATGCTATGCTATCATGGTTTTACCGGAGCAAGCACGTCTCGATTCGATCCTGAACGCTTGAAACGAAAATCCCGGTCCATCCGCTCCTGGCAGTTTTTGATCAAATTCCTGGGCAGGAATTTTACACCTCGTTTGGCTGGAAGAGTTCCTTGTCTGGCAAGCAATCTGCAGTTGTGGGCTGAAAAGCGAAACTTTCGTTACTTCTGGGACCATGAACCAGTAAATTTACCAGGAGGAGTGCCGGAAGAGACACCTGCCTTTTCTGGAGCAGCATGAGGTGGATTGCCTATTCAGGGCCGGACTTGGCAAGCTGCCACTACTCAAATTCCACCCATCAGTGGTACAGTGAAAATGGCGTTACAGTGGTTCCCAAGGAGATGAATCCGGCCAATACTCTCCGGAACTAAGGCCAATTGAGGAATACTGGTCAATTGTGAAGCGCATACTGAAGAAAAAAGGTGGAACTGCAATTAACCTGAAGGATTTCAAGCGGGAATGGAATTTGGCAGCCAAATAAGTGGGAACAAGGCTCGTGCAAAAGATGATGGGCCGAGTACGAAGAAAAGTTCGAGCAATGACCTATGGTAAGATGGAAGGCTGAAACAATGGTCTTACAATAAGCATAATACCTAGCATTATTTGTCTTAATCATCTCCGTGCATCCCTAAAGTTCTCTGAGTTCTCCTGAAGTTCTTGGTACTGCCCTGAAATAAATAGAACTGCCCTAAAAACCCATTTAACTTTCCTGGTGATCTCTGGGCTTCAAAAAAGTTCCCAAATTTTCAATGAAGGTTTCTTAAGTTCTCTGGAGATCTCTGGACTACTTTGAAACTCTCGGAACTCTTGTAGAATTCTCGAAATTTTCCGGAAGTTCATGGAACTGTTCTGAATTTATCGGAACGTTCTCACTTTGAATGATCCGATCGATAAAACAAATGGAAACGGCTCAAATGTCGTTCAGTGCGCAGACCCCTACAGTTGACGCTGGATACGGAAAGAGAGGGAGCGAGGGTAACGGAACCGTCGAAGTGGAACGCTACCCGAGCAAATTGAAATCTAAATTTGATGTTGTGATTTCGATGATAATGATTGCTCAGGTTGCTGTCGTTTTAACGGTTAAAATTGAGGGCAAAAAAATCTTCCTGTGACATCACATTGAAAACTATTTCTGCTATAAGTGAGAGCAAACTGAAAACTCAATTTGATATCTATTTTTCCTATTGATAACAAAACAAGTAATCAATTTGAAGTTATGCTAAGGCAAATTCAAGCTGAACATTGCATTAGGTCCTAAGTAACATTGATCGATTCTCTTCGTCGACTTAATCTTTCGTGAATAACTTAAGCACATAACCGTTTCTTGTTGTGTTTGTCGTATTAGATGCTAGATAAAAGCTTCTTTTATCAATCTGTGTGATGAAAATACGTGGGAATGAATGTACATGGCCGTGGGGATACAAAGAGAAAGTCGACGAAGAGAATCTGTCAATGTTACTTAGGACCTAATGCAATGTTCAGCTTGAATTTAAAAGAATCAAAATCAAGAAGACCATGACAATCTACATACATAACAAACCATTTCAAGCAGTGTCAAAAGCACTGTCAACTCTCTTATAAAGAACAAAAAAAAAAAAAAAAGCACTGTCAACTAGACCATAATCGGCAAGACCAACATTCTCGCGTCACTTTTCAATAGGTCCTATCTACATTGATCGATTCTCTTCGTCGACTTTCTCTTTGGATCGCCACGACCGTGTTAAAATATTCCCGGATGTTGTCGACACACAGATCAATGGAAGAAGCAACAATCTAGCATCTAATACGACAAAGACGACTGGAAGCGTTTTTGTGGCTACTTAAGAGCACCCGCACCAATGCGTTGCTAAAGCTATTTTAGCAACCTCCCCCATAACGCAGTAACCGCACTGGGGGTTGCTATTCAAGTGCGGGAAATAGCAATCTGCCTCTCGGTGAACAGCGGGTTGACAAATATAGCAGCGCGATAGCAACCGGCCCAAGCGTTGCTATCTATGAAATGTTTATTTTGTTTTTCATTCGAACATTGTGATATATTAATGAATTTGGATGTGGGACAAAAATGTGGACGCAAGGAACAGTAAAGCAGAAGACACGGAACATCCATAAATGTGGAAAATTAGTAAAAAAGGATCTATGAATGAATGAATTTGGATTTGAAACCAGTATGTGCACTTTGGTGGCCATGGAACGGTTCTTCGAAAGATCTAGAACATCCATAGAAAAGATCCTAGAGCTTCATATTTTTTAAATCACTTTTGTTGATGCTACATTAATGAATTTGGATCTGGGACCAGCATGCAAACTCTGCTGACCAAAAGTTGGTCTTTCGGGAGGTCCGGACCATGCATAAAAGTGATCAATTCATAGAAAAGATTCAAGACCTTCACGATTCACTTATTCTGAAGCAACATGTAGGATCTAGCATATGTAATCAGGTAGCGGTGTGGTTCTGTGGAAGATTTTGAACATCCACAAAAGTAGACAATTCGCGTAAAAATCCTAGTTTTACTTGGACTTCCGCGAGGTTTTGAATCTTTCCTGAAGTTCATTAATTTTTATATTGTTCCGGAAATTTTATCATATTTATAAAAATTTCCTGAAGACCTCGTATTGTTTCTGGAGCATCGCAAAATTCAAGAAAATCTTAAAATATCCCACAATTCATTTGAATTCCTTGAAATATCCTGCAATTTTTCTTAAATAAATGAAACTGATATGAAGATCTCTAATCATCTACGAAGTTCCAAGAACTTCCCAAAATATAATGAAACTAAAAAAACCGATAAACTTCTCTGACGTCTTTAGACGTTCTTGAAGATTTCTGAACATCTTAAAAGATCTCGTGATTTTCTTGAACATAATCTGATCGTCGCTGAAGTTCCTGCATGTTTTTTAGTTCTTTAAACTGCATTGAAAACCATGGAACTCCATCTCACATTTTCCTGCTGTTCATGTAACATCTGTTATGTTTCTGAAATTTAAGTAAAGGTCTTGGTACTTTGATGAAGTTTCGGAAATTCCCTGAGTTTCTTGGAACTTCTTAAACATTCTTCAATTTCCTTGAAATTAGTTGAACTGCTCTTAGTTTCTCTGATCAGTCCTTCTGCTCTTGAAGCATTCCTGAAGTACACTCAATTCTATTGAGGTTCTTGGTATTATCCTGAACTAAATAGAACTGTCAAAAAATTCTCGAAGTTTTTCTGAAGTTTATGACATTGACCGGAATTTATCGGACCTTACCCATCCAAATCTTCGAAAGTCTGAAATTTCTTGAATTTCTAGAAATTATGAAGTTATTGGAAGTTCCCGTTAATATCTCTGAAATTCCCTAAAGCTCTCGAGTCTAATTTTTTTGAGGTACTTGAAAGTTCTTTAAAATGTCAATTTTCCACAAGTTATCTTCACATCTCTGAAATTATTTTGACTTCTCTTCAGTTCGCTGGATATCCCTGAATTTCTCAAATTTTCCTGCAGTTTCCTGAAGTTTTTGGAACCACTATGAAAATCCTGAAGTTTGCCTGAAGTTCACCAAAATTTCCTGAAGTTTACGGAACTTCCCTGATGATATTCCTGGAATTGTTCAGAAATTAATGGAACTGCCCAGAAGATCTTTAAACTTCCCTTTTAACATAGACCTTCGGTGTAGCTTTCTTAATGTTTTAAGTTAATTCTCTGAAGTTTTTTTTTACTATCCTTAAACTTTCAGTACTTCTTGGTGGTTTCCTCTATTGGAACTGCCATAAAGTTCTAGAAACGAGCCTAAAGTTTAAGGAACGTCCCTCATGTTCTCACAGTTTTCCTTAAATTCATGGAACTGCCCTAATATTTTCAGTCACATGACTCTCTCTCACCGGTGAGGTGACAATTGTCACCTCGTGTGAGGTGACTCTCCATGCAGATCAAATGGAGAGTCACCTCACACGAGGTGACTATTGTCACCTCACCGGTGAGAGAGAGTCACGTGACTCGCAGAATATGGGGGAATGACTTCTATCGATGATTTCTAGGAATTCAAGGCACGCCACGCAAACCAACATAACCATCGGGTAGTGGAAGACTTCTCCTACCCGATAGTTTTGTTGGTTTACGTGGCGTGCCTTGAATTCCTAGAAATCATCGAGAGAAGTAATTCTAGATAAAGCTAGAATTAAGGCGTAACAGCTTTTGTAAACAATGACTTCTCTCGGTGATTTCTTGAAAATGAAGGCTCGTCCACGCAAATCAACATCACCATCGGATAGGGGAAGACCTCCCCTACCCGATGGTAATGTTGATTTGCGTGGACGTACCTTGAATTCCAAGAAATCATCGAGAAAAGTCATGGTTTACAAAAGCTGTTACGCCCTAATTCCAACTCTATCTAGAATTGTTTTCAAAGCTGTTACGCCCTAATTCCAACTCTATCTAGAATTTGTTATAATCTTTGATTCCGTTAAACTTGAAAATTAGCTGGAAATGCTGTGTCAAGTTGTCATCAGTACATGAACTCAAACTCGTCAAACTGAAGGGCTATTAACAAATGCTAATTGGTAGCCTTTTCAGACGCTAGTAAAATTTTAATCTGTATCTGCACTTATCCACAAAACATAAAACATCATGGAGGTTAATGAATTCAAAGTCCACAAACTCCGAGCCTTGCCGTAGCACACTAAACCTGTAATCGTCAACCAGTTTACTCTCGCCACCAAGGCTTCAATAAACGCCATCGCCGATTGGCACAAACCGTAGATTCCCGGATAAATCACACTTGGAATCGAATCGAATCCGGTTTCATCTTCGATCGCACCCCCAGTCAGGTGGAGAACAGTAACTGTTATCCGGCACTGAGTCCCATATTCATCTGCTTTCTGGAGGGGAAGGGTCGAATGATTATCGGAAGAGGGGAAGGGTCAGCACATAAAATTGCTGACTTTGTACTGGTTTATTACCTGGATTGGCCGTCACCTATCGATGTCTTCTTTGGTATTCGAACTGGTTTCGAAAGTCGTTCGTTCGTTCGTCCGTCGACTGAGCGGACGCTGACTTACCAGCTTAATTTGACAGATCAGCAAGAGGGTCGCATCATTTGTGTGTGTGTCTGAAACTTTTTGATTCACCACCAATGAGATCCACCCAAATTTGAGTCTAGTTTACTCAAAAATCGCAAACAGTCCACGAACTCAGCGATGAGTAAAATTGACTCATGTATTTCCAGGAAAAAATTCCCGAATATGAGAAAAGTAAAGATTGCATTATCTCTGTCTATTGGTACTACTCCTAAACTGTGTAAAAATTTCCTCAATTTTCCTCATTTTTCGGCATATTTTTGAGGTTTTCCTTAGGGTTTTCGACAGGAAAACATACGGCACTGAGTTCTTGCACTTTTTGCGATTATGAGTAAACTCAACTTTAATTTGGGTTGTTCTCATTGGCCGTGTTGCTCTAAGGCTGCTAGGCAAGCTAGCCTGAAAGTACCCATTAATGGTAAAAAAATACCAATTTTGAAGAAAAGTGGCTTAACTCATTGATGAGTAAAAAAATTACCCATTAATGAGTATCTGTTACCCATTGATGAGTAAATGTTACTCATAAATGGTGTAATAGTTGCGCATTAATGGGTAACAGATATTCATTCATAAGTAAAAAAATACTCATCAATGAGCTAAACCACTTTTCTTAAAAATGGGTATTTTTATCCATTAAAGGGTAATTGCATTTGTAAACAATGGCTTTAGCTATAGATTTCTCGCGAATAAAAGCTCACTCATAAAAGCTAATGACACCAACAGGTAGAGGAATTTTTCCTCTACTAGCTAGCATTGTTAACTTGGAGAGGTAAGCATTCATTTGCGAGAAATTGACGTCTGAAGCCACTGTTTACAAAAGCAATTACGCCCCTTTGAAATGTTGACACTGATTTGTTTACAAATTATGAGCTGTCAATGGGGCCCACAATTCGCGGGCCCGCAGCGAGGCAAGGCAAACAAGATAGGATTGCCACCTAGCTGATTGACCCAGACTTATTTCTGTTAGACAAGAAATCAATTTGGTCCATTTTGATTTTTCGAAAATCGGACGATCAATAACTGAGGGATTTTCGAACATCTTAATATATTTTTGGAGTGGAAATTTCAGGGGCGGGATGTGCTGGGAAATTTTCCTACTGATCAATCCGAGGGGGACGACACATCTAAATCTCAATTCTAGGTGCTCAACAAATCTCACACTAGCTAATCAATCTTCGAAAAATCTTCTTTCATTTCTCGCATCTACTTGCATCGTGCATCATCTTTTTGCAAGAAATCTTCATATTCGTCATAAATCTTATTACTATCTACTCAGCGTGCGCGCAGCTAACCACAGCAAAAAACAATATTTCCTTCATCGTAGATAGAGTCGCCCCCCCTCGGATCAACCATCCACGATATGGAAGGCTCTGAACCATTTGGTGGATTTTAAAACCTTTGGTTAACATTATCCGAGCGTGGTTATTTCTGACAGACAAGAAGTTAAATTTTGACAACCGTGGCTGAGTTCTGCTCGAAAACCTATCGATCAGTACTGCTCGAAAACCGATCGATCAGTAATACAGGGATTTTCGAACATAAGAAATAACTTTCGAAATGTCATTTTTAACCACAAGTTAAATTTAACTCGCAAATGGTTCACAGCCTAAATAGGTAAGGTGCAGTGAATTTGCCGTTTTTTTTTCATCTCCCGCTTCTTAAATGGTTATACGAGTGTGACGTCTAACTCCGTCATCGATTTAAACAGCCGAAGAAAGAAAGAGACGACAAATTCGCTGGGCCTCACCGGTTTATGCCAAGGGGGGGGGGGGGGGGAGGTGGCTGTCAAATACGAACAATCGTCGCCTACCTCGCATAACTGGTTCCAAACGTAAACAAGCCATAAGAGTCCTACAGGGTTTGTTTACGTTTGGAACCAATTTCATACAAGAATGCAAGACCAACAATTGAAATGGCCTCAACTCCATTTTGTGAACAAACCTTGTAAGGCCATTTTCTCGCGAACTGAAGTCCGCAAAGGCAAACCAACATAATGAACAGGTAGGAGAAATTCTCCTCTACCCAATTGTGGTTTAGGTTTGCGAATGAAGATTTCGGTACGCGAGAAAATGGCCTTACAAGGTTTGTTTACAAAATGGAGCTAGGGCCATTTCAATTGTTGGTCTTGATTTGGCTGATTTGACAGCACGTCCCACCCCAGGCTTATGCTCATTGATTATCCATATGTGGATTTGGTTCCAAACATCAACAAACCATCGTTGTTTGGAACCAGTTAGGCGAGGTAGGCGACGATTGTTCGTATTTGGCAGTCACTTAATCTTTGGTCACGTCTTCCTTCGGAAGGGAAGTAAAGCCGTTGGTCCCGGCCCATGTGTGTTGATGAATGGGTGCGATATCCTACGCAGGTGTGGAAGCTGCCTTCCTGCACATTTGATTGCCGTCAATGAATGGCAATCGATGTCCCTCGGTGATTGGCACTGGATTGCGGAACAGAGACCGACGTTAAATAAAGGAAAGAAGAAGAAGAAATAAGAATCTCTCGTTCCTTTTTTGACAACAATAAAGAGTGCAAGTGAAAGGCTGAAATCAATATGAAGAAAAAAAAAAACTCAAATTTTGGGCAGTATTTTTTCTCCGTGTGTGAGTTCCTGCAGGTTTTCTTAAATATGAGTAAATTTCGCAAGGAAAGAAAAGGTTCTGAGTCAATTGAATATGGTCGCTGGGTCGTTCTGATTGGCCGTGTAGAAGAATTGCCGAATAACTTTCCAAAAGTCGCTATATTCATAGTCTGGCGGAAAGAATCTCGGGAACCAATTGAGCTGTGAAATAGCGGAACCAATCGAGCAAATCACGACCAACAACAGAAAAGAGCACATCAGCTATTACGAACAAAAACTCGGAAACCGTTTTCTCGTGAATCGCCTACGTAAACTAACACCTTCTTCTCCCCTATCCGATGATGCTGGTAATTTACCTTCGATTGGCAAGGAAAGAATAATCGACGTTTTGTTTTTTTTTTTTTTTTTTATTTTTATATCTTTATTAAGGAGACTTTCAGCCGTTGGCTGGCTCGTCTCCGAATACCCCAGAGGGGGGTATTCCTAGGGGAAAAGGGGGTTTACAGAGTTTTTAGAATGTACAGAGTTTTGGTTTTTGAAACTTATGTTTCCTGTCTCAGCTAGCTGTCAAATTTTCATTTCAAAGGCTGTCTAAAGGACCCCGGTAGAGCCCCACCGGCAGAGGCTGCCAGGTGAACCTGGCAGCTGCTACCGGCAGGGGTTGCCGGGCCTGCTATCAAAATAGTATTTTTCGTGTTATAGTGACTAAATTCAGGACCCCGGTAGAGCCCCACCGGCAGAAACTGCCAGGTGACCCTGGCAGCCGCTGCCGGCAGGGTTGCCGGGCCTGCTATCAATATCGTATTTTAAATATTTTTGTAGATTCCTGCTTCCTTCGTAAAGCAGATGAGTTGGATTTCCGCTACCGGGTCGTTTTGGAGGACGTCCCGAATGTTGTCGGCCAGACCGTACAACTCCCGTGATCCGTGGAAACACGGGCAGTTGATAAGGATGTGCTCAACCGTCATCGTTGTTCGGCACGCGTCGCATCTCCTCCGGAAGCCTCCACCGCTGCTGCTTCCCATGTTGTGAGTAATCCGGGTGTGACCGGTTCGAAGTCTGGAGAGTATTCTCTGTTCCGCGTAACTTTTGGTGTCCGTCCATGAGGCGGTTTCCCCTTTGACCTTTCTAATGAAAAGCTCTTGGTTGCTGTTCCATTCGTTGCCCCATGCTGACCTGATGGTAGATTTTATCCAGACTTTCAGGTCTTGTCTGGGGACCGACTTGTGGGCAAGACGGCCGCTTCGTCCGGTGGCCGCGAGGTGGTCGGCTTCAATGTTACCGGCGATTCCGCAGTGGCCCGGTATCCACATGAAGGTGGTGCCGGGTTGTGTGTGCTTCTGGATGGCCTGAATCCACGGGTGGCGTGCAGTGGAAGATTCCAATGCAGCCAGAGCGCTGGCGGAGTCCGTGAGTATGCATAGAGGGGAGGAGGATGGTAGGGAGGCCGCGTAATGTAGGGCTGCTGCTTCTGCTGAGAAGACTGAGCATTGGTCCGGGAGTTTCCAGAAATGGGATGTTCGGCCATCAGTTACTCCAAAACCTACTCGGCCCCTAGCCTTCGATCCGTCGGTGTATCGGAGTTGGTGGTTATGGTACATCGTTCTCAGTCGCTCGGTGAGGCAGGTTCTCATTTCCGCCGAGTTGTCCCCTGCTCTGAATCGGTTGGCCATGGTTCTATCTGATCGGATGGGGGAGGCATCCCACTCCCTGGCTCCGACCCAGTGTAGTTTAGACACCGGAGGGAGCTCCTGGTGGGCGGTCTCTTGGAGAATTGAGTTGCTCGTCGAGTCCCACGGCTCTCGTACAAACCGACTCCGCAATGAAAAACCGGAACGGTAGTGTTCCGGTCTCAATGCATGCGGCGTCGGCTGGTGTTGATGGCAGTAGACCGGCTGCAATCCGAGTAGCCTGGTTGTATATCGGTGCAAGACGGGAGATGATGGAGTCGCTGGACGCGCATAGAAGTTCGATTCCATATGTCAGTCGGCTGTGGACGATGGATCTGGCGGTGTTCATCACAATACCTCGGTTGTTCACCTTGTGTGGACCGGATAGGGAGCGAAGGATGGACGTTTTGTTTATAAATGCTGATAGTACCTTTTCAATTGTTGGTCTACAATAGATTGAATTGTTTCCGCTTTTTGGCAGATTGAAATTCTATCCGCCAGACTATAAACTTTCCACCTGTTACTTTTAATCACGAGTTAAATTCTGGGACGGGACTTGACAATCGGGTAGTGATTGCGAGTCAATTTGCTGTCAAATCAAGCCAGATTCTGATTAGTCGATTTGACAGTAGCAATCGTGGAATAAAAAGGACAGAGGGATCGCATCAATTTGGCTGGCACTGATGCTGGAATCAATGTTGCCGTCAATGGCGTTGTTAATTGTTTATATTTGCGAAAGAAAAGTTGAAAAATTGATTGCACTGCGTGTTTTAAGCGATGGATATTGTTGTTTGTTTATGGTTGCTTTTATTGGGTTGAGCAAAAATGATGTACAAATAAATAATAATAATCCGAATAAAATCCAAACTACAAAGGATAGCGCTATGGGGTTGTACGCAATGGTTATTTGAGAGGGTTAGAAGCAAAGGGGAAGAGAAAGTCGATTAAGAGAATTGATCAAAGTCACTTACACCCCTTTCCTTCTAACCCCCTCATTTGATAACTGCAGCAGGAGCTTGTGTTTTGTATAGGAATAGGAATTTGAGCGTGGTTCTATCTGTTGGCCCATAGCGACTCACGAAGAGCTACTGATTCCGATTAATAGCGGTGCGGCTTCTTCCTCCTTCTATGGATGCTCAAGTGGGCTGCAGCTTGCTGCTTGCAGACAGCCTTTCGTTGTGTACTGGAAAACACCACCACTTACCATGCGGTGATTGAAAAAACACCGTTTGGTGAGACCGGATGAAATTCATCTTTGAAATCTGTGTTAGGGAAGTCGCTTTTCGCAGGCAATCGGTGATAATTTTAATTATCATAGAAACAATTGCGAATTCGTGCAATTGTCAATAGTGAAATTAAAAAAAATGATAAAGTCTTTTATTTTAAAGATGTGTAGAAACATTTCTGATCCATTGGTAATAAAATTATTGAAATTGGTCCAGGGGCAGCTGAGTTATTATAGTTCAAAATCTTTCATATTTTTGTTACATGTGCCATTTTCGGTTTTCACAAAGTGTACCCCCATATAGAAATCACAGACGTAGTCCTACGTCAAAAGATTTTACATTCCTGGCATCGTTGGTCACCTCCGTCAAACAACACGCACAACTTCCCGAAGGGCATTCTTCAAGAAGAGTGAGAAGCTCGATTGTCAAGTCCCGTCCCGAGTTAAATTGACCTCTGAAGTTAATGGTCCACAGACTGAAAAAAATCCTGAAAAAAAAGAAAAAGTCACAGCCCAAGGAAGCTTTCTCGCTTCAGAATGACTCGATCAAACAAACATTAGTTTTTAGTTTACCACAGTGAAACCTGTTTCTGCTTTTCCGAAAATAAAAACTGAATGCCGAAGTGGCAAACCACTGGAGATAAAGCTGGGCTAATTCCGTATTCAAATGAGATGCTCGCGATAGGTTAAAAGATGTCTGGATCTTCCCAGGTGTGTAAAACTTGAATTTGGATTCATTTTAGCTGACGATTGAACGGTATTTTATAGCCGAAATCCGTGATCTTAAAATACTTTTTTTTTTGTCATAAACCGAAAATTGAAAGTTCGGGGGATTCCGGAATTGTCCGGCATTAATTGGGAACATGCTAATTTTGTATGCTATAGATATTAATTTGACATATAATACTAGATGTTCCTGTCTCGGATTGTTTTTGAATCTTATGTTAATTTAATTCTTTTCGGATCTATTTTTAGGTTTCAGATCAGAATATTGTATGCAAATTTTGATACAAAAACCCAAACTAATCCACCTACCGGGGACAAGTGCCTATCATGTTTAATATCAAATAACATCCTTCGTATTCTGGTCACTATCGCAGGGGAACCGAGATTATGCCTGAGTTATCGTAAAGGGCTGTAGAACCTAATATTGAGTAGTTTTAAGTTGATTTATAGTGAAAACTACTCAAAAATAGACTATATTTTCAGAACAAAGTCACGAGAGCTACGAGAGTTCCGTCAATTGTGAGAGATACAGGCTTGAAACGTTACTGTTATTTCCTACAGTCAGTTATTAAAAGTAACGCAAAGTTAATATCCAAAAATATGCATAGAGCAGCCCTGAAAATTCTGGAATTTCCCTGAAGTTCTTGGAACTGCTCTGAAATGCACGTAATTTCCTTAAACATCTTTGAACTTTCGTTAATTTCTCCGAACTTCCTTTCTCTTCCCTGAAATTCACTGCTCTGTTCTGAAACCCTCAGAACTTCTCAAAGTTCCCACAATTTTCCTGGAGCGGATAACACTGCCTTTAAAATCTTTAGAAATTTTCGAAACTATTCTGACGCTCATGGAACTTCCTTTAAATCTTTATACTTCCCAGATTTTTCCGGTCTTTCCTCAAGATTTCTCCATTTCCTTAATGATTGTGAACCTCATATGAAGTTCCCGTAGTTTTTCTAGAATTTTCAGAAGCTCCTGACCTTCTAAAACTTTCCCTGAAGGTCTTGAAACTTCTTTAATTTTTTTTTTGTAATTTCACTGAAGTTGATGGTTCTGCCCTGGGGTCTTCTGATGTTTGCTGAAGTTGCCTGAGTGATGAGTAAGACGTTGATGTCGGGTGAAAACAACACAAAAATAGTTGAGCAGTTCCACGTCAAATAACGAACCGGAGAATCTCAACCTTCTTCGATTTACATGCAACTTTTCACAATTGTTTGTTAGTGGTGATTCCTTGCTTCACATTCGTTCACAAATTTAAACACATTTTAGCAAAAATGATTTTAAATTTTTGCTAAAATTCGGCCACTTTGGATCTTGTAAAATAAAAAATAAAGCGTTTTTGACATTTAAAAAAATTGTAGCACAGAAAATGCACTTCTGATCGAAATGACAATAGTGTAGAGAAAAATGTTGTTTTTCTGCTAAAAATATAGAAAATATTTTTCTAGTCATTTTATGTAAATAATAAAAAAAAACTGAATTTCCCAAGAAAAATTCAATTCCTAAAAAAAATTAAAGCTCCTAAAAATTATTTTTTTTTTTCTATTTAAACATTCCATTTTTTAAACAGAAAAAATCAAAATTAGAAACTTTCAAAATGGCCGAATTGTTGAAAAAATATATTAAGGCCCTATAACAAAGTATTACGCAAAGTTTCTTACAAATGTGAGAAGGTCGTTTCAAAACCTAGCCTGAATCTGCTCTCTTGGTACTGCCCTTAACTTACATATATTTCTAAATATCTCTGAAGTTTTCTGGATTTCTTCAAAATTTAGGTACTTCTCATCATTTTCTGCTATTTTCCTGAAATTAATGGAATTGAAATGTTCTTCCTTGAAGTTCCCCGGAATATAATGTTCATGAAACTTTCCTGAAGTTTGTGGAGTTTCCCTGAAGTTCTGGCTTCTTTCCTAAAGTTTTGTGGACCAATATAAAGTTCCCGTAATTTTCCTGAAGTTTTGAAAACTTTTTCGAAGTTCGCGGAACTTCCCCTAAATTATCATATTTTACCTGGTCTCCCCTGGACTTTCTTGAAGCTTTTGGTGCTAACCCGAAGTTGCCTTTATTGTCTTATGCTGCAGCAATTTTCTTGAAATTCATAAAACTTCCCCGTAGTTCCCTGAAGTTTCGGACCATTCCTGAAATTCTCAGAATATCTCATACACTTTGAAGGTTCCTGCAATTTACCCAAAGTTCATGGGACTGTTCTGAAGTTTTTTGTCCATTTTTGAAGTACTTGAAACTTCCCTAAATATAATGAAACTACCCTAAAATCTTTTATCTTTTTTGAAGTTCTTTCTTGAAGAATTTGGACTTTCTTAAATTTTCAATTCTTGCAATTTTATTGATATTAATAGAAGGCCCTGAAATTGTTAGATCTTCGCCAAAGTTCCCACAATTTTCCGAACTTCTCATGTTCTCAAAACTGCCATGACAATCATATTCTCCCATTTTCCTAGTGTTCACGTACACGGCCAATCAGAACGACTCAGCGACCATATTCAATTGACTAAGAGCATTTTTTACTCATATTTGGAAAACCTCATTAGCTATGAGTTCCTGCAGGTTTTCCCAAATATGAGTAAATTTCGTATGGAAAGAAAATGCTGTGAGTAAATTGAATTCAGTCGCTGAGTCGTTCTGATTGGCCGTGTACCTTCCATAATGTTTCCGAAATTTTCCTCGAGCTCTCGGAACTTTGATAAATTTTTCGTAAATTCCCTGAGTTTCTTGGAAGTCCTTCAAAGCTCCAGCAATTTCCTGGACATTAATTGAACTGCCCTTAGCTACTCTGATATGTCCTAATGCTCTCGGAGCTTGCCAGAAGTTCTCTGAAGTCTCCTGTCGTTCTTGGGACGGTTTTCAAATAAATTGAACTGTCCTGAAAACCTTTTAACATCGCTGAAGTGCTCTGGACTTCTGTGAAGTTTCTGAAATGTTTCTGATGTTTTATTAAGCTCTCTGGAGTTCTCTGGACATTACTTAAATCCCGAAACGGGAAAGGGAACGTCACTTTGGGAAATTCAAAGGCAGTTTTTTCGTTTAAAACCGAAATTCTGCCAGAGAAAATGTGTTCACTGTAGGCAAGTAGAATGCAATGAACACATTGTTTTTGGTTTTGAACGAAAAACTGCTGTTGAATTTTGAAAATTAATGACGTCCCCTTTCACTTTAAGGGTTCGCGAACTTTTCCAGAAGTTAATGGGTCTGTTTTGGACTAATCGGAAGTTAGCTTTACAGATCTGGACTTTCCAGAAATTTTCGGAACTTCCCTGAAATCATTGGATCTTCCCTTAAGCTTAAAAAAAAACCTAAAGATCTTTGAACCTAGCTTCCCTGAAGTACATGGAACTTCTTTAAAGTTTCCACAATTTTCCTCACGTTTCCTCTACGACTTCCATAAACATATATCCCTAAAGTTCTTTACTTATTTTCTGAAAAAGTTTTGTTTTTTGAAGCTAATGGAACCACATTGAAGGTTTTGAAGTTTCCAAAATGTTCCGATCTTGTTTACCGTACTGCGTACCAATGCTACCGACGCCAGGGAAGCACCTCCCACACACCTGGACCCTACCTATTGACACATCAACTCATGAACCGGGGACCAACGGCTTTACCTCATTCCGAAGGAAGGCATGATCAGAGATTTTATGAAGCAGAAAATCACGGTGGCGCCGACTGGGATTGAACCCAGGCCTTTTGGGTTGGAAGGCAATCACGTTTACCACTACACCACTGGCGATGCTTTTAGAGAAGTTAATTCTCTCTATAGTTCCTGAAACGGTCCTAAAATTAATGGCATTGCCCTGAAGATCTGTAAACTTCCCTGAAGCTCTGTGGTCATCCGTGAGGTTTTGGGATCTTCTATGAAGTTTCCGAAATTTTTCTGAAGTCCTTTGGACTACCCCGAAGTTTTTGGAACCTTTTGAAGGTTCCCGCTGCTTTCTTGTGATCAATGGAACTGAAGTGCTAGGAACTTCCCTGGAATTGAATATCAGGAAAGTGAAGTGAAGTTCTCAGAACTGCCCCAATGTATTTGTAATGTCCAGGGTGCAGCGCTACGTTGTGTTCTGTGGAGATCAGCAGATTTAGATATTGGATGTCTCAAGGCACCAGAATAAACACATTTTACGCAGGGCAAATAATTCAAAATGAATGTCACACTAGCGCCGCCTGGTGAGTGAATTATGAACTGAACTATTTACCATTAAAAAGGACTTGTCCATCTGAACTTTACCCAGGACGGGAACCTTCACTACATATGCTAAGTTAGAGCAATCAATTCAAAATGAATGTCGTGCTAGCGCTGCCTGGTGAGTGATTTCTGAACTAAACTCTTTACCCTAGGATAGGTCTTGTCCAGCTGAAAAACTTTATCGAAGACGGGAACCTTCTATCTAGTCCATATGTTAAGTTAGGGCAAACAATTCAACATAAATGTCACACTAGCGTCGCCTGGTGAGTGAATTCTCAACTGAACTTTTTACCGTTAAAAGGTCTGAACAATTTTTCCTAGGACAGGAAGCTTCTACCTAGTCCATATGTTAATTTAAGGCTAATAATTCGAAACGAATGTCATACTAGCGCCGTCTGGTGAGTTAATTCTGAGCTGAACTCTTTACCATAAAAAAGGTTTTGTCCACCTCAATAACTTTGCCCAAGACCGGAAACTTCTTTCTACTTAAGATGTTAAGTTAGGGCACATAATTCAAAAGGAATGTTGCACTAGCGCCGCCTGGTGAGTGACTCAAAAATAAACTCTTAACCTTAGGATAGGTCTTGTTCATCTGAACAACTTTACCGAAGATGGAAACCTTCTATCTAGTCCATATGCTAGGTTAGGGCAATCAATTCAAAATGAATGTCACACTAGCGCCGCCTGGTGAGGGAATTCTGAAATGAACCCTTTACCATAAAAAAGGTCTTGTCCATCTGAACAACTTTTCCCAGGACGGGAACCATCCATATGAGCGGGATCTGTAGATAGTGTTATTTAATGTGTATTTATGGCAACTTGATCATTTTCGTTTTAGCGCCATCTAGTGAGTCAATGTATACACTATCCATAGCTTTGAAGACCTCGTATTCTTAAACATCTTTGCAAAAGTAAGCAACATCCTATAAACGATTGGGATCTCGTGATATGAACATCTCTAACATCAAAATTTGACCCCTCCCTATGAGAGATGCGCCCCCTAAAATAAGCTTTGATAATTTTGACGTAAAGTACACAACATTACACAACATCTGAAATTTAAAAAAATCCGTTGAACCTTCGCTGAATACGACGTTAACACCCTAAACGCATTCTGATCCCGTTATTGTAATTATCTACACCTACGGGACATTCCACTGCACTATGCTAGAATGGTTAGAAGTGGTTCTGAACTCGTTAAGGGTACCATTTTGATGCTACAAAAATCGCCAAAAATTCATTTCTTGCACTTCGGTTATACCACAAAAAACACCCTAAACGCATTCTGATCCCGTTATTGTCATTATCTACACCTACGCGACATTCCACAGCACCATGCTCGAATGGTTAGAAGTGGTTCTGAGCTCGTTAAGGGTGTCATTTTGATGCTACAAAAATCGCCAAAAATGCATTTCTTGCACTTCGGTTGTACCACAAAAAAACATTCTAAACGCATTCTGATCCCGTTATTGTCATTATCTACACCTACGGGACATTCCACTGCACCATGCTAGAATGGTTAGAAGTGGTTCTGAAAGGTCGAAGGGTGCCATTTTGATGCAACAAAAATCGCCAAAAATGCATTTCTTGCACTTCGGTTGTACCACAAAAAACACCCTAAACGCATTCTGATCCCGTTATTGTCATTATCTACACCTTCGGGACATTCCACTGCACCATGCTAGAATGGTTAGAAGTGGTTCTGAACGGTCAAAGGGTGTCATTTTGATGCTACAAAAATCGCCAAATATGCATTTCTTGCACTTCGGTTGAACCACAAAAAAAAAACATTCTAAACGCATTCCGTTCCCGTTATTTTTATTATCTACATCCAGGGGACATTCCACTGCAGCATGCTTAGAATGGTTAGAAGTGGTTCTGAACTCGTTAAGGGTGCCATTTTGATGCTACAAAAATCGCCGAAAATGCATTTCTTATTAAGATTTGTTGAAAAATTTCGAAAACGCCTTTTTGAAGTTTTTTTTCTTTTCGAGATTCAAATTGTTCAAATGTGAATGACTGACCATAACTAACAATTATGCAAAGTTACATTCAAATCGAAGAAGGCCGCATCAGATCGATTCGTCATTTGACGTGCAACTGTTTTCTATAGTTCTGTGATTGAATAAATTTGATAAATTTGGATAGTTGTAGCACAGTATCCCCTCGCTAATCCAGCTCTCGTTAATCCGACGGATCGATAATCCGGCATTACGGTCTATTATGGAGCTTTTGACGTAGTGCTACGTCTGTGATTTCTATATGGGGGTACGCTTTGTGAAAAACGAAAATGGAACATGTAACAAAATTATGAAAGATTTTGAACGTTAATAACTCAGCTGCCCCTGGATCAATTTCAATAATGTTATCACCAATCGATCAGAAATATTTCTACGCATTAAATTCAATACTTATTAAATTTAAATTAAATTTCATATCATTTTTATATTTAAATATCATTAAATTTAAGACTTTATCGTTTTTCAAAATGTCACTATTGAAAATTGCTGCTCACATGAGCATCCATATTGTAGAAGGAGGAAGAAGCCGCACCGCTATTGATCGGAATCAGTAGCTCTTCGTGAGTCGCTGTGGGCCATCTTTGTCAAGCGCGCCATACTAAAGATTTTAAACAGAAGCCCGCTCAAATTCCTTTTCCTACACAAAACACAAGCTCCTGATGCAGTTAACAAATAAGATTTATTATATAAGACCACGTAGTCCTACGTCACCATTCCGTCGCATTGATTTGTATGGACTTTTGACAGTCGGTTGATTGGATTTACCCCACTTATCCGGCCATAAATTTGTCGGATCAGTGGGAGGATACTGTATTTTAAAATATTTCCAAATACATACCTTCAGTCAACTCTGCTTAACTCGTTATTGAAGACATCATTGAGGTAGTTATGTAAGTTGACGAAATTTGTACGTGAAAAGTGACCAAATTGACAGTTGTTTTACGAACTACAAGTGCACCTCCCTCCCATATAAACTTATCACTTTGAATACAATCGAAAGCATTATTGTGTTTACAATTTATCCACTTAATCATCGAGGCCTACAATTAACAGCGATCATCGATTACAATTACATCCCACATTATAGGGATCATTGTTGTGGCCAAGCTGCAAATAGGTTAACTGCCTGTGCCGTTTCTCACATCCACCTCAGCACCCTATTAATGACATTCCACGCACGGAACCTATAACACAATTAGCGAGATGATCGCAATGTTTACCCCACGAAATTTGCATCACAATGTGTTGAAAGAACAGATGAATTACGCTGCGCAAAATTTGCCTAGATTTTTCCAAGACATTGACATTAGCGTGCATCAGGACACGTTCCAGCTTTCCACCGGTTCTGATATTTAAACGACTTAAAAAACTAGAGTCGGTGTATAAGAGTCACGCCAAAAATGTAGCCAAGTCTGTCAAACCATCTATACCTATCGTGCAAAGTAAACAAACATTACGATGCCATAAAAGCTCCACGAATCGGAGAAATCATCATAAACACGCAGTGAGCTTTAAATTGTCATAGGATACGTTTGGTTTGTCATGAGAAAATGGTATATATATTGTTTGTTAAGGTAATTCAACAAAATCACTGATATAATGATTTACTACAGCTGCTAATTTGCTTTCTCGCTTAAAGTTATTTATTGAAGCTGATGCAGAATTCCTCTGTTGCCAAGTGAAAGAGAAGGGAATCTTTCGAAAACCGTGATGCGAGTTCCACTGGTTTCCTCTTTGCGTGACGCTTATACACCGACTCTACCCATAAACTAATGCAAATCATTCGTGCAAATTTGACACGAACCGGTTCTGTCAAAACAAAAAACCGGAAAACCGCACACTAGCGGGTGGATCGCTGTGTAAAGTTGTTTATTATTTTCCTCTGGCTAACCTAAAAAATGTATGAAATTAGATCTGTCAAAATGAGTTTGACAGCGATTTGTTATGTATTTTCCTCGGATATTCACTAACACGCTCTCATATATCGTACCAATGCAACTGGACGTGAAAATCTCTATTGACCACTTTGTAAAGCAGTTTTGGTGTGACTTTCTACCAGCGATTCCACAAAACTGGACCAACTAATTTCAATTTTTTTATGAAACGCACAAATAAGGGCTACTTTTCTCGTGGTTCTAGAAGAAAAAATCTCAAAATTATGTTTTATTTCAAAGTTCGAGTGGTAGTAAACGTCATTTTAGCTGCTCGAATGAAGTGGTTAGTTGGGTTTTCGCTTTTGACCAATCGATTGCAATCGATCCACACGAATCCCGCTAAACTGTAGAATAGGGTGCTTCATTCTGAAAAAAGTGATGAATTTCTGATGGGCCACCCTCCAGTTCGATTCATAGCCCCAAAATATGAACCTGTGCAAAAATTGGTAAAGATTGATGAAGGTTTAGAGGTCGCGCCAATGATTTGAAATTTGTATGGGAATTACTATGGAAGAATTTAAAAAATCGCTTATATCGCTATAACTTTGCTTCTACTTGTCCAAATGTCGAAAAAATTTAGTATGTTATTGCTATGGCAATAAACAAAAAGCCTACAGTTGCTACGCTCAGTTTTGCAGCGTATCAAGAATTATAAAAATGTGAAAAAATGGCAAAATAGGGTAAATTGACAGATGAATATGTACAAGGCAACAACGCCAATTTCATCGCAACAACAACAGGCTTGTTGATCATTGTCATGACAACCACATATTTTTTTTTTCAACGTTTGGACAACTACAACCAAAGTTAGAGCAATGTAAACGAAAATCAATAATTTCCCATACTAATTCACCAAAATCTCCATACAAAATCCAAATCATTGGCGCGACCTCTAAACCTTCATCAATCTTTACCATTTTTTGCACAGGTTCATATTTTGGGGCTATGAATCGAACTGGAGGGTGGCCTATCAAAAATTCATCACTTTTTTCAAAATGAAACACCCTACTGTAGAAACACGTGATCGACAATGTGCCATTTGCTTGCCATCGTCACACGGAGAGTTGTTGAGCAAAATTGGCAATGATTGCCTGCCTCCAGCAAGATCAACATGTCGGCAGCGGCGAGATAATCTCAAGTGAGTGACTGTGTGAGCCGTAATGAACTTGATAGGCATTTTCTCATCTCATAATCGCGCGGCCCGGCCCGGCCCGCTACCGGCAAAGTGCACATCGTAGCCAGCAGGCCTTTGAAGAGCCTCTTGGCGACGAAAGGGTTTCTCACGAGGTTGACTGAGGATCGAGAGGAGCCTTTCAAGCAGCTGCAGCTCAGTCGTGGAATGCCGTTTCACAGGGTACTAGATTGGAGCGTCGCGTTCAATCGAATGTTGACGTTTCGAGCGTCTCTTGGGGTTTGTTTGTTTTGTTTTGAACTTATTGCGGAGTCCGTTTGTCTGTGAACCTGTATGAACTTGCCGTCATTGAGGAGGGGAAAAATGGCGAACCCATAGTTGTACAATAGAAGTCGCTGCCAGTAAAAAGCAGCGATTTATCTCTAATGGAAGGGTGATTTACAGCAATTTTTGCTACCGACCGGCAAGCGCGCGTCATCGCGCCAGCCAAAGTTTTCCAAGAGGGCGCGAGATTGACATATCGGGGTCTACCGTAGAACCCCGTTAGTTTGAATAGCTAAAGTTGAAATTAATCGGTGCTCGTTAAGAATTCGTTTAACTTGTGCTCAACACACTCTATTTCAATTCTAGTCAGTGACTGTGTTCCGTTTGGGGATTTTTTTTCTTAAATTTGACACTTTGAAAATAAATTAAAATGTTCGAAAATCCCTCTGTTATTGATCGGCCAATTTTCGATTTCAATCCTTGTCTGTCAGAAATAAGTTTGATATTCTAGCACACGGCTAATGAGATCAGCCCGAATTTGAGGTAAGTTTACTCATAAATCGCAAAAAGTGCAGGAACTCAGCGATGAGTAAATATGCCTCATGTTTTTCCAGGAAAAAATTCCGATTATGAGAAAAGTAAAGATTGGATGCTCTCAGTATATTGGTACTACTCCTAGATTCAGTAAAACTTTCGGCAGATTTCAGTCACTGAGTAGAATTAAAATAGAGTGTAACGCAATTGGGGCACACATTCTAAATGAGCACCGCCTAATTGCAATTTTAGCTTTATACAAACTAAAGGGATTCTACGGTATTACTCACTTGAAACCACCCGCCATGACTTTGAACAACGATGACATTGGCATTGGGGGGCGCTAGTGAAAGCGATTTTTCCTATAAATTGACACGGTCCGATGGGTTAATGCAAGCGCTGCTGTTGTTGTTGTTATTGTTGTCGATATCCGGTGACTGCCATCTTTAGTTTTATATAAAAATGCAATCCTATTCTGTTTTCGAACCGGCTCTGATTCAGCAGGTTTTGTTAATTAATCTAAGGTGGAAGTGGTGATGAACATGATTTTGTGCAAGTAAGGCAGCAAGGTTATGTTGCTATTAAAAAAGAGAAATCTCCTCGCGATGGACTTGACCGTCTCACACAATATCAAAGATATTTAATTAACAAGATATCCCACTAATCAAGTCCTCGTACAAACTGTGGGGAGTTCCCCGCCAACTTCACCACCAGGGCTCAAAAAATGACAGCTGTCAGTATGACAAGACAGCCGAGGGAAGAAGATGATCGATGTCATCATCATTATATTTCAATTATAAAATTCTCACTTTGTTGCGATTGTATCGATTTTCAATCATTACCACCTTATACGCCACAGAAACGCTTGAGAATACAAGGACACATACAAGCTGGGCTTGTAATATATTTTGCTTTCGAGTGAACGAGTTTCCAATATCACCATCGGTATCAGTAAGATGCATTGTTTACAATAGCTGATACGGCCCTTCGGAAAAGTAATCGAAAATTGATGATTTGTGAATAAGTTGCTCAACATAATCTTTGTAAGCATAGAAGAATCTTTGTAATAAAATATGCCGTCTTCCTTGGCCAACGCTGCACGCATTATATTCAAAAATTACGTTGGAATAATGATTACTTTCCTATTTTATAAAGAAGGCCAGAGCTGAGTGATGACGATAAGTGATGATACCGCTTCGTGTTTTGATTTGCACTGTACCCTCCGCTCAGTGGTGTGGGTTCGTACATGCATAGATGTTGGTGTGCGTGTTTTCTTTCAACGCTGCAGTTCAACGTTGTCTCGTCACAAACCTATTGGCGCTGTTATCTGTTTCTATAAATTCCAAAGAGTGAAGGGGGTCTGACAATATCCATCCGAAAGTGATGCTGGAAGTTTTGATCATGGATTGTGACTAATTAAAATATATTTTCTCTTTTGACAGGTCTCCAAAAGCCAAAACCGGCAGATTATAGTTTTCTTACTTTAAGGTATGTGTCCTTCATTTAGCATTGGCTTGCGTGTGTTTGGCTGATTGCGGCCAACCATCGCATCGCAAACTTATTGAAAATCGACAGCCTAATCAAAACCGGGCTCGGCGCGGGCCGTGGGTAATTTTCAACACACAAATAAACCATTCTGATTGACGGCTATTATTTCCCGCGACGTCAGAAATGGCCGGCTCATGTCGGTGTTATGTTGGGAATTTCGATCCCGGTGCGGAAACAACTTAATGGCTCAATCGCATGATCGCGCAAATTGCATTTCCCAAAAAGTCATTCTCAATTTATTGTTTGCTTTGATTTGACAGATATTCATTAGCAATTCTGACGAAAGCAGTTCGATGTCGTGAGATGATGTTCTTGCTACCTTTTGTTTGGTGCGGTTTGGCACCTGAGGCATGCGAAATTTACCGAAATAGGTGCGACTATAAGCTTGGCTGCCATGCAGTCGTGAGAATCGCAATTTCGTAATGTACGAACCTTTACTTTGGAGGTAATTTATCAAGCAAACGGCCAAAATTGTCTGAATTTGTGAAAGACTAAAGTTGGGTGAATTTAATGTATATTTAGAAATCCGTTGGGGGAAAAAAGCAGCTTGCCCCTCAATGCGTCCGGAACTTACGACTAGGATTAAACGTCATTCGAACTAGATCAAACATTCGATCACAGCAAATACAATCAATACAATTAGCTGTGGTAAATTGTAATAACTAACTAGTTTGATACATCCGGCATAAATATAAAGTAAGGCCTAGACAGTGTGTTTTTTTTTCTAGATGCAAAACAGCAAATTAAACTAGGGTAAATGACGGCTTCGGCAGTACCTTATTCTATTATCGTCAGAGGGTAAACAAAGTCCTTGAGAGCTCAATTTTGGCATGTGGATACATTTCCCCTGATCCTTTAACAACACATCGTTGTATCGTTGTGCGCACGACAGAATTCACTGAGTTTCTGCAGAAAATCCAGCAAAATTTTCGTCAATTTTCCTCATTTCCGGCATGAGGATATCCACAGGAAAACATGAAGCAAATTTACTCATCGCTGAGATTGTGCACGTTTTGCGATTATGAGTAAACTGAACTTCAATTTGGGTTGATCTCCTTGGCCGTGTACAACATTGTTTCAAACGTCATTTTGGATTGGAAGTGAAGTTTTCGAGTTCTGATTTGCTGAAAAATATCGAATATGCCATTTTGAAGTTTTTTGCGAGATTCAAAATGACCGAATTTTAGCTCAAAAATGAGGGATTCCCAATAACAAAAGGGCGTTGCAAATCATCAAGCATCAGATCGATTCGTCATTTGGCGTGGATCTGCTCTATTTGTCTTTAACTAAGACCTGTACTCGAAAAAAAAAATGCACCAGACAAAAGTGTTCGCCAAAAATTTATTTTAAGTCGGATTTTCTTGAAACTTTCAGGGAATGAACTAATACATATGGATTATGTTTCGGCATAATTACTTTATTCAATTTCCTTTCCATCGCTGAAAGCCCGCACCTTTCCCTTAAGACCCCTCATTACATTTTGTACAATGGTGGAGCCGACCTTTTTGGTCACTTTCATCCATTCTTTCTTCAACTCCAGCTCGTTCTTAAACACCTTGGACGATTTTCGAACTTTGGCCTTCATTATGGCCCAAAATCTTTCCAGTGGACGAATCTCTGGTGAATTTGGGGGGTTGGCGGTTTTTGGTACAAAAACAACGTTATTTTCTCTGTACCAATCCGACGTCGATCGCGCGTAATGGCATGATGCCAGGTCCGGCCAAAATAATGTCTCGCCTCCGTGGGACAGCAGGAAGGGCAACAGACGCTTCTGGAGGCACTCGGTGCGGTAAATTTCGCTGTTGATGGTACCCATTGTGATGTACGGTTTACTCAGTTTATCGCATTGGCATATGGCCTGCCAGAGCAAGTATTTTTTGGCGAATTTGTCCACTTTCTTCTTCCCTATGTCTGCCGGAACATCAAACCGTGATTTGGCAACGTAGAACTCCAGCCCCGGTATCTGCTTTGCGTCTGCCTTGATGTAGGTTTCGTCATCCATAACCACACACATCGGTTTCGTTAACCACTCTCGATACAGCTTCCGCGGGATTTGGCCGCCGTGTTTTGTTGATCACGTCGGTTCGGTGCCTTCCGGACCTTGAATACACGAAGCCCAGCTCGTTTCATGGTTTGCTGAACGAACCAGGCGGAACACTTTGCCTTCAGAGCCGCGTCGCGAATCGAAAGGTTCGGATTACGCTTGAAATAATCCAACACCTTCCGGGCCTTCACAGGGTCAGCTGTCTTTGATTTTCTTGCACTTCCAGCCCGCCGCTCGGTCGTCTGGGACTCCTTAAACGATTTTACCACCCGAGGCACAGTTGTCTTCCGATCCATCTCATGGTTGCAGTCGGATTTTCCATGACGGCGCGCAAAATTCTCCGGCGATTTTCTTCTTGTTTCGATGACATCTCAATAACGACTGAACCGATTGTTATGAAATTTTGCACATGTAAACAATTCACTCCAAATTAGTTATACCTAGATTTTCATCAATTTTTACCCACGGATAAAAAAGTTGCATACGGATAAAAATGGTGCATTTTTTTTTTTCGAGTACAAGCCTTATACAGGATGGAGAAAGCCCAAATGAACTTCTGAGCGAAGTCCATATGGCTTTTGGAAAAAAAGTAAGAAAACTTCCGAGTTAGTCCATGGAGCTCCTGGGGGTGGGTTCAGAGGCTTTCGGAAATTTAAAGAAGAATTTAATCGGGGCTAATCTCGTTCGTGCAATTTTTTGGATATCTGGTAAGCTATTTTGGCATCATCTAAGAGCGATATATGCATACTTTCTAGGAGAAACGCAATGAATATACAAAAAATATATTTATCTGAGTTCCTGACTTTCAAATCCACCAGAACGTCCCCTGAAAATGATCTAAAGGCGTTCCCTGGAATATTCAAATAAGAAGATCAATTCCGTCATTCTTTTCCCAAATCAGAAATCCTCCCAAATTAATTTAAATCAAATATCAATATTCGTTGTTTCAAATTAATTGAAATTCCTTTTCAATTTTTCTCTGACAAGTTCTAGTACTATCCCTAAAAAATATTTGTATTTTTAGGAAGATGCTCGCTAAAAACTAAACTAGAGCCTTGCCTGTAACTCCCCTGAGGTAAATTTTTTTAGAACTTCGCGAAGGAAGCTTTCAGAAGTTACTTTAAAGTGCAGGCTTAACTTCTTCAAAAAATTTCTCATAAATTTAGGTAGATGCTTGAACTCCTCCTAAAAAGCTCTCGGATCTTCACCTTTAATGTCACAAAACCTTCACTAGAACTGTCCCTGAAATACACTTAATAACATGTCTTGTTTTCCTCTTAGAAGTTCCCAGAACCCACCCTACCAAAACTTACCCTAAGGAGTTCCCAGAACTTGCCCGAGGTAGATCCCTAAACTTTCCCTGATGAGTTCATTTGGGTAGCTATTCCATCTTTCTCTTACAAGTTCCCTGACCTTTCCCCAGAAGGATTATGGAACAACAGATGGAGAGAAGGAGTTCCTAGAACTTTCCCTAGGAAGATGTCCAAACATCCACTAATGACAGCGCTGCCGGTAGTTTTGTGATAAGCGTGATTGCCTCTCACCTCAAAGTCAATCTCAGTCAATCCCAGTCGACGCCACCGGGATTTTCTGATTATTTTTTTGTGCCTGTATTAATCGAATTCCGTTAATAAATATTACAAGTCAAATGTTTCGAATATTTCTCTTAGTATCATCTTGGATATTTCTTAAAGAGCCGGTTTTTTTTTACTTTTCAATAGTACAGAATATGAAATCTCTCATATCTCATATCTCAGCATAGATCAGCAGCTGAGGATTTCAGATGCGCTTCGATGTTGACTTTGCTAAGCAGCAGTCGATTAAAATCGATCACCTTCTCGATGGGATCCTCCTGGCGAGCCAGTCCAATATCAGCTTGTCCAGCTGGGGTGCCTCTGGATCGTCACCTTGGTTCGGATTCCACTGCTTGTTTTACTTTTCCTTCCAAACACAGCATGTAAACTGTCAAATTAACCGAGTTGCCAAACATGCCATTATTCACTAGTAAACAAAGTTAGTCCAGTGACAGCGCTGTTGGCACTGCCGACACACGCAAGGCACACTGAGAAAATAATCGGCGTGCCTTGTATCAACCAAAAGAAATCTTTAAAGATTAATAGATTTTTAGCATTTTGAGGCTCAAGAAATTTAAAATATTCAATAAGATAGCAAAAGAAAGTCCCTCGCAATAAAGACTGGACTCGGAAAAAATGAGACACACAAAAATGATCACCAAAAATTCATTTTAAATCGGATGCTTTTCGAATTTTCAGGGATTAAATAACTATATATTAGCTATGTTTTGGCATAATTTATTTATTGATTTCCTCCCCCAAGCTGAATGCGCGTACATTTCTCTTAACACTGCTCATGAGATCTTGGGCGAGGCTTTGCCCATCTTGCTTACACAATTTCTCCCAGGTTTTCTTGAAAGCTTCATCGATTTGGAATGTTTTTCCGCTTTTCTTCAACTTCTTCTTCATTATCGCCCAAAACTTTTCGATCGGACGAAGTTCTGGTGTTTTTGGCGGGTTCGCCTCCTTCGGGACCACATTAACGCCCTTCACTTCGTACCAATCCATTACAGGCTTGGCGTAATGGCACGAAGCGAGATCCGGCCAGAACAGCGTGAGACCACGGTGAGAGCGGAGGAAGGGCAGCAAGCGCTTCTGCAAGCATTCCTCTCGATAAATCTGCCCGTTTATGGTGCCGGTTGTAACGAAAGGCTTGCTGTACCGTCCGCACTCGCAGATCGCCTGCCACAACAGGTAATTCTTCGCGAATTTGTCCATCTTTCTCTTCCGGAACTTTTCCGGAACCTCCATGCGGGACGTACTGACAAAAAATTCGAGGCCGGGGATTTGTTTGGTGTCCGCCTTGATGTATGTCTCGTCGTCCATGACGAGACAGCCTGGCTTGACCAGCCACTCACGGTACAGCTTCCGCGCACGCAATTTGGCCACCGTGTTTTGCTTGTCAGTCCGGTTTGGCGCTTCATGGTCTGCTGGACGAACCACTTCGATGAATTGACCTTTTTGGCCACGTCTCGGATGGAAAGGTTCGGGTTATTCTTTAGAGTACTGCCTTATCTTCCGCGCCTTCTCTGGGTATTCCGTTTTCGGTTTTCGGCCGCTTCCAGCGCGCCGCTCGATGGTCTTTGTCTCCTGGAACATCTTAACAACGCGGGACACGGTGGAATGGTGGATTCCAAGCCTTTTGCCGATCCATCTGTGCGACTGACCAGGATTATCGATCACCGCGCCCAAGATTTGCTGGCGTAGCTCTTCTTGTTTCGAATGCATCTTGAAAACTACTTGACAGATCTGCCCTAGGCTGAGTAATGGCAGTTTTTAGAAATTTCTCATGCAACAGAGTAGAAGGGACTCTCTGTCTGAGTTATTCTCAGTGGCCGTGTACACATATTTGAGTTCATCTTATCAGAACGTTCTCGAGCAACATATGAAAAAGGCGTACAAGCCAAACGTAAACAATACATTTAAACGTCGATTGTTCACGAATTACATCACACCCACACAAACTAACTAAAGTTAACTACCCCATTTCAGGCATATTAAGCACAACCCGCACTTAGTCTTACTTAATCTAGCGTAGCTTGAGCTTGAGCTTGAGCTTGAGCTTGAGCTTGATTGACCGCCCACGGTTGCTACTCTGTTACTGCCAGATCAGCTGTAATTACACAGAGAACCAATAGACGATGCTTGGGACTAGCAATCATCCTCAATGTGTAAAAACTGGTGATCTTAAATTAGGCAATACCAGCGCCGGCCGCGCCCAAACACAGGTCAAGAAAGGAATGGGAAGGATTGTGTTGACATGACACTCGCTTTGATGGAAGCCGAAAACACCTCTGCACTTCCACGAGGAATCACTGGGATGTTGGTTAAGAGGGTTGGGTTTGCAGCAGGATTCGTTTTGGTAAACGATAAGCTGAATTGATGTTCTAACGATCATATAACGCGAAGGAGCTTGGGACTAAACCCACGGTCTTCTGCTCAGTAAGCAAAAACGTTTGCCACTAGACAGACGAGCACCTTTTTAATCACCGAGTTGCTGTTATTACCATGTAGTCATATTAACAAATAAAACGATTGACGAATCTTGAATGTGGATGGGCCTGAGATTAGACTCATGATGTTCTGCTCAGTAAGCAAAAACGGTTGCTTTAAGGCCACCGAGCCCCTCATATCACATAATACCGTTGCTCAAATTTGTGTATCCATTAAAACCCGGAACCAACGACAACAACGAGTTTCGCAAAATACACGATACACAAGCGATTTTACCATAAATCTCTTTGATATGTAAGGACCTAGGACAGCGTTTTTTTGCTCAGTAAGCAGGCCACTGTAACCGACGATCTTTCAAATCCGAAAACTAAAGACTACGAAAAAGTACTTAGGCCTTCATTAAGTTCCACTTTCACGCGACGTTCAATGACAGGGTCCTATCCAGGATTACATCTGAAAAATCCAAATCTGGCCAACGCCCACCTAAACCTGTTCTAATCCACCTGAAATGACTAACGAATGGAAGACTTTGACTACCCAGCCATGTAATAGTCTCATTCCGTGCCTTATGGCAACTTGATGATTCTATTGCGCTCATCTTTTGGCACCACCCAGGGGAGACTTGGTCCTGTACCCAATGCTTAACTTATCTCCATTCCACTCAGCTACTCGCAATTTCTTGTGATATAGTGGGCGGAATATTATTATATGAGACAATTCAATGCAGACGTCTTTCCAAATTTGGCAGATCGACAGGTAATCGGTGAGTTACCGTGATAGTTGCTATTCAACAACTCGACAACGTCCCATCGTCAACGCCTGCTATGAGAATTACCCATTGCAGACGTCAACGAAATGACGTCATCGAGCTATCGATCAACTACCCTGGTTATCGCCTGGTACCTTATAGCACGATGCTAGGAGGCGAACCGGAAGAATCGATGAGCTACTCCTAGTCTTACTTAATCTAGCGTAGTTGCCAAACTCGGCCTAACGCATTGAAATGAATTCACTTCGGCCTACCTGATGAAGATAAAGATTGATTCGGTCGGAGCGCTTCATTCATTTTTTGAGAATATTGGGTGCATTCATATCCCGCGTTTTTATTGATTTCGTTCGGTTGTATTTGAACTAAAGTATCGTACCAAACGGATAATTCTAGATAGAGCTGGAATTAGGACGAAACAGCATTTGTAAACAATGACATCTTTCGATGATTTCTAGAAAGTTAAGGCTCGCCAACGCAAATCAACATCGCCATCAGGTAGGGCAAGCCTTCGCCTACCTGTTGATTATGTTGGTTTGCCTGGGCGTGCCTTGAGTTCCTAGAAATTATCGAGAGAAGTCATTGTTTACAAAGGCTGTTACTCCCAAATTCCAGCTCTATCTAGAATTTTCCTGTTAACGCCGGAATCATGGATTTATTTGATGTTTTCTGCTTGATAGGCTCAAAATGGGCGTTTAGGCCGAAGTATTTTTCTACCCCATACCATCTGATAGAGCAAACTTTTTCTCAAATGCTGGTGTCGGTTTGCCACAATGAGTCTGTATTTACGAGAAATCGACGCTTAAAGTGATTGTTTAGATTTGACACATAGGCCCTTTTCACATGTTGCTCTAGTTACTAGCGCCCTCCATCATACGTCAAAATTTGACTATGGAGTTAACATTTCAAGCTGAACATTGCATTGCAGGTTGATCGATTCTCTTTGTCGACTTTCTCTTTCGTTAATATCTTGAGTACATAACCGTTTTTTGTTGTGTTTGTCGTATTAGATGCTAGATAAAAGCTTCTTTTATCAATTTATGTGTTGAAAATACCTGGAAATGTCTTTGCAGGGCCGTGTGGATACAAAGAGAAAGTCGACGAAGAGAATCTGTCAATGTTACTTAGGACCTAATGCATTGTTCAGCTTGAACTGAGTAAAATTTCACTCAATTCTGGCGTACCTTTCAAACCGACAATGAGCATGCATAAGGGCAGGGATGCCATTCTCCCCAGTGTAAGCAGGGTGATCAGTTGAAAAGACACCTCGCACTATTGACGAGTGCACGGATGGATTTGAGTTCACTCACTCGACAAAAAGTGACACAACAGCGGGGCCCTGTTTACTAAAAATGAACACATGAATAATACTCACGTAACATTTGAAACGGGTCTATCAACTTATGTACACAAAACTTGTTGAGCCTGTTTCGCGCGAACCGAATACGCTCACGCAAACTAACAACACCATAGGGCAGAGGAAATTCTCCCCTTCCCGATAGTGCTCTTGGTTTGCGTGGGCATACTTCGGTTCTCGTGAAAAAGAACTAGCAAATTATTTACAAAAGCTGATAGGCCCTTTTCAAATATTACGCGAGCATTATTCATGTGTTCATTTTTAGTAAACAGGGCCCCGCTGTTGTGTCAACTTTTTTTCAGTAGATGAACAAAAGTTCACCTGTGCACTCGTCTATGGCAAAAGCAAACTCACTCGAGAGATTTTTATTTTGTTTTCACTTTCTACCGCTTCTCCCACTTCGCAAACAAACACAGTTTCTGAAGTTTGCACCTCCACCAGTCTAACACACCGGAGCGTATGAGTGATGACTAGGGAGCACCGTAGAGAGTTCGTTTGCTTCACCGGGGAGAATCACCCCGGTGCGCGGTGAAGACTTTGGTTGTTAGTTTGTTGCATACAACGATTTTTTAAAGGTTATTTTTTCTATTAACATACAGTATGCAGTCAATTATTTTAAAATTTGGTAAAATAATAATGTACACATTTTGGAAATGCGAATACGGGAAGTGCATCAGCGCATCATTATTGAAATTTGCTTCAGTTTAGTCGACAGACAGTCATGGGACAGATATTGATTAGGATCACAGCAAGAGTTCCACAAAGCTCCATCCTTGGTCCAACGCTCTGGAACGGGATGTACAACGGCGTGCTAACGCTGAAACCGCCCAAAGGAGTTGAGATCGTTGGATTTGCGGACGACGTCGTCTTGACGGTAACAGGCGAAACACTGGAAGAGGTGGAAGTGTTGGCGACCGAGGCGATCGACATGATTGGAACTGGATGCAAGAAGCGAAGCTGCAGATAGCCCACCACAAAACGGAAGTGCTATTGGCCAGTAACTGTAAAGCGGTACAGCGGGCAGATATCACCGTCAGGGGCACGCCATAACCTCAAAGCGTGTTGAAATACCTGGGAGTAATGATCGATGATCGGCTAAACTTCAACAACCACGTCGAATATGCCTGTGAGAAGGCATATTGATGTTTTCACTCACTCACGTAAAGCTCTCCCGGAATCTTTGGAGAAACAATAACACCTTTGTGCTGCCACCTTTCTCACGGAAGTGAGTGTATAAACAGACAAACAGTGAACAGTCAACTCTCTCACTCTCTTGAGCTGTGTCTAACAATCTCTCCAGTGGTGCCACGATAAATCTCCTAGGAGACAAGCAGAGATTCACCCCAGAGAATGATATCTCTCGCACCCGGGTGATTATTCCCAGAGAATTTTCAACCCTGCAAGAGCGAATACGCAAAGATCGATTCTCTTCATCGATTTTCTCTTTGCATTGCTACAACTAAGCTAAACAATTTTCTAGAATTTGTTCAATGCAGAGTAGTAACAGGTTGTACTGGCTATCAAAAGCAAAAGCAAACGCACCGAGAAACGTTAAATCTAGCGAGTTATTAACAAAAAAGAAAATCGACGAAGAGAATCGATCATCGCGTATAGGCCCTTATGCATGCTCACTGTCGAAATAGACCAATCTACATTGATCGATTCTCTTAATCGACTCTCTCTTTGGTAAATAACTCGGTCTGTCATCTTTGTCGTACTAAGGCTGTGTTCCATTGGGTGAATGTTCACTTAAATTTGACTGATGGACAATTTTTATATAATCCTGCTATAGGACCAGACTTATATCTGACAGACCAGGAATCATTTTTTACAAATACCTTCTCGAAAATCGGAAGATCAGTAACAGAGCGATTTTCGAACATTATAATTTATTTTCGAAGTGTCAAATTTAAGTGAAAACTCAGCAACCCGGAACACAGCCCAAATGCAAGAGTGTGCTTCTTCCATCGATTTGTGAGTCAAACATAACTGAAAATATCTTAAGACGGCCGAGGCGATCCAGAAAGAGAATCGATCAATGTAGAAAGGACCTATTGAAGAGCAAATTTTCATTACGTCGAAAGTAACAAAGGTAAACAAAGCCGAGCTATCAGTGTCGATCGATGCTCCTGCTATTACACTATATACTGTCCGAATATAGGATCACATCCCATTTTAAAATATATTTACCAGTCAAATCGGTTTTTGACCTAATCACCTTCCGATCAACATATTTTTCGATGTTACTAAAGTCACCCGATTCCTATGGAGATGCCGTTTGTCTTAAGTAACAGCGTAGAGAAACCTGTGAAAAGTGTACGTTCGTCGTTTCGCTTTCTCCGCTTGCTCATTAAAGGGCGAACACGAAATTATTGCGACACATTCAACAGGGCATAACTTTTTTACCATTGGGTAAAAGTCAACCAAATTTTGCACACTTTCTCATTGATGTGTATTGTGTACATGCTGTCAAACTCGAAGTCGTGTTTTTCGATTCAACGAAAATGGAGGTGAACCAACGCGAGTTGAGAGAACAAATTCTTTCCAAACACCTGGAATTTCCTGACCTGTCGCACCGGTAGTTGGGAAAAATGTTGAACATTCACCATTCAACCGTCTCCAGAGTGTTGAAGCGGTTCCAGGAGCGGTTGACGTTGGACCACGGCAAAGGAGCTGGAAGAAAACCGGGACCGGAGAACAAAAAGACGGAGGGAAAGGTGAAACGGATGATTAAAGCAAATCCCAACGTCTCAAGCCGTGATTTGGCTAAAAAGATCGGCATGTCGCAGAGCTACGTCCAGAATGCAAAGAAGAGAGCTGGACTACATACATACAAGGTACAGAACTTCCCAAACCACGATGAGCGGCAACAATCGACGGCTAAAACTCGGGCACGGAAGCTCTACGAGAAGATGCTGACAAAATATGGCTGCTGTGTGATGGACGACGAAACGTATATAAAAGCCGATTTTAAGCAAATTCCGGGGTTGGAGTTTTTCACCGGCAAGAGCAAGTTCGATGTGGACGACAAATTTAAGAAGAAGAAAATGTCGAAGTTCGCCTCCAAATATCTCATTTGGCAGGCCATCTGCTCTTGCGGACTGAGGAGTGAGCCTTTCGTGACAAAGGGCACAGTAAATGGCGAGATCTACAAATCTGAGTGCCTCGAGAAGCGCCTTTTGCCGTTCTTGCAGCAGCACGACGAAGCTCCGCTATTTTGGCCAGATTTGGCATCATGCCACTATTCTAAAAGTGTCCTGGAGTGGTATGAGGCCAATTCTGTCCATTTTGTTCCAAAGGACATGAATCCGCCAAACTGTCCGGAGCTGCGCCCGGTGGAGCAGTACTGGGCAATAATGAAGCGGGAACTTCGAAAGAGCAAGAAGACAGTCAAAGACGAGATGGACATGTTAAGAAAATGGAAAAAAAAAACTGAGAAACTGGTACCGGATGACACTGTAAAGACTTTGATGGAGGGCATCAAGCGAAAATGCGTTCAATTTTACACTCAAGGCTCCATCAATGAACTTTTCTTTTGATTTTTGAAGTAAATATATGTATAAAACTACCCTAAAATTTTGGTTTGATTTTAAACATTATAAGAAAATTGGCATGACATTTTCGGTGTCGCAATAATTTCGTGTTCGCCCTTTATTAAAGTGAATAAATCGAACTGTTTGTTGCTCAAATGATTTCGGTGGTCCAAAAATGATGAATGGGCTACACGGAGACGTGATTGATAATTCTCTCGAATATCTTGGTAAATACACTTTGATTTAAGTAACATTATGGGGCCACCAAACGACGTATAATAACTTTTGACTCTGTCGGCGCCGCCGGGATGTTCTGAGGTATAACATCTCTGATCACGCCTTCCTTCGGATGGGAAGTAAAGCCGTTGGTCCCCGGTTCATGAGTTGATGGGTCGATAGGTAGGGTCCAGGTGTGGGAGCTGCCTTCCTGGCACGTCGGTAGCATTGGTGCTCAGCACGGAAAACAAGATCGACGGAAAAAATAAACCAAAGGAAAAAAAAAAACTTTTGACTCAAAAACCTGTATTTTTTAGCATGAAAGCTAGCGATCTGCTTTGTAGTATTAAAACCCTGCTTAATATGTTAAACATTGCTATCGCTATGAGATTATATGTGTTTAATTGGAAATAGGAATAACTTTTCGGTCATCTAAACAAAACTTTATTTTTCTCGGATCGGTGCGAATGTTACTTTCGACACATTGAAAATTTGCTCTTGTATTGCTAAAGTGACACGAGAATTATCGCGTCACTTTTCAAATAGACCAATCTACATTGATCTTTATCGGCTCCCTCTTTCGTTAATAACTCGGCTCCAAAAACATGCTCAGCTGTTCTTATCGTCCAATATTCTTAATAATCCTCAGGTTATGTAGAAAAAATAGCCCGAAATATCAATGCAACCAAGCTACTAACGAAAGGGAGAATCAATGGTCTATTTGAAAAGTGACACGAGAATTCTCGCGTAACATTTAAAAAAGGCCTATCCTCGGTAATCGATTATCTTCATCGACTTTCTCTTTGGTTTACCACGACAACATAAACTAATTCCTCGCTATGCTCGCAGCACAGTTCGACAGAAAATTGTATTAATTTGTGCCTGAAACAACACACTCGTTGGAAAATGCATTTCGACAGTGAGCATGCATAAGTACGCAAACGAGATGATCGATTCTCTTCGTCGATTTTCTCTTTAAATTGCAACACCTAAGGGAAGCAATCTTCTTAAATTTGTTCAATACAGTGCTGTAACAGGTTGTATTGGCCATCAAAAACAACAACATTGACCAAAGAGAAAATCGACGAAGAGAATCGATCAACCATGATAGGCCCTTTTCTCATGTGACGCGAGAATTTTAAGTTATTTACGATAGCCTTTTTGATATTGAGCTGTCAACTGCTAAGCGCTCAATTAACAGTGGACTAGTCACCTTTCGTGACCCGTGATGCCACATATACAGATTTATCTGTAACCAAACAGATTTTTTTTTTTCAATATTTTGATACAGATATCTGTATGTACAGATTACAGATTTTTGATAAATATACAGATTTTTTTAAATAAGGAGTATATTTTTTATATTATTGTTTATATTTATTAATTCTGATAAATAATCGTTTCATACTTTTGAGCAGCTTGAATTCAATCTGTGAGCATCAAACCCAAAACGTATTTTTCACTAAATATAATATGATTGTATTATCTTCGAATGGGCTTGGTATCTTTTGAATGGACTGTTGATATTCAGATGTTCTGATTTCTCGTTGGAAAGGATATTAGTTTCCATATCACATGGTGACAGATACAATTTTTTTTTTGTGTGTCAAATCGGTACACAAGTCATTTCAGTAAACCCAGGAAATATTCCGTTGGGAGCAGATTTGTCTCTCGTTACTACTGGAACTTAATGTTTTGTATTTTCTGTATTGTAGGAAAGATACAAATCACTTAAAAAATCAAGGTTTTAGTATTTCGTGATTTAAAAAAAAGGCAAATTCTTTAGAGCGCAAACTTTATTCATTTTTCAAGATTATAAACATTGAACAAACTCCTTCTGAACTATGAATGAACTCAATGAAGATTTAGGTAAATACACACTGAGACCATAATAAATAAATTACAGTACCCGTTCGATTTTGGAACGGATCGATTTGGGCAACAAAACCACAAAACCGCTCGTTGTGCCAAAAACACCAATGCACCAATCGAACGAATTTTGAAAAAAATGTTCCATGTGATTACAATTTTTAATAAAAGAATAATTATTAATAACGTCTATGTAATATAATATAAAGATTACTCACGGTGGTTCAAAATCATCGAATTCATAAATTAAATTTAAAAATAAAACCGTTCGATTTTGGCAAAACTAAATTTTTGGACTTGTTGTTAAAATACAGATTTTTTAACAGGTTTTTGTCAGCCAGATACAGATTAAAAATATTTTTTTGCGATGAAAATACAGATTGAAAATCAATAAAATGTGGCATCACTCGTGACACTAGTAGCGATATTGTCGTCGGTGAAAATCGTGTCTTGGGGACAGAGTTGGTAACGGTCAGTTTGGTCAGTGACGTTTGACGAAAACCAAAAATAAATTGTCGCGGCATAAAAACCATCATTTCCATACATTCTTCGTCATTGACGAAGAGAAGCCGACAGTAATCCCTTTGAACAAATCCTATCGCATCTTTTACCTTCACTTCTCTTTTCTGTATCATGCATGGACAAAAAAAAGCAAATACCGTCGAACGTGCATGTGAGCAGATTAGTAACCACACAATGAGCGCTTTTTGTTTTCCTTTAGCCTCTCCATTCTCCTAAGCGTTGATAGACCAGTGGTGTAGACACAAGCCTGTTAATCTCAACGTTGGTGGTTTGAATCCGTTTTGCACCCATTGTAAGTTTTTTGTGTTGCTTCCAACGATCATCATTTTTTGTCAAACAATACGGAACGGCTGACTAAAACGTGCAGTTTTTAATCCTCTCCGAGTAACTGACCGATCTATGAGAGAGAGAGAACGTACTGAGCTAGTTTTTTCACGACGTAAATGAAAGAGGACTGTCTTCATACGGAATTTGTCATGCGCTGCTTGGAGTGCGACGAAGATAGTAATACAATATTTTTCATCACTGACTTTGCTCTCTCTCTACGTTGATGCAAGACAGCCCTTATCCCCAAGTAATAGATCTTTTTGACGTTTAATAGTCTTTCTCTATCTGACACACTGTATCCAATTTAAAGGGTGCATTAGTCAGGGGCCTCAGATAGCCTAGTCGGTAAAGGCACGGTATTACCAAGCCGGAGGCGGCGGGTTCGATTCCCGGTCCGGTCGAGGGAATCTTTCGGGTTGGAAATTTTCTCGACTTCCCTGGGCATAGTGTATCATTGTACTTGTCACACAATATACAAATTCATGCATTGGTACTGACATCGGAAGCTCTCAATTAATAACTGTGGAAGTGCATCTAGAACACTAAGTTGAGAGCACGCAATAAGCTAATATGCGAAAAGCAATAAGCTTGAAATGCGAAGAAGAAGAAGAAGGATTAGTCAGGGTGGCCAGCGAACCGGGAAATATCCGGGAATTTGAAAAATAACCAGGGAAACAGGGAAAATCCCGGGAATTTGACGTGAAAACCGGGAAAAAAATTTCAGAATTCTATCACTCAGCAATATTCTAAATTGATTTAGATAGATACTGGACTATACAAACAAATATTTGCTAAAACCGAAAGTGTACTATTGTTTTCCGGGGTTTTAATTTTTCAGTATTTAAAATTCTCATGATATGAATTCCACAATTAACTTGGTATTCTGCTCTGTATTATCATGGAATTCTTCTGAAATCAACCAGAAATCGCTCCGCGTAATAATCACCTTTGATTGTTTTTTGAATTTCCTAGAAACCCCTTCTAAGAATTTGTTTGGAATCTTTCTTAGAATTCCCGTGAACCTATTCGGATACTTAGATATTCTTTTCAAAATTTTCTTTTAACTCTTTTCAAAACATCAGAAACTTTTTGAAATTTTAGTTAGAAACCCCTTGGAGTATTTTTCCATCAGCATTTTTTTTGCAATCAATTTTGTAGGAGCTCTGTGATGAATCTTTATTTTTTTTTTAAATGCATTTATTTTTCCAGGCTCATTTGCTGAAGCTTTGCGGAGCCGATATTCATTGTTCAGATAACAAAATTACTTAAAACTAACGTTAGTAAAGCGGGGGCCGATTACTCGCGGCTTTCTCGAGGTTAGGGATAACAAATTGTAACAAATGGATGGCAGGGATTAAGAACACAAGTGATGAATCTTTCGCACTAGCTTAAAATTATAACCAGAACACTCCTAGAACTCTGTTTCTTGTTGAATCTTCATCATAATTCTCTTGAAATTCTTCATAAAATTCATTTGTCATTTTCCTCGCGATTCCCACACAAATCTTCTCAGAATCATGTAGGAATTTTCCTTAAAGTTTTTTTTTTCACAACTCGTTTTGAAATCTACTAAAATTACATAAGAATTTTTTTTTTCCTTTGGTTTGTTTTTTTCCGTCGATCTTGTTTTCCGTGCTGAGCACCAATGCTACCGACGTGCCAGGAAGGCAGCTCCCACGCCTGGACCCTACCTATCGACCCATCAACTCATGAACCGGGGACCAACGGCTTTACTTCCCAACCGAAGGAAGGTGTGATCAGAGATGTTATGCATCAGAACATCCCGGCGGCGCCGACTGGGATTGAACCCAGGCCTGCTGGGGTGAGGGAATTTAATTTAGAACTTGCATTCTTCTCCACTGAATTCCCTCCAAATTCATCTAGCAATTTCTAAGGACTGCTTGTCAAAATAATTCTGGAAGTCTGCTCAGAACTTCGCCTTCGAAAATTATGTGGGAATCCTCCTCAATATGCGTTTGATATCAACACTATGAAATACTTTTAAATTTTACTAAAAAATCCAGGGTTTGTCCGCAAGATTCTATATGTTGTTCTGTAATGTGTTATAAGTTATGATTCAACAACTCATAAGTATAATTTTTTTTCTTCAAATCTGTGCTCTTGAATTTTTTGAAAATCTCACATTAAAATTATTTTTCTACAAATCCATCACGAAGATTGTTATTTTGATGAAAAGTTCTAGTTTCAGATTCTACACAAATTTCAAAGCCCCGGAGTCTTGGGAATCTTTTTAAATCAATTTTTTTTATCCTTCAAGTAGATTCCTTTCAGTAAATAACCTTCCAGTAATTATTGTTCTATTGGACGTAGGTATTAAATTTATTGAACCATTTTTAGTTTCACGTTGAGCGAGCTACAATGTCAGTAGTTTTACATATTTTTTTCATGTTTAACTTTGTACATCAGCGCGAGTACTGAAAGATTAATATTTGAGTTAGTATAGACAACGGAGTGAAGACACATGTTTTTTATCCGATATCCCTAACAATTTCCTCTAATTCTCATTTGTATCCGAAACATTTTTTTTTTTAAATTAGATCTCTTGCAATAAACAGTTTCGGCTTGGCAGTCTGGCAATCACTCAATCAGAACAAATTAATTTTGTAATTTGTCCCTACGTTTCGGCTCTGATTAGGGCCTTCTTCAGGGGAAAAATTGTTGGATTTGTTCTTTGTCTAAATTCTGTTTGAAGTCTAACGTCTGTTTTTCTGGTGGTAAGTTTTTATACATAGCGGTCAAAATGAAAATTCACTGGCCACCCTGATTAGTGTGCGCCAATTAAATGTTAAAAAGCTCTAGGAAGAGTGGACCATATTGTTTATTTATAATATTTTTGATTAAATGGTAGATTGACAAACGTGAGACGGCCCGAAAAGTTGTGGATCACACCTGGTGAAGGATGGTGTTCGAAAACAACCGGATATCGGGTGACGACGAATGTCTGCAGCTACCTGTATTGAAGATTCCAGTATCTCCATCCGCCATCACATTAAAGCTTTCGACGGACGAACTCGGCACAAGTTTTGGAATTCATTCGAAATGAAACCGACACGCGCCGTTTCGACATAGGATTTCCAATGGCCCCCAAACCCAAATTCAAAACGCGCCACAATGTCTTTCGAATTCGATTGACAAAACCCCATTTGGCAAGGCACCACACTACTGGTTGGCGATCAATCACTTCTACCAGCGGGCCCGACCAGCCAGCGACAAACCAATCAAAGTCTCAGTCAGGTCTTGAGCAACGGTAGGCCTCAAAAATTGATCGACGTTCGGTCAGTCGGTCTGTCCGTGGGTTCATCCCCGGGAGGGATGGAATCTCACCCAGCAGGTCCAGCCGAACAAAGCGTGCATCGCGTGCTCGTCCGTCTCCTCTATTAAGCAGCAGAGCAGACAGCTAGGTCTTTCACGCACATCATGTAAGGTTACTATGCTGCCACTGCTCACTGCTCCACTATGTGCTGAGCTTGCGACGACTACGACTTTGAAAACATTTATATACACACTGACAACAAAAAATGAGAAACGGTTGCATAATAACTTACAACCGCCAAGGTCACCCACGACGACGACGACGACGACGACCGCTACTGCTATTGGTGCTGCGATGTTGTTTAGGTCGTTGGGTTTCAGGTTTTCCAAAAAAGTAATAACTACAACTAAAAATATTGCACGCACACACATACAGAGACGTTGAGCCATTCACAAAAAAAAAAAACAGTGGGAGAAACAAACAATCATCACCTGCAGCAGCAGCAGCAGCAGCAGCAGGTCATGATTCCAAACTCTGACATGCAGCTTCGGCAGCTCTAATGAGTTGCAGTCGCAGCAGCAGCAGCAGCAGCAGTCGCAGCAATGGCAGTTTAGAAGTGGAACTCAATGCTTCCCACTGCTTCCAGCCCCTATAATGTCAATTTGCCAAACTTCGCCGCGGTTGCGCAGGTCCAAGATCGGCAAGAATGCCGTTCCGCTGCTGCCTCTCGGCTTGTTCGCCTTTTGTGGTGGTTGGGAGCAAACGGTGCAAAAAAAAATGAAAGGTGAATTCGAAGTTGGACGCTACAATGGGACCGGAATGACCGGGAGAGAAAAATCACTTTTACTTTCATCGTTGCAAAAAAAAAAAAATGTTGAAAATAAGCGTTTAGTAGGTCTTGGTGTTATTCGCAGAGGGATGCCGGTGGTTAGGTTTAAGACAAACGCTTTAATAAGATTTGAAAAAGAAAATGTATTCACCGTCACTTTTTAACAGGTGGGGAGAGTGAGGAGGGCGGGGTTGCATTATTCGCAAATAACACTCTTTGATTCCTTCTTAAAACAATTTTCAGGATTTAAGTTATGCAAATCCTAGATTTTAATTTTTGTGTGTGCCCTAGATCTCGAAAGCTTTTCAAAGTCTCTGAAATTTTAAGTCAGCAACTTACAAAATCCTATGAATGATATTAGCTTCGGGTTTCAGGGTGGCCACTAAATTTTCAGGTTGGAAATCCAGCTCTTTTCCCGGTTTTCCCATTTCAAAACTACCTAGAAATTTCCCGGTTATTAATACAGTAATGACCCAATTTTGCCGGAAGGCTTGCGCCAGACTTGGTCCAACCGGTGAACACTCGTGTTTATTTCAGTTACCGTGTGGACGTTATTTGTGATGAATCCCGGTCCCTTTCAAATTGTATCATTATTTATGTACGGTCCATATATTTGAAATGACGTTTCACATTCATCTAGTGATAGCCGATTTTCATTCGAGTTATCGATTAATCGATTAACGAACCGAAAAGTAAAATATTTGCAATCGGTTATATCATGCCGATATAAGCATTAACTTCTCCAGAGGATCATCACCGACCGTTTCAAACATGTGCTGCACTCTCATTGGTGGAAAAATGGCAGCACAACGAACAAAAAAAAAATCGATTAGTTGTTAATCGAGTAATTAAAAAATGGGACATCTCTGATTTTGGTGTGTTTGTTTTGATAAAAATGAGCACAAAATTTCATCTCTACCGAGGGGGCAGCAAAACCACAAAATTACCTTGAATACGAGGGGTATTCAATGGATGAAAGGGACCGTGAAAAAGGACACTAAAATATAAAGTTTTTCTTCCGACAGTTTCATCTTAGTATTCATCTTTGCTTGGTCTCTCAATAATTTTACATAACCGTGATTCAGAATACAGTGAACTCCCTGCAACTCGATATTGAAGGGACCATCGAGTTATAGAATAACAATCCCATACAAAATTACTATCATAGTAGCCATGAAATTAATTTTTACTATGGTTCTATATTAGTCGATATCGAGTTAGTGGACATCGAGTTGTGGAGAATTGACTGTATGTTTCATTCATCTTCAAAAGGGATGTAGGGGAAATGGCTCTAATGTTGGCCTATGGATCTAAGATTGGGCCCATCGCTAAAAATCTGCTATTTATCAATTTTATCCAGATGAACGCGTCATTGGGACGGTACTGATAGATATTTTTGGTGGCTATTGAAAATTTAGTCGATTGCTGAATTTATGTTTGGGCCCAAATTAGGGCCAACATTACATCCAAATCTTATTTGTTAACTGCAGCAGGAGCTTGTGTTTAGTGTAGGAATGGGAATTAGAGCGGGGTTCTCTCTGTTTATACTCTTTAGTATGACGAGCTTGACATAGATGGCCCACAGCGACTCACGAAGAGCTACTGATTCCGATCAATAGCGGTGCGGCTTCTTCCTCCTTCTATGGATGTTCATGTGGGCTGCAGCTCGCTGCTTGCAGGCAGCCTTTCGTTGTGTACTGAAGAACACAACCACTCACCGCGCGGTGAATTCAACTCTGAAATCTGTGTTAGGGAAATCGCTTTTCGTAGGCAATCGATATAATATAACTTGTTTTCTTGATAACTTGATATGAAGGTAAAATAACTTCATTTCATACTATAAGGGCACTGAAAACCTTTTATTGCGGCAATTCCTTTGAGATGGTGTCTGAAAATTGCATGCATGAAGGGACAAACTTCAATGAAATTTTTTGGTCAAAAATTGCACCACAGTGGTGCACACAAAAAAAATCTGGTGTTATTTTTTTTTTTTTCAAGGTGGTTCATGGAGGGATAAAAGAAGAGGGTAAATTTAAGGTTGAAAAAACTCACCTTCGTGGTGGTAAATCGAAGAGAAAGCTTTTTATTGAATATCTGGTGTAAAAATATCATCAATCATGGAGGGACTAATCAAAATGAAAAACCCTGGTGGAAAAATTGAATCACGCTAAAAATTTGGAGGTGCACATTTAACTGAATATTTCTGGTGGAACGTTCGCAATACTGTGGTGAATGTAGAAGCAAGGTTTAATCATTTTTCTGGTGCATAATTTGCATCGTTCAGATGAATGCAAGCTTCATTGAAAATTTATGGTGGAAAGAATTGCACCACAAAGGTGCATGGTAAAGCAAACGTCACTGACAATTGTTGGTGCACCATTCTGGTTAATGGAGGAGAATGCTTTATTGAAAATTCCTGGTGGAAAACTTGCACTGGTCTGGTAAATGAAGGCACAAGCTTTATTTAAATTAAGCTAGGGGAAATGACGGCTTCGGCATGCCAGACTATTTTCGGCAACCCAAATTGAAACACTATTTTCACTGGATTTTCTTACGAAAACACTTCGCTGAATGCATGCAAACGATTCTTTATGCTTTCAGCTTCAATTTGACTATATTTTTACCACTGAGAAAAAGCAATCTAGCAAGGTTTTCTTGAAATGAAACACACGCACTACAAATTGTAGCTGATTTCGAGTTGCCGATAATAGAACAGCAGATTTACATGCAGTTCAAATGGAACGGTTGCCGAAGAAAAACTGGTTGCCGACAATACTCGCTCTCACTAGAGAAGATTGGAGCTTTGTAAAAGCGTTCCAAACAGTTTTTGACAATTCTTTCGACTGAAATTGTTAGAGCAGCTGGCAGCAAAAGATTGTAAACAAACCAATACTGCATATGTGTGCGTTCCATAGAGAAAAAGGCTATAGAAAGAAGGTCGCTGCTTAGGTTGCCGAGAATACGTAAATTCCCCTATATAAACTTCTGGAGGAAAATCTGCACCGTGTTCTGGTGAACGGATGGGCAAGCTTTTCGGAAAATGTTTGGTCTCAAATTTGCATCCTTTTGCTCAATAGAGGAACAAACTTTAATTGTAATTTTTGGTGTAAAATTTGCTCCATTCTTATGATTGGAGGGAAGCTGCTTTACTGAAAATTTATGCTGAAAAATCTGAAAATAGGGGCAAGTTTTATTTGGTGGAAAACCTGCAACATTCTTATGATAGGAGAAGCAAGCTATATTGAAAATGTCTGGTGGAAAATGGTAAAAGGAAATATGCACCAATCAGAAGATTGGGGAACAATTTTTATTGAACATTAACGGTGAAACATTTGCATCGTTCTGGTCAATTGAAATTTCCTGGTGTACAATTTTCTGGTGTTAAATTTTCTGGGGGCATGTTTGTATTGAAAATTTTTAGTGTAAGATTCAATCTGCTGCACGAAGAGGTTAGCTGAATTGAAAATTCCTTATGTAAAAATTGAGCAGTTCTGGTGAATGGAGGGGCAAGCTTTATTGAACATTTCTGGTAGAAAAACTACAATGTTTTGGTGAATGCACGGACAACTTAAACTTGACTTCCGAGAAGAACCTCAAGGGCATTGAATTCTGAGAGAAGTTCCAAAAGAAAAGATTTCTGGGGATGATTCCATGAAAATTCAGCGAATAATTTCTAGCCAATCCTGCAGATAGTTGCAAGATAATTTCGAAAATAATATCAAAAGAATCAAATTTTGAATCAAATTCCAAAGGGATGTTGGGGAAAATTTCAAGGAAATTCCGAGGTTAATTTCAAGTTCATTTTGGGAAGAATTTCGGGAGAATACAAAGGAAATTCTTCTGAAACATTAGGGGAATTTCAGTTCCAAGGTGTTCTGAGAAAAAAAAAAGTTTTAAAATATTTCGAGAAGAACCTCAAGGATATTGAATTCTTAGGACTGTTCCAAAATATTTCTGGAAAGAATTCAAAGAAAATTCTGCGGATAATTTCTAGTGCATCCTGCAGATAGTTCCAAGATTAAATACCGAGAAAATCAAATCTTGTTTGAACTTCCAAAGGGATTTTAAGCAAAATTTCAAGCGAATTCCGAGCGGGAGAAGGACAGCACCATCTACCACGTACTTTGGAGTACTCCCCATCCCCAGATTAAATGCACCATAGGAAAAAACAACAAGATTCCTGTGCACGCTAGTGATGGTATGTTACATTTAACCATATCTAGTTAGAGCTGGAATTAGGCGTAACAGCTTTTGTAAACAATGATTTCTCTCGATGATTTTTAGGAATTCAAGGCACGCCCGCGCAAACCAACATTACCGTCGGTTATCGGGAAGTATTATCCAGCCTGATTTTGATGTTGATTTGCGTGGGCGAGTCTTAACTTTCAAGACATCATCGAAAGAAGTCATTGTTTGCAAAAGCTGTTACGCTCTAATTTTAGCTCTATCTTGATATGGGAACTGACATCTGATTGATGAACTTGACAAAAAATACTCTTCTACAAATTTATGGTGGTCCTGAAAAGGACCGTTTTGTCGTGATGGTTGAGTAATGCTGAGTTATTAGGGTGTTAAACACAGATGAGGCTGGTGAGCTATATTTTGTTTGGAATGAGGGTGATGCGCTTGGCATAGATGGCCCACAGCGTCTCACGAAGAGCTACTGATTCCGATCAATAGCGGTGCGGCTTCTTCCTTCTTCTATGGATGCCCATGTGAGCTGCAGCTCGCTGCTTGCAGGCTGCCTTTCGTTGTGTACTGGAGAACAATGTTCAACGCCACGCGCCGAAAACGCTGCTGCTGATGCAGACGACTGGGCACCACCACACACGGTGATTGGAACTGAATCCGATCAGCGGTTGAGGCCAGCCTTGATAGCTAGCTGCTTGCGGGCAGCCTTTCGTTATGTACTGGAGAACATCACCACTCACCACGTGGTGATTGAATAAGCAGCGTTTGGTGAGACCGGATGGAATTCAACTATGAAATCTGTGTTAGGGAAATCGCTTTGCGCAGGCAATCGGTGATAATTTTAATTATCATAGCAACAGTTGCACATTCGTGCAATTTTCAATAGTGACATTTTGAAAAATGATAAAGTCTCGAATTTAACAGATGCGTACAAATATTTCTGATCGATTGGTGATAAAATTATTGAAATTGGTCCAGGAGCAGCTGAGTTGTTAACGTTCAAAATATTTCATCATTTTGTTACATGTTTCATTTTTGGTTTTCACAAACTGTACCCCCATATAACAGACGTAGTCCTACGTCAAAAATTAAAAGGTTGTATCCAAGACCCGACCGTAGATTTGACGTAGGATTACGAAAGGTAGTTTTGATGTCACAGCAAAAGTATAGTATATATTAAATTGGTTTATTAGCTCGTTATCAGTGAAAAAGTTCGATAGGTTGAAATTCGGAAGCAATTTGAGAATTCTGTTTGTAAGGTGCTCTGTCGATGTCCATGTAGTACAAACCAATCCTGGACGATATGTCTTGGATATAAGCTCTTACTCTTTAGTTAACTCTTTTATCAGTCATTTGTGGTCCTGAAAAGGACCGATGGGTTGGAAGCTTGGAAGCCAGTTTAGAACAATTCTGTGGGAATTTGTCCGGGATGTTCTTGGAGATGATAGCGGTGTGGAAATGAAATATATATAAGGGAAAACACATCAATCACAGAACCTGAGCCTACCGGACGGTAAAGGGTGTCCCACATCAAATTCCATCACGGAAAATAACGCTGTAGAAAATCACCTAGTTGATCGATGCTTTTCAAACTTTCAGAACATAAAATATAACCCATTAGTAAGCTTTTGGCATATTTATTTCATTCAACTTCAGTACCATAACCGTAGGCTCGCACCTTACGCTTAACTCCACTCATTAGATTCTGTACAACATCTGGCTGCAGCTTCTTCTGTACGGAAACCCACTTTTTCTTCATGTCTTCCTCAGATTTGGCCTCCTTGGGATGCTTCCGTAGTGCCTGCTTCCTAATAGCCCAGTATTTTTCGATGGGCCTTAGTTCCTTGGGTACGAAAGTGGCCCTGTTGACTTCGTACCACTCCAGGACAACATTTGAATAGTGGCACGAAGCTAGATTCGGCCAGAAGTTCGTAGGGCCCTCGTGTTGCTTCAACAGAGAAAGCAGACACTTCTGTAGACACTCATTGAGGTATTTCTCCCCGTTTACAGTCCCGGTAGTCACGAAGCGTGCACTCCGTTTGTTAAATGAGCAGATCGCTTCCCAAATCATGTATTTCTTGGCAAACTTTGAAAGTTTCTGCTTCCTTACTTCCTCCGGAACTTGGTGTTTGACGCATAGAGCCTGTCAATTTCGCTTTCAGAGTGTCGCAGTCGGCGGTTCTATCATAGAGGTAACTCTAAGACTAGTAGTTCCCGAAGAAACGTGCTCAACTTTTTGGCTCAGCTCTGGTACTATCTTCGGTCCCAAGCTAATCGATTCACCCCTCGAAACATAGGAAATTCCACTAACCCCTCATTTTATCTGTCAAACTTTCATAGCGAGTCAAAACAAACATTGTGTAGTACTAGAATTTTGACTAGAATGGGGTACGTTAATCGATTTGCTTGGGACCAATAGGCTAGTCAAGTAGTGAGCCAATTAAAATCGTTAGTTTCGTATTGATTGGTGGTTCTATGATTTGTGAGCGCTCGCGATTCGTAGAATCGCTGATTGTGACTGCAAGTGGATCTGGCGGGTTTTGTGTGTCGGAAGCTTGCTTTTTGGCCTCTTCTTGTGTCTGACATGTGCAGAGTATCATTATAGCGTCTAATTGTTTTGAGATTCCTGGTTGCGTGAAATATATTTGTGAGAATATCTTTTTGAGATTTTAGTTGTCACGTTTTGTTTGTAGTTTATATTTTATTTCTTTCATGTAATCATCGTAAATAATAGTTATTCAATAATAGATAGTTCATCCATATATTCGCACTTTGACGCGAAGCTCTCTGAACGAAAGACTTGGACAGATTCAACTTTTTGGCCACATCCCTGACCGAAGCATTGGGATTCCGCTTAAACGCTTTCGCGACACGCCTTTGATCCTGATCACTAATAGAACATCCATTCTGACCGCATTTCTCCTTCCGTTCGATGCTCAGAGTTTCGTAGTAACTTTTAATCACACGACTCACCGTTGACTGCAGGATTTCGAGTTGTTTTCCGATGTCCCAATGAGGATTTTCCAAAATCAATTGACGTTGCTTTTCGGGTGTCGCAATTTTTTCCAACTTTCGATTAACTGACAGCGATAAAAAATACAGTGTAAACAATACACTCTAAGCTACTTCTACTCAAATTTTCAAGAGAAAATACCCAATAGGTAATTTTCTACAGCGTTTTTTTTTCGTGGTGCATATTTATGTGGGACACCCTTTACCTACGTTTATGCTTTTTGATGCAAATTTTAAGCCCCTTTTATTAAGAGAATTCGGCAAGATTTGTTTGACATAAACCTCTTAATTGAAGGGGCTTAACATTTGCATCAAAAGGCATAAAAATAGGTGCGGTCTTGCATGATTATTGCTTGGTATCAATATTCGGCGACTGTGTTAGGGAAACCACTTTTCCCATCACGGAAACGCCTCGTTTTCTGATGTCAAAATTACGCATTTTCGTGCACAAAACGCACTGAATTTTTGGTTTTTTGAATAGATATTAAAAAAGTGAAAATTGATTGGAAGAATTTCTTGCTAAAAATTTTCCAATCGTGAGATATCCACAATCAATCATATAAATTCGAGATTTTTTTGCTTTCTCTAACGTCCAGGAGAAAACCTTACGAAGTGTTTCTGGTTATTTGACATGGTCATGTGGTATTCGGTCAATGCGAGAGTTTTTACACTTACTAGTGGAAATTCCGGGTACTCGGAATGTCCGGATGTGGCCGACGTGATCTTGGGCAATTCAGATGACTAATTAAACTGATTTTTGAATTCTCATGCGAGACATTTTGATGCACATTCTGAAAAGTAAAAAGCAATCACAATGTTACATACTTTTGTCCGGTACTGTATACCCTTCTTTGTAAGAAGAGTAAAAAGGGTTCATCGGCAGTCGAGTCGGCAGTCTCTTCGCTTTCCTGAGCAACTCGATAGCACGGTATCCTTTTAAAATTGATTGCCGTCACGATTCGAGCGGTGAACGTTTTGACGCAATCCAATAGCGCTGAATTGAAGCCCACTTTTAGTTTGAGTAATCTCCATCCTAAATGACAACTTTCATGACTTCCAGACTTTCATATCTAACCCACCGAATCGCTGACAATAGTCTTAAATTGGTGATATGTCGAGGCACCATAAAATTCGTAGAAATATTACGTAACTTATAGGACAACCTAACGAGCTTACGTTATAAGCATCTGTTTCGACCGACCCGATTTTCATTCACTAATGCAACGATCAATGCCTAGCTCATTTGCGGGAGAGAAAAAAAAAACAAAGTCAGCATCATCATCATCGATTTGTCTCAGATCGGTTTTTGGTCTGCTGATGCGTTAGATAACCACAAAGAGACGCAAGATGTCCCAAGGCCGAGAAACCAAGCCCCTCTGAATTTCGATTTCCCAGCCGCTCATACTTATTGGTTAATAGCAGCAGTGGTAAAATCTCAGTTTATGTTTAATCAAGTTTCGTAAATCATCAAGCGACGAACCCGAAGTTTTTTTTTTGTTTTCAAATGCAAACGCTTTGTTAAGAAAAAATAATTTTGCGTTCGCATGTTTAATGTTTAATTTCGATGTTTCTTAAAAACTTTCCGAGCAAAAAAGTCTTTTCTTTTTCTCGGTTGGCAACAAAATTTAAAAAAAATCGCAAAACGCCGTCGAATTTATTATGGCTTCACACAGTGGCCTACTAAGCAGCGTCATGCCCACCACTACTACAACCTAACCTAAAAATCCACCAAGTTCTGTCAAAACCTCTCGGGTGCAACTTTCACTTTTCCGATTACGGTGGTTTCAATTTCCCACCTCAGGTTCGGGTCCATTGAAGAGCCGAGAAAAGATCGCCGGTCCGCTCGGATCAACAGCTAGTTAGTCGGCAGAGGTAATTTCACATAATACCCCCCCGAAATCAGCCCATATTGGCAAACCAGCGTGCGAGAGAAGACGCAGAATGCGATGAAAAAAGTAATCGCAGCGTCAATTGATCGATCGTGAACCAACCTGCGCAGTGTGTTTTGTACCTGCTGTTCGGTGGCTGCTACTATTTATATTTATGTACACCACCGACCGCACCGAACTAACCTTGGTCCAATTTCGTCCGCATGTCTGCATGCAACGGAGACGACCTTGACTTGATTCACCGCTTGCATTTTTCTCTTGCTTCTGTGTTTTGCTTTCTTGGCGTGTTTTCCCTTTCGCCTGGGCCATCCGCGATCCGATCCGATCCGGTCGCTCGAACTCGAACCGCCCTAGTCCACATTGTTCTGCTTCATTTCACAGCGGGCGGGCAGTAATCAGTCAGGGGACGTTCCGCTACCTAGATTGGGTGAAACGCCCCGCTCCGCCCATAGCGATCACGCGATCGCGGTCGGTCGGTGTCAAGTTCTGGGTCGCTTCGCTTCGCTGGGCTCGCTGTCTCATTAGAGAGCGATGTGAAGGTGTGAACGGGTTTCACAATGATCTACCGGGATTACCCAGGCGAAAATATTGACCATATGATCTCATTCGTGTTCTTGTTCTGAACTGGGTGATTGACCAAACATCCGGATTCTGCCGGAGTCGCAAACAGCATGTTGCCGTCGTCGTCGTCGTCGATGCCTGACAAGTTCTGTACATAAATAACAATGTTTATTAATTGCCCGCTTGTATTTACACGTGAAACGGTTCGTTGCTTTCGTTGTTGACGTCGTTCGATCATTGAGCTACCGGCGATCGTGGTGATTCGGTTGTCGGTCAACCGCGACACCGGTGCATTTTCCGGTGGAGGTTTCCTTCTGCTATTAACGGTGGCCGTCTCCAAGGTCGTGATCGCGATCATCGCTACCACAGGTTACGTAATCGATGTTCATCTGACGTTGACTGGGTCGTTGCGAGCTGTTTACGGTCGGTTTCATGGGCATACTTTTTGTCCTTATAACGGTAATCGATTATCTTCGGGATTTTCTAATTGAGCACAGCTCCAAGCTAAATGACGAATCGGAATTTTTTTTCGATTTGCATGAAATTTTGCATAATTGATTGTTTGGGCAATGATAAACAGTTTTGCTACAATTCGGCCATTTTAGATCTTGTAAAATTTGCAAAATGGCGCCTTTAAAAAATTTCAAACAATTATAGCACGCCAATGGCACTTTTGATTGAAATGACGTCTGGGACAACGTTGTAGAGAAAAACTATGTTTTTCTGGAAACAATATTCAAAAAATGTTTTTAGATATTTGAAATAAAAATTCTAAAAATTGTAAAGAATTTAAATATTTCAAAAAAAAATTAGTTTTTAAGTGTCTATGGTTTTGAACATTCCAAAAGTTTGCTTTTACATGAGCTTTTTTTTAATCAAAAATCGGACAAGGAAAGTTTGAGATATTTATGTTTTTGACCATGCCTGGGATTTTTTTTTCTTGAGCAGAGTAGGCTGTGCGTGTGATCGAACGTGACGTTTGGTTTTTTTTTCCCCTATAATCAGTTGCTGATATGTTCAAAGCCATGCCAGGATACGATTTATAGTTCCTCCGCGAGTTCACTAAGACAGAAGAAGTCATACTAGAGCTGTATTTCATTCTATCTAGTTCTACATCGCTGTTAAAGGGTGTCCACGATGAAATTGCCACACTATGAAATTGCTCTAACTTTTTAACCGTTGGGTAGAATTTAATGAAAATTTGGGTGGATTTAGTTCATAGTGTATTATTTACATCCTGCAAGTTTTAAAGTCCTGTGATCAACACTCGCGGAAATGGAGTCGAAAGAACAGCTCGTGCGTGATAAAATCTTGCGCATTCATCACGAGAACAAGGATCTCTCGCATCGTTCCATCGCTAAAACGTTGGGAATCGCGAATTCCACGGTGTCGCGAGTGATTAAGCGGTTCGAGGAACGGTTGACCACCGATCGGAAGCCCAGAAGTGAAGGAAAAAGTATTCCGTACAACACCAAAAATGACAACCGCGTAGTTGGGGCCTTCAACCGAAATCCGAACGCCTCCGTTAGGGATGTGGCTAAGAAGCTGCACCTAAGCCGAAGTTTTGTCCAGAAGGCCAAAACTAAGGCTGGGCTTCGAACGTTCAAGGTACAAAAGGCCCCTAATCGCGACGAGAAGCAGAACAAGTCCGCCAAAACCCGTGCCAGGAAGTTGTACCTCAACATGCTGACGAAAGTTGAATGCTGCATCATGGACGACGAAACATATGTGAAGGCCGACTTCAAACAGATCCCCGGCAACCTGTTTTTCACGGCCAAGGATAAGTTCAGCGTTCCGGAGCATGTCCGCACTCAGAAGATGTCCAAATTTGCGAAGAAATTCCTGGTTTGGCAAGCCATCTGCACGTGCGGGAAGCGGAGTGCACCTTTCGTGACCCAGGACACGATGAACGGACAGGTGTACATAAAAGAGTGCCTCCAGAAGCGGCTGCTTCCTCTCCTGAAGGCCCACCATGTCCCAACAATCTTCTTGCCGGATTTGGTCTCATGCCACTACTCCAAGGACGTGCTGAAGTGGTATGCGGACAATAAGGTCAATTTCGTGCCGAAAATGTTCAACCCTCCCAACACTCCGGAGCTCCGCCCCATCGAGAAGTACTGGGCGATTATGAAGCAGCACCTTCTTAAACAACCTAAGGTAGTGACGACTGTCTAGGAACTGAAGAAAGTATGGGTTTACATGCAACAAACGGTTGATTCACAGGTTGTGCAGAATCTTATGGCCGGGGTTAAGGCCAAGGTGCGGGCATTTGCGTATGGACTGTAAATAAAATACGAGTAAAATGGTAAAATGAAGTTTAATAGTTATTTCTCAATCCCTGAAAATTTGATGGCAATCGGATGAAAACTCGAATTTTGCGAATCAATTTTGTGTGTGGCAATTTCATCGTGGACACCCTTTATTTGCCGCTGACAAGCTGTTCGAATGCCAAGTGGAACCAACATACGGCCCTCGACGTCCCATCATTAGTTTCATCTAATGGCCACGAAAAGACTTGGCAATGCACATCAAAAATCGACTGCATTACAACATCTTTTATCTCAAATCGAGGGAAGACATTCCGTGCAAGCTCTACCAGAAACGGGACTAGTTAATGTCGGTCTTCATCAAGCAGACCGTCTACAATTTGGACTTTTAAAGGTAAATTAAGACGCCCCTCGCGCGGCGCTAGCACGCATCTAGTGTTGGGAATCGAACATATTTGACAGTGGTTTGTTTACACTGCTATAGAGAACAACTGGTGCAAGTTTGATCAAAGTAGTCGATCGCGTTCAGAAATAACGTCAAATGGAATTCGATAGAAGAAAAAATATTGTGTACATATGGAAAAACCGGAGTGGTCCGGTTCCAAGCTGGCTAAAGTGCTGAAGATGCCAAAAACAACAGTTTGTCGAGTGCTCAAAACCTACAAGGAAACCCTGAGTGTAGGAAGAAACCAGCGGACCTACGAAAAAACTGAAACCAGGGATCGTCAGCTGCGCAGCAAGGTGTTGAGTCGCGTTAAAGCCAACCCCGGTCTTTCGATCCGATATGTAGTCAGAAGGTACCAACGCCAACTTTCAAGAAGGAACGCCAACTTTCAAGAAGGAACGCCAACTTTCAAACGGTGTGGAACATCCTTGCCAGGGAAGGAAACAAGCCGTACAAAGCCAGTAAACGACCGTGTTTTGACGAAACACAAGGGCTGCACTTTGATCGATGACGAAACATACGTCAAACTCGATTTTAAGCAGCTTCCCGGTCAAAAATTTTACATCGCGACTGGACGTGAGGATATGCCGGGAAGATTCAAGTTCGTGTTTACCGACAAGTTCGCGAAGAAGGCCATGATTTGGCAAGCGATTTTCAGTTGTGGCTTGAAAACTGAACCATCCTCGACGATGACATCCCAAGTTCACATCGAAGAATGCCTGAAAAAGCGTGTATTGCCGTTCATCCGCGAGCATAAGGGAAAAGTCATCTTTTGGCCCGATTTGGCCAGCTGCCACTACTCCAAGGTGGTTCTGATGATCAAGATCGAAATTGTCCCCAAGCTAATGAATCCTCCGAATTACCCGAAATTTCAACCAATCGAAAAATATTGGGCAATTTCAAAGCAGCGACTTTGATGAAGCGGCGGGACAGTAAGGACAGCCAGCAAATGCGGGCAAAATGGAAAAAATGCTCTGATTCCGTGTCCGTTTGCACTGTGCGGGCGCTGATGGGCTCCATCAAGAGGAAGGTTCGAGATTTCGTTCGAACTGGAGAAATGTAACCATCTAATGCTGTAAGTTTGAAGGTTCAATAAAAGTACTGTAAAGCATCCATTAATGGACTTTTTAAACTTATTGAATCACGAATTACATGTATTTTTAGTCAGCCTTTACATCAACACATCTCAAGCTTCCTTCAAGCCTTGATGAGTTCGTTCCTTTTTTGTCCATTTTTAAAGGGCGAACACGAAATTATTGCGACACCGAAAATGTCATGCCAATTTTCTTATAATGTTTAGAATCAAATCAAAATTTTAGGGTAGTTTTATACATATATTTACTTCAAAAATCAAAAGAAAAGTTAATCGATGGAGCCTTGAGTGTAAAATTGAACGCATTTTCGCTTGATGCCCTCCATCAAAGTCTTTACAGTGTCATCCGGTACCAGTTTCTCAGTTTTTTTTTTTCATTTTCTTAACATGTCCTTCTCGTCTTTGACTGTCTTCTTGCTCTTCCGAAGTTCCCGCGTCATTATTGCCCAGTACTGCTCCACCGGGCGCAGCTCCGGACAGTTTGGCGGATTCATGTCCTTTGGAACAAAATGGACAGAATTGGCCTCATACCACTCCAGGACACTTTTAGAATAGTGGCATGATGCCAAATCTGGCCAAAATAGCGGAGCTTCGTCGTGCTGCTACAAGAACGGCAAAAGGCGCTTCTCGAGGCACTCAGATTTGTAGATCTCGCCATTTATTGTGCCCTTTGTCACGAAAGGCTCACTCCTCAGTCCGCAAGAGCAGATGGCCTGCCAAATGAGATATTTGGAGGCAAACTTCGACATTTTCTTCTTCTTAAATTTGTCGTCCACATCGAACTTGCTCTTGCCCGTGAAAAACTCCAACCCCGGAATTTGCATAAAATCGGCTTTTATATACGTTTCGTCGTCCATCACACAGCAGCCATATTTTGTCAGCATCTTCTCGTAGAGCTTCCGTGCCCGAGTTTTAGCCGTCGATTGTTGCCGCTCATCGCGGTTTGGGAAGTTCTGTACCTTGTATGTATGTAGTCCAGCTCTCTTCTTTGCATTCTAGACGTAGCTCTGCGACATGCCGATCTTTTTAGCCAAATCACGGCTTGAGACGTTGGGATTTGCTTTAATCATCCGCTTCACCTTTCCTTCCGTCTTTTTGTTCTCCGGTCCCGGTTTTCTTCCAGCTCCTTTGCCGTGGTCCAACGTCAACCGCTCCTGGAACCGCTTCAACACTCTGGAGACGGTTGAATGGTGAATGTTCAACATTTTTCCCAACTGCCGGTGCGACAGGTCAGGAAATTCCAGGTGTTTGGAAAGAATTTGTTCTCTCAACTCGCGTTGGTTCACCTCCATTTTCGTTGAATCGAAAAACACGACTTCGAGTTTGACAGCATGTACACAATACACATTAATGAGAAAGTGTGCAAAATTTGGTTGATTTTTACCAGAATGGTAAAAAAGGTAAGGCCTGTTGAATGTGTCGCAATAATTTCGTGTTCGCCCTTTATATGTTCAATCTAGAGATGGGCGATCCGCTCCCGAGCTGTTCTATAGACCCGAATCTCTAAAGTGAGCTGATGACCCGCGGTTCAGTTTTTAGAAACCGCAGCTCATCAGCGGAACCATCACTCATAGCGGAACTTTTCAAAAAAGGACTCATTACTCCACTTACGCATTGAACAGTCACCGCGTAAACCAAGACGCGCGCGTAATACAACATGTGCCCACTGATCGACAGCACCAACAGTACAAGCAAACTTCCAAGCGGCTGTTTGGGAGAGAGAGAAATATGTAAATGTGCTACACGATCTTAATTTTCTACTGGTTATCCAATTTATGTATGTACCCGGCTCTTATTGCTGAAGTTATTCCTCCAGCATATGGGCTCTCACCTCTGCTCCCATTATTTTCTGCTGGAGTGGAAGATCCGCACAAAAACAAATAACCGAAAAGCAAAATGCAGCTCTCCAGCTTATCAGCTCAGCTCCGGATCCGACTCGAATGATTCACTGGGAGCTGTTTAGGATGACAACTCTCGGACCCGTCCAGCTCTTCGGATATTTTTTTTTCTCTCTCGATTCTTCACGATTCAGCTCCGGATCCGGATCTGGAGCTGATGCCGAGAATAGTGAGAGAAATTCTACTGGAGAATTAACATCAGAAATAAAATTTGAATGTAGACTGGATTGCATCCCTAATAAAATTGTTATGGTTATTTTGCTTAACGACGTGTTCCGGGTATCATCCAAACCATATGTAGAATAGTTCAATCATTTGGGTTATCATTCGGTTATGGTAATTTTTTATTAGAGTAGCTTGAGAAAAGGCGTAGCATCGTGTGCTACGATGTCAATCATATCATTGCGTGTGACATAGATGTAGCTCTCTCACATACATTTTTGTTTTACTGCTATGTTGGCACATTTTGCGCGCATTTTGGTTTACGCGATGGTTGATCAGTCGTTGCATTAGTAGCGTTTTCCATTGAAAAGTAAAGCCATGTTGTAAGGTACGGTTTTATTGGTTTGTACTACTTTTACGATTTTATGCGGTTTTAAGCACTAAACCACGAATTTTACGATTTTGAATTTGTGTCACAATTTCTATAATTTTAATGTGAGCTGAAGAGCTGTTCAAAAGAATCGACTCTCTTTAGTGAGCTGGATGGGTTTTATCCACTCAGCCAGATGAGCTGTTATGCCAACCTCTAGTTCAATCCAGTAACGCTGGTAGGTCAAGATCTTTCATCGAACCCTAGCCCTGAAAACTTCAAACTAGGGGTACAGGATTTTTCAGTAATCAAGAGAACACATTTTAGTCCTACGTAGTTTATGAACAGCTCCTAAGTTGATCTAGATTCTCCAAATTGCCCGAGTGTTCAGATAAAACGATCTACTAGATCAATCACGACTGGTACAATGTCTTTAGCTACGAAACATGTCCAAACAGGTTCATAGTGTTTGGGCACATCATTTAAAATCCGTTTTTATGTATATTAGATGTCCTGGATTTTCCTACAGGGGTTGAGATAAAATGACCACGATTGGTGCAATACTCTCGTAAAATATCTGGAGTGCTTGTTTTTCGAGATATCGACTTTTTGTCGTGAAAGTTTGCGGTTTCGACCTTGTTGGATTGCCCATAACACACAATTATGCAAAGTTTTATGCAAATCGGAAAGGTCAAGTTTTTCCGATTCGTCATTGGGCGTGGAACCGACAATCAATATAAAAAATAACGATTTTAAATTGGCTCACTACTTGACTAGCCTATTAGTCCCAAGCAAACGATTAACGTACCCCATTCTAGTCAAAATTCTAGTACTACACAATTTTTGTTTTGATTCGCTATGAAAGTTTTGACAGATAAAATGAGGGGTTAGTGGTTTTTCCTATGTTTCGAGGGGTGAATCGATTAGCTTGGGACCGAAGATAGTACCAGAGCTGAGCCAAAAAGTTGAGCACGTTTCTTCGGGACCTACTAGTCATGGAGTTACCTCTATGGTGGAACTGCTCTCATGAGAATTCAAAAACCAGTTCAATGGTAGTCATTTGAAGTGCCCTGACTACGGTCAAAATCCCTCCTGCGATACCTTAAATCTCGTGTAACATTTGAAAAGAGCCTATCTTCGACTTTCTCTTTGGTTTACCACGGCAACATAAACGAATTTCTCGCTAAGCTCGCAGCACAGTTCGACAGAAGATGATGTTAGCTTGCGCCTGAATCGACAAACTGAATGGGAAATTCATTTGCAGTAGGGTTATTCGCGAAAGTGAAAATCGATTAAGAGAATCGATCAACAATGATAGGTCCTTTTCTCGTGTTGCGCGAGAAATCACTTGAGAATGCATCTGTCATATCGCATCATATTAGTAAGGAAGGATCAGATCTCACCATAGGTTATTAGGTTATTACTCCATCTCCTACCTTAACACATTTTATTCATCAATACTTTTCTTTTCTTTATATTTTCAGGTAAACATTAATACCCAAGTTTGAAGTATCGTAAGTACTATTAGCATACCGATACCTAAGAAATTTGGATATTTGTAAATAGTTTCATGATATTGAGCGAAGTTCCGAGCATTTCAAGGATGATCAAATAACTTCAGAACAATCCCATTAACTTAAGGGATTTTGCAGTGACTGACAGTTCCGTGGAATTGTGGGATATGTCGAGAATTCTATGATGATTGATCCGAAAATTTCAAAAGCGTCAGAGAATTATAAATATGTATACACTCCCGATCTTTTTTTTTAAAGCTTTATTATAGAGATTTTTAGCCGTTGGCTAGTTCATCTCTTATCATCCCTCAAAAAAGCATGCAAATGTGTCATTTTACGTCCAATTTTCGTTCTCTTTAGGTCATTTGAAAGGTATTGAATGGAACTTTCTTGGTAGGTAAATAGCTAACTATATTTTTCTAATTTTGTATACTAAAATTCACCAAACAATCGGTGAATCACTCAAACAGTTTTCAGCTTGACAACTCAGCCCAACTAACGAAAGCCTTTCACTTAGTAGGTTACGAGTTTAGCCCAACGAGCGAAAGTTCACTAGTTTGCCATAAACAGTGCCAAAACAAACAAAATTACGGTCAGATTTGGACATACGACCGGAAGGTCTCAAATGCCTTGCCAAATTGATTTCCTTTGCTCAATCTTTGCTGTCAATTTCGCGAATAAACACGAGGAGGATTGATAATAGATCGCCACTGTTCATTTTATCTAATCTAATCTAATCTAATACAATCGCAGCCAGTACAAGAAAGCATCCTGGAAAATCATTAGGTTAGATAAGACCTAATAATTTTCCTTGTCAACATTGATGTTTGCAGCATATCTGAGATATGACACAAACATCAAAATCGCCAGGCCTACTGCGTTGCATTTGCCGCAAAGATGATTCTGTGAAAGGATTCGCCCTCCCCTTGGCTAGTTTTTAACCTGGACGTTGGTGGGCGGGCCAAATCTTAAGGCCGGCGCACAATAGATACGTTTCGGGTTTTTTGACAGTTAGCCCATGCATTATCTGTCAAAAAACCCGAAAACGTATCTATTGTGCGCCGGCCTTTATGCTTCATAGTGGAGCGTTGGAGACGGTTGGTTTAGGTGCGGCATCGTTGGCTCATGCCGTGACAGAATAGTGTCATGAGCATTCGATGAGGATTACTGAGCTTCCCCTCTCTGATGAACCATTGCATGAGAGAACCAAAGTTCTAGCCTGAAATGATAGTATCACACTTGTTACTCCTTTGTTTGAAAGCCGCGTTGTAGTACGCTTACGTATAGGCACTGACGTTGGGTGCGATACTGGCGGGTTTTTCCGCAAATCACTCTGATTTTATTTATTTTTACGCAGGTAGATTTATTTGGGCTTGCAAGGGAATTATACTATTGAAATATTTCAGAAAGTGCCCAACCACGCTCCTTCTATTTGCTTTCATTATTGTTTTCATTGAGGTATTACTCAGGAAACAATGTTGAACATCATTTTTGTACATGGTATTGTAACTAATCTTATATGTGCTTCATTTTGATTTGGGATAAGTGTTTGAACTATGGCTCGGGATTTCCACTGTGGTGTGCTTCTATTGTGACATATCCATACGTAATTTTGTGGGACGACATAGTGGAAACGTGTGAGTGTAGTTGGAGCATATACCGTATATAATTTAAAAATCAGCTAGGAAACTAATTTCAAAGTGAAGCATTTTAGTCACTTGAAGGTGTCACCTGGGTCGATCTAAGATATAATAAATATAGATCAAAGTCAAAATTACTTGAAACACGTTAAATTTTAGATAACATAGCAGTTAAGTACCTAAATAAAGCATGAGTTATGATTGATTAGGTAAATTAGAGATTTCAATTATTTATTAAATTAGACTAATGAGATATCATAATCATCGAACGAACTTAAATAAGAAAATTTAGACAGCCTAATAACATTAAGTAGATTAACAAAAGAGTTAGGATGCGGGAGGTCCACTTAGGGAGGCAACTAGCCTTTAAACGAAGACATCATAGCAAGAAGACTGGCAACTTTGCCAGAATCCAAACAACAGATACAATAGCGCCCCGCTTGAGTGAAGGTGGAAGCAACGCATAGAAAAATAAGCAAATACACAAACCTTTCATCTGAAGATGTAATCTTTGCTATCAAATTAGTTCGAAGCATTTACTTTTGAGCCGTAGATGACGCGATTGTACCTGTCTCATAGCGTTCGTAAGAGAAAATTGAAGAGTTGCTAGTCTTCTTGATTTTTTGTCTTCACTTTAAAGCAACTGGCAACTAGCCTTTTCATATATTGTCTGTTTATTTTGATGGTTGCTTTAAAATATCAATTTGGTATATATGTGAAAGGATGAATCAGTGGAAGATGGATTTCCGGTTTCTTTACATTTTGCATCACAAATCTAGTACTATGTGTCATTTCCTCAAAACCCCCCTATAACCGACCTCTTCAAATATGGTGCCGGCATGGTATATCTAAACAGCGGTGCATTTCCTGAATCTTTAGGGGTGGAAGGATGCATGGACATCCCGTACACGCTATTTCAAAACTACCCAAATTTGGGTAGAACCCCCCCAGATTTGTCAAAACTGAACCTACCCAAAAATGAGTAAACTATGTTGGGAGTGACAAGTTGACAAATTAACAACGTCGAGTGGATTCATGACGATTTGGGTAGTTTTGAAATAGCGTGTACCAAACGCTCCGAGCTAGGTTATGAGTGAATGTAACAGTAATATGCAATGTGATGAATGGTATATAAAATACAGTGTAATGTAAGGATCTCACCAAATGCCTCCAATGTTAACCAAATTCGCGATTTCCATTTGACGTTTGTCAGCTGTAAGCTTCTCTCTGGCACTTGAAAGTCCTACCTCGGCAACATGATCGCACTGAACGATGGAACGTTGGAGGTTTACTGGCTTAACAGCGGCCCCAGGAACACGCTGGGGGATATTGTAGGTCCTGCAGACCGTCGATGTACTTGCACTCGCGGTGTTCCGAATGGAAGATCATCCGTTGCTGATGATTGGACATTTGCGCCAGGAATTGAGCTGCTCGTGAAAATAACTTCTTGAATCTCGGCTTTGATGGCGACTCAGAACAGAACCGGGCAATCGAATCCAGGTCCATCTATGGTAGTTGTTGATCGGATCAGCACCCAAGTATAAATATAACACAGGTCATCACTGGAATATCGAATCGCGGAAAATGTACGAGATAAACTATTTCACATAAATTATTAATTTCAAATTTTTCCAAATTTTCAAACGCGACAAAGAAAACAAACGTCACGGCCGTACGGACGCACAGCCTACTCCTCTCGGTGTTAAATGGAAACTCATAGATCGCCACAGTTCATTTTAGTAAACAAACTAACACTTCTTCCAACAATCAATACGAAACTAACGATTTTAAATTGGCTCACTACTTGGCTAGCCTATTGGTCCCAAGCAAACGATTAACGTACCCCATTCTAGTCGAAATTCTAGTACTACGCAATGTTTGTTTTGATTGGTTTTTTCTCTATGTTTCGAGGGGTGAATCGATTAACTTGGGACCGAAGATAGTACTAGAGCTGAGCCAAAAAATTGAGCACGTTATTTCGGGACCTTCTAGTCTTATAGAGTTACCTCTATGTTCTTCCTTGTGTGGCACCTTTCATTAGGCGCCTAGCAGCAGAGTGGCGGTGATTAGGGTTGTGTACTAAAACAGTGTCCAGAAGAGGAACACAAATTTCGGTACAAAAAAGTTCCAGAACAGTCCAATCCGTAGCAAGTAGGTTCATTTCTTGCACCAAATAGGCGAATCCAATAGAAACTAAGCGATCGTTTCAGCCTCTGGTGGTGAATAAGAGAACCATCAAAAGAGTGAAATTTTCGAACTTTTTGTCAGTGCGAACCTCAACCTGAGCTAGGTTTTAAAAACAAACGAGCAAACTGACGTTTGTCAGAAAACAAGCAGATCCAATCTTGATACCCGATCCAGGTTGGAACTGAATAATAAACGAATCCGCTATTAGTTTGATAAAGGAGGTTCTTATCTAGCGACAAAAACGTCAAATACAAGAGAACCGATCAATGCAGATAGGATCTATTGAAATGTTTATCTAGATTTAGCATGAAATCACGAAACTCAGTAGGAGTTACTTTATTTTGTTTTTTTTTTCTTTGGTTTGTTTTTTCCGTCGATCTTGTTTGCCGTGCTGAGCACCAATGCTACCGACGTGCCAGGAAGGCAGCTCCCACACCTGGACCCTACCTATCGACCCATCAACTCATGAACCGGGGACCAACGGCTTTACTTCCCATCCGAAGGAAGGCGTGATCAGAGATGTTGTGCCTTAGAACATCCCGGCGGCGCCGACTGGGATTGAACCCAGGCCTGCTGGGGTGAGAGGTAATCACACTTACCACTACACCACCGGCGCCGTTTACTTTATTTTGTGTAAAATAAAACAAGCGTGTAGGACCAATTTAACTACAGAATGCCAGATTGTGACAGATTGTCAAGAATGCCACGATGCACATCGCTTTCGATAACACTGCAGATTCATCGCTTCGGCAAAATGAGCCACAAACCGGAATCGCTATATTCTCAGAACCTACCCAGAACGATCCCCCCCTGGAGGTAAAACCTTGCCCTCGGTCTCCCACAGCTGATCGATCTACCCACTTACTGCATTTTCTCGAATCTTCCAACCTGTTCCACACCATTAACAGCAATAGCAGCAGCAATTTATCGCCGCGAAAGTAAACAGTTATTAAACCACCTCCACTCCCGAGCCCGCTGGCCTCCCGGCACAGATTAGTCATTGGATGTTCGCGAAAACGACACCATTACCGATCCGGTTCCTAACCCGGTCCCTGATGGTGCTCGGTGCATCAGCTCCAAGCGACGACGGTGTAAACAACATTAGTCCGTTTCCGTCCCGTACGTAGAAAGACCGGCCGGTTGGTTAGCCAGCTCGGTGTACAAATGCAAGAACAGTTGCCCTACTTGGTGATTAGGTGGTGGCGTGGAACAGTCAAGATCAAGTAATTATACCCACACGAAAGGACGTTTGACCACTTTGGAGGCACGCACATTCAAGGTTCGCCTATTGCAAAGACCGCATTTTCCGTTGATCTAGAACGATCTGCAAAGCACCCTATCTACGTCAGGTGATCGAACGTATTAACAGCATTCCAGTGATGGAGAGAGAAATGTAATCGAATTTACTTTCGAAAATGCTAATCACAGTCTCGGCTCGTGGCTGGGGTTGATATGTCATCCGTCGTCTGATGGGGAATGCAAATTGCCTTACTCTATAATTCGCAGTCCACCACCGAAGTCTGCGGACTTTTCAAGGGTGGAAAAATGCTTTCGTTCCATGGCAAATGACTGCAAGCTCGTCTACCCCACACTGTATTCGAGCAAAGTGCTGTTTACACAACAAGCACCGTGCCCCGCGCCGTCAGAATCAGGGTCACGACAGACGGTCGTCGGGCAAAAAAGTGCATCATCATTGCTTTTCCACAACGGCCATTAGTTCAATTTTTCATTTTTTTTTTGTTTTGCGGTAGGTAGGTAGTTATTTGTATTCTGTTGCGTTCGATGGGTGGAAAAAGCCCAAAGTCGATGGGTAGCGAATTTGAATCCAATTGGTCAATTAGCAATCCATCGATCGGGTTTGACGTCGACGGGGCACAAAGGTGTCAGTCCATAATTAAGTGACTTAATTTTTTGTTTGTTGTGAACTCAAACGCATTCGTCACTCCGGGGCGTGCGGTGAACGTGAGCTTGATTGGAAAACATGGTAAAGGGGCTTTGTCTTCGGGTAATTGCGATTCTGTTGCTCGGTCACTGTTTTTTTAGAGCTGCGGAAGAGAAGATCTTCCATTAGCTGGGAACCGCTTGGTAAGTGATCGATTTGGAATAATAATTAATTCCTTCAGGTGTGATATGCAAAAGTGTGTTGACGTTAGCAGGTTGATAATCAACCTTGAAGGTCCTTGAAAGACATATAACTTTGACGCAGGTTGCATGATTCGACGTTCGATTCGACTTGACTATTTGGTCACGGACCTGAGTTAGCACTAGAATAACGTTCATTGCACTTAGTTTGCCAGCTTGTGAGTCAATTTAGAACTTAACTGCTGACTGCCAGGTTAGTGGTGTACAGCTGAACAACTTTATGCAAGACAAGAACCTTCTATCGGGTCACGGTTCTGAGATATCACTAGAAAGACAATATTTGCACACTGTTGCCATCTTGAGAGACAACTCCTAACCAAACTTTGGAATACGAGACTTGAGTTTTGTCATTTTTAACGACTTTGTAGAGCAAAGTAACCATTAAAGTAACGAGTCTCAGATATTACTAATTGCATCCTGGAGTCACGTATTAAGTTAATTCCTAACTAAACTGTTTACTACCAGGATCTGATCGTGGTTAACAAATCTGGTCACAATTCTGACCCTGACGCCATCTAGTGAGTAAATTCTATACTAATCTGTTTACTGTACGATTGGTCTTGTTCAGTTTAACCAACCGGTGGAAACAAACGATTTTAAATTGGCTCACTACTTGACTAGCCTATTGGTCCCAAGCAAATCGATTAACGTAACCCAATATTGAGCTTTTTGACGTTTAACCGGCGCACACTAATGCACTATTTAAATTGAAGCAGTGCGAGCAAGAAGGAAACAGATTAGTGGGAAAACAATTCATCCATTCATCCCTGTGTGCTAGATAGAGAAAGATGATTAAACGTCAAAAAGGTCTATAGTCAAAATTCTAGTACTACACTATGTTTGTTTTGATTCGCTATGAAAGATTGACAGATAAAATGAGGGGTTCGTAGATTTTCCTATGTTTCGAGGGGTGAATCGATTAGCTTGGGACCGAAGAGAGTACCAGAGCTGAGCCAAAAAGTTGAGCACGTTTCTTCGGGACCTACTAGTCTTAGAGCTACCTCTATGGTTTAACAGCTTTACCGAAGATAGAAATTTTCTATCTCGACACGGACCTATCATTAGAAGGATAATATTTGCTCTCTGGTCAGCCGCTTAAATTCAAGGAAGCGAAGAGTTACTTGAGTTCCTGAAACTCTCAGAATTTCGACAGATCAGCAGAAAAGTTTACTGAGTTTCAGAATTCCCCAGATCAGGGTTTCAGATGCCCCTGCAGTTCCAGAAATTATAGAAGTTCCGGAAGCCATCCTGGATGCAGTTCCGTATTTTCTGGAGTTTCAAAACTTTCGATAATTCTTGAATCTTCCAGAGATCACTTGGACTTCAGATTATTTCTGTCGTGAGGATTGACTTTTCTAAGATTCAAATTTTCAGAAACTTCACAGAAGTTCCCGAGGACTCGACAGTTGTTTGATTACTGAGATTTTATATTTTAAGATCGTTCTTTCGAATTTTCCAAAATTAAGAAAATTCTCGGAGCTCCGCAAGTTTAAGAACATCCGAAAGTTTGAGCCGTTTCTGGAGAGAGAGTTCTAGAGTTCTAGAAATTAGTGGAATCACAAGGTTCTCGCAATACTTAAAGCTCAAAATGTTTTGAAAATCCACAGCGAACTTGAAGATTCTAAATTTCGTGATAGTAATAAATTATAATTCCAGAACTCCAGCAACTCTCAGAATACATCAAGAATTTTTGCAACGACCGCGATTTTAGGAACCCTAACGTACAGGAGCCTCCGGTCGTTCAGTGCAAGTTCTAGCAACTATTGATGGTAAGATTTTTTTCAAAAGATTCAATAGATCCGAAAGTTTCTGAAACTCCTGGAACTTCCCGGAGGTTCAGCAGATCTTTGGTTTCCAGGAATTACATCAGTGCCTGCAAGAATTCATAATGCTCCCGAAGCTCCGAGAATTTGTGGAGATCTAAAAGTTTAAGCAGTTCGTAGGACCTAGTGATGCAAAGTTGTGGAAATTCCTGGGCCTCCAGGACCAAAAGTTTGCGTTTTTCGAAAGTTTATTTTTTTTTAAATAGGGCTGGGATGTTTTTGAGATATTTGTGTTTCGAACACTTATTTATATTTTTACTTTAAAATTTAAAAAAAAAAATAGTTTTTGTTTATTTTTCCCAGAAAGACATTATTTTTCTTAACAACTTTGTCTCAGACGTCATTTCGATCAGAAATGCCGTTTCCGTGCTACAATTTTGAGAAAAATTTCAAAGACGCTGATCCAAAATGGCCGAATTTTAGCAAAAGTGCCCATAACCATCATCAATGCAAAGTCGAAGTCGGAGAAGGTCGATTCAAAAGTTCAAATTATTTTAATTCTATTAGAGAGTGCAGGCAACTTGCGAAGTTCCAACCCTTGCCCCCCCTTAAAGAACGCTGAGAACTCCAGTAATGTCTGGGCTTCGCAGCCAGAACCACAGCTTTCAAGCTTTTATGGAGCTTCCGGAGTTCCTAAAATTGACTCTCGGAATTTCAGGAGATTCCTGGTTCTTCAGAAAATTTTAAATCCGTGCGCAAAACTCTCGATCTTAAGGAATTTCGAAAATTTAGAGAGATCGAAGGTATTAACAATTCCCAGGGTTTCAAGAGTTCTTGGAATGCCGGAAGTTCACAGTCTTAACGAAATTCCTGGTGCTCTGGGAATACAGCGAGTTCCAACACTGAACAATGAGAACTCCAGCAATTTCTAGCAAATTTTGAATAGATTCCCGGATCGATTTGAACATTCATAGAAACTCATGTAAAACATTAAATTTAGGAGCCCTTTGGCCTCCAGTTAATCATAAAGCTCTCAATACTTCCAAAATTCATGGAATTTTGGTTCACAAAGCTATCGAACTCCCTCTTCAAGAAGTTCACACGTCTTGGTTAGTTCTTGGAATTCCGAAATTTCTGGAACTCGGAAGGCTTCCAGAATTCCAGGATTTCAACAGATTGGTACCGGGAGTAATTTGCAGTGATCATTCAAAGATAGAAAGTTCAGGTCTTCGGCAAAATTGCTCAACTGGACAAGACCTGTTCAGCAGTGGACAGTTAAGTGCGAAGACGGCTCACAAGCTGGTGCCAGGCTATAAATAATGATCTTTTAGTGATATCTCAGGTCTGTAACTAGATAGAAGGTTGCTGTCTTCATCAATGCTGGACAAGATCCCTCCGGTAAAGAGCAATTTAATTTGGAATTGACTCACTAAATGGCGCAGGAGAGATAATGGTTCTCTTCTACTCATAAATCGATTCCATGACCAGGTGCATGTCTTGGGCAAAGTTGTTCAAATGGAATGTGTTCAATATGGAAGAGTAACCATGAGTAACCATCTTGACAGGTCTGAGAGTGCCTATCTAGTTTTCCATGCTCGATAATGGTGGCCTGTTTGTATGAATAAATGTATCCTTCACTATGCTTTTTGACACTATCTGGAGGTTCGAATTTTGACCCCTCCCTTTCCCTCTCCCAGGAACAGAAGAAACTGGAACAACATACGCCCTCCAGTTAGTGTCAAAAAGCACAGTGAAGGATAACATTATTCATACAAACAGGCCACCATTACCGAGCACGGAAAGCTGGATAGAGGGAAGGACGACACGTCAGAATTGGAACAATCGATAATTAGTGTGAATGTAGGAACTCTATTTATTATCCGGGACGGGACCTGACAAACGAGCTTCCCACTTTTCTTAATGATTTTGATGAATGCCCTCGAAAATTTTGAAATGGTGTTTGACGATGTTGACCAATGATGCCAGGATTGCAGAATGTTTTTTTTTTATTTGGAGTTGAATCGGAGTAAACAAACAACTCCTAGCTCCCTTTGCTCAGTCGGTAAAGGCGCAGCTACAAAGCAAGACCATGCTGAGGTGACTGGGTTCGAATCCCGGTCTAGTCTAGGATTTTTCCGGGTTGGATAATTTCTCGACTCCCTGGGCATAGAGTATGATTGTACTTGACACACAATTATACTTATGCAAAAATGGTACAGACATCGAAAGTTCTCAATTATTAACTGTAGAAGTGCATCTCTAAACACTAAGTTTAGAGCACGCAATAAGCTAAAATGCGATAAGCCTTAAGCTTAAAATGCGAAGAAAAAGAAAGAAGGAGTAATTTTTCAACTTTCCTTTCGTAAATATAAACAATTAACAATTGACGCCAACATTGATTCCGGCATCACTGTCAGTTGAACCCCATGACCTTTTTATTCCACGATTGCTAACTGTCAAATCGGTCAATAAGCAACTGGCTCAGTTTTGACAGTAAATTGGCTCGAAATCGCTGCCCAATTGACCACTTTGTCAAGCAGTTTTGGCGTGACTTTCTACCAGCGATTTCGCAAAACTGGACCAACTAATTTCTATTTTTTATGAAACGGACAAATGATGACTACTTTTCTCGTGGTTCTAGAAGAAAAAATCTCAAAATAATGTTTTATTTCAAAGTTCGAGTGGTAGTAAATGTCATTTTAACTGCTCGAATGAAGTGGTGAATTGTCAAGTCCCATCCCAGTCTATTACCGTCGAACGACACTTCGTGCATATTAACGGGGTTCATTTCTAATTTGAACTTCTAGTAACCCTATGACCATCACTAAAGCGGTTCTGTTTTGTTTTGATTCTGCATTCCATTTCGCGTCGTCCCATTTCACTTTAATTTTCACGGCGTGCAAATTAGCGAGGTTCAAACTAAAAAGTGTTCAGATTACCTGGGGCCCAGGGAAAAGATGAATCCAATCGAGCAGCAAATAAAGACAGCAGTGCGAAGCACCCTATTCTCCACACGGCGAATGAGAACGACTCAAACTTGAGTTTAGTTCACTCATAATCGCCAAAAGTGCAGGAACTCAGCGATGAGTAAAATTTGTCTCATGGTTTCCTGTGGAAAACCTAAAAAATCTGCCGGAAAATGAGGAAATTGACGAAAATTTTATTCAGTCTCGGAGTAGTACCAATAGACTGAGTGAATCTAATCTTTAATTTTCTCAAATTCGGGAATTTTTCCCTGGAAAATCCTGGAAAAACATGAGGAAAATTAACTCATCGCTGAGTTCCTGCACTTTTGGCGATTATGAGTGAACTAAACTCAAATTTGAGTCGTTCTCATTCGCCGTGCATCCATTACTTTGTTTCAAAAGCAACCGTATCCTGGTTTCGACAACAACGTGATACAATGAGGAAGTACTTGCACCAGTATCGCAGTTTAAAAGGTAACAAATAAGACATTCTCTTCCGTTGATTGGTTTTCCTCAGAACTTTCCAAATGCCGACAAAGTCACGCAATATTTACGTCTTAATCGGAAAGCGCTTCCTTGAAACAACGTCCCTTGACTGATGAAAGAATTCCAAAACAAACCACGCGTACACCAACAACAACAACAACAACAACAATAGACATTGCCTCCCTACCACTTCTACCATAGCCTACTAAGACGTTTGATAAGCATTTTTGCTGCGGCTGTCATCATCGCACAGTCGTCGTCGTCGTCGTCGTCATGTTTGTCTTTCCACTTTTTCGGTCGGTTGGTAATTTTCGCGCACAAAACACACGATGTGAAGGTCGAGCACTATTCGAAACCGTTTGTGTGTGTTGATCGAATGGGTGGCCACCGACTTGCAAACTCGCGCACACACACTTGCAGAAATTCGAATCATGGAATTAGTTTAATTTTTATTTAATTACAGTTCAAGTTAGATTTGCAAATACAGTGAACGCTCTACAACACGGTATTGAAGGGACCGTTGAGTTCTAGAATAACAATCCCATACAAAAGCGCTATCGCAGTAGCCATGAAATTAATGTTTTACTATAGTATGGTTCTATGACTATATATCGAGTTGGGTTGTGTCCCAATTGCCGAGTTAAATTTAACTCGTGGTTAAAAGTGACATTTCGAAAATTATGTTCAATGTTCGAAAATCCCGGTAACTTCTAGTCTGTCAGAAATAACCACGCTCGGATGGCAGGGTTGTTCGATAACTTTCCATCTGTCACTTTTAATCATGAGTTAAATTTAACTCACCAATTGTGACACAGCCTTAGTGGACATTCGAGTTGTGGAGAGTTGACTGTATTCGATAACCGCGTCTGGTGTAGTTGCGTTCTGTCACCACCGCGACGGTAGAAAGAAGGCGGAGGGAGGGGAGAAGGGTGATCGAAAATGGAGTTGGATTTTGCCATCATGACGAGTGCGCTGTTGAATGCGTGCAGTTTTGACAAGTTTGAGTGTGTCGAAATACGCAGTTGAGCACGCCACTAATCACAGTCTTTCGACGAATGGCTAAGCGATCGCGGATGAAATCCTTGATCTGCTAGGCCAATCAAATTTCAATCCGGATCCGTACAAAGGGTTCGGATCAGTATAGAGAGTGAATGGTCCACGGCTAACAAGAATCGGATCACCGGTGCTCAATAACCTTCTCTCTGAGTGCTCAGATCGAAAACATTTAGGATTCGGAATGGGCTGTCAAAAAATGTCAAAAATGACTTGTCACCCTTTATGGGGACCGTTGCGGTCGATGTGGGATATAAGAGGTGAGGAGAAAGGAAACTAGTGGACTCTTTCATTCTGACGGTGTTCTTATGCAACAGCAGACGTGACGTCACGTCTGTTGCTGCATAAGAAGACGCGAGAACGAAAGAGTCCACTAGTTTCCTTTCTCCTCACCTCTTTTACCGCACATCGCGTTGCGGTCACCTCCTCACAGCGGTGTTGAAAAGAACATATTAGTTTCACACTGTCCGACTTCTTCTCTTTGCCTTGGAGCTAATGGATATTTGATGAAAATGAGCTGCCCCTCCGAAATTGTAATAAATTTTGGAATGGCCGGTCCGGAGTCTCGCTGCTCTCGCATGTTCCTGTTTTACCGTGGCCTGACCTTGGATTCACCGGATGTGAACTGAACTACGCTTTACGAGCATAGAGATGACTCTAAGACCAGAAGGTCCCGAAGAAACGTGCTCAACTTTTTGGCTCAACTCTGGTACTATCTTCGGTCCCAAGCTAATCGATGCACCCCTCGAAACATAGGAAAGTCCACGAACCCCTAATTTTATCTGTCAAACTTTCAAAGCGAATCAAAACAAGCATAGTGTAGTACTAGAATTTCGTCTAAAATGGGGTACGTTAATCTATTTGCTTGGTACCAATAGGCTAGTCAAGCAGTGAGCCAATTTAAAATCGATAGTTTCGTTTTGATCGTTGATACGAGTCCGTTAACACCAGTATCGGTTTATTAGTTTGTTTATTAGGTTTGTCAGTCGGTGTCGTAGCGGCGGCTTTGGCGGAGAAAACCGTGGTTTTGTTTGTATAATAGTATGTTTGGCAACCCGGTTAATTTGACAGTTCACATGTTTGATTTTGAAGAAACAGAACAACGAGCAGTGGTTGCTTCCAAATTTCCTCGGAAAAGGACTACACTGAACCTAATAAGTAACGGCCTCGGTCACCGAATCGAAGCTTCGAGCGAGAACGTTCTCCGGGGGAGGCACTTCCAATTTCCGACAGGATAATAACTTCTACTGGATTTGAGTATGGTGACACAGGTGACGGTGGTAAGTAGACGAAGCAAGCATTAGAGGAAACTGGTCCGGAAGCTCTTCAGATTCTGATGAACGCTTCCGGGAGGAGTTTCTCCCGAAAGCCATCCACTCTGTCAAATATGCGGCGCCAGCGTTCTATTGGGAGTTTCAACTGAAATCAGACTTCCCTGGCGGATGTAGGATTTAGTGTGTCTACACGGTCAGACAGTTCAACGATCGGACAAATGGAGAAAAATATGGCGAAAAGCAGTGCCGGCCAGAGAACACCTGTAAAATCTAGGGCGCTGTCGTTGGTAGGAAAGCAAACACCTCCAAACATGGTTCGAGTGATCATCGAAGGCGAATTAATCGATGTCAGTTACGATGAGGAACGAATCATGGAACTGAATGCCGATTTGCTGATCAACGCAGTGGTGAAGCGTTACGGAATCAAACATGGCAAACGACCACTGATAAAACTACTACGGCCAGATGGTGGCCTTTGTATGGACACCGATCGCCTTACGACCTTCTGTGCGACTCGGATTCCATGATCAATTCCTACCTCATAGAGTTCGAAAAACTGCGTTCGGATCAGTTCTACGAGGATTATGCAAACATCGCGATGTTGAAATGCTTACCGAACTGCTCCAATCGCTAAGCACCATAGAAAACACCGGTCACTTTACACTTTGCCGGGATTTCTTCTCCGCCAAGCCTATAAATATTATATGGCAAGCGCTGGGTTATCAGGGTCGTGTCCGAGGGCTAACCTATCCTTCAACCAACTCACTGATGTCGACTTTCAGGAGCTATTACAATTCCAGTTAACCTCCTTCGGCTGTGATTTCAGCTCCGTCACGAATCTCCCCGCCCCAAATCGATATACCAACGTCTTCAACGTTACCATCACTTCCTCATTCAGGGTCTCGCTCACCCCACTATCCAACTCATTAATCACAATCTGAATCGGCATAATATGACCAGTAGCAGTCCCTTCATGGTCATCTTTTCAATCAACTTCCGGAACGATGCCACCCCCTTCCCAACTTCGATCAAACAGTTCTGAACCAGATCCTTGAACAGTTCGATCGTCTTGAGTGGAGGTTCTCCGATCTCGAAGTCTTCCGGTAGCGACTCCAGCACCATCCGGAAGAATTCCAGTATCACCCCCAGATTACAGTTGTACTTGGCAACGGTCATCGCCTTGATGACCTCGCTCATCCCGCAAGCATACTGCGTTGACTTTTGAACGGTGTTTAGCTAATGTTTTGAAAACATGTGCGTTGTGAGGAATACATGGCAGAGCTTCGGCGGGAATTCACGGTTGCAGTTATGAAACCAAAAATTAGATTGTGTCAACAACAATGATTAACATTTTGACACATGCACAGAACAGGCGCAGATATAGCAACAATCAATACGAAACTAACGATTTTAAATTGGCTCACCACTTTAGTAGCCTATTGGTCCCAAGCAAACGATTAACGTACCCTATTCTAGTTGAAATTCTATTACTACACTATGTTTGTTTTGATTCGCTATGAAAGTTTGACAGATAACATCAGAGGTTTGTGGATTCATGTAGAACATGCAGGGGTGAGTGAAATAGCTTGGGACTGCTTGGGACCGTTGTTCTGGTACTGAGTGAGCCAAAAATAATAATGATTTTCTTCGGGACCCAGTGGTTTCAGAGTTACCTCTATGGATATAGTACAGTGTTACCAGTAGCTTTAAATATCATGAAAATTTCTAACCATGGGTGCCAATGAAAGTGCCCAGGTGTGCCTATCTGTAGTTTTGGCACACTGTGCGGAGTGACCAACCCCTTGTTTAAAAGATATTGAAAATCGAAAATTGAAATTGCCAATTTCAGTTGTTAATTAAATATAGAAGATCTAAATAAAAATCTTGTTTACAAAATGCATGGAATTATCTAACTCCGAGAATTACCTAACTTGAGAATATTCTTAAGATTGAGATCCTTAAAATCCGTTATGAGATCCGGACAATATGTAATTTCATTACAAAAAGCTTGAACAAACGATCATTGCTGGTTCAAAATCATTAAGCTTCTAAGGCTCCCCCTAAGGCGGTGTTATGAAATAAATAGAATAAAAGTTAATACTTCTCCATTAAAATAATAGTAGCCAACAGGACAATTAAATAACAAATAGCCTTGACGCCTTTTGATTGAATTGCAGTTCCAGAGTTTCTATTTAACCGTAGTTAAACAAAACATAAAAAGATGCCATAGGCCCCCCTTAGGTCCCCTCCAGTACAATTGTCTACTTACGCCAATGATGACATGTTTGTTTACGTATCATCCTTTATGCCAACAATAGATTCCGTCACGTTTAAAATTACTTATATCCAAGTGTGAAGGTTAAACCACAGACAAACATACATAACACATTGAATATTTCTCACTGTAAAACATCGTCACTTAAACATTACCGCCATCTGTTGAGTACACTGTGGTGGGCACTACGCTGAACAGATGGCGGTAGTGTGTAAACGTCAAACGCAAGGGAATTGACTATGCGCGCCACAGGTGGCGGTACTACCATAGAGGTAACTCTAAGACAAGTAGGTCCCGAAGAAACGTGCTCAACTTTTTGGCTCACCTCTGGTACTATCTTCGGTCCCAAGCTTGTCGAATCACCCCTCGAAACATAGGAAAAACCAATAACCCCTCATTTTATCTGTCAAACTTTCATAGCGAATCAAAACAAACATTGCGTAGTACTAGAATTTCGACTAGAATAGGGTACGTTAATCGTTTGCTTGGGACCAATAGGCTACTAAAGTGGTGAGCCAATTTAAAATCGTTAGTTTCATATTGATTGTTGGTACTACCATCTAGGATACTTTTAAATTGTTCGTTAAATGCTTGTTCGATGAACAACTTGCGAGTGTTATGTCTGTTTGTCTGTGTGGTTAAACTGATCCGATGAATCGTTCAAATGATCCGGATCCCCTATATGGATGAGCCGGTTCTGAGTATAGTCGCTATATTTATAGTCTGGCGGAAGGAATTTACTCTATTGTAGACCAACAAATTGAAAAGGTCTTATCAACTTCAATAAACAAAACATTGATTATTCTTTCCTCGCCAATCGAACGCAAATTACCGGCGTCATCGGATAGGGGGAAACTTTTCCCAACCCAAAGATGATGTTAGTTTGCGTAGGCGAGCCCATGGTGCTTATATAAATGGTGATACAGCTTTGTCACTATATAGGCGAGGAGGTCGCGGGAGTTAAAGTGCGGTTTTAGAGCAAATTGTAAAAAAACCTCGGTCGCTGTCCCATAAAAAAAAAAAATCCAACATGGCTGAATCATGAATTTGACACATTAGAACACCTATATATAGTCACCTTGGGCGAGCCTTGAGTCACGTGTCGATTGGTTCCGCTATTTGACAGCTCAATTGGCTCCCGAGGTTATATCCGCCAGACTATAAATATAGCGACTAAGTTCTGAGCCGTTCGGCCAAGTGGTGGGGTCCGTTTTGCTCATCTCCATTTACCTTGGCTTTTTGGGAATATTTTTTTTTTGAAGGTGAGTAAGCTATATCAAGGTTCCGAGATTGAGGAGGGTGATTTAAAAGAGGAAGTCTTTGCTTCTCCCTACAACTCACCATTGACGTCAGCATACAAACTGCTTTTTGAATTTGCATTTTGTTTTGATTTTTTAATGATGTCGAACACTCCGAAACAGTTTTTGATCCTGACCCGGTGCGTTGACACTATTGATATGACGGGTGTATCCAATTTCGTGGTGATTTTTTTCAGTTTCCGGAAAGCCATTCGATCCGAGCATTTATTGCGTTATTTATCCATCATCAAACGGTCGCCATCGTCGCCGATCTGCATGTCATTGGTATTAATGAAATCCAGCGCCGATCGCTGGGTTAGAACCTGAACTGCACCGTACACTGGAATATTCCACGCACGCAGTTTACTTGGATCGATTCGCATGCAAATCATCGCGCGAAACTCCTCTCCGCGTCCTCCCGTCCCGCGGATCGTTAATAGAGGAAAATCTTGCAATCGTTTCAACATTTTGTGCATTTCAGTTACAGCAACGTCGTGCAGTAGTAGATCGCACCGATTGAGTGAAGACGGCGGCTCTCGCTCTCGCTGTCATATTCTCGTAGCTCTCTCTGCCCAAAGCCCCAAACTACTAATAATAAACCAAAGGCGGGCGCGTGAGAGGCGTGCAGTGAGTGTCACCTCCCTTCCTGCCCACGGTGTCGTACAATACGGTCGATGAGTTCCCCCCGTTTCTCTGTTTGCCATCAGTGGAGCAGCAGAGAGTGACGGACGGACGGACACGGCGGTCGCAGAAGCTAAACACTAGCCGTTTAGCTCAAGTTCAGTTTAGTAAACTTTCAATTGTCAGCGTGTTCGGATCGCAGAATTTCGCGCGCCGGGTTGTAGTATACCAACTGGTTGTTTCCCTGCCGTGTCGTTCCCCTCGTTTCGTTTTACTCGTTCTTTCGATCACCACCCAAGAAGAAGAATCAACAGGAAAAGTAGGCGGTTGTCATTCGCCATTGTGTGTGCGGTGCTGCGGTGCAGTGTGAAATCGTAAGAACAACAAGTACTAGAATTAAACCACAATAGGCCCTGGATTTCGGCGGTGCAATTTGTCCTGGATTCTAAATTGTGCCGTTGAGTGGTGGATGTGTGTGTGTGTATCTATGTGAGTGCATAAGGAGAACGTAGAACGCGATCGCGCGAAATTGTAGGATCCGAATTCGGTGGCGGGCCACGGTGTGTGCAATATTTGCTCACTCTACCTGGGTGTGTTGGCAGTGTCAGAATAGCAGTTTCCAGTAGTGCCATGGGAAATGATTTCTCGTTAACCTTTCGCTGCTTGGTTGGATACTAAAAAGCTAGCTTCTCTGGGTGAACAAGATCAACAACAATCCTACCGTGCGCCTCTGAGGGGCAACCGGACAAGTGCAACAGTGTATCTGAGTAAACTGATCGTTTAGCTGTCTAATACGCGCAATATTAGACCAGTTCTTGGTGTGATCCAAAACGAGAAAAAAGATAAACCGAGATCATCAGCTGAGTGTCGTCAAATATCTGCCTAGAATCTTACTAGTGAAACAGTGTGTACATATAGTAGTATTACATAAACAAGGAAATTCAGCTGCCATTCCGCACGGATTACCAATCCACGGGGAAGCACAATCTCAATCACCGCCGCCCGAACGCAGTCTTCCAGAGGAACGCATCGAAGCAACGACTACAAAGCGACTACTGCGACGACCAAAGGTGAATACTCTTCTTCGAAAGAAAAATAAGAACCATAAAAAAAAAAAAAATATTACATAACCCTCAGTAGGCCGCGGAAACAGCATAGAGACTAGAGAGCGAGATATCCAAGGCAGATAAGGCAGTCCGAAAAATCCATGGCCAACTGCTTTAGCACACCAAAGTTGTAGTAATCTCGAACGAACAGCTGCTACTGCTAATGAAACGGAAAACCGAATAGTAGACGAAACCAGTGTTTGTGTGTGTGTGTGTGTGACTGAGTGACGTGATCCCGTGACATGTGCTACTGCTACATGGGCTATGTAATGTTTTCTCCCCGCTCGCTGCGTGTATCATTTCAGCAGTCAGCGAAACACTAATTAGGTCACAATCAATGAAGCGCTCGGTGCGACGACGGTGACAAATCGGGACTAAGGCCTACTGATCAGATTTTGAACGGCACCCCCTCCGATAAGATATGGGCGGTCGAGCGTTGACATAATAATTTCAGCGTGCGTGATGATAAATGTGATGAACAACGGTGTGTCATTTAGTATCGATGCGCGCTGCTTTATTTTTCTGTTATCGGCAGGTGGATCGAAATTGGTGAGCGTGATTAAGTGGGAAGACATCCTAATCTCCTAGGCGGAACAGGATCAAGCCACGATGATAAGATTGGCGGGTGGCTGGATTACGGCGGATGTTTGATAAATTTGGGGATTCCAACCTTCGTTTCGGAATAACGCTTGTCGACCGAAACGTCGGATCCGCATGTAGGAAAAATACGCAGACGTCGACGAAATGGAATCCGGTTGACCTTAGCCCGACGAAGGTTGCCCATATCTTTCAAATTAGACGAAATGGAAATCTAGCCTTCAGCCTTGTGGTTTCCTAAAAGTCCATGAATTTTAATGGCTGACGTCTTGGAAACTTGTTTTCCCGAAATATGCTGAAGGGCTGTGATAATGTGTTTTGATGTGAATTATGCGTCAACAGACTGATCGCAAAGGAAGCGCTTGTTTTTGAAGCCCTCGGTTCGGAAGTTCTGTTTTCTGTCGCTCCGAATTTGGTATATCGATTTATACAGTATTGTTTTCGGTTAACATGGCACTCAATCACAAATAGCACTGAAGTTGTTTACGTTGGTGATGAATGTGAATTATATCAGCAAACTCGCAAATGTCTTCTTCTTCATCTTTGCATTTTTAAGCTTATTGCTTATCGCATATTAGCTTTAGTTTTCAATGCCTGTACTATTTTTGTATTAGTATAATTCTGTGGCAAGTTCAATCATACTCTATTGGTCAGGGAAGTCGAGAAATTTTGCAGCGCGAAAAATTCCTAGACCGAACCGGGAATCGAACCCAGCCACCTCCAGCTTGTTCTTGCTTTGTAACTGCGCCTTTACCGACTGAGCTAAGGGAGGCTCCGCTGATATGAGACGGTTTAATTTTGTTGGGTATGGTGAAAGATTGGAAGCCCAATAATCTCAAGGAGAGATAAACTTTATTGACTGAGGAAAACAGGTGGTTAAATTAATCATAAACACAATTAAACTATCCATGAACATAGTCGGATAAAAACCACTCTATTTTACGGTCAGGGTAACCTTGGTTCGAGTTACCAGTTTTTTTTTCTTTGAACCAGGGTGCCAGATTTGAAATTTCTGTGAAGGCATTTGGTTTTGGATAACATTTTGACTTCACATTTCAAACAGCTTTTACAAAATAGTAATGTTCCGCTGAAGTTTAGAAAAGTGTCAAAGTTATCACACTTCAAAAAAAAGATAAATCAGCAATGAAAAATTATTACGAAGTCTTTGTATCTTGATAAAACAAATGAAGATCACGCTTCTTAATTTTTGCTCTGTTCAAATTCTCGCAAGTAAATGGCTTCTGGTTTTAAAATTTTGTTTGAGTCCAGGATTTTGAAAATTTGTCGAGCTAGAAATTAAAAAGTCCGGTATTTCGATGACTTGAGATCTAGAAATCTCTTCTAACCATGATAAATCACAAAGTTTTCGAAGTATCGAAATATTGAAAACTTTCTCAACCTCTGGATCTTGATTTTTACTTCTGTTTCTAGGATCTTAATAATTTGGTAGTCTTCTCTTGTCTCGGTATTTTCTTCCACTCTACAAAATCTTTGGATTCCCCATTGAATTATCCTAAAAATTGTTTGGGAATTTTCCTCAACGTTTAGTAAACATTCTTTCAAAACTTCAATGGAATTGATTCTTGAATAACCTCCATTGAAATTCCTTCAGGAATTGCGTTAAAATACTTCGAATTCCATTCAAACGCTCCTTTAAATTCTTTTGGAACACCCTCTTGAATTCTACTACCTTAGAATGCTTATTAGGAACTTTATTTTTAATTGCTTTGGAGCACTGCTTAGAACTCTTCCGGAATCATCCTCACATCAATCCTCGAGTTATCCTCAGAATTATCCTGGAACTCTACTCAAAACTACATTGGAATTCTCCTTTGAACATACTTGGATTTCTATGAATTCATTTGGGTTAAATTTGTCATATTTATTCTGGAATTCTAGTCAAAACTTCAATGGAGTTATTTTCTTCCCATTCAATTGTTCTAAGCATTCTCTAAATGTGTTTTTGTTTCTAAAATTCTATGGTATTTTTGTACATAATTCTAGAATTCTCTTCAGGATTCGATTGGGACACTCCTCAGAACAGGATTGAAATTATCGCCATATTCACCTTGGAATTCTAGTCCAAAGTTCATTGGAGTTCTTTCCAGAATTCTTTTGAAATTCTCCATAAAATGCACCCAAAAATCTCCTCATCGTTCCCATTCAATTGTCCTAGGTGTGTTCCCTAAATGTTGTTAATTTTTCTAAAATTCCCGCAAAATCGTGGTTCGAACTCCTTTCGTGGTATTTCTGAACAAAATTCCCTTGGAATGCTCCTAGAATTCTCTTCAGGATTCTATTGGAATTCACCTCACAATAGGACTAAAATTATCGCTATATATTTAGCTTGGAATTCTTTTGAAATGCTCTATGAAATTCATCAAAAAATCTCTTCACAGCTCCCATTAAATTCTCCTTAAAATTCCCAGAATGTTTTAAATTTTTCTAAAATTCCCGCAAAATTATGCTCCTTACTCCCGCGGTATTTCTGAACAGAACTCCCTTCGAATGCTCCTAAAATTCTCTTCAGGATTCTTTTGATATTCTTCTCAGAACTGCTTTAAAATTATCATCATATTTATCTTGGAATTCTAGTCCAAACTTCATTGGAGATCTTATCGGATTTCTTTTGAAATTCTACATCAAATTCACCCAAAATTCTCCTCATAGTTCTTCAATTATTCCCACAACATCATGCTGCGAACTCCCGTGGTATTTCTGTACAAAATTCCATTAGAATGCTCCTAAAATTCTCTTCAAGAAACTTTTGGAATTCTCCTCAGAACAGGACTTAAATTATCGTCATATTTATCTTGGAATTCTAGTCCGAACTTCATGGGAGTTCTTTTCAGAATTCTTTTGAAATTCTCTGTGAAATTCATCAAAAATTCTCTTCATAGCTCCTATTCAATTCTTCGTAGCATTCCCAGAATGTTTGCAATTTTTCTAAAACTCCCGCAAAATCATGCTCCGAACTCTCGCGGTATTTCTGAACAGAATTACCTTCGAATGCTCTTAGAATTCTCTTCAAGATTCTTTTTAGATTCTCCCCAGAACTAGATTAAAATTATCATCATATTTATCTTGGAATTCTAGTCCAAACTTCATTGGAGATCTTACCGGATTTCTTTTAAAATTCTCCATAAAATTCACCCGAAACTCTCCTCATTGGTCCCCTTTCAATTGCACTAATGTTTTTAATTTTTCTAAAATTCCCGCAAAATCATGCTCCGAACTCCCGCGGTATTTCTGAACAGAAATCAGAATTCCCTTCGAATGCTCCTAGAATTCTCTTCAGGATTCTTTTGAGATTCTCCTCAGAACTGGATTAAAATTATCATCATATTTATCTTGGAATTCTAGTCCAAACTTCATTGGAGATCTTATCGGATTTCTTTTGAAATTCTACATCAAATTCACCCAAAATTCTCCTCATAGTTCTTCAATTATTCCCACAACATCATGCTGCGAACTCCCGTGGTATTTCTGTACAAAATTCCATTAGAATGCTCCTAAAATTCTCTTCAAGAAACTTTTGGAATTCTCCTCAGAACAGGACTTAAATTATCGCCATATTTATCTTGGAATTCTAGTCCGAACTTCATTGGAGTTTTTTTTTCAGAATTCTTTTGAAATTCTCCTCAGAACTGGATTAAAATTATCATCCTATCTATCTTGGAATTCTAGTCCAAACTTCATTTGAGATCTAACCGGATTTCTTTTAAAATTCTCCTTAAAATTCACCCAAAATTCTCCTCATAGTTCCCATTCAATTGCACTAACGTTTTAAATTTTTCTAAAATTCCCGCAAAATCATGCTCCGAACTCCCGTGGTACTTCTGTACAAAATTCCCTTCGAATGCTCCTAGAAGATTATTTTGGGACTGTCCTCAGAACAGGACTAAAATTATCATCATATTTATCTTGGAATTCTAGTCCAAACTTCATTGGGGTTCTTTTCAAAATTGTTTTTAAATCCTCCATAAGATTCACTCAAAATTCTCCTCATAGTTCCCATTCAATTGTCCATTATTCTGAAGGGATTTTTGATTGTGATTAGAATTCCAGGCAAATTTTAAGAGATATCAAATCATCTGATGATAGTTTGTAAGAAATTCTTAAGGGAAATTAAAGGGAATTCTCATAAATTAAAGGAATACTGAGAAGGAATCCAAGATAATCGAATTCTGGTATTTGTTTGATTGTTCTAAAGGCATTCTGGAGAGCATTTTTAGGAGACAATTCTTAGGAATATTTCAATGGAATTTAAACTATAGTTATAGAAATTACTAGATAATTCTCAAGATAGTGTCCAAGTAGTAGTTTTAGTAGTAGTAGTAGTAGTAGTATTCCAAGAGAAGGAATAGTGTTCCAAGGAAAATCCTGATGAGAATTTCATGATATTTTTTTTAAATAATCATTGAGTAGAATTTTAAGTTAAATTTCAGAACAATGGGGGGTGACAAAAGAAAAAAATATGATTTGTTCCGGTTTTATAATTTTAACATACAGTGAACTCTCTATAACTCGATATTGAAGGGACCATCGAGTTATAACACAACCCTATCCAGTATTTTACGATCGCTTGTGGCCGCCACAATCTGGCTGAGTTTCTGGTAGGGAACATAAGATTTGAAGTTTGGGTTGTGCCTTTTGACGTGTAAACGATCAAATTTGAACGTTTACACGTCAAACTACACAACCCAAACGTCAAATAATATGTTCCCTACCAGAAACTCAGCCAGATTGTGGCGGCCATAAGAGCTCGTAAAATGCTGGATACAAAATCGCTATCACAGTAGTCACGACATTATGTTTTGCTATTGTTCTATAACTCGATATCGAGCTAGTGGACATCGAGTTGTGGAGAGTTTACTGTAATTCAATAAATTTTCACAACATTGCTTACATGCAGTTTTCCCATGTGGGGAACTGTCTAAACTCGGTTTCAACGGGAACTACCGAACCCCTGGTTGGCATAGGCTGTGTCCCAATTCGAGGGTGAAACCATCCGTCGCACCTGACGTTTATAGGCTGTTTATACTTATGCTAGTTCACAAGCTCAACCAGCTCAACCAACTAGCACGAATTTCAGTTGGTCCTAAAATGGTAGATGATGACGCCATGATGACTGCTTTTTAGTGCAGTTCTAGTACGCTAGCACCAGCAAAGGGGAGGAGTGTCTACCAGCATGAGATTTCAGGAGTAACTGAAATTCGTGCCAGTTGGTTGAGTTAGCTGGCGGTGCTGAATCACCATTATGTAAACACCATATAAGACAGCTAGCTTCGTTACTGGTTGGTTGTAGAAACCAGTCGCTGTCCTCACAGTTGCTGAGCTTGATACTGATGATTTTCCCCTTTGGACAGCAGTTGCGGGGCATGCTGGGGGGTTTGCGATCGGCTATGAGCAACGGAACTACTTGGTGCACCGGGTAATCTCTGGTAGGTAGTCCAATATCTACCTTTTGCAGTATTGGTTAGCTAGATCCTGCTATATGCATCAGTTCTTCCTGAGGATCGCACCGCTATCCTCGAGGTCAGTAAGCAGTTTCGAAGCGCTGGACGAACCGAGCAAGAAGTGATTCGGTGTAAACGCATCTATCGGCACATGAGTTAGCGGTTGCAAAATCTTCCGAGTTCTCCACCTTGGCTAACAGTTTGCGGAGCTTGCGAACTCTCCCATCAATTTGTCTTGTTTGATTTCTTCATCGGTCCTGCTACGGCACCCATGAAGCTCGTGCCGTAATCTCTACATCTTCTGGGGAGTGCCACAGCGTGCAATGAAGTTGCGGATCTCCATGATGCAGGAGCTCGTGCATCCTCAATATGAATAGCTTGCACGGTCAGGCTAACATTCCCCACCGTTTCTCAACTTCGACTACGACCTAAATCGGCCCAAACTAGTCGACACCCAAGTGCATTCAGCCACCGTAATTCGTGAGCTTCGGAAATCTCTTTACGACGGTGCGACTTGATCGAATATAGGCCATCTCTGGAATCGGTCAGTGATTATTCGACGGTGCACAGGGTTGTCAGGATGAATCAGGATAGTGTTCAGGAGCTTGAGCTTGATTGACCGCCCACGGTTGCTACTCTGTTATTGTCAGATCAGCTGTAATTACACAGAGAACCAATAGACGATGCTTGGGACTAGCAATCATCCTCAATATGTAAAAACTGGTGATCTTAAATTAGGCAATACCAGCGCCGGCCGCGCCCGAACACAGGTCAAGAAAGGAATGGGAAGGATTGTGTTGACATGACACTCGCTTTAATGGAAGCCGAGAACACCTCTGCACTTCCACGAGAAATCACTGGGATGTTGGATAAGAGGGTTGGGTTTGCAGCAGGGTTCGTTTTGGTAAACGATAAGCTGAATTGATGTCCTAACGATCATATAACGCGAAGGAGCTTGGGACTAAACTCACGGTCTTCTGCTCAGTAAGCAAAAACGCTTGCCACAAGGCAGACGAGCACCTTTTTAATCACCGAGTTGCTGTTATTACCATGTAGTCATGTTAACAAACAAAACGATTGACGAATCTTGAATGTGGAAGGGCCTGAGATTAGACTCATGATGTTCTGCTCAGTAAGCAAAAGCGGTTGCTCTAAGGCCACCGAGCCCCTCATTTCACATAATACCGTTGCTCAAATTTTTGTATCCATTCAAACCCGGAACCAACTACAACAACGAGTTTCGCAAAATACTCGATACACAAGCGATTTTACCATAAATCTCTTTGATATGTAAGGACCTGGGACCGCGTTTTTCTGTTCAGTAAGCAGGCCACTGTAACCGACGATCTTTCAAATCCAAAAACTAACAACTACGAAAAAGTACTTAGGCCTTCATTAAGTTCCACTTTCACGCGACGTTCAATGACAGGGTCCTATCCAGGATTACATCTGAACAATCCAAATCTGGCCAACGCCCACCCTAAACCTAAACCTGTTCTAATCCACCTGAAATGATGACTTTGACTACCCAGCCATGCAATAGTCTCATTCCGTGCCTTATGGCAACTTGATGATTCTATTGCGCTCATCTTCTGGCACCACCCAGGGGAGACTTGGTCCTGTACCCAATGCTTAACTTATCTCCATTCCACTCAGCTACTCGCAATTTCTTGTGATATAGTGGGCGGAATATTATGATATGAGACAATTCAATGCAGACGTCTTTCCAAATTTGGCAGATCGACAGGTAATCGGTGAGTTACCACGATAGTTGCTATTCAACAACTCGACAACGTCCCATCGTCAACGCCTGCTATGAGAATTTCCCATTGCAGACGCCAACGAAATGACGTCATCGAGCTATCGATCAACTACCCTGGTTATCGCCTGGTACCTGGCACGATGCTAGGAAGCAAACCGGAAGAATCGATGAGCTGCCTCTCCCCCGTGAATCAGGATAGTGTAAAGGACTTCAATAAAAGTCTTAAACTCCAATGAAAAACATGTCATCACCGTCATCAAATGTTGCAAATTTGATAAATGAGGTCTTTATCATTTTAGAGATTAGATTAAATTTTTGGTCTACTAAGTACAACCCGCCCTTTGCCTCTATTTTTCAAGTGGACTTTTTTCACAAAATGGAATGTTTTCACTACAGATGACTTCTAAATTTATTTACCTTTTCGTACGTACCGTAAAATTTGCTCAAGTGAAACACATAGTTGAGATATTGTTAAAAATCTAACACTGCTTCTAGACCCTAAACTCGGCCTGCGGATTCTTAATTAGGCCTAATGTATTGAAACGCCATTGAATTCACTTTGGTCTATCGGATTCGGTCGGATAAAAATGGGTGCAAACATTCATGTCACGAACTAAAGTATCGTACCAAACGCATAATTGACTCTGAAACAATGGATTTATTTGATGTTTTCACTGGATCTTTCGTTGGATTCATCTAAAATCTTCACCGGAATCGTGTGGAGCCTCTTCCGTCGAAAACTTAAGAAAACTCCGTCTAAATCCACTGGAACACGCGCTGACAGCATTTGAAATCTCCACCGAAATCGTGTGAAACCTCCTTAGACGAGACCGTCAGCAATCTCCGTCTAAATCCACTGAAACTTTCGATAGCAGCATCTGAAATCTCTACCGAAATCCTGCAAAACCTTCTCCACCGAGAGGTTGAGGCTGTGAACCATTTGCTGAGTTGAATTTAACTCGTGGTTAAAAGCGACATTTCGAAACTTATTTTCTATGTTCGAAAAACCCCGTGCTGTCGATCGACCGGTTTTCGAGCCACGGTTGTCAAAATTTAACTTCTTGTCTGTCAGAAATAACCATGCTCGGATAGCAGGGTAAATCGATAACTTTCCATCTGTCAAATTTTAACCAAAAGTTCGCCAAATGGTTCAGAGGCTTAGAAATCTCCGTCAAAATCCTCTGAAACTTTCGAGGCAGCATCTAGAATCTTCACCGAAATCGTGTGAAGCCATTTTCGTTGAAAACTTGAGAGAAATCCGTCGAAACCCACTATAACATTCGTTGACAGCATCTGAAATCTTCACCGAAATCGTGTGGAACCTTCTCTGACGAGAGCTTGAGAAAACTCCGTCAAAATCTACAGGATTTTTCTTTGGCAGCATCTCAAATCGCCACCGAAATCTTGCAAAAACTCCTCCACCGAGAGCTTTAGAAAACTCCGTCAAACTTCACTGGAACTTTCGTTGGCATCATCAAAAATCTCCACCGCAATCGAGTGGAACCTCCTCCGTCGAGAGCTTGAGGAAATTGAGTCAAAATTCACTGGAACTTTCGTTGGCTTTATCTAAAATCTTCACCGGAATCGTGTGGAGCCTCCTTCGTCGAAATCCACTGAAACACGCGTTGACAGCATTTGAAATCTCCACCGAAATTGTGTGAAACCTCCTTCGACGAGACCGTCAGCAATCTCCGTCTAAATCCCCTGAAACATACGATGGAAGCATCTAAAATCGCCACCGAAATCCTGTAAAACCTCCTCCAGTGAGAGCTTGAGAAAACTTCGTCAAAATCCACTGAAATTTTCGTTGCAGCAGCTAGAATCTTCACCGAAATCGTGTGAAGCCTCTTCCGTCGAAAACTTGAGAAACATCCGTCAAAATCCACTGGAACTTTCGTTGGCATGATCAAAAATCTCCACCGCAATCGAGTGGAACCTCCTCCGTCGAGAGCTTGAGAAAACTCCGTCAAAATCCAGGGAAATTTTCGATGGCAGCATCTAAAATCGCCACCGAAATTCTGCAAATCCTCCTCCACCGAGAGTGTGAGAAAACTTTGTCAAAATCCACTAGAACATTCGTTGCCATTATCGAAAATCTCCACTGAAATCGAGTGGATCCTCCTCCGACGAGCCCGTCGGTAATCTCCGTCCAAATTCACTGGAATTTTGATTGGTAGCATCAGAAATCTACTGGATCCGCCTCCATCGAGAATGCCAGCAAACTCCGCTGGCATCCACTGGAACTTTCGTTGGCAGCATCCGGAATCGACTGGGTCGAGAATGTCAGAAAAAATCACTGACATCATCGAAACTCTTCACAAACAAAACGAAATCAAAACAAACACTGAACTAAAAAGTTGCAAGTGGAACATTTGGTTAATTTGCTTAAAATAAATCGTAAAATTTCTACTATATTCTACTGTATTTTTCCCAAAATTCAAATAGTATACCTTGTTTATTTTAACAACATAATGCTTTTTGATTCAACCAAATTCGACAATCAAACCAACAGTATTCGAGTTTGATCATCAAATTAATATTTTGCTGGGTTTATTTTTCTGCGTGTGAAACAAGGAATTGCAATCGTATCACTCAATCGGGTTGTTTTAATTTCGAAAAACATACCGGTTTTTAAACGTCATCTGAAAGAGCTTCGTTTTCTGAGCACAACGATATTTTTTTTTTCGATCCTATCTCGATTTTTGAATCAAGATTTAAAATTTAAATTTTTGATTCTAAATCAATTAGTGACATTTCGCTCCCAATCAAAGTCAAACCGAGGGGCGCTGAGATGGTGATTTTTTTTTCTAATGTAATCGCACTTATTTAAAATAGTTCCAGTGCCCCAAAATTGATGATATTTTGGAGTTTGGGTCAATTTTCAATGTAGATAACGAATAAATACAATTCCCCCTAAACAATCCAATTGAATTTACAGATATGTAGTGTGGGTAAAGAATGTTCCAATAGATTTTTATCCCATTAATGGGTAACTCGTTTTTAGCGTGCGCTCATGGTTTTTGTCCGATTCATCTTGGTAAACTATACCCAGATTTAAATTTGATGAACTTATCGTTTGTAACCTAAAACTCAGCAGAAAAGTGTCGTGTGAAGAGCAACATTTTTAAAAACCCTGTTACACGAAACACTTCAACGCAGGCCTAAAAATCGCAATCGAACGGATTCGCGTGGAGAGGGGTACTTAAACCGGGCTCGCTCATAAAATCTCAATTTCCACAGTCCGAATCAAGAGGCACAATGAAACATTATCCGGCGAACGATTGGAATTGTGCTCGGATCAGCTACCGTTCAATTCGATGCCAACATTAGTGACCAATCGTGACGATACGTTATTCTAATTTGATTAGCCCCTCGGCGGCGACATTTGTGCAAGTGCCAGCCAAGCCCGTCGACTCGTCGCATTTATGAGCAGCATGCAAATGTCAGTCCCCATAAAGTGCGAATATTTTTAGATCTTCGTGACTGTCCTTCGTCTGGCTGTGCTTGTTTTGCATTGCTTCCTGGATCATCGAATGGAATCGGATGGAATGGCCCCGATAGTCATCTTCACTCGACGAATTCCGTTCTCGGCGAGGGGACTATCTTCAGTGGTTGTTGTTGTTTGATTGAGCATGGACAACATCGAAAGTAGCTTTGACCCTGGCTAATGGGAAACAGGTTTATCTATTTCTCATGGTTATCCTCCTCCCTGTTTTGTTCTGCCGATTGGAAATCGCACTGTACACGACAACTTAATAAACATGGGGCGATATTGATTCATGGTCAGCGCGGTCAGCAGGTGCGACTCATCTCAGACGATCCCAAGGCCAGACACAGACACAGTTCTACCGCACATCTACTAAACATTTAAGAAAATATAGTTTTGATAAACTTGAAGTTTGGTGGATCTTCTTTTTCTTGGAATTAATCAGTAAATCGGAAATAACTCTAACTCTGTTTCTTTGGTAACAAAACACGCCAAAAACGACGCAGAAATCGTCGCCATAGGAATTTGTATGGCAATGATTTCTGCGTCGTTTTCGGCGTGTTTTGTTACCAAAGAAACAGATAATAACTAACGAAATTTCGCTTGCAGATCACACACGCCAAACATAACATTTAAAAGCCGAACGAATCGAGAAAAAAAATCGCCACACCAAAACGACCGACACCCCTATGTCTTAAAAATAGATTCCAATCGGGCCTAACACGTTCTGTGCGCTCTTTCCGTTCCAAAAACAGAACTCCCGATCGTGCTTGTTGTTTATCGTTGTTGTTTTTGTTGGACCAACCTCCCATTTTTTTTAGAAGGGTGGTCATTAACTGTAAACACAATTGCAACTCAGTGAGCGGGTCGCGGCGAATGATGATGCACTGACATTAAAAACACAGACCGACTGCACTGCTGCAACGCCAACTTTGATCAGCTGTGTGGTGAATATCGGAATCAAGAACAGAGGGGGTCGATGGGGGCGCACCCTTCCTCGTACCTACTTCTTTTGAGTGTTTGACAGTTGGTTGAGTGCGCAGCGCAAGTGAGAGGTCATCCGCCAAGCCGGTCGCATCCGACGGTGCGAATATGATGCAATCCAAGAAGCGACGCGACGCAGGCGGACGTTGTGAAGGAAAGAGTGGTGAAATTGGACAACCTTGGGATTCGTTGTCGGCGTCGTCGCCGTCTCAACAAGCCAATCGGTGTGTATGTGTAGGAGTGTGAGTCCGAAAGCAGAGCAAAGCCGCCGGAATGGATTTGGTCTAGCTCGTGCACTGCCTGAACAGCGTTGCCAGATATTCCGATTTAACGGTATTTGCACCGATTTTCGAACTTGATACCGATTTACAGATAATACCTCGTTCTCATTACGCTCTATATCACGGGATGATATCAAGCTGAAAAATTCATTGGGTCCTAAGTAATATTGGTCAACGATTCTCTCTTTCGTTAATCGTGTTTGTCGTATTAGAATCTAGTTAATAGCTTCTTTCATCGATCTGTGTGCTGAAAATAGCTGGAAATGTCTTAACATGGTCGTGAGGATGTAATGAAAAGTATAACTTCTCTATAAAATTGTCAACAATTAGATACGTTATGAATAGGGACAACATGGACAACGTGAAAGACTTATCCATTATCAGCTTTTGCTTTGAACGGAAATTGCAAAGACAGTCAATATACTTTGATTTTCTTGTCGGATCCAATCATGCTTATGCGGTTTCATATTACAAAATCAACGAATTAGCGAAGAAAGGGGTTCAGCTCGATAGCTCCTGCGGACATTTGAAAAAATACTTTGTCATTGTATTCTTTTGCAGTGATCCGAATTTATAAATTAGCCTAAATGGAATGGATCAAGCCAAAATAGACCATCAGTTCCCAGAGGAGTTCATACGCCTTACGATATCCATTGGACTTCCCAAGAGAGTGCCAAATCTCTCATGACTAGTGGGGAGATTTTCATCAGAATTACATATCTATACAGAGCTGGAAAAGGGAATCACGGCTATGAAAGCAGTTTTCGTGCTATGTTTGCCACATAGCATGATGAAGGAGGTTCTTATCTATCGTCCAAATAGTCAAATACAACAGGGAATGTTGTTTCAGCTGAGTTATTAACGAAAGAGAAGCGATCAAAGCAGATAGACCCTTTTTCCAGCTCTGTATAGATATCTAGATAGAGCTGGAATTAGGGCGTAACAGCTTTTTGTAAACAATGACTTCTCTTGATGGTTTCTAGAAGGTCAAGGCTCGCTCACGCAAATCAACATCACCATCGGGTAAGGGAAAACTTTAGCTTTTCGATGGTTATGTTGTTGTTGTTGTGGGCGTGCCTTGAATTCATAGAAATCATCGAGAAAAGTTATTGTTTACAAAAGCTGTTACGCCCTAATTCCAGCTATGCATAGATATGTCCCCGTATAACTTTGGCCGACTCTCTGGCAATCATTTTCAAGAGTTAACAGACTGCTCGCACCAAAACTCTAGCCTCTACCATTCCCCCTCGAACATCTGCTATGCGCATGCAGCTTAGTAGGTACTGACCAACTGCGGGGAAAGCACGCTACTCTCTATGCATGGTTCATATACCTCGGTGGCAATACAAGCTTTTATCGTTCTGGAGGTAGAACCTCTGACGGTGGTGGGTACCTCTGGTGATCCATCGAACCTTAGGATGACCAGCTGACTACTTGACGTATTGAAAGTGTCGATAGCAAAGCTAATTACGCGGTGAAATGTGTACTTGGATCAACAATCGGTTTCCTCGGTAGGACCTTTATTTCAAATTGGCCTTCTCAGAGGGGCTGACCTAACTCAAAAATATAAAATTTTCCACTCTCTAATCTAATGATAGGATTTCGTTTTTTAGATAGTTTGTTCGCCTTAAAGTCAGAGTTTCCGTTCGCTTTATTGGTTCTTGGGGAATTTATTGAATGCCATGTAGTAGGGTACCCGGGACCAACTTGTCCTAATTTTAACCTCCGATATCTCATGAATCAGGTCAACATTCAGAACACACATTGAAAGTGGAAATTATCCTGCATTGTTGTTTGGTGCACAAACATCAATGATCGGACTTGTTTTGACTTAGTTAGAGCATTTCTACCGAAAAAGTACGCTTCCACATTTGTCACTCAAGCCGATTTACAAAGTTTTCACAAAAATCACCATCTCGGAACAACTTCCGAGAACTTATAAAAATAAAAAAAAATAAATCTGGAAGATCAGAGAATTTCAATGCTGTTGTTCCATTAATTTTAAGAAAATTGTGAGAGCACTTAAGAAGTTCCGCAATATTCAAGCAAGTCCGGAGACCTTCAAAAAATATTGGGGATTTTCCGGTAGTTTAACCTGGGAAATTGCGAGCACTTCAAGGATGATCCAGGAACTTCAAAGCAGCTCCATTAACTTCAGGAAAATTGCAAGAACATTGAAGAAAATCCGAGGCAGTATGGGGTATTTCGAAGCGCATTTCAGGAATGTTTCGAAAACATTTTGGAGTCCTGAGGGATGTTTTATGAATATCAGGAAAAATGCTGGATCATTGAAACACGTCGGAAACTTCAGGGAATATTGTGGTGGTTGTCCAATTTCACCACTCTTTCCTTCACAACGTCCGCCTGCGTAGATCCCCCAGAAATCTCTTTCTTCCGGCATTTGTTTTCCAAACTTCTCCTTGAAGATTCTTTCGACTGTTCCATAAGCCCTCCCCAAGAAACAATGTTGGTTTTATGAAGGTTCTGCAGACCATGATTTAGGTTTGTAGAGTACTTTAAAATCTCGATAAAACTTGCAATGTTACTTGGGTCTGGCTTCCGAATTTCTCCGGAAGTTTCTTCCACTCCACGTTAGGAAATTCTCCAGAAAGTTTCTTGCGTCTTCTCCAGAAAGTTTAATTCAACTTCGGCCGGATCTACCGTGCCGATTCAAATTTCGGACACTTAAACTCGAATTTCGGACACTTTTAAAAGTTGATTATCTCGGTCGAATATGATCCACATGTCTTGTAAATTTTAAATTTTTTTGACTAGTGCCCTCCACGATCATCTAACATTATTACTTTGTTTCTAACTGGATGTAATATTTAATTAAAAATGAAAGTGTCCGAAATTTGAATCGGAACGGTATCTATCGAATTCTCCCAGAAGCTTCTACCGTCTTTCTCTGGAAGTTTCTCCATAAACCATGCTCTTTAGTTATTTCCCGAGCTTCTTCTGGCTTCGCCTGGAATCCTGGAATTGGGATTTCACAAATCTGGTAATCCTGGAATTTGGATGTTTTTTTTTACCGTAAGTTGCTTTAAACTTTCGGCAGAAGTTTCTCAATATTTTTCTTGGAAGTTCCTCGGATTTTTTTGGGCTTTTCTTAGAACTTTCCTCAAACTTCCTCCAGAAGAGTTTGTTTATTATATTGATGGATTACTTTTTGCTTCCTTCAGATGCTAGTTCAAACATCGTAAGTTTCTGCCGACTTCTCCTGGAAAGTAAATATGCCGTTCTTAGTCCAAAATTTCAAACTTTTGGACTAAGAACGGCATATTTACTTTCCAGGAGAAGTCGGCAGAAACTTACGATGTTTGATTAAAAAAAAACTGATTTAAAAAAAAAAACTTAGTTACAAAACAGCCGTGACGTTAAGGGATCATCATTTGATTTCAGGGAACCTTTTAAAAGACCAGGAAATGTTGTAGAACTTCAAGGAACTCCGTAGAACCTCAGGTAACTGCGTATAAGATCAGGACATTTTATAAAAGTGAAAACAAATTTTGAAGAAATTCTGCTAACTTTTTAGAAGGTCAGCTAATTTTGTAGTAGATTAACCAACTTTGTTGGACTTGAGTCGACTTCACAGAAGTTCGGACAATTTTGTAGAAATTTAGCGAATTTTGAATTTTGTAGAAGTTCAGCAAATTTTGTAGAAGTACAGTGAAGTTTGTCTTTTTAGTGATTAAGTGAATTTTGTATAAATTCGGGGAGCTTTAGGAAACTTCAGGAAACTTCGAAAAAATCCAAGAAACTTTGCAGAAATTCAGGAAAGATTTCCTTAGAAAGTCAGGGAGCTTCTTAGAAAATCTGCGAAGTTTGTAGAGCTTTAGAGAGCTGCGGAGAAAATCAGGGAACTTTGAAAGCATCAGAAAATTTAATGGATGCAGGGATATTAAAGCAGTTGAAAAAACATTGTTTAATTAGAGAGAACCGCATACAAGTTGGAGTACCTTCTTTTAATTTCAGGGTACTTCATTCAAGTTTGATGGACATGATATAGTTCATCAAATTCTTGAAATTTGACAGAGAATCAACGCGAAACGTCGAAGCGCAGCGAACTTTGTAGCAAATTACGTAGCAGTTCGAACTTCGTAAAACTTCATAGAAGTGCAGAAATTCTTGCAAAAGTTCAGGAACCCTAGTTGAAGTTCGGCAAACTTTACAGACGCTGAATTAACATTTCGAAAAAGTTCAATCAAACTCCTTAGAATTTCAAGGATCTTCGTATTACAGGATGTCTACTACCTGAAAAAAACCTGGAAAATCCTGGAAAACCTGGACTCATCGAGTAATTTTATTTTCCCTGACTTCTCAGGGAATTTTCAAATTTCTTTATCAAGCAAATATTTAAGTACATAATATATTGAAGTACGCCAGAGAACCTTCGCATAAATTTTAAAATATTTCATAATACATCCAACTTTATCGGACTCTTACTCTTTGAAATAAATAATTCTGAAGTGGATTTATCTTCAGTAGGGGAAACAGCCCTATTGTTGCGGTACGTTAGCAGCGTTAGAAGCCTTTTGTTGTGTACAGAGATCTCCATACACAACAATAGGCTTCTAACGCTGCTAACGTACCGCAACAATAGGGCTGTTTCCCCTATAATCATAAATTCTTGGGCTTGAATTGGGATTTTCAAAGCTGTGGAACATGCATTTTTAATAGAAATTTTACGCTTTTCGACTATTGTTTGAAATCTTGGATTCAATGAAATCAAACTTGGAGAAATTTTCAAGAATCTGGAACGAACCTAAATATTCAAGACTGGCTACGGACATAGGATAAATTCCAAGAACCCAGATTTTAAATAAAGTAAGTGCCATGCAAAAGTTTCAAACTTTAATGAATGCATTTGATAGGAATTTCCAAGGATATCTAGGAATAATTTCAAGGGAATTCAGAGGAAAATATCAAAGGATGAATTTTTAGGCAAGTGAAATCTGAGGATTCTTTTCAAATTAGTTCTGAAGAACTGCAGACGCCAGGTGATACGTAAGAATAATTCCAAGGTAGAGTAGAATTCCACCGGATTTCTGAGTAGACAAGAGAATTCTGTGGTGGCAATTCCAAAGAGAATCCAAGGACAGTTCTGAGTAAAACTGTAAAATAATTTTGAAGTGCCTTTTTTAAAGAAAGGAGAACTGAAAGTGAATTCTAAGGAGAACACCAAGGTACTTGTAAGTAGAATTCCAAGAAAAGAAGGAGAATCCAACTACTCTTAGCAGTATTTCAAAGAAGATTTCAAGGAAATTTCCAACGATTTTTTTAGGAAAAATTTCAAAGGAATATTATGGAGAATTTGAAGGTATCTGATGGGACAACGCAACCTCACACCCAAGCTCCTGCCCTGATCCTCTTTTTCGACATTGTACCCCTCTAACCTCGGGTAAGCCGCGAGTATTCGATCCAACTCCTACTGGAGATAGAAATAAGTGAATTTGGTTACAAACAATGAACAATGAATTGTCGATGTGATTGAGTTGGAAGGCGAAACGCTGCTGTAATCAACTTTGGAGAGCTCTAAAAAGAGATCCTAGGAAATTCTGAGGACCATTATCACTAATTCGTGTTTAAATAATAACAAATTCTTCCAAAACCTGAAAACTTCCCGTTGAAGTCCTGGTAAACTCGGGGAATTTTAATTTTCAAAATGGATATTTTTAACGAAAATTTGTGATTTTTTTCAGTTTGTCTTTTTGTCTTAAAAGGCAATCCGGTTTCCAACAACTTTGTCTCTGACATCTTTTCGATTGGATGAGCCGTTTTCGTGCAACGATTTATAGAAAAATACCACCATTTTGAAAAATCAAAATGGTCGATTTACAGCACAAATTTGGTGAACATTTATGCGAAGTTTCATGGAATTCTGAGAGGGAAAAATAAAGTCGATCCGTCAGTTGGCGTGGCACAGCTCAAGTCAAAATCTTAACTTCTTTAACAGTCTTTGGAAGTCTCAATTTCAGCATGTCTTCAAAAATCTTTCACAAAACATGAATCAGGCATAACATTTGAGAACGGCACAAAAGCATTTGTAAACAAACTTGCTAAGGCCCTTTACACGCCAACCAAAGTACGACCACGCAAACCAACAACATCATCGGATAGGGGCAACTATCACCTTTCCGAAAGTGGTATTGGTTTGCGTAGGCGTTCTTTGGTTCACGTGTAAAGGACCTTAGAAAGTTAATGTCACATGCGGGAAGAAAAATGCCTTCTCAGCATTTGAAGACATATCTTCAAATCTGGCACCCCTGTCTGCGACTGACTGATCGTATGGCAGGGTGGATGAAAATAATGCAATAACTAGGCAGCTGAGAGAGCGCAGTTGCCGGTTCAGGCTGTAAAACGACAATGCGATGATTGTTGGTGGCAAATTTGTAATCGACTCTGTGACCGAGGGCCAATCTATAGGAATGTTCCATGTTGGGTAGCGGATCGGCTGATGACTGAAAATTGTTTGAAAATGTGGTAATGTCATTCTGAGTGTATTCAGAAGCGTTTTGACGGGGATTATCGAATCAACGACATTTCAGCAATTTGTGAATCGTTTTGAAGTTTGGGACAATGATTTCACCAAATATTCATGCTATTGGCGGATACATGGTGTATCCTTCCACACCACTGGTAGAATAATTGTTTAAATTATCAACTGCTGTTCCCCTAGTTCTTTGAATTAACCCCGTCCAAAATCGGTCATGGGCAGTAGAAGGATTCAAACTTCAATCTAATGTCCAATGTTTTGATTTTGTGTGGGATTTTGACAGTTCCGGCCTTATTGTTTACCAACTTGAATGGAGGAAGTTCATTCGTGTTCATTCCTGCAGTGACCTATTGGCCACGGAATGAACTCACCAAAAAATTTGAAGTTTGAGCGGTGCCGTGTTTACTAAAAATGAGCACATGATGTAAGGCTTGCGTAACTTTAGAAAAGGGCCTATTAACTTTTATAAACAACTTGTTGAGCTCTTTTCGCGTGAACCGAAGTGCGCCTTCGCAAAGCAACAACACCATCGAGTAGGGTAAATTCTCCCCTTCCCGATAGTGCTCTTGGTTTGCGTAGGCGTTCTTCGGCATGCGTCTAAAGAGCCTATTAGTTGTCTATAAAAGCTAATAGGCCTTTTTCTAAAGTTACGCGAGCATTACGTCATGCGTTCATTTTTAGTAAGCACTAGAGCGGGTCTAGTATAAGAGAGGAGCGAATTCAAAACAAACTGCCTTGGCAACCTATGCCTAGGTTATTTCTAGCAACACAGCCAATGCAATCAAGATAGGCGCTGCTCGATCGGCTCTAGCTTTGACAGTTCGTTTGGCTCAAAACCAGCCAGTCCGCTCTTCTCTTATACTGGAACCTCTCTAGTAAGTACGACACCGCTCAAACGTCAAATTTTTGGGAAAGCTCATTCCGTGGTCAATAGATCACTACAGGAATGAACACGAATGAACTTCTTCCATAGAAATTGGTAAACAACAAGGCCGGAACTGTCAAAAGATTCCACCGTGCTGGTCACTCAACATTGGATTGAAGCTTGAATTCGTCTACTGCCGATGACCGCCTTTAGATATGGTTTATTCAATGAATTAATTTCGTGAGTTCATTCCATGCATTGGTCAATTGATGCGTGAATCGGTGAATTTTAGTTCATGAACTGATGGAAAATTGACAGGCGAGAGGGGTCCTATTTACTGAACGGAACATTTAGTGTTCATTATTCATTGTTCATGAATATCAAACGTTTATTTTTAGTGAACAAGTGCGGGCGCTTTTCAAATTTTCTTCAGAGCATGAACATGAATTCACCGTTGCAATCGTTGTTGAATCACTGACAAACCGACATGAATGACCATAGCAAAAACAATAAAATTTCTGACCAAAGCACACTACTGACATCTGGCTCTATACGGGATTCACTTTGTTCATAGATAGATTAAGTTGAAAAAAAATAGAGTAAATGACCTAACCTAACATTTCTTCTCTGCATTTTCTTCTTCCAGGTATACTACACCATCTGTGATGCAACGCAGCCAAACCTCACCCAAGTGATCATTTTATAACCTCAAAAAAGGTACTTTGCATATCTACGACCCATCAAAACAAGTCCGGTTAGTTATTTTAAAAAAATATTGAAAAGGGCACCCCCCCAAAATGGACCCAAGTCCCCTTCCTACGCCAAATATATCTGCCTATCGGTCGGCATTTCTCGAGAGATGTAATCAAGTCACATGGCAGCAACGACATCGACCAACGGCGATGACGCTTGCAATGGTATTCAGCTCATACAACGACGTCTCCTACCTAACCCCTTTCGAACCGTGCGATATCGCGTGAGTTCTCCTCGTATACATGACGACAAACAACAACGTCAACATCATCCGACGACGACGACGGCGATCATCAGCCAGCACGAACCATAAGGCGAATTCAGAACCATTTAGAACGGAGCTCTCGCTCTGATGTCATATCCCTGATGGTGGACGAGCGCGGAGGGAAAGTTCGTTCTAAATTTGGAACCGCGGCTTGCAGTCTCAGTCACTTCATCTTCCGCCGCCGCGGGCCAAGTGCCAACAAACGAACCAATAGCGGTTTTGGTCGAGGTCTCTCTATCTCTCTATCTCACGCACACCGGACGAGCGTCATCTGTCGATTGCGGGACGGTTTAGCGCCTCCGTGTTGTGTCAATCGCATCAGTTGGCGAAGCGTCAAGCGTCAAAGGTTATCCAATCGGAGGATTCCCCCCGCGGCTCCCTTTCGAAAATTTGGAAACATTACAGTTTTTCCATCAGCGAATTTGACCGAGGTGGGTTACGTAAAAGTGGCCCCCGGTTGATGAGGTTCGGTTTTCAGTGGGACCCGGTTTTCGACTTCATGTTCGATTGTAAAAGTGATTGAGTGCCTCCAGGCGGCGGGAGCGGGAGTTCCAATTAAAGCACTCTAGTAAAAGTATGGACGACTGTCATCACACAACATGACTGTCATCGCAAAGCACAGTGCATTTTGACGGTTCGGTTGGAACAACTTTTGACAGACGTCCATACTTTTACTTAGAGGACTTTATTGATGACCCCTCGAGCGGATTGTTTCGGGGAAAAGAAAAAGTCAAAAATGCAACTCGGGCTGAACGGGTTCTCTGAGTTTGACACATAATCGACCTCGCCTACTGCTGATTTGTTTGGTAGAACAAATCGTTTTAAGTCCACTGGTAAATTGGTTGTTCAGTGGCTGGTTGTTTTTATAAACACACAAAAATAGACAGTGATAAATCGTTGAGCATTTTCCATTCTAGCTTATATACATCCGTACACGTGTCGGTTTGAGTTATCACAGTGCTCTATTTACCTTTCGTCGGACCGTTACCTCTTTCTGTCAACAATGCAACGCTTTCAGGGCGGTCCAAAATCATCCATCATCGGTTCCCGAGTAGTCTAACAAGAACTGACCTAAAGAGTGGTACTTCAGTATTTTGTTTGCCGTATCGAGAGTCGAAGGGGAAAATTCGACCACTCACTGACTGTGGGCAATGGGTCTATTTACAATTTATGTGTTTGCTGAAGTTGCATTCTGAAATCGAGCGTTTTTCCGTCGGCGTCGATGTCGTTCTTGCCGCCGTCGCTATCGTTGCTGCCCTGAGGAGTTCATCACATCGCATGATTCGAGTAAATTACAGGAAAAGTTGCACCCAAGGGGTCGGTCGATTTGTTGGGAAAATTGAATCTCGGTCGCTGAAAACAAAAAACCTAAATGTTGAGTAATATTTTGTTCATTTTCGTGACATATTGGACAACTCTAAATGAGTTGAGAATTTATTGAATTATGAAAGTCATAATCAGAAATGGATTGAAATTATTTAAAAAAATGTCTGGTAATCACTCTGAGGGCAGTTGTTTTACTTTTTACGACAACGAGTGAGTTCTAAACTTGAGGGATTTTAACCTGGGACGAGACTTGACAATCGGGTAGCGATTTCGAGCCAATTTGCTGCCAAATCCGAGCCAGCTTCTAATTGGTCGATTTGACAGTAGCAATCGTGGAATAAAAAGCAAAGAGGGATCGCATCAATCTGGTTGGCAGTGAAGCCGGGATCAATGTTTACGTCAGTGGCGTTGTTAATTGTTTATATTTGCGAAATGAAAGTTGAACAATTGAGTGCACTGCGTGTTTTAAGCAATGGATATTGTTTCATTTTCATTTTCAAGCACAGAAGGGGGACATAGGGCCAGGTCTCCAGTAAAACTTCACTGTCCATACAGGGTAGAGGTAAAGATTTGGCACCACAGAATAATAATCACAGGGATCAATTGAATCCTGCTTAAGATGCCGGATAGGGAGGAATAGTGTTTCAAGTAGGGGATAGTCGGAGTAGTATTAGTAAAAGTTGGAAAGTAAACGTACAGAGGACCTTGTTTTGCAATACCTGTAATTCTTGTTTTATGATTTCATTTACTTGTGTTATTGATTAGTTTAGTGATTGATAATGTACTTACATTTTGTTATCTACTTAGCTGCTAAAATCCGTGGAAAGGCTCCTTTTTGCTGTCAGGAGTCGAAAATCCTTCGAATTCCGACAATCGTACATCATCTTCCGTGTTTTCCGTGCTCACGGTATCTTCCGAAACTTCATATTAAGACTCGATAAGTGCGTTGAATATTTTCTTTGTGTCCGTCTTGTATTCGCCACAGTTGTATGCCAATTCCCTCCAATGCGCCGCTGTTGTGTTGCTTTTTTTCGAAGTCCTGTTTGAGACTCGTTTTCCACGAGAAGCAGGGTCGTACTAGTTTCTTTTTTCCATGCACGCGGTAATTGAGAGCTTTCCCTAGTTTTCCTTGGGGTGTGTTCCTTACCACATGTTCAAAGTAGTTTAGCCGCGCCACTCTAATTTTATTGTTGATCGTGTTCTATGACTGCAATATGTTGTGACTGCCTTCTTGCGCTTTGTGAGTCATTGATAACAGTTTGTGGCGGTTGTTCTGGGCTTTCATTGGTGAATGCCTCAGGACGCTGTCTTGCTTCAAAACTAAGAGCCTTTAGAGCTGCGAGCATGGTGGTTTCCATTCTACGGAGAGAATTTCTGTTGCTTTTGAGGACAGTCGCAACTTCCATTGAGTAAGTCACGATCGGAGTTAATATTCTTGAAATACTTGACGTTTTGAATGAAACATTGCCATTTTCAGACTTCTTGTTGTTAGTTTTCTTGAAGGTCTTGTGCTTAATGCTTGATTTGGCTTTCGCTTCGTATTTCTAAGAATTGACTCTATAAATAGAGTGCAGAATCTTTGTGATGATACTTTCCAAACGTGCAAATCCATAGAAATAAATCCAATTCAATAAAGGGTTGATTTCCACTGCGACTAAATCCAGCATTCCTACTAAAATATCAAATGCTGTGCTTAATAATTTATTATTAGTACAGAGCAATAAACAATGTACGATGCGAGGTATGGTGATGATTAATCTATTAATATGCTTTTATAAGCGGGTTCAAATGCACCAACGCTGATCTGGCAACACTAGTGTGCATCTTTCCAATGTGGTAAAGATCCAGATCAGCCCTGGGACCTGGTAGCCTAATTAAACTACCTCAAGGTTTTGCCAAAGCGCAGGGTGTTTTAAGCAATGGATATTTTTGTTTGTTTATGGTTGTTTTTACAAGCTGCTAAACTGCGGAAGAAACTCCGAATAAAATCAAAAAAAAAAAAGTAAGAGGTTGTATCCAAGACTCGACCGTAGATTTTACGTAGGATTACGTGCTCGGTATCAATATTTGGCGACTCTGTTAGGGAAACCACTTTTTGCAGGCAATCGATGATAATTTTGATAACCATTTCAACAGTTGGACATTTGTGTAATTTTCAATAGTTACCTATTGAAAATTGATGAAGTATTCAATCTACCAATCGATTGGCTTGTTTAGTATTGAAATCCATCCGCTATTGACAGAGTTATAAGTGGTCAAAACCTGGCCACTTTTGGTAACATGGTGGATTTTGTTTTTTTTTTAATTGCACCCCCAATATGTTGCCGAGAGACGTAATCCTATGTCAAAATGTAAGTTTTGCGGGAGACGATGTCATAACACTCGAAAGCAATTTTGTGAACTATGAAGTTCTGCATGATGATTTTGGTTGATTGTATTTATTTGTAAAGTCGACGGGAAATACTAGCTGGCGGATTGTTTTTTTTATGATAACTCCTTACTTGAAAATAGGCAAAAACTCACAACCAGGCTGCTTTTCTCATGGTATATAGAGCGCTAATTCAATAATCAATTAATAACCTCAACATTATGCCCCTAATTTTGGCTCATACATAAATTCAGCAATCAACTAAATTTTCAAAAGCAACCAAAAATATCCATTAGTACCGTCCCAATGACGCGTTCATCAGGATAAAATTGATAAATAGCAGATTTTTAGCGATGGGCCCAATCTTAAATTCATAGGCCAACATTAGAGCCAATTCCCCTACAAAAAATTCTATAATCCATATTAAATTTCCTATGTAAGCGCCGATCGAAAAAAAAAACATTTTGACGTCACTACAAGGTTGATTGTGTAAAAAACGAATCGTGCAAAGCGGAATGAAAGCTGAGGGAAACACGGATTAATCATTTTGTCAAGCTTCTGCTTTCATGTTCCGTCAGATGTCACGTTGTCATGTTGTTGGCGGTGGCATCGATCGGAAACTACACATAATTTGTTTTCCAATAACTGTTCACAGAGGACAGTGCAGTGCAAAACATGTCTGGTACCTCTATATATGCATTTAGATTAACAACTGAAGTCCCTCCTTCTTTACACATTCTGCACTCAAAATAGCTCACCCTTCTCAGGATTTCCTTCCGAATTGTATGAATGGGGCGGGGCAGAAAGTAGCGTTTGAGCAGAATAGGTAAAAATAGGAGGGACTTAGAATGTTAATCTAAATGCGGTACCAGACATGTTTTGTACTGTCAGATATACTCTATTTTGTAATCTATGAAAGGAAATCACAAATTGGATGTCATAAAAAACATGGCAATTGAGAGATTGAGCTCGTGAGAGCTAATTTTCTCACAAATTTGAATATTTTTTGGCTTTCTGGGGATTGGTAGTAAAGCAGGTAAAACTGTATGAAGAAAAATCATTTATATTAAACAGTATGTTCCAGGAAAACAAATGATTGTCCCTGACTAATAAATTTAACTTGTCGTTCACTTTTTTACCTGAATATGCACCAAAAGCTAATTATTCCCACTTCTTTCAAATTCTATATGTGGATTTTTATCACTTCCTACCAGCGGAACAGCTCCGTCTCTGGAAAATGGCCGGACGATATGATTAATCTCACCAATACAATCAGGCCTACAATTCCACACCTTCTATAGACAGGTTGAGCCTTGATAGCTAGCTGGTTGTGGGAACTGATGACCTTGACAAATGTCCAAATAATACTCTTTAACAATTTTGTGGTGGTCCTGAAAAGAACCGTTTAGTCGTGATGGTTGAGTAATGCTGAGCTATTAGGGTGTTCAACACGGATGAGGCTGGCGATCTGTTAATTGTTTGGAGGAAGGTTGACGCGATAGGCATTGATGACCCACAGCTTCTCACGAGGAAACTGATTTCGATCGCGGTGCGGCTTCTTTTTCCTTCTATGGATGCTCGCTGCTTTCAGGGTGCCTTTCGTGGTGTACTGGATAACGATGTTCAACGCCACACGCCGAAAGCACTGCTGCTACTGATGCTGCTGCTGTGGACACCGTCGACCGGACACCACCACACACGGTGATTAAATGAGCACCGTTTAGTGAGGCATGTTCGAATTCGATTTTTAAATCTGTGTTAGGGAATGCGCTGTTTGCAGGTAATCGGTGATAATTTTTATCGCCATTGCAACAGGTGGACATTGTGTATTTTTCAATAGTGACTTATTGAAAATTAATAAAGTGTTCATTGTAGCAATTTGCCAGATAAATTTCCAATCGTATGGCTTGTTTAGAATTAAAATCCATCTGCTATTGACAGAGTTATATGTATGTAATCAACACCTGACCTCTTTTCATAATGTGGTCGAATTTGATTTTCTGAAATTGGACCCCCAATATGTTGCCGAAAGACGTAATCCTACGTAAAAAAAATAGTCTTTACCAAATTTATGATGGTCCGGAAAAGGACCGTTTTCTCGTGATGGTTGAGTAATGCTGATCTATTAGGGTGTTCAACACGGATAAGGCTGGCAAGCTGTTTGTTATATGGAACTCACAAACAGGCTGCTTTTTCATGGTATACACAGTGTGATATTCAATAATCAATTAATTATCTCAACATTTAGTGGCAGACCATTCAAAAATTTTGATAACATACACAAATTCTATCATTCGTACTAATTTCGTATGCCGATCGAAACAAACATTATGACGCCACTACAAGGGTGACTGAGTAAACGAACACACACCTTCTATAGACCAGGTTGAGCTTTGATAGTTAGCTGCTTGCGGGAACTGACATCCGATTGATAACCTTTACAATATCCAAAACAGACTCTTTAACAAATTTGTGGTGGTCCTGAAAAAGACCGTTTAGTCGTGATGGTTGAGTAATGCTGAGCTATTGGGGTGTGGTTGGCGAGCTGTTAATTGTTTGGAGGAAGGTTGACACGCTTGGCATAGATGACCCACAGCTACTCACGAGGAAACTGATTTCGATCCAGCGGCTTCTTCTTCCTTCTTTGGGTGCTCATGTGGGCTCTGCAGCTCACAGGCAGAGAGCCCGTGGTGTACTGGAGAACAATGTAAACGCCACACGCTGAAAGCAATGCTGTTGCTGATGCTGCTGCTGCTGACGTTGACGACCGGACACCACCACACACAGTGATTGAATGAGCACCGTTCAGTGAGACAGGATCGAATTCGATTTTTAAATCTGTGTTAGGGAATGCGCTGTTTGCAGGCAATCGGTGATAATTTTGATCACCATTGCAACAGTTGGACATTTGTGTATTTTTCAATAGTGACCTATTGAAAATTATTAAAGTGTTCAATTTAGCAGATTGGTAGATAAATTCCCAATTCTTTGGCTTGTTTAGAATTAAAATTCATCTGCTATTGACAGAGGTATATGTGGTCAAAACCTGACCTATTTTCGTCCCGCGGTTGATTTTGGTTTTTTTGAAATTGTACCCCCAATATGTTGCCGAAAGACGTAATCCTACGTCAAAAAAAGAAAAAAATATTTCACATTCCTGGCACCTTTGGTCAACTCCGTCAGACACCACGCACAACTTTCCGAAGGGAATTCTTCAAAAACATTAAGAAGAGTGAGAAGCTCGATTGTCAAGTCCCGTCCCGGATTTTAACGAGCTCAGAGCATCGCCACTGTTTGGGTGGATTCAAACTGAATGTAGATGCTTTGATAGCTGTAGAATACCCCTGGAATTATCCGGATAACTTCTAGACTCGGGGGATCCGACTGTTATGATATACTTGGAATGCGTGGAACGACTTGGCAGTCTTTCAAAATAAGCAAACGAAGCGTCTTTTCTTCTACCCAACGTCTCGATCCTGGATTAGGTTCTTTTTCAGGTATAAGGGCCAAAAGGTTCAGGATGAAAACGATATCTTCTTTATCCCTGGGGAAGATCCTAATCCAGGATCAAAATTTTGGGTATGAGAAAAAACGCTTCGTTGGCTTATTTTGTAAGACTGACAAGCCATTCCACGCATTCCAAGTAATTTCTAGATTCCTAGAAGATAATAGGATAAGATAGGACAATTTCCTTGGTATCATCCAAAGATGTATTCAGAGTTTCTTTAAGGATTCCCCTGAATTATTATGATACTCTCTGCCATCCCATTGAAGTGTTTGTCCATAACAGCCATCTTAATTCTCTGCATACCAATTAGTAAAACCTCTCCACGAATCTCTTTAAAATTTGATCTATAATTATCTTAGTATTCTCAATAATTCCCGTGATAATGTGCTTATGCCAAAATTCCTTTGAAAAGTAACCTTATGGACATTAACGCTTGGAATATTCCAAAGAATACCCTCGGAGTTTGTCCTAGAAATCTTAACAGAATTAAAGACGCTTGGAATCCGGACACACCAGGTGTTTCTCGAAATTGATTTAACGTTATAAAAATGTAATTTAGTCAAAAAGAAGGTGTTTTATTGTACTTTCATGAATAAAAATTGCAAAATTACTCCGACTGATGATCTGCCGCACACTAGACTGGTCAACCTCAGCGGCCATTTTTTCGGTTTCCGGGCGAATTTATCGGCGAAAACAAACTTGAACCTGCCAAGGACATCACCCCGTGCTGTGGCCAGATAAAACTTTTGTCCGAGAACCTGCCTGAAATCCATCTTGACATAGGTTTAGGTCGTCCATGGAAAGGTATCCTCTGTACTTCGTCAGAACCCGGTCGTACAACTTCCGGGCGCGTGTTCTGGCCACTGGATTCTGCTTGGAGGTACGGAATGAACGGTAACCTGCTCGCAGACGGATCTTCCGGATAACAGCGTATTTTTTGGCGACATCCCGATCCGAGAGTCCTGACTTTCACCTTGATCGACCTCAACACCTTCCAGTTCAGCTGCCGATCCAAAGTTCCAGCACGATGTTTGCTTTGAACCTTCCGGGGCACACTCTTGCGATCACGAAACCGCTTGAGAACATCTCCCACGGTAGAAACGGCAATTTTCTAGTTTGCTCAAATATTTCGTGTACTTTCAAAACAAATCGCTGTCAAAACATTCCAAACCGACCACTAGAGGCGCTGCTACAGAATATATAAAGTGTCCGGATTCTAAGTGGACCAGACTTTATCATGGTCGGAGACGAGCCAGCCAACGGCTGAAAGTCTCCTTAATAAAGATATAAAAAAAACTTTATCATGGAATTCTCTCAGGATTTTTTTTCAGGAAATTCCCAATGCATCCCAACAAAGTTAATTTTTAATTCTCTTCAGAATTGATTCGGGGTTCTTCTAAAAATTCCGCCGTGGTTTTTCTCAAAATTTTCCATGGATTCCTGTAGGAATTTCCTAATAATTATCCTTCAAATTTCCTTAAAAAGTAAATAATTTGTTCTCACAGCTACAGACCGCATTTCTAAGGGTAAAAAAAATCCAAGATCTAAAATTATTCAATATCTTGAAGTTTCGTATTGCATGTACAAGTTCAAGATATTGAAAATTTTCAAGCTGCCAGAATCAAGGAAAAAAATTAATGATTTATATCAAGTTCGTAGGAACTTTGGCGAATTAATGAGTAATGAAAAGAAATGATGAGAATTTCAGTGAAGCTTCATAAACAAACTGCGGGAACATAAGGGAAGTTAATACGCTGAAAATAGTGTCAAGCGAACTTGAGAAATATAGAAAACATGAGGGGTATTGTGCAATTTTTTAAGCAGTTCTAAGTACCTCAGAAAAGCTAGATCTAGAGATTTTTTGGGGAATTTCAGACCTTAAGAGCAGTTTTCGTAGCTTTAGTCCAGACTTTTGAAGCAGTTTGAATATATATAATCGTAAATTTAGAAAAAATCAGAACAGTTCCATGATATGCAAAAAAAAATCGAGAACCCTTAAGACGTTCCGAGAATTTCAGGGAAGTACAGAGTCCTTCAGAGAATTTATGAAAACTTCAGAAATATTTCAGAAACTTCACAGAAGTTCAGAGAATTTCAGGGAAATTTAAAGATTTTTACGGGAATTCCATTTATTTCCGAGCAGCAGAACCGAGATCTTCAATAGAATTGAAAGTTTTAGGGAAGCTTCGAGAACATCAAGACAGATTATAGAATCAAAGGGCAGTTCAAACAATTTCAAGGAAATTGTAAAAACCTTAAAGAAGTTGCGAGAAACTCAGGGAATTATGAATATATATCAAACAAATTGCCGGATTATTAAACAACAAATTAAGAGAACTTCAGGTAACCACTGATGAGTTCAGGGAAAATTAGGGACTTAAGGGAAATTGTCGAAACTTCAAGGCAAATAATTGAATTTCAGTAAAGTTGCGGGTTCTTAAAAAAGATACTGAAAATTCTGGGCAGTCTAGAGAACTTTAAGGAAATTCAATAATCGTTTAGGCAGTTTAAATACCACCAGGAAAGTCTAGACTATTGAAAAAGTTTTAAATAAGTGTCGATAATTTAAGGGAGTGAACTTCAGTGAAAATCATAGAACTATATTAATTATTTCGTTCTAATTCCATGAAAATTGCGGTAGCACAAAAGTTCCAGAAATTTAGAAAAAACTTCGAAAACTTCACATAAGGACTGTGGTCTTCACAAACCTTTCGAGAACTTTATAGAAATCTATGGAGCTTAAGGAAAGATCCGTGAACTTCAGGATTTTTTTACGAACATTGGGGAGGCCAGTTCCTTTAGTTTCAGAAAATTAGTGGGAAGTTAAAGCAGTTCCCAGATTTTCAGATAACTTCAGAGACGTTAAAAAGTTAATTGAGGTCTTCGCTTACGTTCAGAAGCTCACTGAAGCTTAATCATTTTTAGGGCGGTTCAATTAAATTCAGCGCAATACAACAAGATTCATGAGAACTGCTAAAACTTTAGAGAAGTTTTGAGAAATTCAGAAAAGAACAAAAAACCTCAGAGCAGTTCCGTTAACATTAGAGAAGTCACATAAATCTTAAAGAAGTTTAGAGAACTTCAGCGAATTGTTAAACGCTTAAAGGAGATCCATGATCATTGAAAAAATTTAGGAAACTTTCGAAGTCCTATAAAGTTCAGGGAAGTTTATGAATTTGATGAGATGTATTGTAAAGCTCAGGCTAGTTTCTTAAACTACAAAAGAACTTCAAGGCAGTTTCATTAACTTCAGGAAAAAATTGGGAACTTTAAAGTAGTTCTAAAATCTCAAAATAGTCCATTCCATATTCTACGGAGATTTCCATTGAAATATTCCTCAAAATTTTGGTGCAACTATCCTCCGAATTCAATTTTCTTTTAGTTTTCCTTGGAATTCTCCACAATAAGAAACCCTTTCGAAAGATTCTCCGAATATTCATTCATTCCTTTTCAATCTCACTCCTTCCCTTGGAATTCTACTCACATTGAAAGTATCCTAAGAATTAATTGGCATTTCTCCTCACAAATTACTTCGATTTCTTCTCGTAATTTGTTTGGCAAACTCTCCTGAATTCATTTTCCGAATTACTGTGAAGATGTCCTGGAGTAATTCTCAGATTTAATTGTAATCCTCCTTTAGTATTTTCAAAAAAAAAATCCAAGGATTCGTTTTATCCCACAAACTTTATGAAATTATGCTCAGAATGCCATTGGAATTTTCCTCTGAAGCTCCTCAGAAATTCCTAAGAGTTTTCATTAAAATTTTTTTTAGGTCACTTTTTAGTCACTATTTTTACAATTATAAGTCACTATTTGGTCACTTATTTCATCAAAATGGTCACTAAAATAACTATTTTTAACAGCACTGATTGCTACCAGCTCTGGAAGGTCGAGTCCGATCGATTCGTCATTTGGCGTGGAACTACTCACATCCCAAGTAAAATTTTAGGTTTATCATTGCTTTCAACAGGTTTACAAGGCGTAGAATGCACTTGAAGATTGTAATAAAACCAGAAATATTGCTTTGGATGGCATCCAAAGATCCGAATTGAGATTCAGATAATCCCGTTTTGAGATGCATACATTTTTATGAATGAGATTCAAAGAATACCTGCGGTTATTTAGAAACTCCCGGAACATAAGTTGGAGAACCCTAAAACGAAATTTGGAGAATCCCTAAATTACTTAAAATGCACCGCAAACCCCAGAATAGAATCTAGCAAATCCCGGAACGGGATTCAGAATAAAATAAATAGTTATATTGCACATTGCGCACATTGTAAATGCGATCATAAGTGCGGCAACGCTTATAAAAGTGCGCTTTGCAGAAATCGTTTAGAAGTCTTCGACGCACTTATTCCTTGTTGCATAAGGAATAAGTGCGCAGAAGACACCAAGACGATACAACGTAAAATCGCACTTTTATTAGCGATTCCGCACTTTTGAGGAGTCCAGTTTAAAATGCAGAATGCAATCTTAATATCAAAAGCCATACATAAGATTTTTTCGAAGTCCAAAACCTCAAATGCGTTTCAAAGTAACACAATTTTAAAATTTGTCTCAGCTGTAGAGCCAACAAAATATGTTCGAAGACTCCGAACGCAGTTGAGAAAAATGGGTCATTGGGCTAAATTTTGAAATCTTGAATGTGATCAAAAAGTAAGATTCATCTGTCATAAATGTCAGATTATGGTCTAAAAACAATCTTCAGGTTTCTGGGATAGGTTTGGGGAAATAACAAGTAAATCTTGGTCAGATTCTGGACCTTGAAAACGATTTCAGACATTGAAGATCCTATAAAATAGCATCCTACGTTGGAAAACGAATTTATCAAGATTCTAGGATTAAGAGAAATATTCAAGATGTTGGAACTTGAAATCTTTTCATGGAGTAGTAAGTAAATAATTTCTGGGAGCATTCCGAGGGAACCCTGAGGATTATTTTTGGGGAAATTTAAGCTGAACTATCGATTTTATCCTTTTCGAATTCCATGAAACTTTGCATAATTGTTCGGTAGGGACAATGGACCAAGTTTGTGCTGGAATTCGGCCATTCTAACTCTAGCCTTATTTTTAAAAACGGCATATTTAGTTTTTTTCGATAAATCATAGCTCGAAAACGGCTCATCTAATCGAAATATGATGTCTGAGTTGTAGGAAACTGGCGTTCCCTAAGTGAAAAGTAAACATATATTAGTTAGCGAACGTCTAGCGTAATTCTTTTAAGTGTCAGAAGTCTCAAATGTTGTCCAAGTTAAAAAAGAGGTCTTGAGTATTACGCCATGTTAAAATTTCTTTAAAAGTGATCTTCAACTTCAACAAATCGTCGAACCCCTCGTTCTCCGCCACCATCGTCTCATAGAAGGTTCCAACTCAAAAAGTCAGCCAGCAATTGATTGGCACAGGTGTGTTCTCGTCCCCTCCTTCTCCTACTCGGGCGGATGGCCTTCTACGCTATAAAGGAACATGCAAGCACGGGCGCCACCAAGTCCACCCCGAATCCACACGGTGTGGTGGTATTTAGATCATATCAAACTGTTCGTCAGCGCCGCCGCCGTCGTCGTCGTTGTTCGTCCGTCCGTCCGTCTGTTCGTCCGGCACAGGGAGTTAATTTGATTAATTGAAACTTTACCCTGTCTGAGTCGGAAAAGAGGGAGACGGTTGGGACATGCCAAATTTCACCGCGTCCGTCATCAAATGACGTTGGGTCAACGCGGCGGTGCTGGCAGCTTTGACGAGGAAGGGTCATTCGGGCATGAGTATAGGTGTTGGAAACGATGAACACTTGAAACTGCGTTTCAATGAAGTTGTAATAATTTTGCACGATTGGATGGGGGATTATCGATTAGTTCCTTGGGACTTTGAGTATAAATTGTAAATTATGACCATTTTACGAGACATTTAGGGTGAGCTGATTTTTGATTCATAAATGACAGAAGGCAGTTGTCCATCCAATAGAGATTGCTAAAGAGTGATTGTGTCAGTGATTTGTTTTCATCAAGAAAATTTGCCGTTATGAAGTTTTGTTTTTTTCTGATGAATTTTTTTTGCGTATACGTGACGTAGTGTGCGTACGATAAACGTCAGCAATCTCTATATCAATATCAATATCATCAGTCCTGGCATGCCAATAAGGTGATCCAAGTGTAGTTTCTCAGTGGAACTGACAGCTAGAAATCTAGAGTGTGTGAGTGATCTGGTGTTAATGGTGCTGAATATAAACATAAACAAAGCAGAAATTCATATGAGAATAAACTGTCAGTTCTACCATAGAGGTAACTCTAAGACTAGTTGGTCCCGAAGAAACGTGCTCAACTTTTTGGCTCTGCTCTGGTACTATCTTCGGTCCCAAGCTAATCGATTCACCCCTTGAAACATAGGAAAATTCACTAACCCCTCATTTTATCTGTCAAACTTTCATAGCGAATCAAAACAAACATTTCGTAGTACTAGAATTTTGACTAGAATGGGGTACGTAATCGATTTGCTAGTCAAGTAGTGAGCCAATTTAAAATCGTTAGTTTCGTATTGATTGTTGGTTCTACTGTGATCTGTCAAAAGTTCTTGCTGTAAACACACACTTAAAAATAACTATATTTACACGAGATGTAATTCATCTTTGACGTAAATTATGGAACGTAAACAAACATGTCCTGTAAAATTAAGTGTTCCCAAACCGAAACATACGCAACTCGACGAAAAGTACGATTGATTGAATTTATTTTCTCGTTTCTTTCAACTGATTTAAGGCTGTGTTCCATTTGGTGAATTTTTACTTAAATTTGACAGATGGAAAATTGTCAAATAAACCTGCTATTCCAGCAGACTTATTTCTGACAGACAAGGAATCAATTTTGACAGACGCTTTCTCAAAAATCGGCCGATCAACAACAGAGGGATTTTCGAACATCTTAATTTATTTTCGAAGTGTCAAATCTAAGTGAAAATTTTCCAAATGGAACACAGCCTAAGAATCATGTCATTTGGGCCGCTTGCATGTGTCGGTCTCAGGGCACGAACATTTACATGACTTTTTGGCAGTGTGCAACCTTATTGACTCATGTCATTTCGTAAAATATATTGGAATATTACATTTTCTGTTATAGTTGAAGATGCTAATTTCAAAAAATCAGCTGATTTGCTAGAGTGGTAATTTATAGACGATAGATGAGGAGATGAAAGTATAGAGTTGATAGTTCCGTTAGAGTACGGCAGTGTGAAATTGTATATATAAATAGAGAGTAGAAAGCGAGCAAGGACAACTTTTATGAATGAAGGTACAAATCGGTTTGATCATCTCTCTTTACCAAACTCCCCCGCTGGAGAGGGATGGTGAGGGGTAGAGCCACTTTATTCTTTCTCTGGAAGTTTTATCGGCTTCCTTCAGAAGTTAGTTCATACATTTCCCGGAAATTCATTCCAACTTCTCCTGGAAAGCAAATTTTCCATTTTTAGTCCAAAAGTTTGAATTTTCACTACCAAAAACGGCAAAAATACCAAATTAATTAAGATATTAAATACCGATAAGTACCGATTTCTTTAAACGGTTTATACCGATAATCCGGTAAAAAATCTGGCAACGCTGCTTAGGACTATTAGGTACTACAGCGTGACGTCACGAATGAACTCAGTGTTAATCGGCTGAACCTTTTTGACATTTCAGTGGTACTGTTTACAAGCACTTGACCGTTTCTTCGAAAAAAAAATTCTGCTATTTCCGAATTGTAACTTGAAAAAAGTCGTGGTGAACGGATGTTGCTCGTGGACAAAGCAGAAGTGTGGTTTACATCTCACTGCAGTCTGAAAAATTATCGAGAAAATCTAGCAAAGAAAAAATCGACTAAGTCGACGTAAACAGTACCACTGAACTGTCATCAGATTGAGGTTAACCAAAGATGAATACTAAGATGAAACTGTCGGAAGAAAAACTTTCTATTTTAGTGTCTTCTTTCACGGTCCCTTTCATCCAATGAGAACCCCCCGTATTCAAGGTAATTTTGTGGTTGTGCTGCCCCCTCGGAAGAGATTAAATTTTGCGCTCATTTTTATCAAAACAATCACACCAAAGTCAGAGATGTCCCATTTTTTAATTACTCGATTAACAACTAATCGATTATTTTTTGTTCGCTGTGCTGCCATTTTTATACCAATGAGAGTGCAGCACATGTTTGAAACGATCGGTGATGATCCTGTGGTGATGTTAATGCTTATATCGGCATGATGTAACCGATTATAAATAGTTTACTTTTTGGTTCGTTAATCGATTAAACGATTATTCGAATGAAAATCGGACATCACTAGATGGATGTGAAACGTCATTTCAAATATAAGAACCGTTCATAAATAATGATACAATTTGAAAGGGACCGGGGCTAATCACAAATTACGTCTCCATGGTAACTGAAATAAACACGAGTGTTCACCGGTTGGGTTAACCCCGACGGTGCAAAACCTAATTACTTCTAGAGCAACATGTGATAAGGTTCTATAAACCGAATGTAAATAATGACTACACGGTTGCTCATGAATCACAACACGTCCACTCAAACTAACTACACCATTTGATAGAGCAAACTTACTCTGCCAGATGTTGCTGTAGGTTTGCCTGAATGAGTCTTAATCCGTGAGAAATCAACGTTTAAAGCCATTGTCCTTTGATTTTAATAATTAATAATTTGAAAAATACAAACTTTTTGAATGTTTCAAATTATAGACGCAATTGGCAAAAATCGTGGAACAAGAACTTTTGGTCAAATTTTGTAGCTTTTTGTTATAACGTTTTTTTCATAAAACATATTCGCAGAAAACAATATTTTGACATTTTAAACCATTTCCTGTTAAAAGCGTACCAACAAAAAGATCGAAAATTTGACCAAAAATATTTTGCCTACTCTACTGTAAGTCTCACAATTACTTTTCCCGCAAGGAACGTATGCACAGGATGTAAGAAACCGATGCTTATATTTCATGTATTTGACTTTCTGTTTTGCATGTATCAACAGCAAGGTTAATATTCTTCAAAAAATACCAAAACTCATCCACTACCCGGTAACTTATCGTCCCTTTCGTCGATAAAGCGGTTCCGCTCTCGTTAATTCCCCACCTCCCGAGAGTCATCATTTCGTGCCTGAACGTGCCTCGAAGGGAAAGGTTGTGATTTTTACGACCGGACAGCATTGTAGGTTTGCTACTGCTCATAAACTTCGCCCTTGTACGTGTGTATATTCAAAACGGGTAGCTCGGGGTGTGAGGTTTGCCTGTCAAAACAGAAGCGTATTCCGTGTCCTAGAGTCCTTATTTTATTGTTGTGTTATCACCTGGAACATAAAACTAATGCTACTTCTTTTTCGCTTCTCTTTTCTCCATTTACAGTTTAGATAAGGAACAAACAAAAACCCACACACACACACAAAATGGCCTTAATCATGAGATACATTGACAGTATGCACCATTACATGGAAAAGTATGGAGGTAAGTTGCTTTCAGTTTTCTAGGGATTGTTTTGCATGGATTTTTTTTTGGGAACGTGTCGTAAAAGATGCAGCCAATGGAAACAATCAAATGAACCAAAAAAATCAATAATTGACCCAGAAAAAACAGACAGAGGAGCCAATATTTAAAATGAAATGCTCAGTAAAAAAAATGTGGAGGCACCATCAATAAGTAAAATTGCACCAGTTAATTTAAAAATATTCCCCCGTTTAAATGATTAATAACAGAGATTTAATGTGCCCTAAAAAATACTGAAAAGCGATGAAATGTTCCATGAACTTCGGCGATTTCGATGGAACATTTCATCTGTTTTTTTTTTTATTGGCACATTTCAAATCTTGTATTGGCTCATTTCATAGAATTTAGGGAACATTTCACCTTTAAGAAGCTTCTCTTGGACGCTTGCCCGTCGCTCCGCTCCTCTAACTAAAAAAACACGGGCAGGACAGTAAGTCTACGCTGTCCCATATGGAAAAAAGTAGGCTTTGAAAAAATGGCAGTTGAAGTTACGAAGTGCAATTCCCATGTAAATATTTGATAAATCATCAAGGGGTATTCAACTCTGCACGAGTGATTGAGCTGTGCTGAACGTGTCTATCAAAGTGTGCCTATCAACATGTCAACGTGAGTTTGGCAACCCCGAAAGCTATGACTTTTGTGATTGTGTTTACATTCTCAATTTCTCTGATGGATCATGACAAGCATTCAACTTTCCTTCATGCTCATTATAGCGTTAGTGATTCGGGAGGTGCAAGAGGAAGTGGAAGCCATCAAACCTGTACGGTGTTTAGGCAAACTTGACCCATCCACGAGATTCCGGGTCGATGTACCTTTGAACTGATGATTCCTTGCAGATGTCCAGAGAAAGGAAGGCATAACCCGATCGATGATGGATGGAATTTGCGGCCTGTTTGTTATATCAGCGAAAAATATGGCTATACAAAAATGTAACTTGACCGCTGGACGATCGAATTTCAGGATGGGAGATCAGTCGCGGTAACAGTACGTACGCTGGTGTGGTGGCAGGCAAGGTAACGGAGAAGGAGGTGGAGGGTCCTGACGAGGAAGCAGTGGAAATGGACGTGATGTTCCCGGAGGCCGAGGAAAACTGTGTAGAGAAAGCGAGCGATGCTCGGAAATAAAAGAAGATTCGAGGAATTGAATTACTGCTACGAGTTTGAAATTGCAGAGTTTATAGAGAGGCTGCAAACAAAATTAAAAAAAACACGAGGCCAAGCGGTTGGCAATTATAGGGTAAACGCTATTTTAGTTGTGGTACGTTAGAAGCGTTAGGTTCCTATAGTTGTGTATTGAGTCTCCATGCACAACTTTAGGAACCTAATGCTTCTAACGTACCGCAACTATAGTAAGCGTTTCCCCTAGAAGATGAGGGCATAGAAATCGCCACCCAGGAAACATCAGAAGAATTCTTCACGTGGTTCAGAATAGTGTTTTAGATAATTGTCAAATTGTTTCGGCTCCGTAATCCATCGGCAAAAATCGACTCCAAGGTCCATCGTTTCCCACAATTCTTGTTTTACACATTTTAAATACATAATAGAGCTTTCCAAATAGTCCGAATTCACACAAAATATGCAATTTTTTTTAAAGATGTTTTAGGCCATCCAAACTTTCTTGGAGTGAAAATCTATGAGTATATCGGTAGAAAAAGGATATCTGAGTACTGGCCCTTACAATAATACATGCTCAAACATGTTCTTTTAACCTAGATTCATAATTAAAAATTATTTGTCAGGTCCATGAAATATTTAAAGTCTTCTAAATTGTTCACTAGTTCAAGTCATATGATCAACTAGATTAACCAGGGCTTGCACGATATCCTCAGTAATAGAAAATACCCAACGAGATTAATGGAGTCTATGAGCATCAAGTACGCCTTCTTTATGTATATAATGCCATCGGAGATGTTCCGAATTTGGGGAGGAGGGAGGGGTGTTTCAAAAACTATTTTTTTTTTCATCGCTTGTGTTTTTTCTGGTATGAAAATTTATTTGAATTCAATGCTGGCCACAGATCCAAGATCAGTTGAGAAACAATCGAGATCTGACCATTTCCTTGAAATCAGTTCCGGACAAGTTCAAGGAAAAGGATGTACTAATGTCCACAACAGGTACAGCAAAACATTACATAGACGCCCTTATTCGCAATATCTATTCAGGGATAGAAGGAAAAGAAGAGCCATGGCATGTGCACCGCAGCCAACTGAAGCTTGAACCGGGTACCTGTGAAACCCACAATACCCGTGGCAACAGCCAGCAAACAATCAAGCCGACAATCCAAGACAAAAAAAAAACGCTACACAACGTTCCACTAAGCAAACAAACGACCGAATCAACGCCACCAAAACACTGCATTAACCGCGGGCAGAGCCTATTGTCTTGTACAGTTCCGGTAAAGTGAACACTGATCACATAACATTTGTGGAACTTCAAACTAGATGCCTTTCAAAAAGTGAAGTAATTTCACTGTCCTCACTCTGTTATAACTTCTATAAACCGCACTTCGAAATGTCAATTTTGAAGTCAACTGAACTACAATTGAACTGAAATTTTTAAAACAGTTTGATTGTCTACAAAAACTGCTGTCAGGCAAGCAAATTCTTAATGCATCATATCGTCAGGCGATTTTCCACAGAGATGGCGCTGTTCCCCTGGCAGGAAGTAATAAAAATCTCCATATAGAAATTTAGAAAGTGGGAATAATTCGCTTTCGATCGAGAGGTTGGTAACTTCGCGCATCAATCTTGGGTCATCTTTTTTTTTGTCAGTGTGCCGTAGGTGTGCTGATTGTGCCGGTCATAAAGCAAGCTTTGATTGTTTGTAAAATACCCATCCCGGCAACCCGGTATTTCTGACACCTTCGTATTGAGGATGACGCGAGAAGTGGTGGGTGTGCGAATGTTGGTGTTTTATGTTCATAGGATAATAAAAGTCCAATGTGTTAGGGTTATATAATGCCCTCATAGACAGACCAGAAACCTAGCCTATCGTGCTGTGATAAGCAACGGTCTATCAGCGGCCGGAAAGAAATGAAACCGGTGGAGAACATTGTTGGAGACCGACTATAGAGGATGATGAATATGACTTCTGTAGATTGTTTTGTGTGAGTTGCATCATTATTTGAATTGAGGGTACTAATGGGGTCTGATTAACTGCCTCTTTCTCTTGCACCCACTCTAGAACCTACATTTCGTATTTAGATATATATAAGTCAACTGCTGGTCTGAGTTCCTCTGGTATATTCAATTAGACGATTTTTCTGAATATACAGTCAAACAGCACGTAATGTTGTATACAACTTCAGTGACAGTTGTCCAGCAGAGCTCCCATTTTATTTAAAACAATCCAATGCCTACAAGATTGTGCCGAAGGATGTGCCCAAACTGTGCCGAATCTAATTTCACAATGTGCTGAGTGACTTACCCCTTGATTTGGGCACACCTGAGCTCATTCATTGGCACTGTTTTGCACACATGCTTAGCATTTTTATGATTTTTAAAGTAACTGGCAACACTGCACTATCTCGAAACCAGATGTACCGATTTATCGGTATTTGTACCGATTTTTGAACTCAATACCGATTTACATTTACAATTTGAAGAGCCTCAAAATATTATTAATCTTTAAAAATGGCTTATGCTTGATACTCATTCGACAATTGCTTCCATTTACTCTCTGTTTTTGGCTACCCAGGATGTGGCGTGGGTGGGTGTGAATGTGACCAAAAAAGGACAATCAGAATGTTTTTAAACTCTGAAGTTTATTTAATCTTCCATTGGAAGTATCTTCTAACTCTTCCCTGGTAGTATCTGCCACCTAAGCTACTTCTGGCTTCGCTCGAAAGGTTCATGCATATTCCCCCGCTATTTTTTCCAGCTTCCCCCGGAATATTTGACATCCCAGAAGTCTCTTTCATCCGGAATTTGTTTTCCAACTTCTCCTAGAAGTTTCTATCGACTGTCCCGAAAAACTTCTAGCTTCCGACTTTCTTATGAGGTTTGTTCCAAAGTACCTAATGAAGTTTCTTCAATCTTTTCCAGGAAGTTCCTTTAAACTTCTACCGAAAGCATCATCGAATTCTCCTGTCTTCCTCTGAAAGTTTCTCGAGGAGATTCTTCCGGAGGTTTTTTTTTACTTATTCCGAGCTTCTTCCAGCTTCCCTGCTCCTAGAGTTTTCTTACGAATTCCGAAACCTTTCTGGCTCCTCTGGATGTGTCATCCGTTTGTTTTTTTTTCCGAAAGTTTCATTAAATTTTCCCCGGAAGTTCCTCAATATTTTACTTTAAAGTTCCCCTGATGTTTTATCGACTTCTCGGAGAACTTACTTTCTTCAAACTTCCTCCAGAAGAGGTGCTTTTAAGCTTTCTTTGGAAGTTTTTTCGACTTCTTTCAGAAGCTAATTCAAGCATTCCCCGGACATTTCTACCGACTTTCTGGGAGCACAATCCAACTTTTGGAAACCGCATAGTCCCGTCATGGATTCACCAAATACCGAGTCAGATTTCCCGAAACACAGTTAGCGTACATTCTTATGTCTGTCCAAAGCAGAACATCATTCAAAACGAGACAGCTTCCGGCCACTAAGTATACCAAAACCAGGTATGGTATGTGTGTTAACTGCATTGATACAAATCTTCCAGCTTTTGAAATAGTCGGACAGAACAGCCAGGCCTGATTGGAGTTTTCTCGTCAGAGCACGGATCACTCGGACCTTATAGATATGCAGTGTCATCCTAAAACATTGACAAAATACCACCACCCGAGAGGGGAGGAACATCGGACGTGAAGATGTTGAAGAGGATAGGACCAAGGACGCTACCCTGGGGAACGTTGAACGTATCAGAAGGTGAATTGTTTAAGAAAATCTGGAATGATCTATCCGACCAGTAGTGTTTGATGATCTTAACAAGGAAGATCGGGAAGTTGTATCGATGCAGCTTATACACTAAACCATCATGTCAGACATTGTCGAACGCCTTCTCAACGGAATTGGAATGACTTTGGCTAACTTCCAGCATGCAGGGAAGTAGCCAAGCATCAAACACTTATTGAAGACCGCTGCAAGGATGTGCGAAGAAGTCAACACTCAAGTTTTTCAACTCGAGGTTGACCACTCCATCGACACCAGCGGCCTTCATGTTCTTGGTTTATTTAATCGCTGCTATCACCTCATCAGCCGATATACTACTTTCGTCAGGGACATGGCAGGGACAGGGACAGGCTCGTGTTGACTCACCATGGCTTGGCCAAGGTTCTGTGAATTCATAAAGGGTTGACCCAAGAGCATTGGCCTTTTAAACTGGGGTTATGAGTAAGGATGAATCCGAATTCTGATGAGGAGAGGAAAGGGGAGGGATGGGCTTCGGCATTAATATCTTTGGCATTTTCCAAAATGGCTTAGCACAATCTTGGAGAGAGCAAATCTTGTTAGCAAAATCGATATTTCTGAGATCGACCATCCTGGCTTGGATGATTTTGTTCAAACGGTTGCAATTGGTCTTGAGGCTAGGCGGCCCAGTACGCTGGTACTGTCTACGAATCGTGTTGCGGAATCTAATGAGGTCTTTAGTGGGCCTGTCAAGGTTCAGAGTATTACTCACCTGTCTGGATACTGGAACATGTTGCTCCCTGGCCCGGGAAATCACTTCATCGATGAAGCGTAGACATCGGTCGATGTCGTCGGTCGTTTCCAAGTGGACGTCATAGTCGATACTGGTGTCAACGCAGTGTTGGAATTGCGACTTATCTACCCGATGGTAGTTTCGTCGCGATGCTTGGAACTTGTTGACTGAGGAATCCACTTCAGCCACCACCGGATAGTGGTCCGAGCTGAGTTCCTGATACACGACAGGTTGCGAGATGTTGCCCATGTTGCTGATGTAGATATCGATGGGGGGTGTGAGCACCGGACCTACTCAACCGGGTGGGAGTTTCCGGACTCAAGATGTTGTACTGCGCTTCCTGCAGATCGTTGTTCAGAATGGTGTCATTTTGATTGCGCCCAGGCTTGATGTTTGGCGTTCAGGTCGCCAGCAATGATATATTTTTCCCACCGTCTAATCAGCTTGATGATATCTCGTCGAAGGTCAGCTGCCGACCCATGCCTGTTGGTGACTTGTTTGGGGCAGTAAGCCGCAATGATGGTGATGGGGCCAAGCGATGTGCCGACTTCAACTCTGATGGCTTTGATAATTTGGAGTTGGAAGTTCGGCAGCAGGTGGCAGTTTCGCCTCACAGCAACAGCTACTCCCCCTCCTCTTACACTGGTTCTGTCGAGTCTCAAGAGCCGAAGGTCCGATAGGTAGATGTCGACTTCCGGCTTTAAATGGGTTTTCGGTGATGATGGCAATATCGATTTCCTTGGCGTTAATGCAGTGCAAAACATGTCTGGTACCTCTATATATTTATTTAGATTAACATTCAAAGTCCCTCCTTTTTAGATATTCTGCACAAAAATACTTTCTAAGCCCCGTTCCTAAAAGGACTTCCTGCCGTTTTACGACTGGGGCGGGGCTCAGAAAGTATCTTTTGTGCAGAATATGTCAAAAAGGAGGGACTCCTCAATGCATATATAGAGGTACCAGACATGTTTTGCAGTACCAGGTACTCTATTTTGTAGTCTGTGAGAGGGAAATCACAAATCGTGTGTCATCAAAATACATGGCATGTCAAGAGATTGTGATCGTGAGAGAGAATTTTCTCTCTCAAACAATTTCATCTTTTAAGAATGAGAATTATTCGTATCCTAACCAGGTCAAGGTAAGTGGTACATAAATTCTGAAGCATGTTTTTCGTTGAAAACGAAATTTTGTAAATGAAAATGTCTTTGCCTCTGTTCCGGTAGGCAAGTAGAATGCAATGAACACATGTTCTTGAACGTAATTTTTGTTTTTGAACGAAAAAACTGGGTTTGATTCTCCGAAAATTAATGACGTCTTCTTTCACCTGAAGGGAATTTCAGAGATAATCTCTAGAAGGGTACTGATCCTAAGGAAATTCTTGACGATATTCTAAAGAAATCCCGTAAAATGTTCTGAGCGAATTACCAAAGTAGTTGAGACATAGATAAATTCTGATGATATCTGACGCAGCAAAAAATTAAAGATCTAGGGAAGTGTTGCTGTTTGTAGTAATGATCCCAGGGCTGGTAGCAGTCACTTTTTCAAGTCAGTCACTAAAAAGTCTCCTTTTTGAAGGCCAAGTAACTAGTCACTTTTTCTTGTAACAACTCACTATTTTCAACTTTTTTTAGCGTGAATTTATTTCAAGATTGATTATTCTTTGCTTTGTGACGTTTAATAGTCTTTCTCTATATACAGGATGTCTACTTATCTTTCTAAATAAAATTACCTGAGTTTTCCAAGTAAGCAATACCAAGATCTAAAAATATTCAGTGTCTTGAAGTTTTGTATTCCATGTACAAGTTCAAGCTGTTGAAAATTTTCAAAGTGCCAGAATTAAGTAAAAAAATAAATGATTTATTTCAAGTTCGTAATTAACTTTATGAAAGATTGGAGATCTTCAATGCAGCACCATCAACTTCATAACAATTGTAGGAACTTTGGAGAAGTTCTAAGGAATGAAAGGAAATGCAGAGAATTTCAGTGAAGCTTGTTTATGGAGCAGGAACTGCAGGAACATAAGGGAAGTTAACACGCTGAAAATATGGGGAACTTACTGAAGCTTTAAGAACCTCAAAGCGGTCATTTTAGCATCCGAGACTTTTCAGGAACTTTTATCAAGTTCCTAGAATTTCAGAGAACTTCACAAGTGTCAAGCGAACTTGAGAGATATAGAAAACTTGAGGGTTATTGTGCAAATTTTTAAGAAGTTCTAAGCACCTCAGAAAAGCTAGATCTAGAGATCTTTGGAGAATTTCAGATCTTAAGAGCAGTTCCCGTAACTTTAGTCCAGACTTTTGGAGCAGGTTAAAGATCTATAATCGTAAATTTAGATAAATTCAGGATAGTTCCATGATGTGCTGAAAAAGAATGGAGAACCCTTAAGATGTTCCGAGAATTTCAGGGAAGTACAGATACCTTCAGAAATATATCAGAAACTTCACAGAAGTCCAGAGAATTTCAGGGAAATTTAAAGGTGTTTACGGGAATTATATTTATTTCCGAGCAGAACCGAGATCTTCAATAGAATTAAGAGCTTTATGGAAGCGTCGAGAACATCAACACAGGTCAGAGAATCAAAGGGCAGTTCAAATAATGTCAAGGAAATTCAAGAAACCTTAACGAAGTTTCGAAATATTCAATGAATTCCTAAAAACTTCAGCTACGAGAGAATTCCTGGAATTTTTATGAACATCCCGAAGACGTGAGAATATTTTAAGGGTGTTATATCATGGAGACGACTATTGAAGAAGTTTTAGATTAGTGTCGGTAAATTAAAGGAAATTTTATAAACTTCAGAAAAGTCTTTTAAACTTCAGTGAAAATCATAGAACTATATTAATTATTTCGTTCTAACTTCATGTAAATTGAGGGAGCACAAAAGTTCCAGAAATTTAGAAAAACTTCGGAAACTTCACAGAAGGACAGTGGTCTTCAGAAACTAAAAAAATATTATTTTTTTTTTCTTATTGAAGATTAATCCGCTTTGAATCTTTTAAGTTTAAAGTGTGAATGAAAATAACGAGAAAAAATAAATGGTTGTATTTCAAAATTCATTATTTTTTTAAAACATCCTTAGTAAGAATTTTTTTTAAATTCTTTGAGACTTCCAGGTAATTTAAGGAAACAAAAAAAATCCTGAGGATTCCCGGTTTTCCAGATGTTTGAAGTTAGTAGACACCGTGACTAATACCGTGGGTTATAAACTTTCTATTGAATCTTTCGGTTTAAAAGTTCATATCGTACATAAGTGTTTTTTGAGATAATAATTGAATAAGTCTTCTCTTAGGTCACTTTTTAGTAATTATTTTTACAACTATAAGTCACTATTTGGTCACTTATTTATTCAACATGGACACTAAAATCACTATTTCTTACAGCAGTGATCGCTACCAGCCCTGCTATTACCATGATGGCTAATGAGAGTTATCTTTTGGCAGCTCTAGTAAACAAACCAAATTATTCGCGTGACTTGTGTAGCGTCCAGTCAATGGTCTCTTATCACTACGGCATTAATTACCCACCGTATGATTCATCATCAGCAAAGCGCTAGCCGAATAAAAGCTAACTGAGGTACGATTATCGCCCGTTTCCGACACGGTCGATCAGACGTAGTCAAAATTGAGTCGAGTCGACTCATTTTCGTCAAAAGTGAGTTGAATTTTTTGATGAAAAGCCGTGATAACCAGGCGAAACTTGTCGAATATGAGAAACATCCATGAAATTTTGTCTTAGTCTAGGCTCAGTCTAGACTGAGTGAATCGATTACAGAGTTATACCTCAAAAACCCCTCACCCATCAAATGAGCTAGGCAAAGGAGTCCGCATTTGGTTAGTATTATTGCATTCAATGACCCTCGCTCAATTTCAACTTCTGTTCAATTTTCACACTGCCGTACTCTAACGGAACTTTCAATTCTATCCTCTTCAGAACTTTCTCTAGCATATAAAATATTGCACTTATGCTTCATGTTGATATTAGTATAGCATTTCCTCCCAACTCTGTAATCGTAAACTTCACGTACGAAGCAACCAAACACTTTGATCGAATGTGAGAAGTTTTCCCCCGGAAAATTCAACTCACTTTTGACGAAACTGAGTCGACTCGACTCAGTTTTGAGTCGATCTGATCGACCGTGTAAAACAGCAAAGCAAAGAGTTACAATTTGACAAATGAACAACATCGACATGAATCCGATCGACGTTGTTAATTTGTCAACTTGTTACTCCCAACATAGTTTACCCATTTTTGGGTAGGTTCAGTTTTGACAAATCTGGGTGGATTCTACCCAAATTTGGGTAGTTTTGAAATAGCGTGTACTTCCATGTTTACTCGATTTGGGTGTTTGAGCGACGATAAGCTTGAGCGAAACAGAAGAGGTAGGTTCCTACTCAGTTCTAATCGCTCGGGGGGTGTGTGTGATGTGTACACGCTGCGATCGCAAAAAGTAATGACAGTTACTGAATTCGATTACAATGTAAATTGAACGTCGTGGGTTATCTCTGACTTGAGTTCTGGTTGGCAAACACCGCGATGAGCCAGCCTCACCTGAGCCTGATTTAGGGTTCCTTATCAGTGGAGTGTGCTCCACTCCTGACATGACTGTTGCCAGGTCGGCAAATTTTATGCACTGTTGTATGACATCGAAACCGATAGTCCCATCACTTCCGGTAAGCGGTTGACTTTATGGGATTCAAATTTGGTCACCGCTAAGCAAGCAACAAGCGACTTCGAACTTCCTTCCATTTTCACCGGTTTGTATTTAGACTCAAACTTGCTACGTAATCGAAGACGACGACGGCGACGGCGACGACCACGCTAGATGCGAGAATCGCATAAAAATGAGCCATACACACTGTGCCATAATTACCGAGCAAGCAACGGCCAACAAGTGTTTGTATGTGGCCCCAAAGTGGTGTGCCTCGGTCGAACCCCCCTGCTTTTAATAAATGCTGGTGCGAAGCAATGAGAATTTTTGCTTTCGTTGCTCGTTCGAGGCCATTGAACTGGCGCGGAGGTTCGTCACACCCGACGACCCGCTGCCACCGCGTCGTTGCCCTCCCAATAGAGAGCGACTCCGACTGTGACTCCCCACTGCGGCGTGACATGATGGGGGTCATGCCGCTGGCCACCAGAGGGAGTCCCCAGCACTCATGTCTTGAATAATGATTTCGGAGAAGAAGGAATCCGGAACGTGCATGGTGAAATCGAACGGGGACCAACCAGACACAAACTTCATTATACTAACACGGTCTTAATCATATCAATTACGAGACGAGTGTGTGGGTGCGTGTGCAAGGGGCACCACTCTAATGCAATTCGACACCCTCAACTCACGCTCCATAGCAAAATACCAGATGTGATTTACGATCGGTGTGATTTCCGTGGTTAATCATCGCTCATTGTTCGGTTAAATATACAGAAATTACCAAACACGATAATGATCATCGCACGTCTACTTAGTGGGGTTTGATGACAACTCCGGTTAGTCATTCCACTCCGAATATAGCCATAACTAAGTTTTCCGAAAAAAAAAGGTAAATCACCCGGTTAATCGGGTAATGTTGGTGCTAATTTGTTCGGGCATAATTTAACGCCCAATTAGACGCGGCGTTTGCAAATGAAACACACAAAACTGGAACTTCTCTGGGGTTGGGATAATTAGCGCTGGGATTGTATGTAAATACGGTTGCGAATTGATAAGGTTAATTGACTGGAAGTTGTGGATATAGTAATTGATTCTGTTTTACTCCGTCAGTTCGGTCGGTTCTGTATTTGAAACTGGTTTTCCAACGAGTAATAAACATCTAAAATTTCTTCTCTCCCATTTCAGATCCTCGGACACAGAACTGGCCTCTGATGTCATCTCCCTTCCCCACATTAGCGCTATGTTTAGGATATGTTTACTTAGTCAAAGTGAGTACCTACCCTACAATAATTGCAGCATTTCCTCACCTCAACCGATGACCTTGACCTTGACTGTGCCTCTGGATACGGTGCATTAGCAAATTATGGTCCACTTCATCGTCGTCCGTTCATTCATCCATTCATTCATTCATTCATTCGTTACAGTGGTCGGCGGCCTTTGCCTAATTTTCACATCGAATGAGTGCTTTCGTGCACTGCGCTCACTACTTCACTTTCTTCTTATATGGCGTCCCTATTGTTATTGCAGCTGTCAAATTATGTTCACACGGTTCACCTCGTGTTTCTTTTTTGCCTTCTTCTTTTTTCGTTGCCGCCCAGATACATTGTCAGAGATAATTGACCGCCGCAGCTTCGTCGAAGGTCCGTAACTGACCTCGGGCTAGGAGGAGATAGAGAGATAGAGTGGGCTCGACTCGGTTCGTATGGCGTAACCAACGGCGACGGTAGTCAGCTGTTCCGCCGCAAGCACAAGCTACCGTGAATCAATCCTAACCTCAAACCGCTCAGCACTCTGTGTATCGCTCTCTCTCTCTCTCTCTCTCTTTCGCAGTTGTTGATTATTTATTTTGTTTGTTTAATTACGACATTGCACGGCCAATGAGAGTAACTCGGCGACTGAGTCGAATTCGAGCGTTGTCAAGTCAATCTGGTCTAGTTAAAATCCGGAGTGATTTGAGATTTGAGCGTATTTGCTTTTGAAAACAAACACGTCAATTACTGATTTCTCTTGAATAAAAGCTCAATCTCACAAACAAACTATACCAAATGATAGAGGAATCATTCCTCTACCTCATAGTGTTATTACGTTACGAGATTGAGCTTTTATCCGCGAGAAATCGATGATTGACGTGTTTTTGTTTACAAATGCAATTACGCCCAAATCTCAAATAACTCCTGAAATATAACATCATAGGATGGCCAGCGAACCGGGAAATAAGCGGGAATTATAAAAGTCATGAAGATTTCAGCTTATGTGTTACTTTTCCAATGGTAATCTATTCGAAATCAATAAACAGTTGAAATCTCTTCTCGCACCTTGGAATTATCTTCGAAATTCCATTAGAATTTCCTCCACAGAAATCCTTTCAGGGGAAACATGTCAGAAGGGTCTAACTCGAAACGTAAACAATGACTTGGATCGTCGTTTTCTTATGAATGACAACACACCCACTCAAATTAACTAAATCATCTGACAGAGCAATGTTTGGTTCTATGAGCTGGTGTAGTCAGATTTCGTGGGTTTGTGGTCATTCAAGAGAAATCGACGTTCAAAGTCATTGTTTACGTTTCGAGTTATACACTTCTGACATGTTTCCCCTGCTTTAATCCTTTACTGAGAGTACAAAGTTTGCTTTGAAAATATTTTATTGAAAGCTCTTCTCAGGAATCCTAGCATGTGAAGGTCAGAATTGAAAACTTTCCTGGACCTATTTATAAATTTCTTTGAATTCTCTTCAAAATTGTGCTGTTCACAACCTTTATGAAATTATTCGATGAATTACTTAGGTATTTTCAGAACTTTCTTCCCAGACATTCTTTGGAATTCAACTCACAAGTCCTTAGGCCGTTCTCTGGTCAGATGTTTACCAAAATTCTGTGATAATTCTTCACAGCATTTATCTCGAATTAACACTTCAATTCCATTTCAATTCTTTTTAAACATTCCATAGGTACTCTTATCAGAATTCTATAGAAATTCTTTCCTAATTGTTGGATCCTTGAACATACTTCCAAGCTGCAGAGTCTTGAAAATGTCACAGACTAAAACAATGATTTTTTTTTATTATTATTTGGGTTCTTGGAAATTTTTATACCTACATATACTTCGGCAGTTTTGACGTAGGACTACGTCTGTGATTTCTATATGGGGGTACACTTTGTGAAAACCGAGAATGAAACATGTAACAAAATTATGAAAGATTTTGAACGTTAATAACTCAGCTGCCCCTGGACCAATTTCAATGATTTTATCATCAATCGATCAGAAATATTTTTACGGATCTACGCAAATTTAAGACATTATCATCTTTTAAAATGTCACTATTGAAAATTGCACGAATGTGCAACTGTTGTTATGATAATTAAAATTATCACCGATTGCTTGCGAAAAGCGATTTCCCTAGCACAGATTTCAAAGTTGAATTCCATCCGGTCTCACCAAACGGTGTTTATTCAATCACCGCGTGGTGAGTGGTGGTGTTCTCCAGTACACAACGAAAGGCAGCCGCCTGCAAGCAGCGAGCTGCAGCCCACATGGGCATCCATAGAAGGAGGAAGAAACCGCACTGATATTGATCGGAATCAGTAGCTCTTCGTGAGTCGCTGTGGGCCATCTATGTCAAGCGTCTTTGGATTCCCTATATATTTTCTACTCTGAGATATGGCATGGCTGACAGGCTTATCCGAAAACTCAAAACTTGTGTCGTTTGTTCAAAAATGTGTCATTTATTGAAAGCTTCGAGTGGTGTATTCTCAATTTGGCTTTACTTAATCAAAACCTAGTTTTTGAACGATTTTTTTTTTGACGGCAGAAAGCAGTCATAGCCTGAAACATAATTTCTTCATGGCAGCAGCTGCATCCGTAGATCCGTTCCTTGAGAAATTCCTGACAGACGCTCTCGCAAGTAGCCATTCGCGCTGTAGATCATGATTTAGTGTTGTAGACTGCTTTAAAACCTTGATAAAACTTGAAACGTTACTTTTGATGGTACCCTTTCTAGGTCAACACATTTTTTGTATTAGTAAACGTATTGTGTGGCAAGGCAAGGAAAATTGTACTTATAATAACACAAAATTTCTTGGTTGGACTGGCCTCTCTTCACTCATAAGTTCTATGTCATCCTAGCAACAACTAAATTTTTAAAGTTTGAAGCAATTAATTGCAGAATAAATCAAAAATTGGCTGTTTCTGTCGCTTTTTAGTAAGATCTGATTCAGATAGAATCTGCAGAAGGTATCCCAAGCAACATTGCAAGTTTTATCGAGATTTTAAAACATTCTTCAAGCCTAAATCATGGTCTAAACTGCATATAATCGCATATCAGTCCCAAATGGATTTTCGTTAATTTTAAGATAAAACGTTATCCTCTATCAATTGACATCGATTTTCATATTACGTGATAAAACTACGGGCTTTGATCATGAAAAATGAGAAAACAACATGAAGTCTGTTTGTCCCACTAGGCAAAGTAGTTGCATATCAGCCCCATCCTGAAATTCTATCGTCAAGATTTTCAGTTCTGCTTTTTGGATCGCCTTATTTTGCGGTGATATAACCAAACAAGCAAGCCTCATTGTTTAACTGATTTAAACTAAAAAAAAATAATTTACTATTATTTTTCAAATGGGAATTGCACTTCGTAACATCCGCTACCATTTTCTCAATGCCTACGTTTTCCATATAGGACTGATATGGGATTAAAGGCAGTACATAACCATCATAAAACCAAAAATTATAGTAGGGAAAGGATCATGCTAAATAATCTAAAAAACAGTAATGGTAAAGTAAAGTTCTGGCAGTTCCGCTAGAGTACGGCAGTGTGAAAATTGAACAGAAGTTGAGGAAATACCTCAAAATCCCATCACCCATCAAGTGAGCTGGGCAAAAGTGTCCGCATTGGATAAGTATTGTTGCATTAAATGGCCCTTCGTTCAATTTTCACACTGCCGTACTCTAACGGAACTATCAACTCTTTTCTTTTCAGAACTTTTTTCTATCTAATAAATCATCGTACAATGCAGATATTAGTATAGCATTTCCCCCCAACTCTTAGCGACTTAATTTTTCTTAGTGCGGCATAGAGAATCATAAAAATGTCATAGTTTCCGACACTTTGGAGTCTCATAATTTATTCGAAATCTTGAGGTGGTTTTACTAGTCCGATAATGGGGTCCGACTCGTGTTAGAAAGTTTTCTGACACCGGGATGATCATTATTTTGAAAGCATGAAATTTTAGCAACTGTTCGAAGTTTCAAAATTTTAAATCCTATTAACCAAATCCTGTATTTTGAATTTCTCTGTCGCAAATTATCAATTTCTAAATTCCCTACGTAGACAAGATATAGGATGTCTATGGAATTTTCACCAGAATTTAATTAGAATCATTCCCAGATATTTAGGATTCTCCTGATTTATGATTCTCTCTGGCATTCTCTTGAATTTTGTTTTCCCATAACAGTTTTCTGAATTCCATTTTAGGAATCCCTTCTATGAAACTCTTAGAATTCACACTTTTCTAGTTCCAAAGAATTTCCTTGGGGTTCATTTGAGAATTGTCTTGTAAATCTAAACTGCGATATTTAGGAATTTTCATGATTTTTTTCAGTAAATTCCCTTCTAAATTCAGCTTAGCATTCTCGAATTATCATATCGGAATTCCCTTTAAATTATGTCAAGGCTTTGTTTTAAAATTGACAAGGATTCTCCTTGCAATTTCCATGCATATATCTTTTGATTTCCTTTGAAAACTACGTATTTTGATCTCACTACAGACTGCATTCCAAAAGATTAAACGTTATCCGGAATAGTAATCAGTGTCCCAAGCAACAATGTTGGTTTTATTACGCTCTTGTTGGACATATGAAGCCCATATATCAATATCTATTGGTAATAAATGGCCAACTGTATTTCAAGCATGCCACGGTTTGCTTCCGGTGGAACTATAGGCATGCACATAGGGGAAATGTCTCTAATGTTGGCCTATGGATCTAAGATTGGGCGCATCGCTAAAAATCTGCTATTAATCAATTTTATCTAGATGAACGCGTTATTGGGACGTTACTTATGGATATTTTTGGTTGCTATTGAAAATTTAGTCGATTGCTGAATTTATGTATGGGCCCAAATTAGGGACACTTAGGCCGACATTACCTGCATTTCCCCTATATGTATTTTCTCAGACAGTCAAGCTGCCCTAAGAGTATTGAATTCAGTTGCTTGTTCTTTCTAAATACGTTTGGAGATGCATTCAATTGCTAAATTCTTCATTCTGGACCACTGTGCAATGTAGTGCAGAGATCAGTTCTACGGTAGTTCAAGAAGAACTCTTCGAGTGTCTTGACTTGAATTCCATGGTCATTTCAGAAACAATTACCTCCAGGATAATTTCCAGGAGAGTTCTGAGTATGGCTGTGGGGAGGATTCAAGGTCCAATTTGAATGAGTATTCCTAATAAGTTTCCAACGGTTTCTGATGTGAGATGCAAGTGAAATTAAGAGAATAATTCAAAAAGTATTGAAATCTCAGAATAGTTTCAAAATAATTCTGGGGAAAATTCCAAAGAAATTCTAAGGATAATTCCTAGTGATTTTTTAAGGGTTAGTTCTGAGATAATTCCAAAAAAAATACCACTGAAATCGAGTTTTGCAGTTACAATCCCGAAAGAATTCCAAGAAGAGACTCAAGGGAATTTGAAGGATAATTTCTAGAGCATTTCAGGAATCATTCCTAGAGAATTCTGAGAGTGATTCCAACTGATATTTTAAAATATTTTGGAGCAGAGCTTCTAGATAACCTAGGTGAATTCAGAGAAATACTAAATAGCAGTCCTTGAAATTCACCCAACAATTGCTAGAAGTACCAATCCTTCCGACGCCAGGGAGGCAGCTCCCACACCTGGACCCTACCTATCGATCCATTAACTCATGGACCGGGGACCAACGGCGTGATCAGAGATGTTATGCCTCAGAAAATCCCGCTGGCTCCGACTGGGATTGATCCCAGGCTCTTTGGAGTGAGAAAGAAGTTTCTCGCTCAGAATTCCCTTTAAATTCCACAAAATTTCATTCTGATTCCCTTATGGATTCTATTCAGGATACCTCTTCTCACGTTTTTCTTACAAATGGTCTCAGCACTTCCTTGAATTTGTCATCAACGTTCCTTAAAAGTCATGTTAAGAATTTTCTATTTGCTTTCTCCACACAATCTGTATGCAATTGTCATATGAGTTATGATGGAACCCTAGTCAGATTTATCTTGAAATTCTTTTTTGGATTCACAGGGAATTCACCTCACACTTCCCTATCCACTCTTTTCCTAATTTCCTTAAAATTCTGAAATTCTAAGGCAATTCAGAATTCTAAAGTAATACTAAATTCAAAGGTAACACATAATTTCAAGGGGCTAGAAATTATCAAATGCCTGTTAAAAATCGCACGAGCATACCAATTTTCAGGATCCAGAAAATGTGTATCGATTCAAAAACATTGCTAATTTCGTATTTCTCCAAAATTTTGAAAATCTCTCCATATTGAACATTTGACATTTTGACGTAGGATTACGTCTTTCACTGACATATTCGGGATGCAATTTGAAAAAAAAAACAATCGACCACGTCACCCCTTAAAACTCTGTCAACAGCGGATGGATTTTAATTCTAAACAAGGCAATTGATTAGAAACTTTTCTACGAATCTGCACCGATGAACACTTTATTTTCAATAGGTCAGGTCGATTGCCTGCAAAAAGCGCTTTCCCTAACACAGATTTCAAAATCGAATTCTATCCGGTCTCTCCGAAAGATGCTTATTCAATCACCGTGTGTGGTGGTGTCCGGTCGGTCGTCATCAGCAGTGGTTTTGGCGCGTGGCGTTGAACATTGTTCTCCAATGCACAACGAAAGGCGTCATGAGCGTCCATTCACCGAAGAAGGAGGAAGAAGCCGCACCGCTATTGATCGGAATCAGTAGCTCTTCGTGAGTCTATGCCAAGCGTTCGTCCCCGTTCCAAACGACTTACAGCTCGCCAGCCTCATCTGTGTTGAACACCCGAATAGCTCAGCATTACTCAACCATCACGACAAATCGGTCCTTTTCAGGACAACCCTAAATTCGTTAAAGATTATTTTCTGGATATTTGTCAAGGCTATCAATCGGATGTCCGTTCCCATAAGTTTAAATCTAACATACCATGTATTTTTAAGGCAACATTGGGGGTGCAATTCCAAAAACCAAAGTCGGTCGCGACATGAGAGTGGTCGGATTTTGACCCAGAGATGATGGATTTTAATTCTTAATACGCCAATCGATAGGAAATTTTTCTACGAATCTGTTAAAATTGAAACATTGTCAATTTTCAAAAGGTCACTATTTGAAAATTGCACGAATGTGGAACTGTTGCTATGATCACGCTTGATGGGGCCTCGCTCGCGAGTTTGAAATGAGCCGAGCGTAGCATTTTTCTGAGGATTAGAATGCCTACTGCCAAATCATTCCACTGAGCTTCAGAGCTTGTGAGCGAAGGGGGATAAAATGAGAGTGAGGCTTGCTGCCATTTATGTTCATGTTTTCTATCGCACGCTCTGGCGCTCACTCTGGGTGAACTCTGAGCTTCTTGCATCGAACAAAAAAGCCATCCGGAGGCTCGAAAAGTGCACCTCACGTCAAATCCTCCTCTCGCTGAAGTTCATTCTCCCTCTCTCTCGAGGAGTTTTTGTTTACTTCACTCACTCGAGGTGAGGGCTGGCTAAACTCGCAGGACAAGAGTGTTTTAAAACTCCCAGTGAGTATGAGGAGTTTCAGCAAGCCTGGCTATGATAGTTAAAATTATCACCGATTGCCTGCGAAAAGCACTTTTCCCTAACACAGATTTCAAAATCGAACTCCATGCGGTCCCCGCATGCAGCTTCGAGCTTCTGAAATGACCATGGTAGATGAACTATCAAACCAGCCTGCTGCTCTTTCCATTCCAATCGATAGAATGGTCCAAAACTGTTTGAAAACGTTTTTACGATGCTCCAAATTTCCATTTCCATTTGAACTGCGTGTTAACCAGCTGTTCTATTATCGGCAAAACGGCAATCAGGCACATTTTGTAGTGCGTATGTTTCGTTTCGGGAAAAATCCAGTAAACGCATTAACTCAGTCGTGAAATCTGATCAAATTTTAAGCTGAAAGACTAACGAATCGTTGGAATACATTCAGCGAAGTGTTTTGGTGGGAAAATACAGCGAAATTAACGTTTGAAATCCTAGCAGTTCTGGCTCTTTTACTATTTGATGAAACCCCAGACAAACAGACGTAACTCTTTGAATAAAATTATATTCAAAGCATAGTACCGCCAAACATAGGCCTGCAGTAACGACATATCGCGGGCTTTTCGTGGAAAACAAGTTTGCTCGCTGATTCGCAAACAATGTTGCATGCAAGAAAAACCGAATATATAGAAACGTCAAAGTGATCCGACAAAACAGTAAATCAATAGCAGTGGTATTCTTATTAAAATTTTCCGGGAAAATCTGAAACATTTATAAAAAAATGGAAATTGTCATGATCTATTTTTGTATCTGGCCAGACGACTAAAAATCTGGAAAATCTCGATAAATCAGCAATACTGGCACCACTGAATTCGAGGCTTGTGCTCCCGGAACAGAAATTAGAGGCATCGCGATTGATAGTTTTTCTGTTTTGAATAGTGAGACGGTTTCTTTTTATTTAGCTTGGCGGCTGCCGCTTTTGCTTACTGAGTAGAAGATCGTGGGTTTACTCCCAAGCTCCTCGCCCAAGTAACAATTCTGCAATCATTTGGCATCCACTCTGATTTATGATGGTTTTATAATGGCAATGAATAATCCATTTAGTTTAAATACAGCATTTCACAGTGTAAAACGTTCCTGCTTAGTAGTTCACCTTTTCGCTGTTTTAAAAACCTTTTACAGTCTGGCGAGAAGTCAAAAACTGTCTTGTTTTAAAATTAAATTTGAAGTAGTTCTCAATCCCACCATAAAACTGTTCTATAAATCAATCATAAACTTCATTAGCAATTTTTTATTAATGTCTTGATAATATACTCTATAAACCTGTTCTATCATTATAAAAGCAATCATAAAACCATTAGATTTTAAATGAGAGCAAAAGGAATATATTTTTGCCTTTAATGCTTTTAAAAGTGTATCATAAAATCTTCTCTGTTTACAAATTGAATTTTAAGAATGGATCCTTACAGTGAATAAAAACCAAATTTATGACAATGATATCTCGAAGGATAAACGAAGTTGGAGGAAAAATTCAAGCGATGCTAACGACCGAAGAGAAATCGATTTCAGTAAAATTTAGTTCTTTAGAAGAAGCAGCACGTCCGGCGGAGCGGGTACCATCAACGACTGAGCATCTGGTGGAGAAGAGTGAAGTGAGCGTGGTCCTCAAGTTCATAAAACATTGTCAAAACAGTCTGAAAACAGACCAGCTTTCTCCAGACCTTGCGAATAGATGAAAATCGGAATAACTTGTGTCAGTACCGACAGCAAACCACTGAGCGGACACTAGTTGGTTTCCGATCCATAGCTGCGATTTTATTCGGCGAAAGGGTCATCACTTGAAAAAAAAAATCATTCAACCGTAAATTCCTACATCGTTTGCACTTCCAGAACCATCCGGAAGAAGGGGATCTTTTCGGGAATGATCGTGGTTACAGCTGTGTGAAATGCGAAACGTTGTGAACACTTTCTGAGTAACTGCTTCCAAGCCATCGGGAGACAATCGCCTGGAAGAACGCTTAATCGCACAGCGCAACTATCGAAAGATAAACAAACTTTGACGTTTAACATAGCCGCCATAAATGCTGCCATAAATCTTGAACGGGTTAGGATCAAGCAAAATGGCTTTAGATAAATACAATTCAGTCTTCAAGTTTTCTTCATAAAAGCCATTTCAAAACCTTATGAATTTAAAGCAAAATAACTTTTTCACAAATGGCCCATGAAAATCACTTTTTATGCCTCCGCCATATTACAATTATTTTGTTTGTTTTTTTACAATCTTCGATTTTCAATCAATAATTCCTTGGATATAACTTTATTTTAGTTAATTCAGCAATGAGAAAATATTTAGAATGCAAAAATCATGAGAAACAAAAATCTCGGCTAAGCTTAGTGATCGATCAGAATAATATTTTTTTTCTTAATGTAAAATAATTAGTAAAATCCGAGAGGGACGACTCTATCTACGATGCAGGAAATATTGTGTTTTGCTGTGGCTAACTGCGCGTACGCTGAGTAGATAGAAAGATGATTTATCACGAATTTGAAGATTTCCTGCAAAAGATGATGCGCGATGCAAGTAGATGCGAGAAATGAAAGTAGATTTATCGAAGATTTATTCGCTAGTGTGAGATTTTTTGAGCATCTAGAATTGAGATTTAGATGTGTCGCCCCCTTCGGTAAAATCGATGTTTTCCGTGGGCGGACTCAAGTTTTTCGATGTTTTCACGTACATTTTACATCAAATTTGATTTGGCACATAAAACTAGGCCACTTCATGAGAACTTTTTTAAATATTGGAAATTCAGCAGGATTTCATCAGTTTTTATTTTAATTATTTTGATAAGATCGGATGGTATTTATGAATCATTTTTTATCTTGATTGTTGTTTTTCTAGTGAACTTAGGGTAAATGGCTTGGATAATGGTTTTAATTGTTGCCAAATAGCTTTTATTGCAGCTTAAATACGGTTTTAAAATGGATCTCAAAACGTGTATCGTACAACCATTTTGCAGTAAATCAATCTTGAAGAACTTCGATAACATACCCTTAAGAACCATCTCCAGGGTGGGCCAACTAGACAGATTCTAGCATCAATGGCAAAGCAGCCTTGACCAGGGTTTTATGAATGTTGTTTTATAGTAGCTTTGCAGTATTTCATAAAACTTAAATGTTACTTGGGTGAGAACAAAACAATTACTATGGTCGGCATCGCCTGCTTAAGCGAATCCTGACCCATCTCCTACAAAACTACCCAACTCCGTAGTATCATCTATGGGGGCGTCGGTGAGTCGCTGGCCTCCCATTAAGTAGATGCTACATCAACAATATCCTTCCCGTAACGGAGAAGATGGGCGTGGCCGGCAATGGTAATTGTCATGCTTTTCCTGTTCTGAACTTTGATTGGAGAACTATTCACTCCCAAATAGTTTTCCTTGAGCAATCCAAATAAGAACGTTAAAGTTGATACATGACAGTTGCCAGTATGCAATCTACGAATTACTCCGGTACACACGCAACGCAACGTAACGCAACGCAATACTGGCACCACTGAATTCGACTCAAAAGTGTTAAAAGTGAGGTATTCAGTGAGTAAGTTAAATTTTCCTCGATTTTCCAGGAAAATATATATTTGCATAATCGAGAGATATTTCACTCCAGTCTATTAGTCAGGGCTGGTAGCAGGACACTTTTTAGTGACTTGGTCACTATTTTGAAGCCAGTCCCTAAAAAGTCACTAAAGTCACTATTTCCCTAAAAATAGCCACTAAAGTCACTTTTTCACTACTAAAATAAAGTGAAATTTTAAAATATCAACAAAATGTTTAAATTGAGTACTTGGCCCTAAGAAAGTCTACAGTAGTTTTAACAAAATATACATATCTGTTAAAACATTGAAAATTTTAACCAGGGTGACCAGTGAACCGCAAAACTTTAGAACACTATTGCGAAATGCCTTGAACTTCGATTAAAAATCGGGGAAAATATACTTCCATTCCCAGAAAATAAATTGTAAAGCTTGGAAACTTTCCAAAGGTATTTGTCTGTGATAGATTTTCAAAAGTCTTTCAAGGATGAGTAAGAACTTTAAAAAATCCAAAGTAAATTTTAAGAGAATTTTAAATGATTCTAGGGATGACACCAAGATACATCAGAGAAGAATACCAAAGTGTAGACTAAGAAAGTCTCATGTAAAATTAGGTGCTCTGAGGACCGATTTCTTCTTCTCCGCTTAAAGCTTAAGTCGGGTTACCTATATAGATAAACTTGGCTTAACACATACGAGCGTCGCTTTTGATTTTTGTTTAAATTATTAGAGACGCAAAATTCAGCTCCGAAACAATTTTGGGAATGATTCTAATATAATTGAGAGATGATTGGATGAGGATTCTAGGTCCAATTCTAATGAGAATTCAAAATTAGTTCTGACATGTTGCTTCATCAGAACCCCCGAAAATTCCATGAAAATCCCGTGAACTCCAAAGATGGTCACTGCGGATAGTTCTAGAAGAATTCTGGGGTGATTTCTGACGATACTTCCAAGAGAATTTTAAAGATAAATAAATTCCGGGAAGAATTCCAATGGAATCGAATTTTGAGGGTTCAATCTCAAAGAAATTCTGAGAAGAGTTTCAAAATTTGAGATAGATTTTTGTTTTGTGAATTCCTAAGAAAAACTATGGGGATTCTAAGGAGAATACGAATTGAATTTCCAATTGAGTGCAAGGGAGAAGTCCAAGATTATTCTAAGCATAAATTTATGAAATTTCTGAGATTAATTTCATGGAAATTCTAAGGATAGATTTATGGAAGGAACCTTCAGGGAGTTCCTAGATGAATCAATAAAAAATCGAAAATAATCTACTTTAAATAATCATGTGTTATTACTTCATGCGTGAATTTAACGATTTACTTAGTCGGAGATGCTAAACGTGGACATTTTATACAGATTCAATTACATAGTTGATAGTTCCGTTATAGTTCGGCAGTATGAAAATTGTATACACAAAGTAGAAAGCGAGCAAAGGACAATTTTGAGGAAGGTACGAATCGGGTAGATGGTGTTTACGTCAGATGGCGACTTGAGCGTGAAACCATCGATAGAGCTGTTTCCGGACATCAGAGGTACATGAGCAAATCGGCGATCATTCCTTTTGCCAGTGGTGGCAAGGAGGAAACACCCCTCATCATCCCTCATTAACGGATTAGCTTGGTAAAGGAGATGCTCTACCCTATTCGTACCTTCCTCAAAATTGTCCTTCGTTCGCTTTCTACTTTCTATATACAAATTTCACACTGCCACACTATAACGGAACTATAAACTCTTTACTTTCATCTCCTCATCTATCATATAAAATGTCCAATTTAATCCTGAGATATGATGTTAAGCATTTCCAACTACGAACATAATCTATTTCTAAGAATTTTGTTGATTGTTCTGCAAAAAATTTCAAAAATGCAATATTTTGTTTGTAATTGCTTATTATTATTAGCCTCTAAGTTTAAGAGAAGGGGAATTATTCTAAAAATGTTCTTGAGAACATTCTGAAGAAATTCTGTGAAAAGTTCATAGCTAATTATCAAAGTTATTTACCTAGATATATCAAATATTTAAAGATTTCGAACGCATAATCAAATTCAAGATCATAAAAAATGGGAATTATTATTTATCATGAACAACGTAAGCAAAATTAAATTATTCAAATCTCTTCAAATGCTCTTCACTGTAAATTCGATTAAATTAGAGGAATTTATAAAATTTGATTTTAAGTTTCATGATTTAAAAAGTTTATTTCAATATCAAACCGTATTTGACTTTCTTAGTTACCATATAAATGGTTACGTATTTAGTATTTACAAGTCACTATTTGGTCACTATTTCCGTAATTTTATTCACTAAATTCACTACTATTATATTGCATTAGCAATACCAGCCCTGATTAGTATACTTCTAGACAAAGCAAAATTTTCGTCGATGTTCCAGCAGTTTGTCCTGCACGGGCGATGAGATCGATTAAAAATTGAGTGTTTTTCACTCAAAACCGCATTAACGTAGGTTACTCACTAGGGTGTAAGCTGACCCAACCCTTTACTCCCAAAGCTCTTCCAATTGTATTGAGGTTCTCAACAACTGTGCCAAATTTAAACGTATTTGGGTACGATTTGGATTTTCGGGACAGCTGTATGGGAAAATGTATTGGAAACGATTCGAAACTGTTCAATTATTTGTCAAAAAATTCAAAAGTCGTTCAATTTTTACCAAACCTAGGAATTAGATTGAAAAAAAAAACTATACAGAACAACATGGTGTGAAAGTGAAATTCGACGAAGTCATTCTGTATAGTTATCTCAATCTAAGTCCCTAGGTTGGTGAAAATTGAGCACTTCATGAAACTTGTCTACCAAATGAATAGCTTTGTTCCGGTTCTCATACATTTTCCCATACAAAAGCATTTACTCCGGCAAATCCAGATCGTAACCGAATTCACTCAAATTATGCACAGTTGCTGGGGATCCCAATACAAATCGAAAGAGTTTGTGATCTGCCATATAAAGTTGCCCTACCCTAGTACTCATGGATTGAGTGCCTAGAACTCATGGATTGAGTAAAATTTTCATCGCTTTTCCTCAAAAATTCACTTCCTCAAGTCTAGGAATATACTAATAGCATAGAGGTAACTCTAAGACCAGAAGGTCCCGAAGAAACGTGCTTAACTTTTTGGCTCAGCTCTGGTACTCTCTTCGGTCCCAAGCTAATCGATTAACCCCTCAAAACATAGGAAAATCCACGAACCCCTCATTTTATCTGTCAAACTTTCATATCGAATCAAAACAAACCTAGTGTAGTACTTGGGACCAACAGGCTAGTCAAGTGTCACTCAATTTACAATCGTTAGTTTCCGTCGGTTGCTAATAGACTGAGTGAATCCTCTATTCGAAACGGATTTCCTGGAAAATCGAGGAAAATTTAGCTCAGTCTATGAGCAACCTACGTTTTTTGCGAATTTGAGTGAACGAAACTCAAATTTTACTTGGATTAATCGGCCTGAGTAACGCCACTTTTCGCACTTTTGAGTCGCATTCGACTCAGTCGCTGAGTTACTCTCATTAGTCATTTGCCGCCCGTGTGGCATTCGTTTGGTTTGCTTTCGCTTTGCCTGTTGTTGCACTGCCCAAGCCCCCCAATGGCAATGTCGAATTGTAATAATAATAATATTATGATTTAGAAGAGACTTCGCCGCAATTTTCTGACCATGTGCATAGATCGTATCTCTTGGGTAAAGTTTGGTTTCAGAATGTTGCAACCAACAAGTGGCCGCAGAGCGTGTGTGTTTATGTGGGAAATGGAAAAACGGACATCTGAAATGAGATTTCGGTCTGTTTAGCAAGCTGACCGTAGTCATAGCAATAAAGAAACAAACCACATCAGATTGGCGAATAGAGTGGTGTGGCTTTTGATGGTCGGACGAAGATAACCTTCGAAAGTGAAACCTTCTGTCTATGTGGTGGGGATTTTCATGCTGGGAAGGTGAAAACTTATTCAGAGTTCTGAAAACAGGTTGATGTGAAAATAAGGTCACAGATTTCGTTTCGCTGGAAATCTATCTGTTGAAGTTTGGAAAAGATTATTTTGGCAGCATGGAATAGTTTTCCTATGCCATCTCAAATAATTTCCAGAAAATCTATCAGAGTATTTCCACAAAGCTTAAAAATTTTGAATCGAGGAAAAATCCAACGCGATGCACAAATGTTTTCCACGAATCAAAAATGCCATTATGGCAACACTTTTGCAGCCAATTGCGATGATTTTTTTTTAAATCTTGGCGTCCACATTCCTGCCACGAATCCTCGATCTTCTCGGAAATGAGATCGACCTAAGTTCTCTGCCAATCGGTGGTGCTTCAGGCTCATTCCGTAGCATGACTTATTACTTTGTCGTCGCCCAACTAGAGACGTTCACGGCCCATCGATAAGCTCATGCACGTTAAATCCCATTCCGATTGCCTCTCCCCGGGCGTCGTCCATGACTTCACTTCTTCTACATCACGCGGGCTAATTAACGACCTATTACATGACACTGAGCGTTCTACTTAGCATCTTCTAGGGGGGCTATCCAATTACGCCTTCACCCCCACCCCCCACCCCCCCGTCGGTCGTTGCTAGATACAAGCGAGCGTCATCAGCTCATATTGCTATTGCGTTTAACAAGCAGGGGTAGCACCCGGCCAGCTCAGCACAGCTCCTTCAATCAACCAGCAGGTATCAATTAGCATTCAGGGGCAAATTTTCCACCAAGAATAATGCAATTTAATAGAACATTAATCTAACAATTATTACATCTCAACTCATCTGAACACGGCCGCGGTGCATGTATGCAGCAGACACGAACCTGATACCGAGTAAATAAACTCACCGGTACGCGTAAGGTACGTTCCAACGAACTAAGAGCTGAGGGAAGATTGTGTCGTGAGATAAACCCCAATCGTTTCCCTCGCTGGTAATTGGAAATGTTTGCACAGCATCTTATTAAACCCGCCCTCCTCCGCGTACAGTTGGACATCATCATCATCATCATCATCATCACTCATACGTACATGAGTGTCTTTGTCTCATTCGAGAGTTTAATTGTTTACCTCTTAGAGTATCGTGAATAGACTAACCCATAGGAATGATTGGTAACCGGTACAATCCCGATCCCCTCCACCACCCTCTCTCTCTAAAAGTGTGGATGACTAGGAATGTGTGTTGTATCCTTAGGAAATTTTGTAATCTCGTCACCAGGTCATTGTTCAACTGACGCATTTGGCTTGAAGAGCGATATTTGTTTGCGTAATTATGCTTAATGAAATACGTCAGAGGCGTTGTCTACTAATAACTAGTCACGTCATTTCGGTATACTGAAATCTGCCATTTTAAAAACTAAAATGTTGTCTGATTGCGCGATAATCGATTTACGCAAATTTGAGTTCTCTACTAGGAAAAACTGATCCATTTGAACCTTATTTGGGTCAGACCGATTAGTGATTAACCAAATTTATAAACGATTTAAAAATTGGGGTGGTTCTCAAATTATTGATACAGGTAAACTAACGTTTTTTTATATTTTTAAACGTATGTTCTTCAGCAAAGTATAGCCGAGATGATCTCAAGCTTTATGCATGATGAAATTATCCGTATGATGAAAGATTACCCAATATTAGCACCATCATAAACCTATATAAATAACAAGATTCATCTGATTGAATATCATCATATCATCAGGTTTTAGCCATAATTTTTCCACCAATTCTAATCATGAAAATATTAGTTTCATTCTGATGAAATTGTCACCGTTATGAAAATCTCATTATGGTAAAAATTAACCCGGTAACCTAACCTCCTTGTAGTTCACATCTTCAGGTGAGCCATCCCATGATGATGATATTCACATATGGATGTGTGTAAAGGGTGATACGGTCAAAATTTGGTCAAGGGAAAACGCGTGTAAATCGATGAAATCGTTTATTTAAAAAATCAAATTAAATTTCTTTTTCAAGTTCAATTAGTATAAAATTCAGGAAAAATATTCAGTTAGGCTTCCGCTTTTCCAAATCCGAATTGCCGGGCCTTACGCTTGACCCCTGCCATCAGATTTTGTACAGCCACCTTGTCCACCTTCTTCGCCGCAGAAAGTCAGTTTGCCTTGAACTGCTGCTCGCCCTTAGCAGTTTTTTTTGGTCTTCTTTAGGTTCCGCTTGACAATAGCCCAGTATTTCTCAATTGGGCGGAGCTCTGGCGTGTTGGGAGGGTTCTTGTCCTTGGGAACCACCTGCACGTTGTTGACGGCGTACCACTCCATGGCCTTTTTACCGTAATGGCAAGATGCCAAATCCGGCCAAAACAGTACGGAACAACCGTGTTTCTTCAGGAAAGGCAGCAGACGTTTATTCAAACACTCTTTCACGTAAATTTCTTGGTTGACAGTCTCGGAAGCTATGAAAATGCTGCTTTTCAAGCCACAGGTACAGATGGCTTGCCAAACCAGATATTTCTTTGCGAACTTTGACAGTTTCATCTGCTACCTTTCCCCTTCCTTTTGTCGTATAAAACTCCTGTCCCGGAAGCTGCTTGTAGTCGGCTTTGACGTAGGTTTCGTCTTCCATTACCACGCAGTCAAACTTCGTCAGCATCGTCGTGTACAGCCTCCGGGGTCGCGCTTCGGCCGTCGTATTTTGTTTATCATCGCGATTTGGAGTCACTACCTTCTTGTAAGTCGATAGTCCGGCTCGTTTTTTGGCTCGATGCACGGTTGTAGACGATACACCCAGCTTATTTGCGGCATCTCGGAGAGAGAGGTTAGGGTTTCGCTTGAAACTACCGGCAACTCTCTTTGTCGTCTCAGCGGCTTCCGGTTTTCGATTTCCCCCCGATCCAGACTTCCTGGCTGTCGACAAACGTTCCCCAAACACTTTAATTACATTTGTAACGGTTGATTTGGCAACTTTTAGCGATTTTGCCAACTTTGCGTGCGAGTAGCTCGGATTTTCGCGATGCGCGAGCAAAATTTTGATACGCTGCTCTTCTTGCTTGGACGGCATTTTGACAACTGAAGAGTGAATTCCAAAATCAAAATAGGAGCAACATTCTACACGCACACACCTTCAAAATGAGGGGTGTTCAGGTTTTTTAAATGCAAAATTGAAAGAAATACGTCAAGTTGATATTGACCAAATTTTGACCGTATCACCCTTTAAGTGCGTCTTCCATCTAACTCCCAATGTCCGACAGCGAAATTATGGAATAAATCTGCTTGCATTATTGTCGTCGTCGTGGTCGTTCTCTTACTCCTCTTGATCGCTTATTTGGTTTTATTACACCGACCCTCAACTTAGTGTTGTTTGAGCACTTCTAAGCTTGTTCAATTTTTGCATTAGTATTAGTGTGTGGCAAGTACAATCATACTATATGCCCAGGGAAAAACGAGACATTGTTCAACCCGAATAATTCCTGGACTTGACCGGGATTCGAACCCAGCCGCCTCCAGCATGGTCTTGCTTTATAGCTGTGCATTTTCCGGCGGTGCTAAGGGAGGCCAAGCGCATACCTTTAACCGATACTGGATTCTCATTAAAAGGTCTATTGGACATTCAGACACTAGCTTCCTACTGTATAGATTTAGCAATTAATGAAAAGAAATAGGTCAAATACTTCGAAAATGACCGAACCTAGCTTCATCATGATGAAATTTATTTCTTGATGAAATTCTCATCAGCAAAAAGTTCTCATCATGATGAAATTAATTCTATCGTGAAAATATTCTGATCATTACAATAAAACCCAATGCATGACTATTTTTACCATGATGAATATTTTGCCCGGAACTCACCCTGAAAAAAAAATGTTATACATGATCAAATTTTTAGGACAACAATATTCTTGTTATAGCACAAAACGTGGGCCTCCCTTAGCTCAGTCGGTAAAGGCGCAGCTACAAAGCAAGACCATGCTGGAGGTGGCTGGGTTCGATTCCCGGTCCGGTCTAGGAATTTTTCGGATTGGAAAATTTCTCAACTTCCCTGGGAATAGAAGTATGATTGGACTTGCCACACAATCATATCAATGCAAAAATGGTACAGGCATCGAAAGCTCTCAATTAATAACTGTGGAAGTGCATCTAGAACACTAAGTTGAGAGCACGCAATAAGCTAATATGCGATATGCAATAAGCTTGAAATGCGAAGAAGAGGAAGAAGCACAAAACGTGGACCATTTTTGTCATCATGAAATGTTTGCTAGGATCTCTGTATGATAAAATTGATATCCTTTTGATATTTTAATCATTAAAATTAAAAAAAAAATCTTTCGTCATGATGAAATTTGTTCCTTGATTAATTTATATTTTAATAAATTATATTCTTATCTTGATGAATCCCAAAATTTTCATCATTATTTAATAGTTTCCACGATCTTTTGGATCGATTTCTCATCATTAAAATCTTGTTTCATTATAGTCAAATTGTTATCTTGATCATAATCTCATTCTCATGATGATGAATGCTTCACTTCTTAATAGTTCAAATCATGAGGAGAGTCTTAAAGTTTGCAACACTTGTATAATGCTGGAGGTCTTTGATCCTCAAAAATCTCACCTCATGATGAAATTATTCTTCGATTAATTAATCTAATGATAACATTCTTAGCAAACATAACAATGAAGCTCAATGTATGACTAATCTTATCGTGCTGAATATTTTGCCCGGATCTCGCCCTGATAAAATTGATACCATCTTAAAACTCCTGTCAAGCTCACCATGATGAAATATGCTCTATGATAACCTTTGATTATTTAATCTCATGATAACATACCAGTGAAGCTCAATGTATGACTAATTTTATCGTGTTGAATATTTTCGTCGGATGTCAACCTGATAAAATTGTTATCGTTATAAAACTTCTGTCAAGCAAGCTTAAACCAACCGGTCCGCACTCGTGTTTATTTCAGTTACCATGGGGACGTAATTTGTGATCAGCCCCGGTCCCTTTCAAATGGTATCATTATTTATGTACGGTCTTAAATTTGAAATGACGTTTCACATTCATCTAGTGATGGCCGATTTTCGTTCGAATAATCGATTAATCGATTAACGAACCGAAAAGTAAAATATTTGTATTCGGTTATATCATGCTGATATAAGCATTAGCATCGTTTTAAATATGTGCTGCACTCTCATTGGTGGAAAAATGACAGCACAGCGAACAGAAAAGAATCGATTAAATGTTAATCGAATAATTCAAAAAATGGGACATCTCTGATTTTAGTGTGATTTTTTTGATAAAAAAAAGAGCGCAAAATTTCATCTCTACCGAGGGGGCAGCAAAACCACCAAAATTACCTCGCATACGGGGTATTCATTGGATGAAAGGGACCGTGAAAGAGGACACTAAAATAGAAAGTTTTTCTTCCAACTGTTCCATCTTAGTATTCTTATTTACTTAAACCCTTTTTATGATAACATTCTAATGGCACTCTTTTGCGGAACAGAGGCTGACGAAAAATAAACAAGAATAAAAACACACTTATCATGATGCAAAGCATTTCTTCGGATCTCGTAATGATAAAATTGTTATCTTTGTAAAATTCTAATCAGGCTAAAATTTTCTTCATTTTAAAATTCTTAGCATGGACAATTTCTGAAATCTGTTCCTTATTAATTTATGTCATTAAAATGTTTATTAAGATGTCAATAAACTCATAATGAGGAATATAGCATCATGATATGAGATTTACCATAATCCTGGCGATAGATTTCTCATCATGATAAAACCATTACCATTATGAAATTCTCATCATGAAAAACTGTTTTATGTCACGTTGAAGTTGTTTTCATGATGAATCTCACCATGATACTAAATCATGATCAAATTCTTATCATTGTAAGTTTCCTACCACCATGTATTTTAATAAAACAACAATAAAGCCAACTTAATTACTATTCATCATGATAAATGCTTTTCCAGGATCTAACTCTGAAAAATTTATTTCAATTAAAAAAATTCTATCAAGTCATCGATGTTTTCATTATAAAATTCTTAGCTGAAAGACTAATCACGATAAAAACCTTAATATGTCCCTTGATTAATTTGATAACATGCATATCACGATGAACTGGAGGCGAACCAGCCCAAGGCTGAAAGCCTCATTAATAAAGTTAAATAATAATAATAATAATATCACGATGAACCTCAAAAAAATCTCACCACGATCATACTATTATTAAAAAACAATCCTATCAAGCTATCAATCTTTTCATGATAAAATTCTTAGCTGAACGTTCATCATGATCAATTCTGTCCCTATATTAAATTGACAACATGCTTATCACGATGAAGCTCAAAGCATACATAATTTTTCATCATTTACCATAATCGCTGTGACAGATTTCTCACTATGATAAAATAATTAACGTCATAAAATTATCAGGAAAAACTTGATTTCATCACGATCGTCTTAACGTCAAAAAATCCTATCAAGTTTTCGACCTTTTCATGATAACATTCTTAGCTGAAAGTCTCATCATGATGAAATCCTTATCATGGAAAATCCATCGTGATGATCAATTCTGTCCCTTAATTAAATTGACAACATGCTTATCACGATGAAGCCTAATGCGTAATTTACCATAATCTTTGTGGCAGATTTCTCACCATTATACAATCATTAACGTTATAAAATTTTCAACCTGAAAAACTGTATTATCATTGTAAGTTAATTACCACCATGTAGTTTAAATCGCATGATAGCATTGGTAACACAACAATAAAAACCAATTCGTGCCTATTTATCATGATAAACGCTTTGTCATGATTTCACTTTGATCAAATCCTTTTCATGATAAAATTCTTAGCTCAAAGTCTCGTCATGATGAAACTCTTATTGTGGAAAATCCATCACCATGATCGAATCTGTCCCTTGATTAATTTATGTTATGATGACATTTTTGCGCGTCAATTTGCTTATTATGAAGTATTTTTCATCATTTCAGGCATAACATTTGATAACGGCACAAAAGCATTTGTAAACAAACTTTCTAAGGCCCTTCACTATCACCTTTCCGAAAGTGGTATTGGTTTGCGTGGGCGTACTTTCGTTCGCGTGTAAAGGGCCTTAGAAAGTTTGTTTACAAATGGTTTTTTGTCGCTATCAAATTTTATGCCTGATTTATCATAATCCTTGTCATAGATTTCTCATCATGATAAATGCATTAGCGTTGTAAAATCATTGTTATAAAAAAACCGTTATGTTTTGATCATGGTGAAACTGTATTCATGATGCAAATCTCACCATGATCATGATAAAATTCGTAGATACTGTTCAAATCACGACGATCGCCACATAGTAGCTTTATCGAGATGAATTTCATTTATTTTCATCAATAAATATAAGTTTAATTTTAATTAGTTCATCATTTATTTCGATAAAATATTAACTCTATTACAGATATAATACATATCTTGATGAAATGTTTTCTTTGAAAAATCTGTTCCTTGAAGTGATAAAAGGCTGTTTTTATAATCCACTTTGTCGTTTTTTTAATTTTGTAAAAGTGAGTGACAATTTTCAATAGGGCTGAATTGCTTTGCTCCTTCAATATTTTGAAGTTTTTTTTAAGGGGTAGGGGGTTTCATCAAATATCCAACCTACCTTAACCCTGTGTACAGAAATGCTGATAATAAGTATGCATTGTGCGGCCATGGGATCATGAGCGGTGTTTGTCGACAATTAGATTGTTGGCATACAATTATAATCAAGGCATTTTTTGCATCATAACACTGTTGTTATGATGAATATTTCACAAGACAACTTATCATCAGATGTTTCTTACAGATTCGAGATTTTAGAGATTTAAGAAAAAAAAAACTTTTCATGATTAAAGATTCACCAGTATGAACTTCATATGATTATGGTTTTATTATGATGAAATTTTTGCATAGACACATTTTCATTGATAAATTTTCGCGATGGTTATGGTTATGGTTAACGTTCTATTCATCATAATAGATTGTCAATACATAATTATTACGTATATTGGTTATTTAGTTAATAAAAATTTCTTATGATTATAATATTATTATGTTAAATTTTTTACATAGAAAATTTCTAATAATTTCCATCCGGATGTTAAATTTATTTGCATGAAATTTGATTCATCATAATAGTTTAACCAGCATTAATCATTTTTTTTCATGATATATTTCATCATTACAAAATGAGAAAATATTCCATGGTAAAATGGCTTCCATTCTGAATTTCTATTTATGATAAATTTCTTACCAAGATGCAGTTTCAATCTTGTATAAAGCCTCATTATGATAAATGTTGTACTATATTGATCTTCAAAATAGATCAAGTTTATGGTCGTAATGATGAATATAGCCAACACGGAATAAAAAAAAATCATTGTCATTGTAATAAGAATTCCTGTAATGAAGCTATTCTTTTCGCCTTATAAATATTAATGTGAACACATTTTCATCATGATGAAATAAAAAATCATGATGAACATATAATTCTTATCATGATAATAAAACATGATACTATTAAAAGCTATATTATCATCAAATCACAAAACAAAATGTTTTAATCATGATGAAAGCTTCACCGTGATGAATGTCAATCTTATCACTAAGAAAGCTTCCCCGTGATTATAGTTAATGATTAGCGTGACTATAATTATGATTTTTATCGTGATAAAGCTATGATCATAGCATGCTTGCAGTATTATCATCAGGAGCTTCTTACAGTTTTGAGATTGTGGAAAAAATCAAACCATGATTAACGAGTCGCCATGATGAACTTCATAAGATTATTATTTAATTATGATTACAGATTCACCATGATGAACATCATATGATTATTGCAGTATTATCATCAGGAGTTGCTTACAGTTTTGAGGTTGTAGAAGAAAATCAGATCATGATTTAAGACTCATCATGAACTTCATATGATTATTATTTTATTATAATGAAATTGTTTTATAGAAAAAATTAGCATTTAATTTATTTATAATAATACATAATTCATACGTTTCTTGATGAATTAATTGTTTGAATTTCTTATGATTATTATATTATTATAATGAAATAAAAAAAAATTATTAATATCCATCGGCTTGAATTAGTAAATTTATTTGTATGAATTTCTGTTTATCATAATCATTTAATAACCATAAATATATTTGTTTCATGGTTTATTTCATCATTGCAAAATGAGAGAATTTTCCATGATAAAATGGTTACCGTTTTAAATTCTATTTAGGATAAATTTCTGGCCAAGATGCAATCTTGAAGAAAGCCTTTTTATGATAAATATTTGACCATGTCAGTTTGTGCAATAGATCAAAGTAATGGTTGCTATGATCAATAAACCCTGCAAGGAATTAAAAAAAAAACATTTTCATTGGTAAAAGTACAGCCAACATCAAATCCAACACGAAGTCCTCGCATGAAGATATTCTTTTCACCATAAAAATATGAATGTTGATAAATTTGTATCATGATCAAATTATGTTTATAATGAACATATCTTTCTCATCATGATAACAATAAACGACAAAATTCTATCTTTTAAAAAAAATTTATCATCAAATCACGAAAAAGCTTTTAATCACGATTAAAATAAATATTATTCACCTTGATGAATTTCAATCTCTCTTTTTAACTAGGGCGTTTATTTACTAGGCTCAGTCGTGTGTGACACTTTGCGGGGCCAAAAATCAGTAATGGTTGAATTTAAATTTTTATACAGCAGTAGTTCTAGGTTAGTATTGGGTACCAATTACTCGTGGCGGGCTTGAAGTTAATGGATAACAATTCCGATTGGAAGGAACTAGGTAGGAAACTGGTTTCTGAAGCCTTCTTCAGATACTACTCTCGGACGGTTGACCAAATCCTGGCTGGGCAGGGGCAAGTAGCACAGAAACAGGAGGATAATAAGACTGAGATACAATGGCTGGAAATTGTTTGGAAAGGAGGGGATGGTCACATCAAACTCTAACCACCGCCCAAGAGAATTACTTGTTAATTGTTTTGCCAACTTAAAAGAGAACTCTGAAGTACTAATGGGAAAAATTCATCATGTGAAATTATTCTATCATAAATCTCACCTAGTTGTCAATTTCAATCTTATCATGAAGAAAACTTCCCCGTGATTATATTTTTATCGTGATTAATATATAATCTATCATTATCACATTATTGCAGTATTATCGCCAGAAGTTTCTTATAGATTCGAGATTTTATAAGAAAATCAGACCATGACTAAATATTCGCCAAGTTGAACTTCATATGATTATTATGTTATTATGGTGAAATTTTTTCAAAGTAAAATTTCCGTTAATACAGTTTTGCGATGTTAATTCAATTTTTAATAAAAATTGATAATAATACATAATTATTGCGCAGTTAATTAATTTAATTTCTTATAAATTTAATTTATCCATAGCGATGGTAAATTTATTTGCATGAATTTCTATTCATCATAATTGTTAAACCAACATAAATATATTTTTTCATAGTATATTTCATCATGGCAAAATCGTTACCGTTTTTAAATCCTATTTATGATACGTTTCTTAAAAATATGCCATTTCAATCTTGAAGAAAGCCTTACTATGATAAATATTTTACAATGCTGATATTCACAATAGACCAAAGTAATAGTAAAAGCGAAGTGACAGACGGAGCGTCTCGAAAACTTTGGTGACGAACCTGCTATTGCAATTTTTCAGTGTACCACATGGCACCACTACTACTGGATTGTACCAAATGGCAACACTACTGCTGGATTGTACTAGCATTTTCACCAAATTTACTAGAATATTTTGGTTTTATCTCTTTCACTCTACTCAAAACTGAAATGCATAAAAAATGAAAAAAATCGTTCACTCTTTGCACACTGTCAAAGATCATTGCACACAAAATGAACTTTGTTCAAATCAAAACAAAAAAAAAATGTTCAAATCAAAAAAAATCTATTACATCGTCTGTCACTTCATTTGTGGTAATAGTCACAATGATGAATATACCCTGCACGGAATAAAAAAAAAAAGTTTCATTGTAAAAAATACAGACAAAATCCAATCCAATAAGAATTGCTTCCATGAAGATATTCTTATCGCCATACAAACATTAATGTTCACAATTTTTTATCCTGATGTAATGAAGTAATGAAATTGGGTTGTTAGCGGAATGCTAAATAAAACAGCAAAAGGGTTTATCTTCCATTTAATTCCACTTAATTAATTTTGGTATCCATGACAGATACGTATTTCGACTACAATGTGCAGTCTTCATCAGTGTCATTCCCACTAAAGAACTTATCAAAATCTAACCCCCTTAAGTACTCATCCCCTAGGTAAAAAAGTCAAGATCATAGGTATAAAAATGAAACTACAATGTGTTGAATCGGAACCTACCTAACTAATAAAAACCAAAGATTTAAGTAAGCTAAAGGAGAAAAATCTATACAAATCTCTAATAAGGAAAATCCCCAAAGGCTTGGTAGCCATCATAATGAAGTAATGAAATTGGGTTGTTAGCGGAATGCTAAATAAAACAGCAAAAGGGTTTATCTTCCATTTAATTCCACTTTTGATAAGTTCTTTAGTGGGAATGACACTGATGAAGACTGCACATTGTAGTCGAAATACGTATCTGTCATGGATACCAAAATTAATTAAGTGGAATTAAATGGAAGATAAACCCTTTTGCTGTTTTATTTAGCATTCCGCTAACAACCCAATTTCATTACTTCATTATGATGGCTGCCAAGCCTTTGGGGATTTTCCTTATTAGAGATTTGTATAGATTTTTCTCCTTTAGCTTACTTAAATCTTTGGTTTTTATTAGTTAGGTAGGTTCCGATTCAACACATTGTAGTTTCATTTTTATACCTATGATCTTGACTTTTTTACCTAGGGGATGAGTACTTAAGGGGGTTAGATTTTGATAAGTTCTTTAGTGGGAATGACACTGATGAAGACTGCACATTGTAGTCGAAATACGTATCTGTCATGGATACCAAAATTAATTAAGTGGAATTAAATGGAAGATAAACCCTTTTGCTGTTTTATCATGATGTAATTATGATCATGATGAAATTATGTTCATGATGAACATACCATTCTAATCATAAAGAAGAAAGCTTTTTAGGTTCACCGGGATGAATTTCAATCTTATCATGAAGAAAGCTTCCCGTGATTATATTAGCTATGCTCATAACATTCTTGCAGTATTATCATCGAGAGTTTCTTACACACTTAATCTAGGTCGGTAAAATCTCCAACAGCCGATTACCTCGGCAATAACTTTTGCTGATATCTCTGCAAAATATCTGTTTGTTAGCTGATATCTCAGCAGAATTTTATTTGTTAGCTGAGTCTCGGCAATTGTTTTACTGAATCTCAGATAAATAAATTGCAGAAATTCTCGGCTGTTGGAATCTCGGCGACAACATTTAAGTGTGTACAGTTTCGAGATTGTAGAAATCAGATAATGATTAAAGATTCGCCATGATGAACGACACATGATTATTTTTTTCAATATGATGAAATTGTAACATTGAATAATTTCCATCGATAATTTTTCGCGGTTGTTATTTTATTTCCGTGAATTTATATTTATCGATAATCAATATATTAATTAATTAATTAGTTGGATTTCTTACGATAATTATTGTATTATGATGAAATTGTATCATAGAAAGCATTTTATTATTAAATTTACGCGATCATAATAACATAATGGCTCTGTAAAGTTTATTCGATTGAGCCTGTACAAATAAAGTAGTTAACAAAAAAATAATAACAAAATAATAGTTTTACCAGCACAAATATATGTTTTCCATGATATAGTTCATTATGGCGAAAAGAGAAAATTTTCCATGATAAAATTGTTTACCGTTTTGAAATTCTGCTAACAGTTACTAATAAATGGGTACGATAAATCACTCATCAATGAGTATTGCCACTCCCACTGAAAAATGGGCAAAACCTTAATCATAAATGGATATTCGATTCCTACCGTGTATTTAAAGTAAAGTTAGGATCTTATCAAGCAAGCACACACCTTTTACGATTCTTATCCTACTTACGGTTTCCTGCACATACGACTTTTCCTAGATACAAGCTTCGTCCAGTATACATTGGCTGTCTCCAACCGGCATGATCCTTTCTGTCTGCTTCCTCTTGCCGGTGCAAGTTTAATTCTTCTTTTCTTGTTCAAATTTTCTTTTTCTCCTATTGATCTTCTGGTCGTGTTCCCATTTGTCCTCAGGCAGTTAATATTAGTACATGATAGGAAGAAAGAAATAAATAGAACAAGTTAAGTGTGAGCCGCATGCATTGGTTACTTATTTGGGTCATGGTGTTGTCTTCCCTAATTATTTGCCTCTATTCGCTCTCATATCGCAACGTTTAACTCTGGATCAACAATAGAAAAGGGCCCATCAGCACTCGTAAACAAACCGCTCCAAAGCCCCCCACTCACAAAGCGAAGGCCACCCACGCAAACCAACACCATCATCGGATAGGGGAAACTTCCACCTACACGAAGATGGTGTTGGCCCGCGTGAGCAGCCCCCGATCCGTGAGGAACGGGCCCTGGACGGTCTGCCCACAAATGTCGATGGGCCCCCCTCCATTGTTGATCCAGAACTCACCCCCTTCCCTCACACTATTATGGTCGGAAAAGAGAACCCATATTTAGTAATCTATCGCGAACTGCGATGCAGAAGGTATTAATAGCAAACTAATCTGGAACTGGTCTAAGACATATGACCCAGTGAGTATTGACACCTCACACTGTTGTGAATGAGCACGGACGCGAGATTTACTAGAGTATTAAATGCAAAACGCAAATTCAAAATAAAACTTGACAAGTCATCGTCAATCCCCTTATTCTTGGGCAGGGTCTGACGATGTGAATCTGATTTTGATCAGTGAACGGGCCCCATATGGTACATTTTCTCACTATGAACATGTCATTTCCAGCCTATCTGAACTATTTAATAAATGGAATTGTTACGCTTCCCCTAAGCGGGCCCTCCGCATCCTATCTCTGTCTTATCTCAAATGCCAATGCTTTGAATGTATCAATATATACATTGGAAATGACGTTCAATCAAATAAACCCATACCCCACTCACTTGGCCAGGCTTCAGAATCGTCCAGTGGGCAGTGCGCTCTACACTCCAAGTTCCCTTTCTTTCAAATTCACCCCAAATTTGATATTTTACCCCTTTGAGTGTTGATTAATCACAATGAAACATTGTGACAGAGCACGGACTTGAGGTTACTAGAGTATTAAATAATCTAGGTCCTATTTAGGATTATATCTGAAAAATCCAAATTTGGCCAACGCCCACCAAGAAATCAATTGTACTTTCTTGCATGAAAATAGAAAAAAAATCCTAACTATTACCACGATGAAATCCCCTTCCTTGTTGAATTATCATCATGATCATGAAAGAATTTCATAAATGATTTAAAATTCGTTCCAACCTTAAGTTACATTTGACTCGATTTGAATTTATTTGTTCCCCAAAATCTTCTCATGATCTCCATAGAGTCTTACGAGTACCTCAGATCGAAAGCCTCATTCTATCTAAATCATAAGTTATCTTGTTTTTGAACTCATTGTGCTTTGCGAGGGATATTTTGAAGCCGTTTTGAGTAGAATTCCAAATTCAAAATCCGTCTATTCCGATTCCGCAACCAGCCTTCGAGTTTTGTGTTTTTTTCAGGTTAAGGCCTCGCCAAAGCCCCGAAACTATCAAATCACCATCTCAATGACGCTCCAGTCCGTTCGTTGTCACACAGCGTACGGTTGCATAGTAATGCGATCACGTAATTTACCGGTTCGATCGGGACGCTTCGATTTGATAACGACAGCTCGAATTAAAAAAAAAACTCGCTTTATCACGCGTGCACCTTGATTTTTTGTTTTGCCCCACCGCGTAACTCCAGCTCCAGCCCCGAAAGCGACTATCCTAATCAGTACACAGCAACATTGTTGCGTTCGTGCCAATAAATACATAAATGTACATGAGAGAGCGAGCACGGCAAAACAAAGGAGCCCAGCTGTTCGTGTGATTTAATCCATTCTCTTTTGTTGCGCTTCTAAGGCCGCAGCCTGCTTGGATAATAAACTCACCTTCACCAAACGCCTCTTTCTCAAATGATCAACGAAACTAATTTTGGTATTTTTCGATTTTCTTTTCCTTTCCAGGTCCTGGGCCCAAGGCTTATGGAGAACCGAAAACCATTCCAGCTAAAAAATACCCTCATATTGTACAATTTCGTGCAAGTCTTCTTTAGTGCCTGGTTATTCTACGAGGTATGCTGCAACTGACCTAGTCACCAAATATGATTTTTGTTCCCCATTATTTTCATAACGATTTCTAACGACAGTACCCAATGTGCAGGACAACATTTACAGTTTTACCTACTATGTATGACGACACACGAAAGACGACGATCAAACCAAATAACCCTTTTTCAGGCGCTCCGTAATTTTGGCTTGTTTCGATTTTGCATGCGCTCCCAAAACCTTGAGTCTACCACATTGGTCATAACCTTACCAGCTATGTACCTATGACCTTCCGGACGGTTGTGACTCCCGTACCATAACTGCTCAGTGTTGTGTGTACAATTATTTGTAGTGAACTACATTGCTTTGGCGAATGTTGTTGTCTCGGAAGAGTTCGACGATCTTTGACGTGTTTGGACGTCCGTGAACCAGATGGAATCCTCGGCCAGAAGGGAACTCACCGCAAACTTCTCAGGGATAACAAGTGCCTTTCACTTTTCGGTCGGTGTCGTCGTCGTCGTCGATTGCGGAATTTGCCTTGAGCGAGAAATGGGTAGTTTGGACGCAGCGGAAGATAATTGAGCCGATTTAATCGAGGTGATGTTTCAATAGTCGGATATACTCCTTTTTCGTGTAATAAGAAGAATCATTTTGGTAACACATAAGTCAGTTTATACAATTCATAAGGAACTTGCAAATAGGTTCAAGGCACAATACCAAAATGAAATTTAATTGAGAAGAAGCTTAGGTGAACTCAACGTTCAAAAATGTTATCTGAGATATGTACCACAAATCCTGTAGAATAATCCAAATAATCATCTCAATTTACTCAAACAGCTATCTGAATATGTTCTATTAATTATTACCTGAAGTCCGTTAAATTAGCCCAACAGTTGAATCAGCCTCTGAATTGGTCCTGCAAGTCCTCAGGACCCGGGCCGTCCAAATTAATTGAACTTGAACAGTTTCTCCAAAATCCCCCTAGACTTGTCCCATAAGTCCTTGACCGCAAAAACTGTAAAATTATCTCAAAAATCCTCGAGATTTGTAATCACCGACGACGACACCATCGCCGCAGCCGTTCAACGAACCATCGACCAATGACCGAGGAAGAGATCAAATCACTCCTCCTTTTAGATAGTTGCACTTGCATTGAGAATACAGCTGCGGCACCAATAATAAGGGGTTTTTTCCAGGGAAACAGAACCGACAAGTACCTACTTACAATTAACAACCAAACCACACCGACTGTAACGACGAAGCCGACCTTCCCTTTCACTTTTCGAGACCGGCCAGGCATCGAAGGGCAGCGCTGCGCTGAAATCTCGTTGGTTTTGTTTTGATGCACAATTTGAGTGCATCCATTTCGAGTCACATTCGCCGGGTCAATGGCCGGAGACAACCTTCCTGAAGAACCCGGAAATCGCATCCAGCTTCCGCGCCAGTCCTGCCAGCTACTAAATCGAATGCATTCTTCTTTTCTTCCTCTTTTTTTTTCTGTACATGATTGTGATCGCGCTGCTTTGCCTCGCTCGCTTGTGATCAATAAACCCAAATTGCACGACCCCTTGTTTTCCCCATGTATGTGTGTAGTGTCTCATGGGCGGTTGGTGGAGATCCTACAACTTCCAGTGCCAACCAGTTGACCACGGTACCACCGGGCAAGCGATGAGAGTAAGTTTCGTCTCCCCTTCAACTTGATACCTCCACCCCCCACCCACCTAGATTCCCCTAATTAAAGTTAAGCGATCCCACCTCACCTCAAATGCAGATTCAGGATCAGGATCAGGACCACAGCCCGATTTGTTCTCTCCCTTTGCCCACGCAAGCCAACCAACTATTAATGGTAGATTAACAGCGCAAATGGCACAGCCATTCTAGTACCGCAGCAGCACCTTGACAACCAACGTGTACTAGAATAGCCTCTCAAAACTCAAAACTATGACCTGGAGAGGACTCGCAGCACAACAGTAGTAGTTGTTTGTTTTGGGTTACAAGCACACCAATATACATACATACACACACACGCATACACACATACACTTTCAGACGCCACCACTCGAGTCGATCGTGAATGTCTCTACGGAAAACCCGCATTACAAACGGGACCGTAGGAAAGCCTATAGGCTTCTCTGAATGGCAGAAGAACTTTAGGTAAATTATGAGCATAAGTGCAAGAAAACGATGTACATATTAGCGCATCTATATTTATAATTTACCCAAATGGGCCAACGTCAGAGAGGTCTATTACGCCACAAACACTTACCGAGTTGTTTTAAGTTTGTTATTAAGTTGTTGAAGTTTACTAACCGTTTCAATTGAGCGCGCAGCGCTCAAATCCATCTGGTTGTAAGTGAGTGTACATATCATCGATGAGCGCCGAGATGAGAGAAACCCTACCGCTAAGACTTAGGACCTCTCGAGGAGCCAGTATTCCGGATGTACGGGACTCGGATGCAGCTAACGGTAACTATGTGATTATCATCGGACATCAATTGAAATAGTCGGAAACAATGGCTTTAAACGCATTTTTCTCCAGAATCAAACCAGGGACGGGACTTGACAGTCGAGCTTCTCACTCTTCTTGATGTTTTTGATGAGTGCCCTTAGAAAATTTGCGTGTGGTGTTTGATGAAGCTGATTTTAATTTGGATTTGATTCGGAGTTTCAATCGCATTTAGCATCTTGCATATCATTTCTGCTCAACCCATTGAAAACAACCATAAATAAACAACAGTATCCACCACACGCAGAGTAGTCCATTTTTCAACTTTACATTCGCTAAAATAAGCAACTAACATAGTCATTGACGTCAACATTGATTTCGGCATCACTGCCAGTAACAAGGTTGCTGTGATGTCTCGCGTCACTTTTCATTGATCAGTTCTCTTCATCGACTTTCTCTTTGGATCGCCACAGCCGTGTTAAGGATATTGCCGTTTCAGTGAAAATAATTCAACGCATCTGACAGGCACAGCATGCTATAGAGATTGCTAAAGTATGATTGTGTCAGTGATTTGTTTTCATCGGGAAAATTTCCCGCTATGATTTATTTTTTCTCGATGAAAACATTTTGCGTATACGTATATGTGACGTAGGCAATATTTCAAGCTAAACAATGCATTAGGTCATAAGTAATAGTGGCAGATTCTCTTCGTCGACTTTCTCATTCGTTAATAAAATGGGTACAGAACCCTTTGTTGCCGTGTTTGTCGTATTAGACGCTAGATAACAGCTTCTTTCATCGATCTGTGTGCTGAAAATAGCTGGGAATGTCTACATGGCCGTGGGAATACAAAGAGAATCTGTCAATGTTACTTAGGACCTAATGCATTGTTCAGCTTGCTATTTCTAGATATTCCAAGCTGAACATTGCATTAGGTCCTAAGTAGCATTGACAGATTCTCTTCGTCGACTTTCTCTTTGTATTCCCACGGCCATGTAAAGACATTCCCAGCTATTTTCAGCACACAGATCGATGAAAGAAGCTTATATCTAGCATCTAATACGACAAACACAACAGGAAACGGTTGTGTGCTCATGTTTTTAACGAAAGAGAAAATCAACGAAGAGAATCGATCAATGTTACATAGGTCCTTATGCAATGTTCAGCTCGACTCACAGTTCGATGGAAGATGCAACAATCGGAATTTAGGCCGTGTTCCACTATTTGGTGAATTCAGTGCCAACATTTCAATGGGGTGTAATTGCTTTTGTAAACAATGACTTTAGTCGTCAATTTCTCGCGAATGAAATCTTACCTCTCCAAAATTACAATGTTAGCTGGTAGAGGAAACATTCCTCTACCTGCTGCTGTCATTATTTTTCATGATTGAGCGTTTATTCATGAGAAATCGATGGCTAAAACCATTGTTTACAAACGCAATTACGCTCCTTTGAAATTGGCACTGAATTTTCTCTTAAATTTGACAGATGGGAAAATTTCAAATAAACCTGCTATTCGAGAAGACTTAAGGCCCAAACGCAATGTGGGCGGAAGCGGAGCGGAAACGGAAAGTTTGACAGTTGTCACTAATGACATCAAGATGCCTAACCGAAGTCGATTTGGATCTAACTAGCACAGACAAACAGACGTAACTCTTCATTGTGTATCTTCGTTCACGCATTTAACGGTTGATTTGAATACTATCAGTTCCGCGAACTACTCGCCGCAGCGCTGGCATTGGATCACTTTGACGTTTCTATACATTATATAGAGCTTTTATGCAATATTGTTTGCAAGTTAGCGAGCAAGCTTGTTTTCCGCGAGAAGGCCGAGAGATGTCGTTAGGGCCTGTTCATAAACTACGTAGACAGTTTTTTGGGATTATTGAACCCCCCCCCCCTCCCCCTGCGTTGACAATTGTCCATACAAAAAAAAAATAAAATTTGTATGGGCCGTGAATAATTGTCAACCCCCCCCACAAAACTGTCTACGTAGTTTATGGACAGCCGCTTACTGAGGTCCTATGTTTTGAGAAACTATGTTTTCAAGAAAAACTTTTTCAAAGAGTTACGTTTGTTTGTCTGTGTAACTAGTTTTCAATCCGACAAGTAGGCTTACTCAGATCAGGCTTTTCCGCTGCCGTTGCCGTTCCGCTTCCGTCGTCATTGCGCTTGGGCCTTTAGGGGCTGTTCATAAACTACGTCAAATCGGCCAATCAGCAATTCTCGCGTCATTTTTCAAATAGACCAATCTACATTGATCGATTCTCTTCATCGACTTTCTCTTTCGTTAATAACTTGACTGCATTCATATTTACGGCTAATTTGTCTACAGTGTCTGCTAAAAGAAAGTATTATTAAGCGTATTGGATGATAATAACAGCTGGACGTGTTTGTGGAGCCGAGTTATTAGAGCACCCGCATCGGTGCGTTGCTATTCGGGTTACTAGTTTGACAACTTTAGCCGTTGCTATTTTAGTTAGCAACTAGTTTACGCACCGGTCGTTGCTATTACGATTCTAAATCTATGTTTTCGACTTTCGCACCGGTAGTTGCTAAACTTTTCGTCGAACTTCGAGCTAAAATTGATCACAGAGTTTCGTGATTGTTTTTTTTTTCGACAATATTGATATCAGTGTCTGTTTTTATCATTTACCATCACACGCAATGAGTTTTGTATATCTTCGCTGTGACGTACGAAAAAACGAACAAATGAGTTCATTACACATCAACGAATACGCGTTTGTTGATATTTACCATTGCTTGATTGTCCAATCCAAAATTGTCAAAACCAGCGATCCTCAAAAGCAAAATAATCAAATTCATTTTGGGCAAAATGATTATTTTGAATATTGTCGATTCCAGAGCCTAAAACCTCGATATTATCATCAATTCAGCATGAGGCAATAATTTTCCATCAATCTGTGCATAGAAACCAACACAACACATTCTACAGCGCTGTATTTGTGCAATAAGAAAATAATCATGTTGCATCTGATCTTCAAAATCATCCCCACCAAGATGAAGATGAATATTGATATTGACAACAACACAGGCGATAATAAACTTCCAGCCACGAATGAACAAAAACAAATGTTGACTTCGATATTCAGAGGTTGCTTTGATCAAGAGATTGTTTTTACCTCAAAATTCAAATTCATGCAGGTAGTTGGTCTATCTGTTCAGGTTGTCTTCATTTTAAGCTAAGTTGAGTGTAGAAGGAATGATTTTTATCAGCACTGATTGATATACCTAACCATTAAGACTGAAGATTGAAGGTTGAGATCCAACTACAGATCCAGGTACTCAAGAAACGGTCCTCCGGAAGATCCGACACATCCAGGGCAATCTAATAGATTTCAGGAAAATTTACTTCAGTGAAGATCAAGAGCTTCAGGGCAGTTCCATTAAATTCAAGAAAATTGCAATAAATTTACTGTAGTGGCAAAAACTTCAGTTAAGCTTAAGGACCTATGGGTAAGTTCTGAAAATTGTAGGACAGTTCCAAGAATACATATCAAAACTGTGAGAACTTCAGGGACGTTCCTTAATGTTCAGGATAGTTTCGAGAACTTTATGGCAGTTCTATTTATTTCAGTAAAATAGAGGGAACCATCAAGAAGTTCCGACAATTTACGGATAGTCCAAAAAACTTAACGGAATGAACTTAAAACAATTAAGAAAGCTACGCAGAAGTTCCAAGTTTAAAGATCTTCTGGGCAGTTCCACTAATTTCTGGATAATTCCAGGAACATCATCAGGAGAATAGCGAGAACATCAGTTAGTCTTCAGCTATGTGATTCCTAATCTTCTATTCGTTGTTCCCTAGTTTGAATTGGTTAAGACTAGGGTTCTGATGCATGGTCATTATGGGTGTCATACCTTAATTTTGTTGCTAAGGAATCCAATTTTGGCTGTCAAATGGGGTGTTTCAACACTCCGAAGGGTATAAATAGCGGGACCTTTCAACTAGAGTCGGATCCTTGCGATAAATGCGAGAATGACAACTGTAAAAAAATTGAATACTTCATCATTTCTCAATAGTGATGGAGTAATACGACATGTACTAAACTTAGGACACGGGATATACTACAATAGATCAAATTACTGGTCGCAGTGGTGTTAGGTCCCGAACAGAGGAAAAAAAAGGGGGTAAGTCACTCAGCTCATTGTGCCGCAATTCGATTCGGCACAGGTTTGGCTCATCCATCGGCACAATCTCGTAGGCATTTGATTGTTGTAAAAAAAAAATAAGAGCACTGCTGGTCACTGAAGTTATTCATAACATTACGTGCGGTTTGGCTGTATATTCAAGAACATCCTCTAATCAAACATACCAGTGGAACTCTGACCAGCCGTTCACTTTTCAGTTCACTTATAGATTTAAATCCACACTAAGAAATACCTAATCTTACACGTGACGGAATCCATCTTTGACATAAAGGATGAGACGCAAACAAACATGTCATGGAAAATTAAGTGCTCCGAGACTGAAAAGTTCGAAAGTACGTTTGATTGAGCTGAATTTCGCGTCTATTGTGACTCAATTTTATGTCAAAATTGACGCTCGTATATGTCAGTCTCAGAACACCTAAACTTACATCAATTTTTCTAAGTGTGTCCGAAATGCCGCTAGACCGATTTATCCTTGCGATTTGAAACCAAAACATTTAAGGTCTCAGAAATACCGGGTTACCGGGATGGGTCTTTAGAAACAATCGTAGCTTGCTCTATTACCGGCATAATCGGCACACTGAAAAAATATGACCCAAGATTGGTGAGCGGAGTGACCTACCCCTTGGGCTATAAAGCTTAAGGGAATTTCTGAGATTATAACAGTACTTCCAATAACTTCATAACTTCGAGAAATTCAAGAATGTTCAGACATTGAGGGAAGTTTGAAGATTTGTAAGGGTAAGTTCCGATAAATTCCGGTCAATTCCATAAATTTCGAGAAATTTTTTAAGAAGATTCGAAAATTTTAAGGAAGTTTAGAAAACTTAATACAATTTCTGAAATATTTCGGGAACTTCAATGATCTTTAAAGGTTTTTAGGACAGCTCTATTTAGTTCAGGGTAGAACCAAAGAACTTCAATAGAATAGAGAGAACTTCAGGAATGCTTCGAGAGCAGAAGTACAGATCGGATAAACAAAGGGCAGTTCAACTAATTTCAAGGAAGTTGAAGTAATGTTTAAGAAGTTCCGAGAAACTCCATCAAAGTACCAAGACCTTTATTTAAATTTCGGAAACATAAGAGATGTTACATGAGCATAAGGAAAATGTGATATCTTTTTAAATGAATTCCATTGTTTTCATTGCAGTTTAAAGAACTCCCAAAAATTGCCGACGGTCAGATTATGTTCATGAAAATCATGAGATCTTTTGAAATGTTCAGAAATCTTCAGGGACGTCTAGAGACCTTCAGAGAAGTAGGGGAAAAGTTGGCTTCGGCAATACCTTAACCTATTATCGTCAGGGGGATAAACAAAGTCCTAGAGCACTCAAATTTGGCCAATAGTTGCTCTGAAACACAATGTATCCACATGCCAAAATTGAGCTCTCAAGGACGTTGTTTACCCCCTGACGATAATAGGTTAAGGTATTGCCGAAGCCAACTTTTCCCCTATATAGATTTTTAAGTACTTTTATTATATTTTTGGAAGTCCTCGGAACTTCGCAGATGATTTTCAAACACTTAAGGAAAATTGCAGGATCATTCAAGAAGTTCAAAGGAATTATGGGATATTCTAAGAATTTCACATATTTTGCGATACATCAAAAACAATGTCGGGTCTTCATGAAATTTTATGAATATGATTCAAATTTCCCAACAATTGAAAAATTAGTGAACTTCAAGAAATATTGAAAACCTCAGGGAAGTCCAAAATAGTTCAGGGAGAATGAGAGATTTTTGACGAAGTGCCATGAGCTTCAATGAAGTTTTCAAAACTACAGGAAAATTGTGGGACTTAAAGAAAGTCTACAGAACTTAAATGAAGCTCAAAGATCTTTCGGGCAGTTCCAATTAGGGGTTTCATCCGATAATTTTGATACTGTTCGTATTTGTATTTTAAAATCAAATATTGAAAGCATTTAACATCCAGGTGTAGTTTAAAGTGAGTGAGAGTGATCTTTGTAAATTAGATCTGTTTTATATGGATTTAAAAAAAAAATCATGGAGCTCTAGGATCTTTTATGCGAATTGACTACTTTTGTGGATGGTCAAGATCTTCCAGAGAACCACTCCGTTACCTGATTGCATATGCTAGTCCTAGATCCTAATTCATACGTGTAGCTGCAGAATAAGTGGTTTAAAAAAAAATCATGGGGCTCTTGGATATTTTTTTTGCGAATTTATCACTTTTACGCATGTTTCGAATCTCCAGAAAGACCGGTCCGTGGCCAGCAGAGTGCGTCCCAGATCCAGATTCATTAATGTAGTATCAAAATAATTGATTTATCAAAAATGCTGAGCTCTAGGATCATTTATACGAATTGACCAACTTTACGGATATTGCGGATCTTACGGAGGACCGTTCCGTGGCCACCAGAGTACACTTACTGGTTTCAAATTAAAATTCATTCATGCAACATCAGAACAAGTTGATTAAAAAAATCTAGATTACTTGTTACTAATTTCCCACATTTACGGATGTTCTGGGTCTTCCAGAGGACCGCTTTGCTATCCCTTGGGTCCACATTTTTGACTCAGATTCAAATTCATTCATATATCGTTTTCAACCATTTTCAAATGAAAAACAAAAATGACATTTCACAGATAGCAACGCTTGGGTCGGTTGCTATCGCGCTGCTATAGTTGTCAATCCGCTATTCACCGAGAGGCACATTGTTATTTCCCGCACTTGAATACCAACCCCCGGTGCTTTTGCTGCGTTATGGTGGAGGTTGCTAAAATAGCTTTAGCAACGCACTGGTGCGGGTGCTCTTAACGAAAGAGAGAGTCGACGAAGAGAATCGATCAAGGTAGATTACAGTCGCTATATTTATAGTCTGGCGAATAGAATCTCGGGAACCAATTGAGCTGTCAAATAGCGGAGCCAATCTAGCATATCACGACCAACAACAGAAATGAGCACATCAGACTTTGCGAACAAAACTTCGGAAATCCTTTTCTCGTGACTCAAGGCTCGTCTACGTAAACCAATAACCATCATCGGGTTGGGGGAAGTTTCCCCTATCCGATGATGCTGTTAATTTGCGTCCGGTTGGCGAGGAAAAAACTATCAAAGTTTTGTTTATAAAAGTTGATAGTACCTTTTCAATTGTTGGTCCGCTTTTTCACTAAGAGAAGAGGTGACAATACGGGGGCAAAAATTAACCACTTTTCTCTCAAACGTGAACCAGCTCGTGATTGGCTGATTTGATGTGCGTAAGATAGAGATAGACATAGATAAAGATAGAGATAGAGATAGAAATTAAAGAGTAAGAAGCCAATTGTCACCTCTTCCTCTTAGCTTTTTCGTAGCTCGAAATTCTATCCGCCAGACTATAAATATCAGTGCCAACATTTCAAAGGGGCGTAATTGCTTTTGTAAACAATGGCTTTAGACGTCGATTTCTCGCAAATGAAAACTCACACCTCCAAATTACAAATGCTAGCTGATACAGGAAACATTCCTCTGCGTGTTGGTGTCATTCATTTTCATGAGTGTGCTTTCATTCGCGAGAAATCGACGACTAAAGCCATTGTTTACAAATGCAATTACGCCCCTTTGAAATATTGGAACTTATATAGTGACTGTAATGTAGATTGGTCGATTTGACAGCAAATTGGCTCGAAATCGCTAACCGATTCGACAGTGAGCATGCATAAAGGCGTATACGCGATGATCGATTCTCATCATCGATTTTCTCATTGCATTGCTACAGCTAAGCGAAACAATTTTCTAGAATTTGTTCAATGCAGAGTTGTAACAAGTTGCATTGGCTATCAAAAGCAACAGCAAACGCACCGAGAAACGTTAATTTTAGTGAATTATTAACAAAAGAGAAAATCGACGAAGAGAATCGATCATCGCGTTTACGCCCTTATGCATGCTCACTGTTGGATTGTCAAGTCCCGTCCCAGACGCAAACTAGCAGTGCTAAGGAAGGAAGTAAGGAAGTTTTCTCTGTCGCTGGAGTTAGATTGCTTGGATGTGTTTTGATTCTCGATAAATTTGTGTTTGACGCAATTTTTTACGTTTGATTTGAAATGTTGACACACGACTTTCTACCCGCTATTTTAAGCAAATGAAGCAATAAACTCCATTTTTTCTGGCTCAGCATAAGTAAGGCACTGGATGCTGAAAAGAAGACACTGTTATTTAATAAATCAAGCTGAACATTGCATTAGGTCCTAAGTAACATTGACAGATTGTCTTCGTAGAGTTTCTCTTTGTATCCCCACCGCCATGGAAAGACATTCCCAGGTATTTTCAGCACTCAGGTCGATAAAAGAAGCTTTTATCTAGCACGACAATCACAGCAAGGAACGGTTATGTGCTCAAGTTATTAACGAAAGAAATGGAATAGAATATCATGCATGATATTGATTTCACAAGCTCCCTTGATATTGCGAGACTTTTCACAACATGCAAAATTGTTCATACGAGTTCCCTCAACAACAAAATCGACAGTGAGCATGCATAAGGGCCTATACGCGATGATCGATTCTCTTCGTTAATAACTCGCTAGATTTAACATTTCTCGGTGCGTTTGCTGTTGCTTTCGATAGCCAATACAACCTGCATTGAACAAATTCTAGAAAATTGTTTCGCTTAGCTGTAGCAATGCAAAGAGAAAATCGATGCAGAGAATCGATCATCGCGTATTCGCCCTTATGCATGCTCACTGTCGAAATGATTCCTTTGCACTTCGTTTTCTTAGAAAGAGAAAGCATAGTTTGCTATCTCTTTTTCCTCTTTACAGAAGGCAGACACGAAGTTACTGCTGCCAGCCGTGATGGATGTTTTGCATCGTATTCAGGTGTTCAGCGAAAATCTTGAAGCTGAAATTCACCACAGCTTGGTGAGAATTATAGCTGGTGAGTTTTGTTAGCATGATATCAGAGCTACCGTATCACAGCTTGTAATATCTTCCGCTCTTGTTTACTTGTTCAGTTGTGTTTAGGATTTGATCTTTTGATATTTTCCCAACACTGCTTGGGATACATCTAAAGGAATTTCGAGTCTACGGAGTGCTTCCAAGGTAGCTCTGAGAAGCTCCTTATTCCTGGTAAAGCCAAAGGATAATTTAAAGGAAATTTCGAGGAGAATTACAAGTGAATTCTAAAAGGAATTATATAGCAGTTTTGAGGAGAATCCCAAAATATCCTGAAGAGAATTTTAGATGAATTCCAAGGGTATTCTAGGATGAAATATCTCGAGAATTAGATGTGTCGCGGCCAAAAGTTCGACACTTTGGCTCAACGGCCCACTTGGCTTATAACAAGCTCAAAAGTTCGAACTATCTGACTCCTGTCAGATCGACACTTTGGTACAACAACCCACTTGGCTTTAACAAGCCCAAAAGTTTGAACTATCTGACCTTTGTCAGATTGACACTTTGGCACAACAGCCCACTTGGCTCTAACAAGCCCAAAAGTTCGAACTATCTGACTCTTGTAAGATCGACACTTTGGCACAACAACACTTGGCTTTAACAAGCCCAAAAGTTTGAACTATCTGACCTTTGGCAAAACAACCCACTTGGCTTATAACAAGCCCAAAAGTTCGAACTATCTGACTCTTATCAGATTGACACTTTGGCACAACAGCCCACTTGGCTTATAACAAGCCCAAAAGTTCGAACTATCTGACTCTTGTCAGAGTTCGCGTTTCGGCGCAACGGCCCACTTGAACCGCCTACTTGCGATTCTTTGCAGTGAGATTTCGACTGATTGCTATTTGGCTTAACGCCACACTATTTGGCACAAAGGCCCACTGGTACTGCCAACTTGCAGTTCTTTGCAGTCAGATTTCGACTGACTGGAAGTACGCGGGTTCTAAGCGTCGGAAAATGTCCTCCAAGATTCCTCTCTGGAGCCACCATGAAATGTAGCGGCCAAAAGCTACTTTCTTCTCCGGATAGGGAGAGTCTTTCGCTTACTAGGTCAGACACTGTTTTTTGATTCTAGGAGCTACTTTTTTCTCCGGTTAAGGAGAGAAGTTTTCGCTTCTAGGCCGAAAGTTCTTTCGGATTCAAAAATGAGAAGAATCTGGAGTAACCTACGAACTTAGTTTTATTTTCCATTCTGTAGAAGGTTTACAATTTATGTGTTACATTAGCGATCTATAATTATATAAAATCACTATGGAATTTTCCATGTCCCTCTCAATACCGAACTTTAAGCTAATTTCTGCTAGTTATAATCGAATTTCTACGCGGGCTTAAAAAGGGCTAATCTATGTTTTCGAGTCCTTATGTACTATTTCCTTTTCGGAACCGATATTTCTCAATATGCTCATGAATTTATTGCTTTTTGTAACTCACATCCGATATGGCTCTACAAATAAGAATTCGAACATTTGTATCGTTTAAATATAGATTATTATACTTCGTGAAGAGGGATGAACAAAGAGGGATGCGCAGATATGTCGCGTGTGGGCGTGTTTATCCTACTCGAGCGCATATGCATACTAAGTGAATCATTTGCTGAGTTAAATTTAACTCGTGGTTAAAAATGACATTTCGAAAGTTATTTTCTATGTTCGAAAATCCCCGTGCTGTCGATCCGAGCGGTTTTCGAGCCACAGTTGTCAAAATTTAACTTCTTGTCTGTCAAAAGTAACCACGCTTGAATAGCAGGGTTAATCGATAACTTTCCATCTGTCAAATTTTAACCAGAAGTTAAAATAATCCACCAAATGGTTCAGAGCCTAAGTAAATAGTGCAGTCAGATTATGTAATCGAGCTGTCGTTGTTTTGCCCTACTTTTCATTTCTTTTCGTTGGCCTTGGTATCGACATCAGCTAAGACTTATGCAACTAAGCGGGTTGGCATCTAGACTTGATCCTAAATTAATTGCCTCGCGATAACAGAATGGGAATTATGAGGAGAATTTAGGCTGAATTTTAAGCGTATTTCCAAAGAAGTCGAAAGAGTGCGGACTATAATTTCAAAATCATTATGAGAAGCATTCAAATTCAAATTAATGGAATAAACTTAAAGTATTTTCTAAAGAGAATTCCAAGGAAGTTCTGGGTAGAATTCCAGAATAATACTGAGGAGATATGTTGGATAATTTCAGATGAATTCTAAGGAGTATCTCAAAGAATATTGAGCAAAATACCACAGGAAATTGAAAAGAGAGCTTCTGAGCAATTTGGTAGAGTATTTTAACGCAATCCCTAGGGGAATTGCAACGGAACTCAAAGAAGAATTCCATGAGAATTCTAAGGATAATTTCTAAGAGTTCCTGTGCATCAAACATATTTCAAGGAGTAGTCCCATTGAAGTTTTGGGAGAAAACTAATGAAACGCTAAGGAAAATTCCAAGAGTTTGCAGTGAATTCCTAGCATTCATTGATAAAAATAATAAGGGAATAGTTACCAGCGTACGTACCAATATGAACTTTGAAAAAATACCAATTGGCATTGGTACATTCAAAGAAAATTCTCGGAAATTCCTAACAAAAAATCAGGTTCCAGATTTGAGAAAGTTTTCAAGATTTCGAGACTTTTAAAAGTTTGTGGAAATTCTCATATTAATACGAGATTCTAATATTTCACGTCATCAAGACTCTGAGACTCGAATATTCGGAGTGCAAGACTTTTAATTTCTTACATAAAATAAATCAAACATCTGAGACTTTTTTTTTAACTTGAGGACATGTTAGTTTCTTGAGATCTGAGATTTAAAGAAATTTGCTGTATTCCGAACTGAGCAAAAATTAAGAAAATGAAGACCAATTTTTTTTTCAAGATTCTTAGACTATGAAATGATTTTTCAATGCTAGTTCCTTTTCTTTAAAGTATGATTACTTTATTAGAAATTTTCACCCGTCTATTTGGAAACCTGGCTAGATTTTTGCTGTTTGCCTTTTTCAAGATGTTTGAAAGGTGAAGTCAAAATTTACTTTAATTTATCTTCATATGTCTTCAAAAGTCTTCACCAAATATCAAAAGTCTTCAAAATGTCTTCACAGAAATTCAAATGTCTTCAAATGAAGACATGTCCACAAATCTGGTATCCCTCATCACAACCTAATGAGATGTAAACACGCGATGGATGATGGACTTTGACGTCACAGAAATCAGAACAATGACATCCAATAATTCAGAAGCCTAATTCTTGTAAGTGTGATTGAAGATAATATTGAGCAGAAAAAATCATGAAGGGAAAACATTATTGGGATAATTACATCCCTTAGAAAATTACCTCAAAATTTTAATTAAAACTCTCCTCACCTAGTAGGTGTAGACTAGCTTAGACTAGATTAGAAACCATGTTTGGTTGTCAGCATTTCTCTTGAATTCACACTGTAATTCCTTTTCAATTCTCCTAAAAATACAATAGTTATTCTCCTCAGATTTACATTGATTTTATTAGGGGGTAAATCGAAAATCTAAAAATGCGACAGTCACAAAACGAGTTAGGTTTTGAACACTAGTAACTTTGTCATCTATGGATGCAATTGAAATCCAAATACACCGATCGATAGGGAATAACTCTACGAATTTGCTGAAATCTGCTTTTCCAGATACTGCCAGATGTAAAACAAGTGAGATTAACTCTCCCTATTAACGAAAGAGAAAGTCGATGAAGAGAATCGATCAAAGCATATAGGATATTTTGAAATGTTCGTCTAAAAACGACAAAGGCCAGTTCTCGATTAACTTGATTCGCTTTCTACCGCGACCAGTGCTTTTATATATTTGCTTCAGTCTTAGCGAAAGTTGAATATTTTTGTTAGAATTTGTATTATTCATTAGATCGAAATATGGCCAATGATTTTCTATGTGAGTAGGAAGACAAAATATAATATAGAATAAGCACAAAATTACTAAAAAAATTACATGTCCTACCTACCGCCCAACCACTATCTCAAATGACTGCTGCTGTTCCATATTAGGTAAGTAACATTACACACTAATCATTACAAATTGTTCGTCTCCAGAGGTCCAAACATAATGACAGTGCTGTGGTTCCACCGACTATAACTTCTAAACTACAACCCCGTTGTTCATTGTGTTTGGATCTCACTAAAGTTTAAGTAGACTGCCTATAATCGCATAACTGACTCAAGTGATGATCAACAGGTGACCCGTTCCCGCAAAAGAGAAGCATGCAAACACTGAACGAAATCAGCAGTTCTCTTTGGGAGGGTTCGTCGTCGTTCGTTTTTTCTGGTATAATTGGTAAAAGGAGTAACTCCCAAGCACAACTGGGACTCCCTTATATATATATGCTATCGGGAAAAAAACAGCTGAGAAAAATGGTCATCAGAAGGTTCTCCGTTGACGAATGTGCAGACTGCGACCGTGACTACCGTTTGACACACGCACACAGAACAACTCCCTTTTCTTCGGACGTAAAATTCGTACTCTACCATTGGAACAACAAATCATTCATGACAGCTTCATAAAATTCGCGAACCGGCTCGTCGAGCAAAATGGTTCCATTCTTGCGGCAAATCAGAAGCCCAATCGAGTGGAACCGTTTTGCAGGCGACTCCGGGAACAAACCGGAACGCAACATTTCCGACCCGCGAGTAAGCCAAATCAGAAAACTTTCGACCGGCACTAACTTGGAACTCTTCTCTTTCTATTGCAATCCACAGATCGGTATATCGGGTTGGCTAACGGGACATTATGACTTCCGATGTCAGCCAGTCGACTATAGTAACCACCCTAGTACGTTAAGGGTAGGTTAAGTACTACTACACATAGTGAGAAATCAACCGCCATTTTCCGTCTGCCAAAAACGAATGATGCATGTTTGCCCCCTCGTAACTGTGTTTGTGCTTCACACACTCACACCCTCACTCACCTACCAGTGCAAAAACTCCATTCTTTACACTCTGTCTAAACTCCAACCCAAATGTGATTAATCTTCTACTCCCACTCTGTATCACTGTTCACTCACTGCCTCTTCCTTTTTCTGTTCCATTGTCATTAAAGCAACCCGAGGTAAAATCACGCGTAGCGTAGTTCGAATGTCAAAATCGACCGCTCTTATGACCATCCGAATCGTATCCGTTTCATCACGTGTGTTGATATTTCCATTGTGTTCACTTTCAAGCTAATCGCCATTGTTGGTTCTTGGAATCCTAACCTCAACTAAATACTAACACTGATCCAAATTCTCACCTTATTGTTGATGGGTTACGGTACTAAACAGACTTGTTGCTTGCTGAAACTAACACTAATCGAAAGCGAGAGAACGCATCCCTTCTCAACTGTTTCTACGTCTTTCCGTGACACCCCTCGTCTCCTTTATGTTAATGTTTGTGTGATTAATCCCTGCTGTTCAAAATCAATCAATAACCAAGATCCTTCAATCCATGCAAAAAAAAAAATCCTATTATCCATATTTGTCTGATTAGTTTCGTTTAGATAGCTTTTTCCCTGAAAGCTTTTTTTCTAGTCAGATAGTGTTTATCCCCCATTTGCAGTGTAACGTGTAGTAAGTTCTTCGTTCGAGCAGATTTTAGGTTAGGCATCCTATCCCATTGTTGACCATCGCTGAACCGTGATCAAACCGAAAAACTGAATCTAATGTTGGTGTTTTTGTCTTTACTCCTTTTTTCACTGTTCTTACCCAAAAAAAAAACAATACAATCCCATCGATTTCCATCACCGAAAACTGTTAATGCCAATCGCTACTCGTTGCCGTGACGACCCGTGACCGGCCCTTGGATCAACCGTTGTGACTCGACGAGCAGATGGTGCATGCGTGTTGGTGGTACTACTTCTCAAAGTTCACAGAGTTCTTTGATACGGTAAGTGTTTGGTTTTATTAGTTTAATCATTTATGTTTGATGAGATCTGCCTGTCAGTGATATGTATTTTCCTGGAGCGTATTCCGCATTAAAAAATATTAAAATTATAAACTCAACCGGGTTTAATCAAGCGAAAAAAAATCGGTTCAGTGAACTGAGCAGTTCGGAGCTCATTGGAAACAGCACCCTTTTTGTCAACCTCCAAATACTAATTCGATGTCCCGTCTGCTGATCAGGGCGTTACCTTTCGTAAATCAACAAACTGAACCGAAGCGCAATAGAAAAGTCAGGGTGCTTCGGCGAGGTGAGCAGTTCGGAGCCGCTCATCGAAACCGTTTTGCTCAGCAGTTAGTTCTTGTCTAATTTCAATATAGGGTAAATCTTTAAAATTATTAGTTCATTTGTCGGGTCAGTTTAAGTTCAAAATTGCCATTTCCGACGTTAAAATTTTCACTGATAGCATGTTTGATTGCCAAAGTATGATCCAGTCATAGGCGTACTATCAACTTTTACTTATTATCGTATGATCATTACCCAAAACACCCCCTTTTATTAGAAGAATTAGATTGCTACTGCTACATCCCCTACTGCCAATTTAAATGAAAAAAATCGATAACTTATTGTTCATTAAACCACTCACCGCAGCACTATCGATTATGACACCTTCCAGCACTAATAGGCGACAACCATCACAACAACAACAACAACAACATCGAAGCAAAACAAATCGAACTCCCTCTGCTTTGTTCAAACCGATTCCCAGAACTCCGCCGAACCCATCTATTAGAGTCCAATTCCGTCGGTGAGCACTTACAGCAATAAATTACATGTCCATCGACATGACTGACTGACAGCCAACCACAGCATAGCAATTTGTCCCCTTCTTGACCAACCTGCTGTCCATCAAATCGTCAAGCAGAAGACCGATCCGGCTTCCTCAAAATTATTTCCATTTGCTCAGTGGCTACCGCGAGGCAATTATCCACCCTATTAGCACCTAGTGTGCAAATACGCTAAATTCATAAAATCCACCAACATAAGCCGACAGTGGCGGCGACGACAATTTGCGTAAATGTCTATTTAAAGATGATGGATTTTCAAAAGACTTCGAAACTTCCTTCCCTCGGATTTTGACCTCCAAAGTTTGCGGTTCCGCCTCCTGCCTCCTCTCAAGTACCCGCCACTAGCCTACTACACAGGTGCTTGATCTCATGTTTTGAATTGCCTACCTTCGTTCAAGGGGGCCTTGCGAGCAAATATTTATGATGCCAATTCCATTGAATCCATGTTGTGAGAGCAATTCGATTCGATTGAATTGACGCCTTAGCGTTTTTTTTTCGATTGTTTGGCCGTCAGCTTTCGGCTTTGCGCGTCTTTGCCAACCCAATTGGATGATATTGCGGTTGGTGGAGTTGCTCTTGACATTCACGGTCTTGGAGTTACATTTGCTACCTGTTGTGGAATCCTTGATTAGCACTTGAATACGTTGTTAGTCCAACTGCAAATCAGCACTCGTTTCGTTTCAGTGCAGAATTTTGACAGCTAGCAGTGTTGTCGTTTTTTTTTTGTCTCAAGCCGAAATTGAACTTTGAAATCACAAAAAAAAAACCAAGATCGTTTCGTGACCGATCTCATTTGACGGTTTGGCACACAAACGGTTTGCAATTTGCACTCCATCTAGACTCCCCTCCCAATCGCTGAAATGAATCTTTCGCCTCTCGCTCGGCGTTGACTCGTATCTCGCCAAATGAATACTTTTTATGTGTACAATTAACATCTGTATGCGAACAGCGATCATCCGCTGGTACCGGCTTGACAGCATGTGACTACAATATGTAACGCGTGCGGCTCTAAACACCGAGATTTATCGCCCGTTGGTCGCACCAATGTTGACAACCGTCATTTTTTTTTTTAATACACTTCAACTTGCAATTCTGATAAACACTTAATTACTCCGGGCAAACGCTTGGTAGCGTTTCTAGAATGTCATGATCGTCAACATTTGGTTGGCATTGCTGGCGCCGAGAATCGATCGATATAGGTCAAGCCGGTTCCGATAATTGACCACTTTGAACAGGCAGATCTATCATCATCATCATAACAGCCCGTAAAATGTATCTGATATGTTAGCTAATCGGTCTTTGTTTTTATTTATCCCTCCAATATTATATTCCACATGCATCCGATGACGACGGGATCAACAACGACAACAACTGCCAAACGATAAATCAACTTGCAACATGCGCAGTTCTTCTTCGTGATGCGTAAAAAAACTAGTCAAGTGTCGACGCTGCACGTCATTCATCACGGATGCATGCCCATGTCCGTGTGGTTCGGCGTCAAGTTCACTCCAGGTAAGTTGGTTGTCTTTGACCGGTAGGATGGATTATTTGAACCATTTTGCAGCAATAGGAATAAGAGTGTTTACGAAGGGGAGGGAGCTGTCAAATTTTCGGCAGGGTACGGGTGAAAATCAACCCAACCGTATTGACCCGCATAAGCGCGAACCATAAATTGACCTTACCGATAATGGTTATAAATTGTTTATAATCCCTGCTAAACTTCAACTGAAATGGTTATGGAACTTTACATGAACGTTTAATGATAAAGTTTTAACCTTAAGTATTATAGTTTTTTGGAAGTGGACCTTACAAATAATGGGTTGTTAAGAACCATTACCATTCCAAATTCTTGTTTTCTCCATACATTTTCGGAAAGAAAACTTTACTAAAACCTTTTAACTTATGGTTTAAGAACATTAATGGTAATGGTTATGGTAACCAGTAAGGTCCATGAATAGTTTTGTAACATCGTCAACTTTATGTGGAATATATCGCGAATTGGTTGCCTGTAAATTACTGATTACCAATTCACGGTATATTTCACGTAAAGTTGAGTGATAATACAAAACCATTAATGGACCTTACTGACTACCATAACCATAACCATTAATGTTCTCAAACCATAAGTAAAAACGTTCTAATATAGTTCTCTTTCCGAAAATGTATGGAGAAAACAAGAATTTGGAATGGTAATGGTTCTTAACAACCCATTATTTGTAAGGTCCGCTTCCAAAAAACCATAACACATAAGGTTAAAACTTTATCACACAAACGTTCATGTAAGGTTCCATAACCATTTCAGTTGAAGTTTAGCAGGGATTATAAACAATTTATAACCATTATCGGTAAGGTCATGTGATGGTTCGCGTTTATGCGGGGAACTGGCAACAGGGAAGACATTGTAATATCTATTTCAAGAGCCACATGTGAAAAGGGCATACAAGCTTTTTGTAAACAAACCTTTTGTAGGCCCTCTTCTCGCCAACTGAGAGTCGCCCACGCAAACTAACAACATCATCGGGAAGGGGAAACCTTCCCCTAGTCGGCGATGTTGATGGTTTGCGTTGGTGTCATATGAGTGGCGAGAAAAGGACATAAGAATGTTTGTTTACAAAAAGCTTGTATGCCCTTTTCACATGTTGTTCTTGACTTGATATGTTTAAAATATTAGGAATGATTACTCGGGATTAAAAAGTTAAGCGATATTTATTACACCAGCTGTCAGAAAGCACGATGAGCGTCTTTTTACTTCAGTGTTTATTTTGACACACGGCGAATGAGAACGACTCAAATTTGAGTTAAGTTCACTCATAACCGCCAAAAGTGCAGGAACTCAGCGATGAGTTAATTTGCCTCATGTTTTCCCAGGTTTTTCCAGGATTTTCCAGAGAAAAAAATCGCGAATTTGAGAAAAGTAAAGATTGGATTTACTCAGTCTATTGGTACTACCAGGCATGGAAAATCATTTACATTCATTTCATGCATTCATTTACATTCATTTGCCTCTAACTTTTTTCATCAACAGCATTCCGCAAAATGATGTATAAAGCTTTAGTAGGTTTTGTTATTAGCTACAACTTTTGTTCATAACACAAATCTGTATCTCTTATGCATCACCAATTAGACCGGGCAGAACTTGTACCTGTTTTTCAGTGAATGTAAAATACATTCACTGAAAAACATTAGTGGCTTCTGTTCGCTCTGGTTCGTCTTGCATAAGAGATACAGATTTGAAATGATAACAAAACTTGTAGCTTATAACAAAACCCTTCAAAAGCTCCATACATAATTTTGCGAAATTCTAATGATGAAAAAAGTTAGGGGCAAATGAATGTAAATGAATGCAAATGATTTTCCATGCCTGGGTACTACTCCGAGACTGAATAAAATTTTCGTCAATTTCCTCATTTTCCAGCAGATTTTTAAGGTTTTCCACAGGAAACCATGGGACAAATTTTACTCATTGCTGAGTTCCTGCACTTTTGGCGATTATGAGTGAACTAAACTTAAATTTGAGTCGTTCTCATTCGCCGTGCATGTACAAAAAAGACAAAAAAATCACGCTGATAAAAAACGTTCCAGGGCGAGTTCCAGACAATTTTAAGGAGTTTGCTGGCGTTTCCGACGATTTCGGTGAAGATTTTCGATACTGCCTACGAAATGTTACAGTGGATTTCCGCGGAAGTTTCTAATGATGTATACGGCGGAGGTCCAATTCAATTTCGGTGGAGATTTTCGATGTTGCTAACGAAAGTTTCAGTGGATTTTTCTCAATCCCCAATGGAGCAGATTAAAATCGGTTCCAGTGGAGGTTTTCGATGCTGCCAACGAAAGATCGGTTTGATTTTGCTGCATCCTCGACGGAGCAGAAACCCCGAACAGATATTTCGTTGGCAGCATCGAAAATCTCCTCTGGAATCGACTAGAACCTCCTTCGTCAATGTCAGAAAAATCTATTGGGTCTTTCGATAGCAGCATCGAAAATCGTCACCGAAATTGATTGAAACTCTTCCGCCGATAACTTCAGAAAAATCTACAGGAACTTTCGTTGGTTGCATCCGAAATCTCTACCAGAATTGACTAGAATCTCCACCGAAACCGACTTGAACTCCGTTCACAACGTCAGAAAAATTCACTTGCGCTAAAGAATTGAGATAAATTCATAGGGAATCTCCACCCGAATCGACTGCAACCAGCTCCGTTGTGAATTCATACAAATCTACTGGAATTTTTGTTGTAAGCACCATTAGAATCGACTTGAACCTACTCCATAGAGAAGTCATAAAAATTCACCGGAACTTTAGTTGGCAGTATCTGCTTCGTCAAGACCATTAACCATTTCAACACTCAAACTTCTAAGGCTCTGCACCATTTGGTGGATTATTTTAACTTTTGGTTAAAATTTGACAGATGAAAAGTTATCGATTAACCCTGCTATCCGGGCGTGGTTACTTCCGACAGACAAGAAGTTAAATTTTGACGACCGTGGCTCAAAAACCGGTCGATCGACAGCACGGGGATTTTCGAACATAAGAAATAACTTTCGAAATGTCACTTTTAACCACGAGTTAAATTTAACTCGGCAAATGGTTCACAGCCTAAGGCTCTGAACCATTTGGTGGAGTATTTTAACTTTCGGTTAAAATTTGACAGATGGTTATTTCTGACAGACAAGAAGTTAAATTTTGACAACCGTGGCTCGAAAACCGGTCGAACGACAGCATGGAGCTAAGGTTGTAAACCATTTGCTGTGTTAAATTTAACTCGTGATTAAAAGTGACATTTCGAAAGTTATTTTCTATGTTCGAAAATCTCCGTGCTATCGATCGACCGGTTTTCGAGCCACGGTTGTCAAAATTTAACTTCTTGTTTGTCAGAAATAACCCTGCTCGGGTAGCAGGGTTAGCCTGTGTTCCATTTGACGAATTTTTACTTATATTTGACGTATGGAAAATTTTCAATAAACCTGCTATTGTACCGGACTTATTTCTAAAATTTAATCAATTTTGATGCATACCTTCTCGAAAATCGGCCGATCAACAACAGAGGGATTTTCGAACATCTAAATTTATTTTAGAAGTGTCAAATTTAAGGAGTTACGCCACCCTAGAATACAGAAAAATGCACTTCATTAATTTTTTTTTGTTATTTAATAAAGTCACATACTAAATTAACTTATATGGGCTTATAGTACACACAATTAGGGGTGCTTACAGTATTTTTTCATAAGGGTAAACCATGTGTGGCAGTTGGCAGCACTGCGAGTTCCTGGCACTGCTTCCCGTGTAGTGTTACGCGGCCCACACTTTCTTCGTCGTAAATATGAACCTAGAACAAAAACGAGTGGTTTTTCTTATTTTATATAAGAATACCTAGAGAAGTACATACGGAGATGAAAAAATTTATCAATCTAGATCAAATTGAGTCAAAATTGCAGATGCTATCGTGTGGGCCGCGGAGAGAAATGTTGTATCGAAAAAAAAAATGCGGTTGAAGTTTGAGGTACAGATTCAGGTGCGTGATGCAAAGTTTTGTAATTTCGCTTATAACTTTCGGAATTTTAATTTGTTCGACATGGAACCAATTGTCCCTTATTCTTGACACTTCAGAGTACCTATCGATGTTTTGAAAATCCTAGGGTGGCGTAACCCCTTAAGTGAAAATTCACCAAATGGAACACAGCCTGAATCAATAACTTTCCATCTGTCAAATTTTATCCAAAAATAAAAAAAAATCGCCAAATGGTTCAGAGCTTAAGGCTGTGAACCATTTGCCGAGTTAAATTTAACTCGTGGTTAAAAGTGACATTTCGAAAGTTATTCTCTATGTTCGAAAATCCCTGTGCTGTTGATCGACCGGTTTTCGAGAAGAACATAACCAAGGTTGTCAAAATTTTACTTCTTGTCTGTCAGAAGTAACCACGCTCGGATACACTGAACGGAATACTTCGACTGATTATAGTATTGCTCGGGCCCTTTAACAATATGCTGTCGAATTTCGGATGATTTCCTTATGGTTGAATTCGTCATCAACTGATGACCATCCATATGACTGTCCTCCAAATAAAGGATGATATTTATTTGAAAATTGTCTGTGAAACATACAGGGCTCAGAGGACAACAATTTAAGGATAGAATGACTTGCAAATGGTTTAGATTTTATTATTAATTCAATTGTTAACATTTCCATATTTAATAGCCATGAACAGCCATGGATACAAAAATTATTTGTTGGTAGAGGAAGCTTCCTCCACCAAGAAGTAGAAAAATCTACGGTTTCCATCCTTTACCAATGTTCGGACCACTTCTGATAGCAATTGCTATGCTTCCAACTCGTTTGTCTACTCAAAGCATCATAGTTTTGAATGATTTGCGTTAAGGGGCTGAACCAATACTAAATGCATTTCAATTTAATAGCGAATTCGTTTATTATTCAGTTCCAACCTGGATCGGGTATCAAGATTGGATCTGCTTGTTTTCTGACAAACGTCAGTTTGCTCGTTTGTTTTTAAAACCTAGCTCAGGTTGAGGTTCGCACTGACAAAAAGTTCGGTTTCGCACTGGGTTGGAACTGGTTCCAACCCCGATAATAAACGAACTCGCTATAAGATGACTATCATTCTGCAGAGAACATTACGCATTCCTCGACGCATTCCAACTGAAGGCCCTATCCCTTCTCATAACAATGTTCATCCTGTATTCGAGAGGAAAATCATCTGAGTTCAAAACAACCGTCATCCGGTTACAGCTATCATTCGAAAAGGCGATTTAGATGTTTCGATTTGAATGGTCTGAGGTTTCATTCGAACAGAAGACGGTGGTTCGGTACAGTGTAGCAGGGTTAATCGATAACTTTCCATCTGTCAAATTTTTAACAAAATAATCCACCAAGGCTGTGAACCATTTGCCGAGCTAAATTCAGGCATAACATTTGATAACGGCACAAAAGCATTTGTAAACAAACTTTCTAAGGCCCTCTACACGCTAACCGAAGTACGCTCACGCAAACCAACATTATCATCGGATAGGGGCAACTCTCACCTTTCCGTTAGTGGTATTGGTTTGCGTGAGCGTACTTTGGTTCGCGTGTAAAGGGCCATAGAAAGTTCGTTTACAAATACTTTTGTGCCGTTATCAAATGTTATGCCTGAATTTAACTCGTGGTTAAAAATGACATTTCGAAAGTTATTTTCTATGTTCGAAAATCCCCGTGCTATCGATCGACCGGTTTTCGGTTCGGTTGTCAAAATTTAACTTCTTGTCTGTCAGAAATAACCACACGGCGAATGAGAACGACCCAAATTTGAGTTTAGTTCACTGATAATCGCCAAAAGTGCAGGAACTCAGCGATGAGTAAAATTTGTCCCATGGTTTCCTGTGGAAAACCTTAAAAAGCTGCCGGAAAATGAGAAAATTGACAAAAAATTTATTCAGTCTCGGAGTAGTACCAATAGACTGAGTGAATCCAATCTTTACTTTTCTCAAATTCGCGAATTTTTCCCTGGAAAATCCTGGAAAAACCTGGGAAAACATGAGGCAAATTAACTCATCGCTGAGTTCCTGCACTTTTGGCGATTATGAGTGAACTAAACTCAAATTTGAGTCGTTCTCATTCGCCGTGCATGCTCGGATAGCAGGGTTCATCGATAACTTTCCATCTGTCAAATTTTAACCAAAACCCCATAAAAAATCCTCCCGATTTTCCCCTCGACTAAATCGGTTCACGTCGGTAAGATTGACCGACTATGAAACCGACGTATTTATAAATTGTTGCATCGACTCTTATGGGACTGCTTAAAGGGAGGTTGCCGACACGTCAGCACACGAAATCGGTAGTCGAAAACATAGGAAATCAGTCAACCAGAAGCGACCAAATCGAACGATTAGTAGGATGACAGAGTTGTAGCCGGGCTTCTATGAAACCAGACGAAATATACTGGTTGATCAGTTTATTAAATTATTGTTTCTACGATGAAAATAGATTAAGTCGACAAATAAATCAGCTAAGCAATTGATGAAACCAAACGAAATAGAGTGGTTAATCGGTTCATTCAGTTGTTTGTACGATGGAAAAGATTAAGTCAACTGTTAAATCGGCTTATGAAATTGATGAAACCAGATGAAGTACACTAATTAATCGGGTAATTAAATTGTTTCTTCTAATAAAACATACTAAATCGACAGATATAATTGAATAATGCATTGGCAGACAACATTATTAATATCAAGTGAGCGTATACTAGATGGTACAGAAGAGGAAATTGAATTCAACAAATAAACATTACACACATTTGGTTTTGAAAGGTTTATTTATTTATTATATAGAGAGAAAAAACCGACAACAGTTTACGACTATTTCAGCGGAGTATAGGCAGGGGATTCAACGTCTTCCTCGATATCATCATCAGATTCCTCCGAACCCTGAACCGCTGAATCCGGTGGAGAAGCATCTACATTTTCAACCATATGCACCACAACACGCGTTTCCTTCTTTTTAGTTTTCTTCGCACCTGATGGTTTCCCAAAGAGCTCTACAGTTCTGGAAGGTGGAGCCAAGGGTGGGGCATTTTCCTTGGCCACAGATTTATTTGCTTCTCTCCGTCGTTGTGAGCATGCTTTTCCTTTCCCTTGGTTCACCAAGGCTGTGAACTGTTTGTCCGTGGTAAATGTGATGTTATCTATACGGAAGAAAAATACAAACACGGTTAATAAATATGAAATCAATAAAACCGAAACAACTTACGCGATTTGTGAGTGTTATGTCTGTTTGTCTGTGGTTTATATATGGAGAGTTTTTATTATCGGACAAAATAGGCCGAAGGGTTTAAGAATTTTATGAAATTTTGCCCACATGTAGATTTTATGGATCTAAGAACGATAAAAATATTTAAAAAATTGTAGGTGGTCAATTTTCCTGGAAAATTTTAGTTGAGCTTTCAGATTTTCCCGAACATGACATATTTTGAAAATTCATAACTTTTAAGCCATGCGTCATAGTAATAACGTTTTTCAGAGAAAAAATAAGTAAATTTTCTGAACAATTGAATAACAATATAACCTTAAAAAGTTTACTCTCAAAACTTTTCACGCGAAGGAAAATTGCAAATAATAAGACAAATATTTCATCTTTATCAAATCCAGCAGAACAAACCTGCTTTAATTCGATCAGTTTTACGCAATCTCCTCGCTTTGTATCCGGCTTTTTTCAACTTCCCGAACATGCTTTCAAGTATCTTTTTTGTTACACCAAGGTGACAAGCGTGCATAGGATCTACTCCTAGTTGTAGAATCATATCCAATCCATTGATGCGCTCAACGCCGTAAACGGACTGGACACGGTGATGTTCAGGATCCACTCGCTGACGAAAAGATTCGTTAGTTCGTGCGCAGCTCTCTTCCTTCGAATAAACAATGACACAATTTACGCGGCTACCAACTTGCTCGCAATTCGGACAACCGTGTTTGCTGACGTGTGACACCGTTATTTTACACGTTGCTGGGCGGTCACATATGAACAGGCGAATTTTAAAATTTAGTCTGACCGTTCCAGATTCACGAGTTATTTCAATACCGTTTGCTATCAAATCGGTGACTTCCGCTACAAAGTCAGCCAGAAAGTCATCAAAATTAGATGGTTCTTTCAGACCTGCATAGCACCCAACAACAAACGGAGAGATTTCGAACACGTTTGGGAATGCAGCTAGGATAGGCCATAAGCATCTTCTATTTTTTTAAACGGGGAGACCATCGATATTGATGTCTAAATTTATCTCGCTCATTGTTGACACAATTGGACATGGACACCAACCAAATTAGAAAACGTGTTTTTAATTCCAAAATGGACGTATTCACCAGGGTGAACTTTTTTAGACAGTAAAGCACTTTGAGGAGTTTCCAACAAGGTCATACGATTTATCGGAACATCGAGACCTTCATCACGAAGTATTTCTAATAATGTTTTGGTAGCTTCAACACTCAGGTGGTAACGTGACACGAAATATGCAGCCGATATTTCAGTGGAACGTTAGATTTGAGATCTTTAAAGTTTTCTGTCTCGAATTCATCGTCTCGCTCTTTTTCATGCACGGTGTCACTGCTGCTAGGAGAAACAGAGAAAAAAACACTCTGGCTTTGATAGTTTGTATATAAATTAAAACATATTCTAGCACTCAGAATCATGAGGACCTAACTAATATGACAGATTTTCTTCATTGATTTTACCTTTGGGGTAAGTTGTAATTTTTTGTAATTTTAATAATTTTTCCTTGCATTTTCCTGAACATTTTTCAATACAGTATCGTAAAAGGTTGTATTGGTTAACAAAAGCAACAACAAATGCACCGAGAATTGTTCCAATGCAAGGAAGACCAACCCCCCCCCCCCCCCCCGCACCTGCATCCACTTATTAGATATTTGCATCCATTTTCTGGTCTTATATGTGAATAGGAGTGGGCGTCTCATATCATGTACAGATCCAAAATTCAGCAAATCTGTAAGTCAGTGGGTCCTTTCACTTATAAGATCAGGACCAGCTTCACTTATAAGACCTGTAGTTGGTGGATGGAAATAGGTGGGCTTCACTTTTAAGATTGATGCCAACCGATTATCGCAGTTAGGCCCTTATGATTCTGAACGCTAGATATGTTTATTATCTGACCACTGTCTAAATTACTAGGATACCTCATAGAATCATTATGATGTATTCCATCCTTTTGCAGTGTCGCAATCAAGGGCTCTCCATTTCCTTCAAAACTGCTTTCAATTCCGTCGTTCATGCTCCATTGTTCATGCTCCATTGAGGGCTGCAGATCATCATCGGAATAACTTTTATATCTGATTCTTCCAGGTATTGGCGATATAACTTGTCGTATTCTTTGTGTTTAGCAGCTTTTTTTTTTTACTACGCCAAGTACTCCACCTGCTTGCCATTGTATGCTTTTCTAAAAAACAAAAATATTAATACCAACTTACCAGGTTGTAATGAAATTTGATAATAAAGCTGCACTCACTTAGTCTCACTGTCACTATTTTATAATCACTACGTAAACCGACTTCGTCTGTATATTAATATGTACAATAAAATAATCACCGATCAAAAAACATACAATTTCCAGATTTTACACTAGATAAAATCTATGGCCGACGGTCCCGGCGGAATCCGATTAAATACACTAACGAATATGTTGACAAAAATAACTAGTGTACTAATCCCGACGTTGTCGGTTTATTAATAGGCCTTTTTTGTATACAACCGATTTCGTCGGTCGACAGGGAAATTCCCCAACTGTCAAATTTTTTATGGGGAAGTTAAAATCAGGCATAAAATTTGATAACGGCACAAAAGCATTTGTAAACAAACTTTCTAAAGTGGACCCTACACGATTACTTTTATTGACAATAATCGTATTGTCAATACATTCTATATTGACGTCAATATATCGAGATTGACAATATTTCTGAATTCACATCATCAATATTATTGTCAATAATTCCCCTTCGCGTCAATATATTGATGCGTGTGGGGTTTGCTTAAGGCCCTTTACACGCGAATCAAAGTATGCTCACGCAAAACAATACCACTTTCGGAAAGGTGATAGTTGCCCCTATCCGATGATGTTGTTGGTTTGTGTGGGCGTACTTTGGTTCGCGTGTAAAGGGCCTTAGAAAGTTTGTTTACAAATGCTTTAGTGCCGTTATCAAATGTTATGCCTGAAATAATCCACCAAATGGTTCAGAGCCTAAATAAATCAATATTTTGAGATTTTTCAGTCTAGAATCACGAGAAAAGTATCCAAAAGTGATGCGCTTCATAATAAATTAGTAATTTGTCAGTCCAGTTTTGTGAAATCACTGGTAGAAAGTCAAGCTACGGAACTTTCGTCGGCAGCATCGAAAATATCTCCCCCGATATGGAATGGAACCTCCTTCGGTCGGAGTCAGCAAACTCCGCTGAAATCAATCGGATCTTTCGTTGGTATCCGCTAATCTCTACCGGAATGGACTGGAACATACTTCGTCGATAATACAGAAAAATTGACCGGCTACGTTGTTAATTCAGAGAACATTTGTTGCTAGCCTAGGAAATCTCAACCATAATCGACTTGAACCTGCTCCGTCGAGAAATCAGAAAATCCACCTTTGGCAGCATCAAAAATTTCCACTAAAATTAACTGAAACATCCTCCGTCGACAACGTCCGAAAAATCCTCTGGAACCATTGCAACATCGAAAATCTTCACTGAAATCGCCTGGAGCTGGCTCCGTCGATAATACAGAATCCACCAGAACTTTCGTTGGCAGCATCGGAAATCTCCACCAGAATCGATTGGAACTTGCTCCGTCGACAACGTCTAAAATATTTGCCGGAATCTTCCGGATCTTTCGTTAGCAGCATCCGAAATCTTTACCGGAAACGACGGGAACCTCCTCCGCTGAGAATTCAGAAAAAAAATCCACCGGAACATTCGTTACCAACATCTTCTTCTTCTTCTTCTTTCCTTTATTTAACGTCGGTCTCTGTTCCGCAATCTAAAGCCAATCACCGACGGACATCGATTGCCATCCATTGACGGCAATCGAATGTGCAGGAAGAGCACTTACGGGAAGGGAAGAATTTGCCCTACCCGATGGTGTTGTTGGTTTGCGTGGACGTACTTCGGTTCGCGCGAAAAAACCTAACAAACACACGCTATTAAAATCGAAATATTACAATGTCTTGCCCCTCGTCTTCAGTGATATCCGGATTAAGATCCAGAAGATTCAGTAAACTTGGTAACAGCTCAGAAATGTTCCACCGGATTTCAATGAAGTTCTCTTCGGAATTTTCCAGAAGTTTTCTGCAGATCTGTCTAAGAGCTTTCGTCTGAATTTCTTAAACCATAGCTACATTTGTTAAAAGTTATCATCTCAAGCTACCCCAGCAGTATTATCATAGAAGTAACTCTAAGACTAGTAGGTCCCGAAGGAACGTGCTCAACTTTTTGGTTCAGCCCTGGTACTCTCTTCGGTCCCAAGCTAATCGATGCACCCCTTGAAACATAGGAAAATCCTCATTTTATCATTCTCGGAGAATTATTGGAGAGCACTTAGCGAATGCTGCCGAATTCCAGGAGACTCCTACAGTTAAAAGTGGACAATACTTTTAGAATTATTGACAATGTTGGAAGTCGTTCAGAGCATTCAAAAGGTATTCTGGAGAGAATTGAGCAGTTACACGCCAAATGATGAATTGGAAAAACTCGACCGTCTTCAATTTGCATAAAATTATCCATAATTGTTTGTTTTGGGTAATGATTTACATTTTTGCTAAAATTCGACCATTTTGAATCTGGTAAAGTTTTCCAAATGGCGCCGCGAAATTTTTCAAAAAAATTATAGCACGGAAACGGCACTTCTGATCTGAATGACGCAATTCTGGATCAACAATAGAAAAGGGCCCATCAGCATTTGTAAACAAACCGTTCCAAAGCCCATTCCTCACAAATCGAAGGTCGCCCACACAAACCAACACCATCATCGTGTAGGTAGAAGTTTCCCCTATCAGATGATGGTGTTGTTTTGCGTGGGTGGTCTTCGCTTTGGTAGTAAAGGGCTTTGGAACGGTTTGTTTACAAATGCTGATGGGCCCTGTTCTATTGTTAATTTTACAAGATCCTAAATGGCTGAAATTTAGAAAAAAAAAAGTGAGGCTAGGTATTCCGTTGGCATCACTGATTTAGGTAGGCTACAGCCCAACTAAAGGCCCAAGCGCAATGACAGCGGCAGCGGAAAACCCCGATCTGAGTAAGCCTACTTGTCGAATTGAAAAGTAGTTAGAACCAAATCGAGTTCGATTATGTCGTTTTCGTTTTTGCGGTGTAGCACTGGTGTAGTGTAAGCAGGAATAAGCGCGAGTCTTTGACAGCTCAACATCATTTATTTGTAAACAAAGGTGCATCCTATACCTACACCCTAAAATATTTCGGTGTACGGCAGTGTAGCACCGGTGTAGCTACACCGCAAAAACGAAAACGACATTAGGCATCTTGATGTCATTCGTGACTATTGTCAAACTTTCCGTTTCCGTTCCGCTTCCGCCCACGAGTGAAATTTGACTGTTCTATGGAAGTAATCTGCCTGAAACGCACGTCCATTCCGAGGTTACATTTATATACAATAAGACTCCCATGTATACACTGCCTTTATCAGATGGATAATCGTCCTGTGAACGTAACTTTCAGATTTCGAAACTCGATATTTCGAAATCGTCTTTTATTTACTAGAAGCTTGATAGTGGTTAATTGTCATTTATATAAAATTAGATAGAACTTACCAAACGGCTTCTCAAGGAAAACCACTGTTTAATTCACTCGCGGCAATCAAACAATCCTTTTGAACAGTACTTTATCAGCAACCGAATGCACGCGAAACTATTGGAATCGAAATAATAGCGCTAAGAAATTGAATACGAATCAGCAAAATGAGAGCGAAAATGAAAACAAACCACTTTCGAGCCAGAGCCAACTGCGTTTTTCTTGTGTGTTGCAAGCGGTTGCAATGAGAAATGTGTAAACAAAATCAAAGCGGTGGGTCAGGATAAAACACACACGGCGAATGAGAACGACTCAAATTTGAGTTTAGTTCACTCATAATCGCCAAAAGTGCAGGAACTCAGCGATGAGTAAAATTTGTCTCATAGTTTCCTGTGGAAAACCTTAAAAATCTGCCGGAAAATGAGAAAATTGACGAAAATTTTATTCAGTCTCGGAGTAGTACCAATAGACTGAGTGAATACAATCTTTACTTTTCTCAAATTCGGGAATTTTTCCCTGGAAAATCCTGGAAAAACCTGGGAAAACATTAGGCAAATTAACTCATCGCTGAGTTCCTGCACTTTTGGCGATTATGAGTGAACTAAACTCAAATTTGGGTCGTTCTCATTCGCCGTGTACATGTCCATAGTGGACCCACACCGGGGCACTTTAATTACTCACGTAATCTAGAGTCGGTGTATAATGAGTCACGCCAAGAGTGAAGCCAAGTCTACCTATTGAACTGTCAAACCGGCTACCTATCGTGCAAAGTAAACAAGCATTACGATGCTATGAAAGGTCCACGAAAGGTATTGCAATTAAATATAAAATATAATCGAAGAAATGATCATAAACACGCCGGGAGCATTACATTTGTCATGCGATACGTTTTGTAATTGTCAGTAATGAGAATTTCTACTATTTTTCGTTAAGATAAATTGACAAAATCACTAATTTAATGATGTACTACAGACTTTAGTTTTTTTTCTTCGCTAGAAGTCATTTGAAGTTGATGCAGAAGTTCTCTGTTGCCAAGTGAAAAGAAAGGGAATCTTTCGAAAACCGTGATGCGAGTTCAACTGTTTTTCTCTTGGCGTGACTCATTATACACCGACTCTAACGTAATCGATCAAAATGGCTTTCAAATGTCAACTCACCTCTATACATATAGGAAATTGTAGCTATGATTTACTAATTTCAATCTCCCGTTTTTCCCTCCGCTCTCCACAGGTGGCCACAGTACCTTCTTCGGTCTGCTGAATACATTCGTCCACATCGTCATGTACACGTACTACCTGTTTTCGGCCCTCGGACCCCAGTTCCAGAAGTACCTCTGGTGGAAGAAGTACCTCACCACCCTGCAAATGGTAAGCTACATATATTGCATCATCTACCGTTGGTGAATCCAAATGTGACCAATAATAATTCCACTTCAGGTCCAGTTTGTCGCTATCATGGTGCACGCCTTCCAGCTGCTGTTCATCGACTGCAACTACCCGAAAGCATTCGTCTGGTGGATCGGAATGCACGCCGTCATGTTCTTCTTCCTGTTCAACGAGTTCTACCAGAGCACGTACAAAGCGAACAAGGTCAGTGGATAGATGATAGAACACGCTTCATCAACAGTCTTTGTCTCTATTGAATCTATTTCTGTAATTATGTACTACCTACCGTTGTTGTTGCTGGCGCCTTAGCTAAGCATTTCCATTTCTGTGGATCTGTGACGACCTCAGCTTCGTCATTCAAAAAACCAACAAATCTACACCCGAAACCGCCGACGACGGTTGCATCATATTGTTGTGCTCTACTTTCCACACGTCCCGGGGGTTGAGGACCCACACATCGCGAATGCGTTCAAGAGCAACCACCGACAGGTGATAATGAGTTGACAAAATGCGGACCGCCCGCAATGAATAAAAGAATTCCAGCGCCCCAGGGTGACGAAACTGCCCCGGCCACCAATTGGAGTGATTTTGCCTGCACCAGGCCTCCTCTATCACGTTCGACCCCAAAACAGCATGTGCGGCACGTCCGTTCAAGTTCGGTTGGACTGGCAACTCACTTACTATTTTGCCGTCGTCACCACCAACAAAAACCACAAGAAGCCATCAACATGTGGCAAAAGCATGCACATTATGTAATTTTGGCGTGCGCGCGGTGAGGAATGCAACGCCAATACCAATAGGAATTGCCAGCAACTACCGACACATTGTGTGACACTGCTCCAGTTTCCGATTCCCCGCGCGGAAGGGATGCAAGCGTTTCACCTTAACCGATTTCGACGTCGTCGTCGTCGTCGTCATCACGTAGTCGTTGGACTTGGTTTTATGTTGAGTGACGACGCCGACACTAACTGGCTTGCCTCACTGCGGTTAGTGCGATCGGATCTATTAGTCAATCTGCCGGGGTGACCAGTCTCTATCTCTAGATTGGTCAGCGCAAGATGATTACACAAGATATGATGGTGGTGTACCGCACTGACCGGCTGTCGGTCTTGCGGTCGAGAAGTTTCTCGTGACTTCATACTGTACTCGGCAACACGTTGATTGAGGTTGCATTACTGTACATTACGGATACGGTGGATTGCTTTGAATAGGGTTCTGAACGAGTTTTGAGACACGTCACGTGCTTCGACGTGAAGAATATTTAGTTATTACTACTAACAATTTTAGCTGCAAGAGCATATATATTCAAAAATGCTGCAGCTTGAATTGATTGTTGGGATGTGAATATTATTTACATTGTAGAAACAAATACCGTAAGGTCGACGACCACCGCTCGCGTAGTCTCCATTCTGCGCGATGATTATTTTTATAATTTTTCTTTTAACTTGCACATTTTAAGCAAATGATGATGAATTATACAATTGCTATTACTTGTAATTATACTGTTGGTATTTGTTGTAATTGTACGTAAATAAGGATAATACCGAAGACAACATATCAAGAAGACTGGCCACTTTGTCTAAATCCAAGCGACGGACACAGACTAGTATTTTACGATCGATTATGGCAACCATAATTTAGCTTAGTTTCTGGTATGGAACATAAGATTTGAAGTTTGGGTTGCGTCGTTTGACGTGTAAACGATCAAATTTGAACGTTTATACGTCAAACGACACAACCCAAACGTCAAATCATATGTTCCCTACCAAAAACTCAACCACATTGTGGCGGCCATAAGCACTCGTAAAATGCTGGGTAGCGCTGCGCTCGAGCAATGGCGGAAGCAACGCATAGAAAAATGAGCAAATACACAAACCTTTATTCTGAGGATGCAACCTTTGCTATCCAATTCAGAACCTTTGAGCGGCAGATGACGCGATTCTGCCTTTCTCATAGCGGACGTATGAGAAAATGGAAGAGTTGCCAGTTGATATGTTGTCTTCGATAAAACGTATGCAGTGAGCGGTGGATGGCGACCTTATGTTATTTGCAAGTGACATACGCCTAGATTCAAGGAACGGAGGTCAAACTTTGTGAACTTTATCTTGTTCAACACTATTGCGCATTTCGCAGAACATATTTCGCTCAGGCCAGAACATATCAAAATTAATAATTTTTAAACTTTTATCATCACTAGTATGTTGAACCGATATTCTATTGTTAAATGTTGTAGCGCTTTATTACATTCAAAAGGAAGTATGGAACAGCAGAACATTCGGTAAGCGTTTGCGGAAATGTTTGAAGATCGGGAGAAATTCTTGAAACTTTGCTGAAGTTTTCGGAGCTTATCTCAAGTTCTTTAAACTTCGCTGAAGCTTCGTTAGATTTCTTGGAGCTTTGCTAAAGATAATTGAACTTTGGTGAAGATATGATGAAATTTTCGAAAATTCACTGAAGTATTTGAAGGTTCACTGAAATTATTAAAACTCCGCTGCAATTTTTGTGGAACTTCTCTGAAATGTATGATACTTTGCTGGTGCTCTTGGACTTTCGCTAAATTTCTTGGAGTTATTGCAAGTACATGAACTGCTCCAAAGTTCTCGGAGCTACTTCAAAGATCTCGAAACTTCTTTGAAATTCGTTGAAGTGTTTTGTGAACTTTGCTTGAAATGTTTGGAACTTCGCTAACAATCTGGGGAAGATTCGCTAAATCATATGGATATATTTGAACTTTGGTAAAAATATACGAACTTTGTAGAAGTTTTCAAAATTTCTCCGAAGTTTTTGGAACTTCGCTGAAATTTTTGAAACTCCTTTAAAGTTTCTTGAACTTCCCTAAAATAAATGAAACTTTGCTCTTATGAAACCTTCGCAAAATGTCTTGGAGTTTATTTCAAGTACTCGAACTACTCCAAAGATCTCGGAACTTCTGCAAAGTTCTCAAAATGTTGCCGAAGTTCACGGAATTTCTCTGAAGTATGTATGATACTTGCTGCTCTTGGACCTTCGCTAAATTTCTTGGAGCTGTTTCAAGTACTTGAACTTCTCCATAGTTCTCAAAACTTCTCCAAAGTTCTCGTAGTTTTTTCGAAGATCTCGGAATTAATCCGAATTGCTCGGAGGTTATCTCAATTTCTTGGAACTTCACAGAATTTCTTGGAGCTTCGTTTGTTTTGTGAACATTGCTGAAATGTTGGAAACTTCGCTAACAATCTGGAGAAGATTCGCTAGATCATATGGAGATATTTGAACTTTGATGAAAATATACGAACTTTGATGAAGTTTTCAAAATTCCTCCGAAGTTTTTGGAACTTCGCCGAAATTTTTGAAACTCCTTTAAAGTTTCTTGAACTTCTCTGAAATTTATGAAACTTTGCTCTTATGAAACCTTCGCAAAATGTCTTGGAGTTTATTTCAAGTACTCGAACTCCTCCAATGATCTCGGAACTTCTGCAAAGTTCTCAAAATGTCTCCGAAGTTCACGGGATTTCTCCGAAGTATGTATGATACTTGGTGCTCTTGGACCTTCGCTAAATTTCTTGGAGCTGTTTCAAGTACTTGAACTTCTCCATAGTTCTCAAAACATCTCCAAAGATCTCGAAACTTCTCTGAAGTTCTCGTAGTTTTTTCGAAGTTCTCAGAATTTATCCGAATTGCTCGGAGGTTATCTCAATTTCTTTGAACTTCACAGGATTTCTTGGAGCATTGTTGAAGTGTTTTGAGGTTTGCTGAAATGTTTGGAACATCGCTTAAATCTTTAGAAGTTTCGCTAAGACATATGGGGATGATTGAATATTGGTGAAAGTATGTTTTCGAAACTTCGCTCAAGTTTTTGAAAATTCGCTGAACTTCTTTAAACTTCTATGAAGTTTCTGGAATTTCTTTAAAGTTCTTGATACTTCTCAGACATTATAGAAACTTGGCTGAAGTATTTGGAACATTGCTGTCGTTCTTGTAACTCACAGAAGTTTCGAGAACTTCCGAGTAGTTTCGAATACTTCAGAAATGATCCGTGAACTTTTGAAAAGTTCCGAGAGTTTCTGGAAAGTTCGTAGACCTTCTGAAACGTTTCAAGATCTTCTGAAAAGTTCCGTGAACTTCTGAAAAGTTCAAGAACTTTTGAAAAGTTCCAAGAACTTTTGAAAAGTTCCTAGAACTTCTGAAAAGTTCCGAGAACTTCTGAAAAGTCCCAATAACTACAGAAAAGTTCCGAGAACTTCTGAAAAGCTCTAAAAAGAGTATAAGCTCCAAGAACTTCAGAAAAGTTTCGAGATCTTTGGAAAAGGTTCGAGAGTTTCTGAAAAGCTCCGAGAACTTCAGAAAAGTTCCTAGAATTTCAGAATAGTTCCGAATTGCTAGATCTTCTAAAACGTTCTAAGATCTTCTGAAAAGTTCAGAGAAGCTCCTAGAACTTCTGAAAAGCTCTAATTAGAGAAGAAGTTCCAAGAACTTCAGAACAGTTCCGAGAACTTCATAAAAGTTTCGAGAGCTTCGGAAAAGTTGCTAGATCTTCTGAAAAGTTCCGAGAACTTTTGAAAAGTTCCGAGAACTTTTGAAAAGTTCCGAGAACTTTTGAAAAGTTCCGAGAACTATTCTAAAGTTCAGTGAACTTTTCCGAAGCTCTTGGAACTATTCTGAAGTTCTAGGAACTTTTCAGAAGTTCTCGGAACTTTTCAGAAACTCTCGGAAGTTTTCTAAAGATCTCGGACCTTGTGTGAAGTTCTCGGAACTGTTCAGAAGTTCTCGGAACTTTTCAGAAGTTCCGAGAACTTTTGAAAAGTTCCGAGAACTTTTGAAAAGTTCCGAGAACTTTTGAAAAGTTCCGAGAACTTTTGAAAAGTTCCGAGAACTTTTGAAAAGTTCCGAGAACTTTTGAAAAGTTCCGAGAACTTTTGAAAAGTTCCGAGAACTTTTGAAAAGTTCCGAGAACTTTTGAAAAGTTCCGAGAACTTTTGAAAAGTTCCGAGAACTTTTGAAAAATTCCGAGAACTTTTGAAAAGTTCCGAGAACTTCTGAACAGTTTCGAGAACTTCACACAAGGTCCGAGGTCTTTAGAAAAGTTCCGAGAGTTTCTGAAAAGTTCCGGGAAATTCTGAAAAGTTCCAAGAACTTCTGAAAAGTTCCAAGAACTTCTGAAAAGTTCCGAGAACTTCAGAATAGTTACGAAAGCTTTGGAAAAGTTCCGAGAACTTTAGAATAGTTCCGAGAACTTCATAAAAGTATTGAGGGCTTCGAAAAAGTTTCGAGATTTTCTGAAAGGTTCCTAGAACATCAGAATAGTTCCGAAAACTTTATAATAGTTCCGAGAGCTTCGGAAAAGTTGCTAGATCTTCTGAAACGTTCTAAGATCTTCTGAAAAGTTCTGAGAACTTTTTTAAAGTTCCGAGAACTTTTTTAAAGTTCCTAGATCTTCTGAAACGTTCTAAGGTCTTCTGAAAAGTTCCGAAAACTTCTGAAAAGTTTCTAGATCTTCTGAAAAGTCCCGAGAACTACAAAAAAGCTCCGGGAACTTCTGAACAGCTCTAATAAGAGAAGAAGTTTCAAGAACTTCAGAAAAGTTCCGAGATCTTTGGAAAAGGTCCGAGAGTTTCTGAAAAGTGTCGAGAACTTCATAAAAGTTCCGAAAACTTTAGAAAAGGTCCGAAATCTTTAGAAAAGTTCCGAGAACTTCTGAACAGTTTCGAGAAGTTTCCGATTCCGAGAAGTTTCAAGAACTTCAGAAAAGTTCCGAGAACTTCAGAAAAGCTTCGAGAACTTCTGAAAAGTTCTCCGAACTTCAGAACAGTTCCGAGAACTTCATAAAAGTTCAGAGAGCTTCGGAAAAGTTCCTAGATCTTCTGAAAAGTTGTGAGAACTTCTGAAAAGTTCCGGATAATTCGGTAAGATTCCGAAAATTTCTGATAAGTGAAGAAATTTCAAGAACTTCAGGAAAGTTTCGAGATCCGAGAGTTTCTGAAAAGTTCCGAGAAAATGTCCGAGATCTTAAGAAAAGTTCTGAGAACTTCTGAAAAGTTCTAAAAAATTCTCAAAGGTTCCGAAAATTTCTCAAAAGCTCTGATAAGTGAAGAAGTTCTAAGAAGTTCCGAGATCTTTGGAAAAGTTCCGAGAGTTTCAGAAAAGTTCTTAGATCTGCAGAAAAGTTCCGAGAACTTCTGAAAAGTTCCGAAAACTTCAGAACAGGTCCGAGAGTTTCTGAAAAGTCCCGAGACCTTTTGAAAAGTTCCGAGAACTTCAGAATAGTTCCGAGAACTTCATAAAAGTTCCGAGAGCATCGGAAAAAATTCCTAGATCTTCTGAAAAGTTTTGAAAAATTCGGAAAGATTCCGAAAATTTCTGAAAAGCTCTGATAAGTGAAAATGTTCCAAATACTTCAGCAAAATTCCGGGATCTTTTTATAAGTTCCGAGAGTTTCAGAAAAAGTTCCTAGATCTTCTGAAACGTTCTAAGATCTTTTGAAAAGTTCTGAGAACTTTTGAAAAGTTCCTAGAACTGCTGATAAGTTCCGGGAACTCCTGAAAAGTTCCGAGAAGTTCTGTAAAATTCGAAATAGCTCCGAGAATTTCTTAAAAGTTCTGAAAAGTGAAGATGTTCCATAAACTTCATAAATGTTTCGAGAACTTCAGAAAAGTTCCGAAAACTTCGAAAAAGCTTCACAAAGGTTCCGAAACCTTCTGAAAAGTTCTGAGAACTGCCAGGAAGTGCTGAGAACTTTGAGAAATGCTTAAAACTTCGAGGAAGTGCCTAGAGCTTCGGAGGAGTTCCTAAAGCTTCGGAAAAATTCCGAAAATGGTAACTTTACAAAATTAACCCTCTACAAATGTTGCAGAATGATTACAGAATTAAGTACCGTTCCGATTCAAATTTCGGACGATTCAAATTTCGGACGATTCAAATTTCGGACACTTTCATTTTTAATTAAATATTACATCCAGTTAGAAACAAAGTAATAATGTTAGATGATCGTGGAGGGCACTAGTCAAAAAAATTTAAAATTTACAAGACATGTGGATCATATTCGACCGAGATAATCAACTTTTAAAAGTGTCCGAAATTCGAGTTTAAGTGTCCGAAATTTGAATCGGCACGGTACTGTTTTCGAAATTTCCTGTGAATGACAGAAAATCAGTATTTTGTATTGCTGAAAAATAGTAGCCTACAAGGGGTAATCAACTCTGCACACTGTGCCGAAACACAGCATGGCACACTGTTCGGCACGTTAACGCACGCTTCGACAAGTAGGACACAAATAATATAATATAAAACGGCATCACTGTTGCGTGTTAACGTTTTGTTAAATGTAGTCACGCTTTACTACTCGGTTGAATATTTTGTTTACTCAAAAATGAAGCTAGTAAGAGAATTTGGTTTGATACATAAAACTGGTGAAGCAACGACCAACCGGTTTTGAGGATAGTTCGACAAATTCTGTTAGTATTCTCTGGATTGTGAATCTCTTCAGATCCGTCTCTTCTGAATCACAGTGGTTCGTGTTTTCATCTGAAACAGCTACTATTCGGGCATCACTTCAGTTGGGTTCTTTAAGGCCCAAACGCAATGACAGCGGAAGCGGAACGGCAGCGGCAGCGGAAAAGCCCGATCTGAATAAGCCTACTTGTCGGATTGAAAACTAGTTAGAATCATATCGACTTCGGTTAGGCATCTTGATGTCATTTGTGACAACTGTCAAACTTTCCGTTTCCGTTCCGCTTCCGTCCACATTGCGTTTGGGCCTTTAAGGGTATGGAGCATATGCATATTCGTAATCTGCATTAAAAATGGAACCCAAACCCATAATTTCATCGATTTTGGTACACTGGAACTATTTTAAATAAGTACGATTACATTTGCAAAAATCACCTTATTAGCGCCCCTGGGTGTCACTTTGTATGGAAGCGAGCTGTCAGTTTGTTAGTTTAGTGTCAAACAGTGAAGTTGTTATTTTGCTTAAAATCTTGATTTAAAAATCGAGATGAAAGTGTGTGGGTTCGAAAATAATATCGCTGTGCTCCGAAAACGAAGCTCTTTCAGATGATGTATAAAAAACGATACATTTTTCAAAATTAAAGAACCCAATTGAGTTCATCCACACCACAGACGGCTGAAACGGGTCACTTTTAGTGACGGTTCCTTTTCGATTGAAATTCCAGAGACGGTTTCCTTTGATGATAAATTTGGAAGGCCACACAAACAATTTCATTAATATCAACGATATTAATATTCGACGAGGATGTCGTAGCACCTAAAATATGCTGTTATTCGTACGGGCAGGGTACAAAGCAAACAATGTGTAATACGTGCCAAAAGATATGAATCCTCCGAATTGTCCGGAGGAAACTTTGTGGGCCCTTTTCTTGGGGATATCTACGGTAACACTTTAAGGCAGCGAATTCAATCGAAGAATTGGAAAAAGACTTGACAAAAGTGGCCAAAATTATCGCCAAGGAATCTGTGTTGAAGCTCGTGGGAAGCGTCTCAGATCAAAAGTTCGCTTCTTGGCATACGGTTAAAGGAACTGCGGATTATTTTCATCCAATTGAAAGAGAATACAATAGAGAACATATACATGAACTAAAGATTTGAGCTCATTAACATAACGTTGTTTTATTCCAATGATAAACTGTGCTTATACTTTCTGGAACACCCTATATGATGGTGATTTTTGCTAATGTTCCGCTGCACAAACATTTATGAAATTTTGGATTTCGGTTCCATTTTTAATGCAGATTACGAATATGCATTTACCTCAAGACCATTAGAGAACCCAATTTCGAGGATTGGACTGCTAGAAAAAAAATAACATACAGTACCCGTTCGATTTTGGCAACAAGTCCGAAAATTTTGTATTGCCAAAATCGAATGGATTTTGAAATTTAATTTATGATTTCGTTGATTTGGGACCACCGTGAGTCATCTTTATGGGATAGACGTTAATGATAATTAATCTTTTATTGAAAATTGTTCCAAAATCGAACCTTGCCAACATCGAACGGGTACTGTAATGAGAAAATTTGAACAATTTTCAAGAATCTACCCTCTTGCCCCAGTATACCTTACTGTTTTTTTTGTAAAAATGATTCAATAAGATGTTTCTCTATAAACCCCATATTAATACCGAAAACTATCGTTCCTTCTCACCAACAGCGGAGAGCAGAATTGGCTGCATTAGCCAGGAAGGAGGCAGCCGAAGCGGCGGCGGCGGCGGCTCTACTGCCGAATGGCACAGCCACCAGCAGCAGCAATGGTAGTGTCACGTCCAACGGCACTGCCAACGGCCACCATGGGAAGAACGGTGCAATCCACAGTCACAGTAACGGAAGTGCCACCACCAATGGCACGTTACTGTCCAACGGCGGCAACAAGGCGGCCGACTACTACGTGCGAGGCGATCTCCCGGCAGAGATCGAGATCACGCAGCGACAACCCAGCAGCCGCAACCAGGCCCAATAATAGCGAATATGATAGACAACAAACACAAACAAACCTCCTTCCCACAGAAAACACACTCACATACACACATACACAAACATCCCCGACGCCCCTCTACTACTTCCCTGCTCCTCTCGAAAACAAAAAAGAAAACCAATCGTAACCAAAACTTCCTCTCCTTCTTTCCACACGTATCCACAAAGATAAAACGCAATGGTTTCTATTGTTATTATTAATTAATTTATTGTAAAACTTCTTTATTATTAGAACTCGTATACAAACACACACACCTACACGAACACACACACACACACACACTGATTTTATTGTGTTTCTTTTTTTGTTCAAGCCAAGTTTCCGCTGGTCTCTTTCATCGCCTTTTCATGAATCAGAGCAGAGGAAAAGTCTTTCACATTTAGTCACACACACACACACACACATACATACATAAGCACATTCCGACTTGTGTCGGTCATTCGCGACAAGGCCCACTTGGTAGGGCGAAGGAATCATCTAAAAGGAAAAAAAACATCAACATTCGGCAATAAAGTTCAAGCAAAGTATATATTTTATCTAAGCGAAAAAGCGGAAAAAGAAACACATACAAATTGTTAATCACTGTTTGAAAAGAAAAAAAATATGAGAAAATGACAAATCAGTTTCATCAAGAGAAGCAAGAAAACAGTCAGAACAGAAAGTCCGCAAATCAAAATAGTGAACAGATTAACACACACACACAGATACACGTACACACTAACACTCACACAAACCAGCAAGTTAAGCAAAAGCCAAAACAAAGAGAAAAAGGTGAAAGCTTTTTTGTTTCTTTTTTCAAGTTTGAAAATAAGAAATCAAACCAAACAACGGATTGGGTCCTGATCAACATTGACCGATTCACTTCGTCGATTGTCTCTCAATACGAACACGAAACACGTCAGGAAACGGGTTTATTTGCCAAGCTATAGAGAAAGTCGACGAAGAGAATCGATCGAATGGCTACTTAGGACCTAATCCATTGTTCGGCTTGAAATGTAATCTTTATTTAGATTTTTAAATAAAGTTAGTAACTTGGGACAAGATGATACGGGGAGGAATAAGGAAAATAGAAAAACAAAATTCTACAAAATGGCGGCAGTAGGAAGTAGTAAGTAAATCGTGAATGTAAAGCAAATATTTTTTACGTCGTGTGGGACGCGTACTGGGCGAAGAGCGAGACAGGCAAGCATAATTTGTAAATAGTTTAGCTAACCTAAATAGTGAGATAAGTAGTGTTAAGGATGCAACAACAGCAAACTAAAAAAAAAAAAAACAAAAAGTGAACTAAGGATGGTGGACAACTTCGCACGAGAAGTGCAACCAAGTGGTGAAGATTCTAAAAAAGAAAACGCCAGCTCAGTAAGTTGTAACAATGTACTTGTTCGTACTCTTGGGATGCTATTATACCTACTATTTTTTTTAACCGGCAAATTTGCGACGAACGGTTTGACTAACTGTTGACACACAGCTTTATATGAGTTTATATGTGTATTGTTTTAGTGGCTTCTTTGGCGTACGTTACTGCTTTGTGGAAGCAGGAAAGTTTTAGGTCTTTTTTTAATTTCTTCCTTCCAATATCTCTCACAAACCAGTTTTCGAACAGTAAGATCGCAAAACACAATCATCCATACATTCGCATACAGACACTCACACGCAAACAAACAAACACACCAACACACACACACACATATACATGATTCAGGAACAGGAAATACCTATAGGCTATAAACTATAGATTATCAGATACAAAACAAAAAAAAAAACAACAGAAGGTGTTTTGGGGGACAGAGGCGCCTCCGGCTAGGATTAAAGTCTAAAACAGAAACAAACAAAAAAAAAACATGATAAGAGAAAAGCAGAAACGAAAAAACTCTAATGTGATTTCTTTATTTTTTTGTAAGGAAAATGCAAAAGCAAGCAAATTGTACTAAGATAATGGTGAAAGCGATGAAGAAAACCGCCGCAAACACACAAACACACAAAAACACACACTGACACAGATACGCAAACTGCTACAACCTGCTGCATCGTGTCAATGTTGCATACATTTATATACAAACGCATTCGCTTTAATATTTACAACTGAGAAGCTGTTAACGAAAACAAAAATCAACTGAAAACAGGATAGCTTAACAACAATCATAAAAAAAAACACACACACACACAAACACAAACTGGTTGAGACAAAAGTGTACAGTTGAAAAATTGCGATTGCACAGATACAGGACAGACCAACAGACGACAGATCGGTAGAGCGCGGTGTGGATCGAATAAAGTAAAAATTGCTGAAAAAAATGTATTCCCGGTGTTTCAAGAGAGATCTTCCAAAACTATCCGAATGCCGCGGTTTGATTTATTGAAAATCTTCTACTTCTTCGGCTAATGGGCGTCCTAAAACTCGAATTATGTGTCTGTCCTCAATTTCTAAATTATTTGCAAACGATTGTCAAACTGTCTCGCCGGAGGACTATCTTTCACAGCTCTGTTTGGAGTCCCACGCTGGCTGGCACGAGATCGATGATCAGCCGCCTCTATAGATATATAACATGAAGAACAGACGCTCGATAAGCCCGGGGCGGTATCGGTTACGTTGAGATTTCGACCATGAAGAATAATCCCCCAAAGAGTAGAAGGTGAAGTGAGAGCGGGACGAACATATCGAACGAAATCTGAGCCAATCGAACATTCCCATTAGACTTTTTTTTCGAGGATTTCTTATTCTTACTAGATTAATTTAGAGAGTATTGCAATCGAACAGAAATTCAATCACCTTTATGTTTCGTGTGCTTCTCAAATTCAACTACTTTTTTGAATAAAAAACAATATTCTAACCCTATTGATTATTTGATCTTAGTTGGTTAACTACACTCAAAATAATCCACACGTCAATGCTACGTGAAAACATACGTGGCTTTTTTCCATCGCACTTTTCACGTAGCACTCACGTGGATCATAGGTAGCCCAGAATGAATTAATGAACTCTCATCCCACTGGAGTTTCACGTAATAGCTACGTGACTTCTCCTGTATCTTTTACGAAGTGTTTAAGTAGAACCTAGATGATAATCCAGTAAATTTTATCAAAAAAATCTGTGGAAAGCACGTTGTTTTGCGTTGATTTTTACCTTTTGCTTTTTTATAATCTGATTGATTCACAGTCAATTATTACAATGATTGCAATATTTTCCAATTCGTATGTTCCTAACTAAAATACATAATTGGAAAATAATGCATCATATATTAATGCAATAAAACAATATGAATAATATATCAAATTTTATTACAAACTATACATACTTAGCTTCTACAGGATTAACATTGAAACTATTTTTTAACTCGGAAATACATTTTAGACTGATCACCGATTACCGCTCCTTGGGATAAAATAATTCTCCTAGAAAAACTAAAATTCGTTTTGATTGTTCTTATATTCTATGATTGTGACTTACCATACGTTCAAACTTAAAAAGTGATGTTACTGCCAGAGCGTATGTTCGGAGGTCCTCAGTTAGTAGCTTGCTTCTGGTGATTAAATGGTACTTTGCAATAATGCTGGAAAGCTCTAGCTGCTTGGCCTCGGAAAGTTCAGCTTTGGCGGCGTACTGTAGAATTTCCTTTCCTTCTTCGGAGTATCTCATCAACTCTTCTAAGGATTTTGTTGTAAAAACATTGCTCTCATGATGTGAAACCATTATTGCTAGAGCGGTCAAAGAGGATTCGGTGAATTTGTTGAGATTGGTCTGTTTAAATGATGGAAGAGCACTTTTCTGCTGATTTTGCTCTGCTCCGTTCAAACTGTCTCCAGATCAGATTCTGAAGACCGAATTGTATCGTCTGCTAACGATACAATGAGCGCATCCGTATTACCACAAACGAAGTGACAGACGACTAACTGGCGAAGAAATCCATTTAAATAATGTGGTTCACTGTAATAGAATTTTCTTGGAAGCTTGTGCCATCATCCACCAGATGGGTTAGTTTTTTTGTTTTGATTTGAACAAAGTTGATTTTGTGTATGTTAGAGCACCACCCTAACAAGAAAATACTCGTGCACTACATTTAGCATACAAATGAATTTCCGTCCTCTGTATCACACTACACATTCGATCACTATATACAGTAACACACTTTAGATAAGCTTATCAATGCTTTCGCCTATCGAAGCAGTGATCGATCGGAAAGGCCTTTTGCTAATCCGTTTCACATGTTGATTCTCCCAGCAGGGATCAGATCTCTGTGCTGGACCAACAGATCAGTCGAAATATACACATCAATCCAAACGTACCTATATACACGTCGTCCGCTTCTATCTTACGATAACCGGGAGAGTGAAATAAATCTTGATTCGTGTCGTTTTTGAACCGCGCGTTTTTTTTCCTATTGCTAACGGAAAGAAGTAGTGTTCGATTGCCACCGATTCTCGCGCCTTTGTCGACCCCGCTTAATCATTTTATGGTCCTTCGAGCCGGATGTGCGCGATTTAATACGGACAATCGCGGACAGTTTTTAGTGAACTATTCTCGCTGTCGGTAAAGGTGAAAATTTGCCTATCGTGTGGCTCTCGAACCCTCCGCCGCGTGTGAAGTGTGGAGAACATTGTTTGTGACCTGTAATAAGAAACGAATAATGTGCGCAAAGTGAACTGTCGTTTCTGATTAATTGCGCTGAAAATCATTCCGGCTGCAAGTGATAGAAAAGAATTTCTTCGAACATTGTGGAACCTCGTGGCATAAGGCAAGGCTTGGCTTGGGTCTGCATTGTCCTGAGTGGACAAAGGAACCTAATCTTTTGATCGTCGGACTAGGTCATCGATAGTATTAATTACTATAAGCACGTGAGTACTGCATGCAAATAGGCATTGAGAAAACGTAAGATAAATTTGAGCTTTCTGCGAAGTTAAGAGTGATTCAATAAATTGATCGATTTTGCTACACTCGATCGAACGTCTCTGCTGCTTTCATCCAAGCTTAGTGTAGGTTGCGTTGTAGGCTCTGGTAGTGAGAGATTCGCATTTTTGAACATCTTTTGGGCTTGGCTGGTCGCTGTGGAAGATGGCACCGGGATTGAGGACACTTTGTCACCAAGAGCGGTTCTATTTGGACACGTTGGCCAACGCAAAGCAATTTGTTTCTGGTTACGACGCAGAGCAACACAGAGGGCAACTAGCAGGATGGAAGCAACGGATTGATGGCTTGGATGAGAAATTTCATGCCAATCGCCTGGCCATTGAATTATCGTTCGACGATGAAGATGAAGATGAGCAGGAAGAAGATGAAGTTAAGGTTGCAGAAAAGGAAGCGGAGAAGGCTGCCGCTCAAGAAAGCAATCGGCTTATTCGGCAGAAATTCGAACTTGATTACGTTTTGGTCTACAGCTTCTTGGCTAACGAAATTAAAAGGCATGCATCGTGTTCCCAACCTAACCTCAACCAACATCCACCTATTCAGTCGCGGGTCAATCTGCCTAATGTGAAACTGCCAAGTTTTGATGGCACCATTTCGGAATGGATCACTTTTCGCGATTCATTCAAATCGCTTATCGACTCCAATGCTGATTTGTCGCATTTCGATAAATTTTCCTACCTTATGACGTCTCTGACGAAAGACGCGAGGAAGGTGATCGAAGCTATAGAGCTTACAGCTGCCAATTATCCTGTCGCCTGGCAGCTGCTTGAAAATAGGTTTGAGAATAAGAAGCTTATCTTCAAGACATACATGGACGCTCTATTTTCGATTGAGCCCATGAAACGGGAATCGTATGAATCGTTGACGCGGTTGGTCGACGAGTTCGAGCGAAACCTAAAGATGATTGACAAAATGGGATTCTTAACGGAGAACTGGAGTGTACTTCTGGCTCACATGGTCTGCTGTCGTCTCGATCCCTCAACCCTCAAGCAGTGGGGGTCATTCTATCGTTCAACAGAAGTTCCAGAATACCACGATCTTATGGCCTTTTTGCGTGGTCATTTATCCGTTCTCCAGTCGTTGCCGTCGCCCAAATCGTATTCGTCGGATTCTCACAAACCGGAGCAGCATCGACGCTGAAATCAAAGGCCGTCTACGCCGTCACCAGTTCAGCGACCAGCTCGTGTCCGTTTTGCTCGAAGTCCGCCCACTCTCCATTCAAATGCGAATTCTTCCAAGGGTTGTCAGTTAAGCAACGCTTCGATCTTGTGAAGAAAAAGAACTTGTGCATTAATTGTTTATCGCCGGAGCACATGGTTCGCAAATGTTCATCTGGTACATGCCGAGTAGACAAGTGTCACCAAAGGCATCACACTATGCTCCATCAAGCATCGATTGATCATCCATCTACTCCTACTAACCCAAACGCTCCACGTTCATTTCCTGTCCAGCCGGGAAATCCTCCGAATCAGTCCTTCTCGCAAACTCACTCGCCATCGTCGTCGTCATCGTCTGGATCCCAACAGCCCTCTGCCACTAGCCTTGTGTCCACCAACGTCGTCGGAGTTCCTTCTGTTCCTGCTACTGTGCTGCTGCAGACGGCAATCATCAAGGTGTTCGCTTCGAATGGACAACCCCAGTGGGCCAGAGCCCTGTTAGATCCAGCGTCGCAGTTGAACCTGATCACCGAGAACATCGTCCAAAGGCTGAAGTTGCGCCGCTACCACTGTCATCAGGAGATTGGGGGTGTAGGCAACTCTGTAATCGTTTCGTCCTACGCTGTTCACGTTCAGATGGCGTCTCACTGTACGGACTTCAAGGCTGTTCAATCGTTTCACATCTTGAAAAATATCACCCAAGATCTTCCTACTAGAACTCTTGATACCTCTACATTGCAACTTCCACCAAACGTTGTCCTAGCAGACCCGAAGTTCTTTGTGCCGAGTTCTATCGATATACTCCTCGGCATGGAACTATACTACGACTTGCTGCTAGATGGATTCGCGAAGCTGGGTCCTGAAAAGCCGATCCTCCAAAACACCGTCTTCGGTTGGGTAGCGTCAGACAAAATAGGTTCCGGACAGTGCGACTCAACTCCAAAGGTAGCCCACGTATGCAGTGACCAGTCTCTCGATTCACTAATCACTCGTTTCTGGGAAGTCGAGTCATGTTGGTCAGCAAGTACCCAGTCTGCGGAGGAAGTCGCATGTGAAGAACATTTTGTCGCAAACACATATCGGGATGATTCGGGACGGTTCGTAGTCACCCTTCCCAAGCATACATCTATTCTGTCCCAACTCGGAGATTCCAAGCAGATTGCCACTAGAAGATTTCTCGCCTTAGAACGTCGTCTCGATGCAAATCCTCCGCTGAAGCAAGCCTACACTAACTTTATCGATGAGTATCTTCAGCTGGGTCACATGCGAGAAGTCAACGATTCCACATGTTCACCTGCTGTCCCGTCCTATTACCTACCACATCACGGAGTAGAGAAAGCGGACAGCACAACCACAAAACTACGCGTCGTATTCGACGGCTCCTGTCGGACGGACAGTGGAGTTTCGCTGAACCAGGCACTGATGGTTGGATCAGTTGTCCAGGATGACCTCTTAGCCATACACCTTCGCTTTCGTATGAATCGTATTGCCCTGATTGCAGATATCGAAAAGATGTACCGTCAGCTTCTCATTCATCTTTTGGACTACCCACTCCAGCGTATTCTCTGGCGCAGATCGTTATCAGAACTGATACGCACCTACGAACTCATGACAGTCACCTATGGTACTGCGTCAGCCCCGTTTTTGGCTACTCGATGCCTAAAAGAGCTGTCTAAACAAGGTGCTGAAGATTTTCCACTGGCGTCGCTAACGTTGGCAAAAGATTTTTATGTGGACGATATGCTGACAGGTGTCTACGACGAAGAAGAAGGAGAAGAACTCTGCAAGCAATTACTGGCGCTTCTGAAGTCCGCCGGTTTCAGCCTTCGCAAGTGGGCATCAAATTCAACTGAAGTCCTCTCGAAAATTCCCATTGAACTGCGTGACGAACGATCAGTGTTAGCCCTGGATTCACCCTCTACTTCGATCAAAACTCTCGGAATCCAATGGCAGCCCTCCTCGGACACGTACAGCTACGCAGTTCCCGAATGGTCAACTCGAATTGTAATTACTCGGCGTGTCGTAGCCTCTGATCTTGCCAAACTGTTTCTTCCTCTTGGATTGCTCGGTCCTGTCGTAGTTCTGGCCAAAATCTTCGTACAATCACTTTGGCAGACTACTACTTCGTGGGACGAACCACTGACACCCAAGCAACAGCAATATTGGCGGGAATGGCGCGACAGCTTAATCGACTTGCCACTGATATCCATCCCACGATGGGCCGCGTTCGCACGAGATCCTGTCCTCGTCGAGTTACACGGATTCTGCGACGCATCTGAACGCGCATACGGTGCCTGCGTCTACTTGCGGACCGTATCTATCGACGGAAGCATCTCCGTCAGACTACTGTGTGCTAAATCGAGAGTGGCACCTAGCGGAAAGTCGAAGAACTCGGTTCTGCTCACACTGCCGTTGCTAGAGCTCTCATCGGCACTTCTTTTGGCTCATCTGTACGACAAGGTCAGCTTGAGCATAAGCCTAAAGACAAAGCCCTTCTTCTGGACAGACTCCATGATAGTGCTTTGCCAGATTCGTTCACCACCTGCTCGATGGAAGAAGTTCATCGCCAATCGTGTGTCGGAGATCCAGCGTCTTACCGCTGGAGGTATCTGGTCACATGTTCCCGGTTCCGAGAATCCAGCGGACATTATTTCACGTGGTATGAATCTTGCGGACCTGAGAAATACACCTGCCTGGTGGATTGGAGCTCAGTGGCTGAATCAACCATCTCGCTTCTGGCCACCGATCAATCAACCAATTCCTGACAATCTACCAAACATCGCCCAAGCGGAACGTCCGATATCGCTGCCGGTACAAGCAGTACCACCCAACGAACTCTTTGAACTTCGTTCTTCATTTCCTCGTCTGGTGCGGCTAGTCACCTATCTACGCCGTTTCCAACACAACGTTTCGTACCAGAACCGCAACAACCGAAAAACTGGACATCTCACCACGTTCGAGCTGAATGACACTACACAGTTTCTCGTTCGGATCGCTCAGCAAGAATCATTTGCCCGAGAGTTGTCTGAAATCAGCACCAGTGGACATGTTAGCTCTCGCTCCGAGCTCAAAAACCTTTCACCAATTCTGATCAACGGGATCCTGCGTGTGGGTGGACGTCTGCGGCATGCTGCCATTTCGGAAGACAGAAAACACCCAATGATCCTGCCCGCTCGTCACACGCTCACAGAACGAATATTGGTCCACTACCACGAAAAACATCTCCACGCAGGGCCGCAACTGCTCGTCGCCTGTGTTCGAGAAAAGTTTTGGCCACTTCGAATCCGTAACCTGGCACGGAAGGTGGTGCATTCCTGTGTGAATTGCTACCGCTGCAAGCCCAACAACCTCGAGCAGTTAATGGGTGATCTCCCACCTGAGCGAGTCACGCCAACGCTGCCATTCCTCAACACTGGAGTTGACCTGTGCGGACCGTTCCAGTACCGCAATTCACCGCGAGCATCAGCGGTCAAATGCTATGTAGCTATTTTCGTGTGCCTTGTCACAAAAGCTACCCACGTAGAGCTCGTCTACGACCTTAGCACGGCCGCGTTCCTGGCTGCACTTCATCGATTTACCGCTCGCAGAGGGACGCCGAAGCTCATCGAATGCGATAACGCCAAGAACTTCAAGGGAGCAGCGAAAGAATTGGCAAAACTACGAAGGCAATTCTACGACCAACAACACCAAGCAGCAGTGATCAACCACTGTGCAGACGACGGCATTGCGTTCAAATTCATCCCGCCCCGCAGCCCGAACTTTGGTGGCTTGTGGGAGGCGGCAGTTAAATCCTTCAAGAAGCACTTGCGGGCTACCATCGGAAATTCTGTGCTCTCCCAAGATGAATTCATTACTCTGCTGGCTCGTATCGAAGCTTGCCTAAATTCCAGACCGTTAACTCCACTCTCTGCTGATCCTAACGATCTGGAAGTCCTTACTCCGGGTCACTTTTTAATACATCGACCACTTACCTCATTTCCTGAACCCGACCTGTCCGAGATCCCAAAAAACCGCCTCGACCGTTGGCAGGAGAACAACGAACTTCTCCGACGCATTTGGAAGCGTTGGAGCACCGATTATCTCTCTGGCCTACACCCACGTACGAAATGGACTCAACAGCGGGACAACATCGACGTCGGCACTCTAGTGCTGCTCAAGGAGAACAACCTTCCACCCCTGAAGTGGAAGTACGGCCGAATCACCCGTGTCTACCGTGGCGAGGATAACAACATCCGTGTAGCCGTCGTGCGGACGGCCGACGGGGAGTACACACGGTCCATCTCCAAGATATGCGTCCTGCCGATACGCCAACCCACAACGGACGTCGCTAGTCCGGCCAACCCAAACTCAGAGCAATGAGTCTTCTATCGCATCGCTACGGCGTTGCGCAACGGGAGGCCTGCGGGCCTCCAACCCTGTAAGTTAATATTTAATTGAATTTACAAAAAACTTAAGAATTTTTCATCCTCATGTCCTGGTTCATCGATGGCTACTCAATCCGAGTATGCCCAACACTGAAGACTACCGAGCTACAACCCTGTAAAGCTACCTGCAACCCGAAGAAGAACTGTCGTGTGAGGAATCCCGTGACGTCATCCGAGCCGAGCTGGAATATGATTAGTCGTGGGAGGAAAACAGCTGATCATCAAAACAACAACAACCAGATGAGAAGTAGCAGACCAAACAAACACGAGGATACCCAATCGTTTACCAGTACCGACGACCGAAGCGAACCGAAGCAGCCGATGATATCGTGTTCCTTGGTTGAAAGGCGACACTTTCAACGGGGGCCGGCATATGTTAGAGCACCACCCTAACAAGAAAATACTCGTGCACTACATTTAGCATACAAATGAATTTCCGTCCTCTGTATCACACTACACATTCGATCACTATATACAGTAACACACTTTAGATAAGCTTATCAATGCTTTCGCCTATCGAAGCAGTGATCGATCGGAAAGGCCTTTTGCTAATCCGTTTCACATGTTGATTCTCCCAGCAGGGATCAGATCTCTGTGCTGGACCAACAGATCAGTCGAAATATACACATCAATCCAAACGTACCTATATACACGTCGTCCGCTTCTATCTTACGATAACCGGAAGAGTGAAATAAATCTTGATTCGTGTCGTTTTTGAACCGCGCGTTTTTTTTCCTATTGCTAACGGAAAGAAGTAGTGTTCGATTGCCACCGATTCTCGCGCCTTTGTCGACCCCGCTTAATCAGTGTACAATGATTCTTTGACAGTGTGCAAAGAGTGCGTATCATTTTGTCATTTTTTTATGCATTTCAGTTTTGAGTAGAGTGAAAGAGATAGAACCAAAACATTCTAGTACAGTTGGTGAAAATGCTAGTTCAATCGAGTAGTAGCATAGAGGTAACTCTAAGACCACTGGGTCCCGAAGAAAATCATTATTATTTTTGGCTCACTCAGTACCAGAACAACGGTCCCAAGCAGTCCCAAGCTATTTCACTCACCCCTGCATGTTCTGCATGAATCCACACACCCCTGATGTTATCTGTCAAACTTTCATAGCGAATCAAAACAAACATAGTGTAGTAATAGAATTTCAACTAGAATAGGGTACGTTAATCGTTTGCTTGGGACCAATAGGCTACTAAAGTGGTGAGCCAATTTAAAATCGTTAGTTTCGTATTGATTGTTGATTGTACCACATGGCAACACTACTATTGGATTGAACTAGCATTTTCATCAAATGTACTAGAATATTTTGATTCTATCTCTTTCACTCTACTCAAAACTGAAATGCATAAAAAAAATGACAAAATGATACGCACTCTTTGCACACTGTCAAAGAATCATTGTACACAAAATCAACTTTGTTCAAATCAAAACAAAAAAAAACTAACCCATCTGGTGGATGATAGCACAAGCTTCCAAGAAAATTCTATTACAGTGAACCACATTATTTTAATGGATTTCTTCGCCAGTTAGTCGTCTGTCACTTCGTTTGTGCATAAAACTAGAGTCGGTGTATAATGAGTCACGCCAAGAGAAAAACAGTTGAACTCGCATCACGGTTTTCGAAGGATTCCCTTTCTTTTCACTTGGCAACAGAGGACTTCTACATCAACTTCAAATGACTTCTAGCGAGAAAAAAATAGCGGCTGTAGTAAATCATTATATCAGTGATTTTGTCAAATTATCTTAACAAAAATAGTAGAAATTTGCATTACTGATCTTTACCAAACGTATCCCATGACAATTTAATGCTCACTGCGTGTTTATGATCATTTCTTCAATTTTATTTTATATTTTATTGCAATACCTTTCGTGGACCTTTCATAGCATCGTAATGTTTGTTTACTTTGCACGATAGGTAGCCGGTTTGACAGTTCAAGAGGTAGACTTGGCTTCACTCTTGGCGTGACTCATTATACACCGACTCTACATAAAACCTTACAAAACAATAACAAGTTAGATGGATGTTCGCAAGTAAACTGATTAAAAAACTGAAGCTATTTTAATTGAAAAGCAATTGAAAACTGTCTGCCATCGCAAAGGTACAGGATCCTCCGACAAACATAAGAACCTCTACACTGCTTCATTTCACGGTGGCACCGCTATTCACAGTTGTTTTGGAGATCGTAGGTTAAAGTCCCAAACGCAATGTGGACGGAAGCGGAACGTAAAGTTTGACAGTTGTCACAAATGACATCAAGATGGCTAACCGAAGTCGATATGGTTCCAACAAGTTTTCAATCCGACAAGTTGGCTTACTCAGATCGGGCTTTTCCGCTGCCGTTGTCGTTCCGCTTCCGCTGTCAATGCGCTTGGGCCTTAACATGTGCTTCCGGCACAGTGTGAGCCACAACCGAGCCTTCGGTTAATGATTGTTTCGAGGATTATTTTCCGGTTGTGATTTGAGTCGTAGTCTACATTTCTATTACGGATATTTGGTTGTGTATATACATTGTTGATGAAATTTCAATGTATACTAAGATTTCTGGGAATTGGCAATATCTTTTGGCACAAAATTGACTCCGTTGGCTCGGTACCACTCCAACACGTTTCGAGCGTAGTGGCAGGATACTAGATCAGGCCAAAACAGAGATGATCGTTTGTGCTTTCTTGTGAATGGCAAGAGACGCTTCTTAAGGGCACTTTTCCGTGTAAATCGCACCGTTGATTGTTCCGGAAGCGATGAAGGGAGCGCAAATCGCCTGCCAGATCAAGAACTTCTTTGCAAATTTTGATAATTTCTTCTTTCGAACATCCTCCGGAACATCGAACTTAGACTTGGCAACGAAATATTCTTAAAGAGAGAGAGAGGGAGAGAGAGAGAGAGAGAGAGAGAGAGAGAGAGAGAGAGAGAGAGAGAGAGAGAGAGAAGGATTAGTAATTTCCATTTAATTTCACTACCTTATTTGCTTATCCTTGTCAAGGATAAGCAAATAGGGTAGTGGAATTAAATGGAAATTACTAATCCTTCTCTCTCTCTTTAAGGCCCAAACGCAATGTGAGCGGAAGCGGAACGGAAACGGAAAGTTTGACAGTTGTCACAAATGACATCAAGCTGCCTAGTCGAAGTCGATTTGGTTCTAACTTGTTTTCAATCCGACAAGTAAGCTTACTCTGATCGGGCTTTTCCGCTGCCGCTGTCTTTGCGCTTGGGCCTTTATACAGGTATTCCACTAAGACGCTCACATTCATCAGGAAATCTCGATGAACATTTCAAATGGTCCTATCTGCTTTGATCGATTCTCTTAATCGACTTTCTCTTTTCATAACCACTGCTATGCAAACAGATTTCGCGTTAATTTTACCAAATAGTTTGATAAAGGAGGTTCTTATCTAGCGTCCAAAACGTCAAATACAACAGGGAAAGGTTTTGCAGCTGAGTTATTGACGAAAGAGAAAGTCGATGAAGAGAATCGATCAAAGCAGATAGGACCATTTGAAATGTTCATCGAGAAATATTCTTGTCCACATTCTTGTTGACGGAAGTCGACCTTGACGTAAGTTTCGTCAGCCATCACGATTTAACACGATTTAGTGAGCAACTTCGTGTAATGTTTCCGAGCGCTGGTTTTCGCAGTGATGTTATGCTTTTCATTCCGGTTTGGGGCTTTTGAACCTTGTAAACATGTAACCCGGGCTACAAATGGTGAGTCGACAAACTGGAAGGAGTGTTGTCCCAACAGCTCTGGTCCTCACAAGTTCCTACCTCACGCTTTCACGGGTCAGCCGATGACAAAGACCGCCAGCAAAAGATGCTGGTAGCGTAGCCTGGGCAATGTCACCACGATAAAAACATGGATCCGGATCGTGGTGATAGCAAAGTGAGGAGGTGCGACCCTCGAGCGTCTGTTCACCATGGAGGTGCGGCTCAAACAGCGTCTGTCTCGGAGCGAGCGGCTGAATAAGAAATGCTGTATCACGTCAGCTACACCTAAGGTGGCAGCCCCACCAACATGATGTAGGTATCGCGACCCCGGTAAGGTAGCATACTGAAACCCCCAACATTACTCAGAAAAACGAAGAAAGAGAAAACAACGAACGGAATTTTCGGCAACCGACCCGGCAACGAAATAAGGACAATGAATGGAAACTCGGTACTTGGAATGTCAGAACCTTAAATGAACCTGGACGAGCGGGCCTTTCGGCTCGTGAACTGCAAAAAGTGAATGTGAGCGTAGCTGCTATTCAGGAAGTACGGTGGCCTAGATCCGGAGAACGTGAATTCCGGGCGGTGGGTCCCATCGCCAACACTTCCTTCAAGTATCATATCTATCACAGCGGTGGCGATAGGGCAGAACATGGAGTAGGGTTCATAGTGATCGGGAAGCAGATGAAGCGTGTTATGCGGTGGAGACCGGTAAGTGACCGCATCTGTGTATTAAGGATTCGGGGCAAATTCTTCAACTACAGCCTGATCAACATCTATGCGCCAACCAACGATAAATCCGATGACGTGAAGGACGCGTTTTATGACAGTCTCGATAAAACTTATGATGAGTGCCCAAAACACGACGTGAAGATTGTAATCGGAGATGCAAATGCGCAGGTCGGGAGGGAAGATTTCTTTCGTCCAATCATTGGTACAGAGAGCCTACATACAGTAACCAATGATAACGGCCTGAAACTGATAAACTTCGCCGCTGCTAGACGCTAGAGGTATGGCCATCAGTAGCACCTACTTTGCACGCAAGAATATCCGAAAGCACACCTGGAGACACCCAAATGGCGAAACTTGCACCCAGATCGATCACATGTTGGTGGATGGCCGGCACTTCTCAGATGTCATTGATGTAAGGACTTTTAGGGGGCCTAACATTGACTCAGATCATTATCTTGTTGTCTGCAAAATTCGGGCGCGTCTATCGACCGTTACGAATTCAACGAACCGGAGATCGATGCGTTTCAATATCCATCGCTTGTCAGTAGAAGGTGTTGCTGCAGAGTACCGCCAGAAGCTTGATGAGCGGATTAGCGAAATCAACGTGAACGAGGACCTCAACAATCTGTGGAACACAATCCACGGAGCGGTGAACACAACAGCACAAGAAGTGATAGGTACAGCTCAAAGACGACCACGTAATGGCTGGTTTGATGAGGAGTGCCAGAGGTCATTTTTATCTGTAATTGTAACCAGCTCGATTTTGTTTGCAAACCTGGTTAAAATGTTTATATTTAATTATCTTAAAGATAACTCGTCCAGTTCAAACCTTTGTAGGGGTAAGAGGTGGGACCATCATCATCAAAGAGGTTGACGGATGAGAAGAACGTTGCCAGAAGCCGGATGTTAGTGTCTGGTACCCGGCTGAACAGAGAGCGGTACAAGGTAGCAAGGGCAGCTGAGAAACGAACCCACCGCAGAAAGAAAAGGCAATACGAAGAACGCGTGATTGCTGAGGCGCAAGAAAGTATGGAACAGAACGATATGCGAAGGTTCTACGCGACTGTCAATGGTGTGCGGAGTAAAACAGCGCCATCTCCCGCCATGTGCAATGACCTTGAGGGGAATTTGCTGACAGATAAAACAATGGTGGCTGCCAGGTGGAAAGAACATTTTGAGACATTGTTGAATGGAGAGAGTGAGGGAGTATCGAGGAACAGAGTAAACATCGCAGACGACGATCAAGCCGTGGAGCCTCCAACGCTAGACGAGGTTAAAAAGGCAATACGTGAGCTGAAAAACAATAAGGCTGCTGGGAAGGACGAGCTCCCGGCCGAACTTTTCAAACACGGAAGTGAGCAGCTGCATCAAGCAATCCACCGTATTCTAACGAAGATATGGGAGGACGAAGAACTGCCTGCTAGCTGGTTGGATGGCCTCATTTGCCCATTATTCAAAAAAGGGCACAGACTCGAGTGCGCCAATTATCGAGGAATAACTCTTCTGAATTCGGCGTACAAAATACTGTCACGCGTTCTGTTTAACAGATTGAGACCGCTTGAGGAGTCCTTCGTCGGTGAATACCAGGCTGGTTTTCGTTAGGGCCGATCAACGACGGATCAAATGTTTACCCTGCGTCAAATCCTTGATAAATTCCGGGAGTACAACTTGCAGACTCACCATCTGTTTATTGATTTCAAAGCAGCATACGATTCAGTGAAGAGAAATGAGCTTTGGCAGATTATGCTAGAACATGGTTTTCCGGCGAAACTAATTAGACTGATTCGCGCAACGCTAGATGGATCGAAATCAAGTGTAAGGGTTGCAGATGAGATTTCGACCTCGTTCGTGACCTTAGATGGATTGAAGCAGGGTGATGCACTTTCAAACTTACTGTTCAACATTGCTCTTGAAGGAGCGATTAGGAGAGCTGGTGTGCAGAGGAACGGTACCATCATCACACGATCGTACATGCTCCTTGCCTTTGCGGACGACATCGATATCATCGGAATTGACCGTAGAGCAGTGGAAGAGGCGTTTGTGCCTTTTAAGAGGGAGACGGCGAGGATTGGGCTCACGATAAGTTCTACCAAAACGAAGTACATGGTAGCCGGTAGACAGCGTGGGAGCAATAGTGGTGTTGGTAGTGTAGTGTTGTTAGATGGTGAACAATTTGAGGTAGTGGAAGAATTTGTGTATCTTGGAACACTAGTGACATGCGATAATGATGTTACCCGCGAGGTGAAGAGACGTATTGCAGCTGCAAACAGGGCCTTTTACCGAGGGGGGCGACACATCTAAATCTCAAGTTTAGATGGTCAACAAATCTCACACTAGCGAATCAATCTTCGAACAATCTTCTTTCATTTGTCGCATCTACTTGCATCGCTCATCAATTTTTTGCAGGAAATCTTCAGAATCGTCATCAATCTTCTTTCTATCTACTCAGCGTGCGTGCAGCTAGCCACAGCAAAACACAATCTTTTTTGCATCGTAGATAGAGTCGTCCCCCTCGCCTTTTACGGATTACGTAGCCAGCTGAAGTCCCGAAGCCTGCAAACGAAAACGAAATTCGCTCTGTATAAGACGCTGATACTTCCGGTAGCCCTCTACGGCCACGAATCGTGGACGTTAAAAGAGTCTGACCGGAGAGCATTTGGTGTCTTCGAGCGTAAGGGGTTGCGAACAATACTCGGCGGTAAACAGGAGAATGGCATCTGGCGGCGTCGCATGAATCACGAGTTGTACCAAGTGTATAACGGTACGGATATAGTGAAGCTTATAAAACACGGCAGACTACGGTGGGCTGGGCATGTAGTGCGGATGCCGGAAGAACGACAAGCAAATATTATATTCAGCAGAGAACCCGGTAGAGGTCGTCGACTCCGGGGTAGACCTCGGACACGTTGGCTATTTGCAGTTGAGGAGGACATCAGGTCGCTAAACGTTCATGGCGACTGGAAGCGATTGGCTCAGGACCGAGTCCAATGGAGAAGAGTACTTCGTTCGGCGTTGAATCAACCTGGCGATTCGTAGCCCATCAAGTATCAAGTAACCATGTAACCCAGCACACTTCATGGTTTTCTGCACAAAACCGACTGACACCTTGGACTTTTTAGCGACATCTCGAATTTACATGGTTTGAACGGTTCTTAACTTGTTGCACCACTTATCGGGCAATTTTACCAAACCGGTGAACAATCGTGTTTATTTCAGTTACCATGGAGACGTAATTTGTGATTAGCCCCGGTCCCTTTCAAATTGTATCATTATTTATGAACGGCCTTATATTTGAAATGACGTTTCACATTCATCTAGTGATGTCCGATTTTCATTCGAATAATCGTTTAATCGATTAACGAACCGAAAAGTAAACTATTGGCGTTGACGGCGACTCTGTAACTCTTTACTCCTATGAGAAAATCTATAAGCAAACGTCAGACTGTGCGTGAAACATGGCGGACTTTGTACTATCCTTTCACTCCACCGAAAATTCTCATAAGAAACTGTCTATATTTCAAGAGCAAATTTTCATTATGTCGTAAGTAACATTCGCACCGATCCGAGAAAAATAAAGTTTTGTTTTGATGACCGAAAATTTATTCCTATTTCCAATTAAACACATATACTCTCATAGTGATAGCAATGTTTAACATATTTAGCCGGGTTTTAATCATACAAAGGCAAATCGCTAGCTTTCATGCTAAGAAATGCTGGTTTTTGAGTCAAAATTTATTATACGTCGTTTGGTGGCCCCTATTGTTACTTAAGTCAAAGTGTTTTTACCAGGATATTCGGGAGAATTATCAATTACGTCTCCTTACGTGCAGCCCATTCATCATTTTAGGACCACCGAAATCATCTTAGCAACAAACAGTTCGATTTATTCACTTTAATAATGAGAAAGCAAAACGACGAAAGTACACTTTTCACGGGTTTCTCAGTGCTGTTACTTAAGGCAAACGGCATCTCCATAGAAATCGGGTGACTTAAGTAACATCGAAATTATTTTGATCGGAAGGCGATTACGTCAAAAAGCAATTCGACTGGTAAATAAATTTAAAAATGGGATGTGATCCTATATTCGGACAGTATATAGTGTAATAGCAGGAGCATCGATTGACACTGATAGCTCGACTTTGTTTACCTTTGTTACATTCGACGTAATGAAAATTTGCTCTTGATTTGCTGGAAGAGCAAATTTTTCGACGGTGCCGTCAACGCCAATTTATAGTCGGTTAGATCATGCCGATAAAAGCATTAACATCTCCACAGGATCATCACCGATCGTTTCAAACATGTGCTGCACTCTCATTCGTGGAAAAATGGCAGCACAGCGAACAAAAAATAATCGATTAGTTGTTAATCGAGTAATTAAAAAATGGGACATCTCTGATTTTGGTTAGAGTCGGTGTATAATGAGTCACGCCAAGAGAAAAACAGTTGAACTCGCATCACGGTTTTCGAAAGATTCCCTTTCTTTTACTTGGCAACAGAGGACTTCTACATCAACTTCAAATGACTTCTAGCGAGAAAAAAAAATAACGGCTATAGTAAATCATTATATCAGTGATTTTGTCAAATTATCTTACCAAAAAATAGTAGAAATTCTCATAAGTGATCATTACCAAACGTATCCCATGACAATTTATTGCTCACTGCGTGTTTATGATCATTTCTTTGATTATATTTTATATTTTATTGCAATACCTTTCGTGGATCTTTCATAGCATCGTAATGTTTGTGTACTTTGCACGATAGGTAGCCGGTTTGACAGTTCAATAGGTAGACTTGGCTTCACTCTTGGCGTGACTCATTATACACCGACTCTAATTTTGGTGTGATTGTTTTGATAAAAATGAGCGCAAAATTTCATCTCTTTCGAGGGGGCAGCAAAACCACAAAATTACCTTGAATACGGGGGGTTCTCATTGGATGAAAGGGACCGTGAAAGAAGACACTAAAATAGAAAGTTTTTCTTCCGACAGTTTCATCTTAGTATTCATCTTTGATTTTACTGTGCATTGGACCACTTTTACGACCACCCCCTTTCTTCCTTCGGGAACTCAGACGCTCCTTGAAGGTTCTTATCACACGAAACACAGTTGTATTTGCAATTCCAAGCTTTTTAGCGATCCATCGGTGTGACGCCTCTGGATGTTGATTGTAAGTGCACAAAATTTGTTTACGGACATTTCAGGCATAACATTTGATAACGGCACAAAAGCATTTGTAAACAAACTTTCTAAGGCCCTTTACAAGCGAACCAAAGCACGCCCACGCAAACCAATACCACTTTCGGTGATAGTTGCCCCTTTCCGATGAAGTTATTGGTTTGCGTGGGCGTACTTCGGTTCGCGTGTAAAGGGCCTTAGAAAGTTTGTTTACAAATGCTTTTGTGCCGTTATCAAATGTTATGCCTGATTTCTTTGTTTCGACGACATGACTGGAACAACTGTATGAATGAAACTATGAAACTTGACAGGTATATTAGTAGAGTAGTTTCTGATAGCATTAAAATGTCAATTTGTTTACGTTTATTAAATACGACCAATTCAAAACTCTGAGAAATTTTAACACTCCATCCATTCCATCCCCTGATCCACATTCAAAAAAATCCCATCCATTATGTTTTTCCAAGAAAATCCCATAAGTAACCACTAGAGTGAAAAAATGCATCCAAATGAGTGTCGTTCCCCTTGGAATTCTCTGATATTTCCACACGCTATTTCAAAACTACCCAAATTTGGGTAGAATCAACCCAGATCTGTCAAAACTGAACCTTCCCAAAAAATGGGTAAACTATGTTGGGAGTGACAAGTTGAAAAATTAACGGCGTCGATCGGATTCATATCGATGTTGTTCATTTGTCAACTTGTAACTCCCAACACAGTTTACCCATTTTTGGGGTAGGTTCAGTTTCGACCGATCTGAGTGGATTCTATCCAAATTTGGGTAGTTTTGAAATAGCGTGCAAGTAGTCGACACCCTGTCAATCTTGAAATAAATTAACGCTAAAAAAAATGAAAATAGTGACTGGTAGAGCATGAGCACTCAAAAAATTCTACACGTTAATGCTACGTGAAAACATATGTGGATTTTTTCCATCGCACTTTTCACATAATACTTACGTGACTTCCATGTAGTGAAGAAAGCTTCCATTCTAAATTTTAACATTGGAGTTTCACGTACAAGCTACGTGAAATTTCAGTATTAACATATTTCAGTAGATTTTAAATGGAATCATGGTATAATTTAAATTAAAACCAAATGAAGAATATATTATTTTTGGATGAATTGTACTTACTTTTCTATAGAATTTCATTGATTTATGTAAAGTAAATACTTCAATACTTGCGTTTATTATCTCATTATTATTTATTGCATTCATTAAACTAAAACATTTACTGGTGTTGCAATAGCGATGAACCTTTTTTCACCTTGGATAACATTATTTTGTGATTCTGCATTCTGCCTATTTCTGGCCGCTTCGGAAAATGGAACAGTTCCATGAACAGCAAGTCGCCCGGATCCTTGAGGGAGATTTTCGAACGCAGGATGATCACGGCGAAGGCGATGAAACGCTGATGCTGGGGCAGGTGATGCCGGTGGAGTTTCAACTTAATTGTTTTGGTTGTGGAATTGCTTTGGGGACAGCTGATGGAGTGGAAGGTTTCACCGGAAATTTCATTGCAGGAATAATCTATATGTTTGGATTAAGTTCTCGTGGACTCGCGGGAACACTGTTTTCCTTCTGTTTATGTTACTGGCTGAGGTGGCGAGTGAGGTGGCGTGTTCGCCTGGAGTAAATTAACTCAGAGTACAAAGTACTTCCAAATTGTTTTAGTTGGAAGGTTGGAAGAACTTTGGAATTTGGTCCGTAGTTATGTCCTGTAACTCGAAAAAATCAATTCCACACTCTGTAAAACAAATAATACAAATTAAACCACATTATTTATACAATAAAATAACTTTTACCGTTCAAAATCTGTAAATCAGCTTACACCTCTTGCAGTATGTACTGCAGAGTAGCCATGTTTCTTATTTTTTCATACATGTAAAACACGTAGCATGTACGTGAAGGTCAAGCTGTCAAAAGAGTGCCTTCAACGTATGTGATTTTCACGTAAATGTTATAAGATAAAAAAGTGGATATGAAATGTGTTCCTTATGAACATCAAATATTGATAACTAAATTCTACTTGCGTCAGGTAAAGTCACAAAAAAATATACGTATTGAGATCTACGTGATTTTTCACGTATCATTAACGTGTAGAATTTTTTGAGTGAGCATGATTAACCGTCCACGGTTGCTACTCTGTTATTGCCAGATCAGCTTTAATTACACAGAGAACCAATAGACGATGGTTGGGACTAGCAATCATCCTCAATGTGTAAAAACTGGTGATCTCAATCTAGGCAATTGAAAATAGTGACAGATTACAAAAAAAGTGACTTAAGTGTTTTGGTCTTAAAAACGGAGACTTTTTAGTAACTGGCTTGAGAAAAGTGACTTGCTACCAGTCATGGAATAGGATCGTAAACTTTATATATCTAACGAAATAAATAGTTCTGTCGTTAACAATGTCTTGAGATCCAACATTTAGCTCAAAACATTTATGAATTAAATTTTTATAAAGCTATTAGAAAAAAGGAAGGCTTCTGAGGTTAGTTTTATTTCATCGGGGGTCATTTGCCAAGTAACAAATTTAGATTTATGAGGATTCTGTAGACCATGATTTAGACTTTTAGCATGCTTTAAACTTCGATAAAACTTGTAATGTCACTTGGGTTGGGCTAACAATGTTCATTTTACCGATTTAAAATGGCTAAAGAGAGATTTACATTTTCCTATAAAAAAATCGGAATATGGTGATAAGAAATACCTTATCACCGACATGAGCGATAAAACATTCGATATACGGTTCTCAACGGTTCTTGAAAAATTGCCCTTGAATTGTTTTCTACTATTGATGGTCCCACAACAACCATGCCACACGCTTTAAATTTACAGTATGGCCGAAATAGGGAATCATATCAACATTCACAAAACGTTACGTGCTCACTTAAATTTTTTTGTCAAGATGGGCACCACCGAGCAGCTCGGCATTTTATCTTGCTGGACAACAGTGAAAAACTTGTTGAGCTTTAGCAAAATTTATGTTTGTTAGCTGAGATCTAAGTTTGTCCTAGGGAATAAGTATCTACTTAGCATAGATTTAAACTCAGGAGACGCCTTTAAAATAATGAAGTTTGGTGCACAGTGAAATTTAACATTTTGTAGAAGGAATTATTTCGAAGCCTTGAAACATATATTCGAACAAACAAATGTCAATAGCTTACAACTTAAGTTTATGTACCTATGTATTAAAAAACGAACCAAAATGAACCCTACCCTCCCTCACAGTGGCTCCTCGATTTGAACTCTTCGTCTCGCGATCACTTCGCACCGCGGGAAGCGAGCCCGCAGACTTCGGATCACCTCCGGCGAACAATAGTCAGCCAGGGCCAACTCCAGCCGCCTCAACTCGCCCATGGACTTTATCAGATTTTGCAGCACCATCGGGGAAATCAACGGTGCATCCAGAATCAGCGTTTGCACCGGGATCGAACGGGGTTCGTCCAGCGGGAACATATCCAACACGTTCCAGCATTTGATCCTCAGCTCCCGTGGCCCTCGGGAGGCGCAAAATTCCAGAAACGGACCCAGCTGTATGTTGGCGGCCGGTTCGCTCAGCACCAGCCGTTGCAGGGAAGACATGTTGCTGCATATGTTGCCGTGCAGCTCGAACGTTCGACCTTGACTGATGCGCGAGGACAGGTGCAGCATCTCCAAGACGGCTAGACTAGGGAAGGCATACAGAAGGAATTGATTGAACTCGGCCTGATCGTCGATGCGCGTCGTGTACAGTGACAACACCTGCAGACTCTTGAGCGGTGGACAGTTTAATTCAAGAGGAACACTAATGGACGCATCCTCGATCCGCAAGCGCTGAAATTTGTATTATTAAGCATTTGCTTCTTATGAAATAACAGGGTGTCAACAAACCTTCAAATGCTTCAGTTGACAAACTGCTCGAAAGCTTGGCTCACGGAAGGACTCCATGCTAAGGCAAAGAAACTCTATATTCCTGCAGGATTGACACAAACTTCGGACCACCCGATCAACCATGTTGCATCGTAATGTAACCTCTTTCAGTCCAGGTAACCGTTGGAAGAACTGATAAATCGGGTCCATTTCCCCGTTTGATTCCGCATAGTCGACCTCCAAGTCAACGCAGTAAAAGTTGAGCTTCTCCAGCAACGGAAAGTGCATTGTACACACCGTTAGGAAGTAATCCTCCGACAGGAACCAAATCTCCAACTCCAACAGCCGAGAGCTGAAATGCCGTAGGAAGTTGCGCGATTCCTCCGAATAGTAGCTAATCTGCATGTGCAACCTGGTAATATTCGGCGTAATTTCCTGCATGTTCGGGATCAAACTCAGCAGGTTGTTCTCCAGGTACAGTTCCTCCAGGTTATTCATCGGGGCGAATTCTAAACCGCTCCGGCTGTAGTCAAAGTTGCATGCATCGATGTGAAGGTGCTTCAAGTTGGAGCACAGGGCTGCGATTTTAGCGAAAAACTTCAACCTGACCGGAACGAAAGTGTTGGGCATGAGCTTCAGCGACTGCACGCTCCGGGAGAAGTGGCTCAGGATGTCCACAAAAAGGTCATACTTTTCGAAATCGTAACCGAAGTAGAACACCAGGTGCTTGTAGCGCCGATTGCAGGCGAGCAGGGTCTGGTGATAGTCCGCTTCTTTGCCGGCGTTTCGTCCGAAGTCAACTACCAGCTGGACCGATGACCAGTCGAACGGTTTCAGGCCGGACCACCGTTGGCAGACGCACAGAGCCGACTTGCGATCTTCCAGTTCCAAGAGGAGCAGGATTTTCTCCAGCATCTAGGAATATTATTCGGATTATGTACTCACTCACACACGGGTTTTAGTTGAAATTTAATACGTTACCTCGTCCGGAAGATTCTGGATCGTTACTTTGCTGGGCATTTTGCATCTTTTGCGGGGCATTGCCCAAATATTGTGGGAATTTTTCACTTAAAACAACTGCCGCGGTGTTTGTTTACTGATGATTATTGCAAACCAACATCGACGGCGATTGGCGTTGACGGCACCGTCGAAAAATTTGCTCTTTCAGCAAATATAAACAGTTTCTTATGGGAATTTTCGGTGGAGTGAAAGGATAGTACAAAGTCCGCCATGTTTCACGCACAGTCTGACGTTTGCTTATGGATTTTCTCGAAGGAGTAAAGAGCTACAGAGTCGCCGTCAACGCCAATTGCGGTGTAGGAGTGTTTACTAACAATTGATCAGCTGATGGAGCTCTGCCCATGCAGCAAAAGCTTGGCCGAAGACTAGGGGACGGTTTTCTCTATTCGACGCTAGGTGGCAGAAAAAGACAATCCGCTGCACTGATCGAAAACTCATAGCAGTTCTCATATAAATTTGATAAATATTATAATTTTTATTCACATAATTTGCTAAGATTCATAATCTACATTGTAATTAATATAATTACATTCAGCTTTCTTACAAAATAATGAACTATTTTAAATCACAATTGTCAAGATCATGCTCTACACTCAATTCTGTTTTTCCGTGGTTTTCATTTGTGTTTATGTTTTCAATATCAGTAAAATTGTTTGCTGCGTCATGATCAGCTGCTTTACTGAAAAACAGCAAACAATACTTTTCCGGAAAAATACAGTTATCATAAACGGTTTGCTGGACACTCAGTCAAGCTTGTAAATGCTCATTACAGCTAAAATGCTATTTTTCGGATTTATAAAGCTATAAAATATTTTAATGATAATCCTTATTTACAAGCTGAAAGAAAAGCAGGTAAAGTGTATGCATGACATATAAAACCTGTCAATTAAGCTTTCAGAGGGTCACAATAGCGATTAGCTGTAACGATGAGCAACGTGATGAGCGAGCAATCAGCGATCATACAATCGCTAGCTGTGACCTTATGAAAGCAAAATTGACAAATTTTATATGTCATACACAAACTTTACCACCAATTCTTGTTTCTTACAAATAAACATTACCACTATATAACCTCATAGTTTCATAATTACGAAAAATAGAATTTTAGCTGTAATGAGCAATTGCAAGCCTGCACTCAGTATTGTCAAACTGATAGCGTCGCAGTCGCAAGTTTTCGCATTCGTATACTCCACCGAAAAAGGAGGAGGAGGTAAGAAATCTACAATTATATAGTTAAGGACACTAGTTATATAATATAATACATGGAAAAGAGCCTGCCGATTTCAGATGCTCCAGAACAATACACTGTCCTTCAGTTCTTCTGCTTTAAACGTATCGAAATCAATAAGAGATGAACTAGCCTATGGCTAAAAATCTCTATAATAAAGTTAAAAAAAAAAAAAAAAAAAAGTATCGAAATCAATATTTCTAATTCTAATGCTAATTCTGACTACACGGAAAACAAAACATTTTTTCAATATTACTAAAATCTGTGATTCTCGGTAGGAAAACTGAAAAATCTGTAGTTTTTAATCTTTCGTCTGTGAATCGGTAGGCATCCTGAAAATCGGTAGGACTACCGATAAATCGGTAGGTCTGGCCACCCTGTAAGGTGATCCAAGAGACGTTTCTCAGTGGAACTGACAGCTAGAAATCCATAGTGTGTGAGTGCTCTGGTGTTAATGGTGCTGAATGTAAACATAAACACAGCAGAAATTCATATGAGAATAAACTGCCAGTTTCTACTGTGATCGGTTAAATGTTCTTGGTATCGTAACTGTCTCGTGGACAGCCTTTGTTGCTAGAAAATTCAGCAGCACTGTTTTGCTGGAAAGTTTGTTGATGTTTCATCATGTCTAAAATCAGCAAATTTTGCTAATGCCGCCATATTTTCTTAAGTTGCATTAAATTTGGCTGTAACTAGAGATCACACGATCAAAAATAGTTAATCGAGTCCCTTCCGTGCCCGCCTAGATATCCATTTGATCCAATATCCAGTTTACGTGGTACCCGACCATCACTCCCACACCGGGTTGCTTCATATTTACGTTGCACTCTCCGGACCCACCGGATACCACCGCGAACAGTACATTCCGATAGCCCCTTCCGACTGGCACGGTCACTTGCAGTGGTCCCCCCGAATCCCCTTTGCAGTGTCCCTCCGAATGCTTGCCTCGCATACAACACGTGGCCTCTCCTTCGCAGAAACTTGTCCTCCTAACGAGCTGCAGATCCGCTTCCAACAGCACCTGCGACGGTTTCTGATGCTCCGTCATGCCCCAACCCGTCACCGTCAGTTTGGTCGGTTTCATCATCAGCAGATGCTCGGTCAACGGCAGGCAAATCGGGTAGACTTCCCCGTTGGACAGGACCGCATCCCGTTTTAGCCGAACCAAAGCAATGTCATGGTCCGCATCACGACCATTGAAGTTCTCATTGGGGATCAACTTGCCGATTCCGTAGTCCGTGATCGGTGCCGCACAGCCACTGTCGTCGCAATCCGGATTGCTATCCTTGTCGTACTCCCCCAGTCGGACGGCGATGGGTTTCGTTGAACCCTGCATGCAGTGTGCCGCCGTCAGAACGTACCTCCGATGTATCAGAGAACCACTGCACAGACTTACAATCCGATCCTTTCTTCTGTAGAGCAGGTTCGCCATCCAAGGATTCTGACCCAAACCAGCCTCGCTTCCTTGGAGGATCCGGTTGGTGAAGGGGATCGTTCCACACCGTTTGAGTCCCAATTTGGCAGCTTTGCGATGATGGATAAAGCCACCATCGCCGGTCAAAGCTTTGGGTTTGGCACAGCAAATCGAATTACCCTGGGAGGCATCCGACTTGCACCGGCTAGCGTAGACGAATTTGGCCAGTTTGGTATCGTGCTTGATTCGGGAGTCGAGGAACGCCGCGTGGATGTGGTCGCAGTGACGGACCGGGACGCATAGGCCGGCTTCGCCGTTCGGGTCCTGACACGGGGTGAAAGCTGAAATTAAGGTGAAAGTTAATGCTTTTCCGTTGATACTGACTCCGCACCCGTTCGAACCACACCCAAATTCAAAATGCATCAATACCAACAAGCATTGCAAATTCGCAAAATGGAAAGTATTGAAATTTTGACAAATACAAAATTATTGTAAAGTTATAATAATTCTACTACTGAAATGACAATTTCAATTCCAAGATTCCAAGGACAGGAAAGTCCTACTGAAGTTCAGGGAAGTCTTGGCGTAGTTCAGGGAAGGCCCGCCGAACTTCAGGAAAGTCCTGCCAAAGTTCAGGGAAGTCCTGCCGTAGTTCAGGGAAATTCTGCCATTTCAATTCTTGGAAATCAGGGTTGTCCTGATGAAGTCCTGCCGAAGTTCAGGGAAGTCCTGCCGTAGTTCAGAGAAGTCCGGCCATTTCAATTCTTGGAAATCAGGGTTGTCCTGATGGAGTTCAGAGAAGTTGGTTAGTTTGGTTGATAGTTCTTCGAAGAGCTGAGATTTGACAGTTGATAGATTTATGCCAAGGCTAGTCAAACTGTAATAAGAAGCATCCACCCTCAAAGAAAGAGTGTAAAGAGCGTAATCGACAACCGCATATCTTCGTGTGTACCCCTCGGCCAGTATTACAAGAGTGAAATTAACTACACTCAAAAAATTCCACACGTCATCATCATGTGTCTCACAATTAATTTTGCGCTTATTGTGAAACACATCCATTTCATGTGTGAATATTATGCTATGAACCATGCCTGAACACTATGGATTTTAATTGTGACACACTTGGATTATATGTGTCTCATATGGTGATATCAATAGCTTTGCACATCATAGTTCAATATTCTACTTTATCGACTTCCACTTTACCGACTCTAAAAATGAATCGACAAATATATAAACAAAACTTCCAGAGGTCAGAGCTTTCTCGCATATCTTTTTAATGGGTCTGATTTGGGATTCGGTCATGGACTGTTGGGGTGTGCTGCTGCCGGAGTCTTCGTTCGATCTCACTGTGCCACGGTTGTTCTCATATATGAGGCGGGTTGATAGGATAAAGTCACAACTCTTGTTTTCGATGTTTACGTTTCTGAGCAAGCAATTCACATCGTATTGAAATGCAAAACACTTTAAATCCATCTGTTTTGAACAGTAGCGTGATTCAATGTGCAATACACTTGAATAGATAGTGAAAGATTTTCAACATTTCAAAGTTTGAAAGACTAGAAATTATCGTGTATAACATATATGATGAACTGAATTAACATTCGCGCTAGGCGTTTCTACTGTAAAGGCCCAAACGCAATGTGGACGGAAGCGGAACGGAAACGGAAAGTTTGACCACAAACGAAGTGACAGACGGAGCGGCTCGAAAACTTTGGTGACTAACCTGCTTTTGCATTTTTTTTCAGTGTACCACATGGCAACACCACTACCACTGGATTGTACCACATGGCAACACTACTACTAAATTATTGATTTTACTTGAATCTTGGGATAAAGCTTTGCAGGGCCATTAAGCGATCTCTCTATCTCTCTAATTTGGTAGTTATTATATGGAATACTACCAAATGTAACTACTACCAAATTAGAGAGAGATACATCATACAGCCATCGGTTAATTAGGTGACAACCACGGTCAGAAATCATCAATGAATATTTTACTCACCATTCTTCACTCGCAACACACGCTCTTGCACTTTCTTTTTGTTATTTTCCATCTCCTGCTTGCCAACGTAAACTTCCGGGCAACAGTAGTATTCCTGTTCACCGAGGTAAATCATCAATTAAACAAATACTTGACAGGAACTGACCAATGCAACCTACCTTCACTCCTCCATCCTGGTAGCAGACATTGTTCGCCAACTTTCGATCGTAGGCGGCATTGCGTCGCCGTCGCTGTAGATACCGCTTGATCGGAGTGCAGTGTTCGGAAGCAACGCATGTTCCCTCCAGCGGCTGCTGATTGTCCTGCGATGGCACCATTAGGCACTGCTTCCCCAAACTTGTATGTTCTGGCTCACAGCAGACCCGCGGCTCCTGGCCGGAGCTGTGACACGTCCGTGACCACACATAGTCATACAGGGTGCTGTTCCGATAAACTGCTCCCGATTCGATGGCTTCCTGGATGTGCGGGCAGTACTGCACCGCGACGCACTGATCCCCAGGGAAGTGACATTGGCTGGACTTACTCGTTGGAACTAGAACTAGAATTTGCACTGCAATCACTATCACCAACTTCATTTTCTCGTCGTCGTTATCAGGGAAATTACGCAGCTCAATTAATTACAACCGAAGCGAATCGATTCGCATTTTTCTTGACACTGAATGCCTCGCTCAGAGAGAACATTTCTTTTATACGGAGACACTCCATTGGTGGGCAAATAGCGATTCATTCATAAAAAGGCCCGCATGGAAGATCTCCGCTCGCGATCGCAACTCAGACGGGACAACGGGAGAATCCCCTTTTTTTTAGACCCCGAGAGTCGCGGCAGGGCTTTCTAGCTAGTGCGGGTCATGTGCAAGGGTGATTCCCCGCGTCATTTTCGCTATGGTGCATTCGTCTCCAATAATGGACTTGTCATAGATATCGTTTGGATGACGGGCTGGAAATTGTTTGTACTGATGTGAGTAGGAGTTAAGAATACACAGCGTAAATGGAGGCGTGGTTCGCTGAATCGGTCTGTCTATGTATGATTGAAGTTGCATGTGTGAATGGTGACTTTTTTTTTTTCTGTGTCTATGATCGGATGCAAGTTTTGTTTGTCATTTGAAGTAGTAAATTTTAAATTATCTGGTTTTATGATTCATTTGCGATTTGATTCTATTTATCTATATTAAACTGTGAAGAAACGTCAGATGCACATCAATGCTCTTCAAAGGCATTCAAGCATTGGGTTGCCTGTTTAAAATATGAAATGCAATTCAGCTAGCGAAAAGTAAACGTTTTCCAGTTTCCGAACGTTGAGTGTACTAATGCAGATACAGAACAAGGACACTCACCCTAAACATCCATCCGATTAATAACAACAGTGAAATGTTGTTTGTCTTTTTTTTTTTTTTTTTTTTTGTCTTTATTTTAGAGATTTTTAGCCTGAGGCTAGTTCATCTCTTAGTTGTTTGTTTTAAAATGGAGTTAAAGTCGATCAAATGCAATTTTTAGGTCACGTTGTCACGCAGCATTTATTAGTGACTACATTCACAGCTAGTGACTGCAATACGTCACCTGGAATGGGTCAATTGAATATTACATTTCCCGGTTGGGTGTATGAATCATTATCGTTATCAGCGAAAGCAATGTCTTTAATGAACCTAAAATTAGACGTCATCGTTAAATTTCAAGAGGTATTTTTTCGAGCACATGAGCACTGCAAAGTACTATTTCTCCATCAACGACTATTAGCTTAAGTACTATTTCTGCCGCAGCAGCAATGTTTCCCATTTGAAGGACCGAGGTGTCGCACAGTGCAGTGCTTCTTGAACAAAGACATAAAGACTGGAACGCGCTAAAATTGGTCGACAAAAAATCGTTTCTTTCAGTCAAAATTCATATCACAAAAATCTTCTTATTTTTCTTTTGGTAGTTCAATCCGAGGGGGGTGACACATCTAAATCTCAATTCTAGATGCTCAACAAATCTCACACTAGCGAATCAAACTTCGAAAAATCTTCTTTGATTTCTCGTATCTACTTGCATCGCGCATCATCTTTTTGCAGGAAATCTTCAAAATCGTCATCAATCTTCTTCACATCTACTCAGCGTGCGCGCAGCTAACCACAGCAAAACACAATTTTTCCTGCATCGTAGATAGAGTCGCCCCCCTCGGTTCAATCCATATATTTAAAGGAAAAAATGTTCGTTTATTCTTTTGGTTAACCAAATCCGAACTTCCGTGCCTTCCGCTTATTCGCCGCAGAAATTTAAACTACTGCTTCCATGGATATATTAGTTTTTTTGAAATTTCGTTTGACCAATGCCCAATACCGTTCGATAGGGCGGATTTCTGGGCTGTTGGGAGGGTTGTGGTCTTTGGGTACCACAGCCACGTTGTTCGCATCGTACCACTCAATTGCCTTTTTCCCCATACTGGAAGCTCCATAACAGCACAGGTCTATTATATTGCTTTAGGAATGGTAGCAGCCTCTTTTCCAGGCACTCCTGGGCGTAGATCTCTTGATTGATGTTTCCCGTGACGTTTGTCACGGTCGATTTGGCCACATCCAGCAAATTTGCCACCTTTGCGTGTGAGAACGTCGGATTTTCTTGTTGTTCGAGCAAAATTTTGACACGCTGCTCCTCTGGCTTGGACATCATTTTGAAAACTGGAGAGCAAACGGTGAAAACTCATCATAGCAACTATTGTATATACACTCAACTTCCAAATGCAGCATTACAGGTTTTGACGTTGGATAACGTCTTTCGGCAACATACGGGGGTACAAAATTGAAAACAGTCATTTTGGATGCGTTACGAAAAATTAAAAGATTTTGAACGATAATAACTCAACCGTCTCTCGATAGATTTACGAGATAATGGCATCAATCGATTGGAAATATTTCTAGCAATTTGCTGAATGCTTCAAAACTATTGATTTCATTCTGTAAACTATTGAAAAATGGTTAAAAGTAGACCATTGTCTAAAGATGGTGAAAATCGATTGATTTTTTTATATTCTTATACTTTCTCCAACCGAGACATCAGATGCGAGTATCTGACACCTCTGATATTTTCTGTTCTACTATATAAGCGTCCAACAAGGTCGCCCGTTCCATCGATCATTCTCTGCTTGAACGTCAAGCAGTACAGTTCGGTCTTTGCTCGCTCTGTCGAGTTGTTCTAGTTTGTTCCAAACATTCGCAGTTTAATCGCGTCGTCAGTAGTGTCGGTCGCTTCGTGTGATGGGAAGACAGCGCTCCCGGAGCAGGCTCCGAGAGAAAACGGAGAAGAAGAATAGCGGTGAGAGTAGCTTGAGTGTACCTATTTCGAATAGGTACGCTACTCTTCCCACCGATGTAGGGAATCCCACCTCAGCCACGGTGAAGCGGTCTAAGAAGAGGAAGAAAAATCAAGGCCAGTCCGATGGTGCGAGTGGACGGGACGATGCCACCGCGACGAACGTCAGCGTCATTGGTGATTTCGGCGACGCCGTCGACAACGAAACTACTGCCAGCCCGAGTGCAGCAAAAATGAAGCTTCCTCCACTGGTGGTGAAGCAAGTCCCACTCAACACGCTGATTGGCGATCTTTCATCGCTGGGCGTTGCAGCTGAGTTTAAGCTCGGCAGGATCGGCACCAAGGTGATGCTCCGAACCAAAGCGGAGTACGAAGTGGCCGTGAAATATCTGAAGGATACCAAGGCGGAATTCTTCACGCACGACATCCCCGGTGAGAAGCCCTTCAAGGTAGTCATCAGGGGTCTACCAAACTTCGACCCCAAGATGGTCGAAGCCGAAATCAACCGGTACAAGCTAGCCCCAATCGCTGTCTTCCGAATGACAAGGAGAGATGAAAACGTGAAGACGTACCCGGATTGTCTTTTCCTGGTGCACTTCCAGAAAGGGACGGTGACGCTCAATGCGCTACAAGCCATCCGATCGATCTACTCCATCATCGTACGGTGGGAGCCATACCGTGGCGGTCATCGTGACGTAACGCAGTGTCAGAGGTGCCTCAATTTTGGACACGGTACCCGCAACTGCAACATCAAGCCACGCTGCAGCAACTGCGCTCAAGAACACGCCACTTCCAACTGTCCTGCGGATGGAGCCGTGGCGATAAAATGCGCTAACTGTGGTGGTGCACATCAAGGTTCTGACAGACAGTGCTCCAAACGCGAGGACTTCAAACGCATCCGAAAGCTGGACCAGGACGCAAGAAGGACAAAACCCCATAATTCAGGCCGGAGGATTTTCCGCCTCTTCGTGCTCCCCAGCAAAGGCAAGCGAATTCGCGGGTGCAACCCACCCCCCCTCAAGAAGCTTCCGGTGATTCTGCTGGTCAAAGCTCTCCATCCCCCCCCTGGATTCTGGAGACAACCAACAGCGCAAAACAACAACCCCGATCTGTTCTCAGCGGATGAACTGATGGAAATCTTCGTCAACATGTCCGGTGCTCTTCGTAAGTGCCGCAATAAGCCCGAACAGATCCAAGTGCTCGGTAAGTTCATCATCCAGTATGGCGTCTAAACCGCTAAGTATCGTCACCTGGAATGCTTGCTCTGTAAGAGCAAAAAAGATTGAGCTTGCCGACTTGCTCCGCAAGCACAGCATCGACGTGGGCCTTCTAACCGAGACCCATCTTAAGTCCGGCGACAGCTTGTGGTTGCCTGACCACAACATTATCCGGCTTGATCGCACCAGCTCCAGGGGGGTAGTGTTGCGGTTGTCGTCAAGAAAGGAATAAAATACCACACTCTGTCCCATATCCGCACCTCTATCATCGAGGCCCTTGGTGTGGAGGTGGAGTCGTCGACTGGATACGTCCAGTTCATCGCCGTCTACTGCCCTCGACAGTGTGTGGATTAGTGGCTTAATTTAAGAAGGACCTGTCCACCATCACCCGTACCGGTTCCCGCTTCGTAGTTGGAGGAGATCTGAATGCTCGCCATGAGGCCTGGCGGAACTACCAGCAGAACCAGAACGGTCGTCTCCTGTTCGACCACTCACAGCATGGGCTGTACTCCGTTTGGTTTTCGGATGAACCAACATTCATCTCACCGGCGGGCAACCCATCGACGCTAGACCTGTTCCTGACAAATATCGGCTTGTCCAAGCCGGTAGCCTTGAACGAACTCAGCTCCGACCACCAACCGGTGGTGGCTGAACTGGGCTGCAACGTGGCTCCTGCTTCAAGCCTGCGCAAGGACTACCATCGCGTAAACTGGGCCCAGTTTGGACGCGTGGTAGACAGGCACATCATCGACAACCCGCCGCTTGACACCGTGAAGAAAACGACCGAGCGTTGGAGGGACTCCACCAAGCCATAACCATGGCTGACGAGGCGTGCGTCCGACGAGTTCCTGTGAGGGGTAAGATTATTGCCATTGATTCCCACACCCAACTTTTGATTCGCCTGAGAAATGTTTGTAGACGCCAGTTTCAGAGGACTGGAGATCTGGGCAAAAAACGTGAAATGGCTGATCTGAACAGACAGATTGCTTCCAGAATGGACTCACTCCGAAATGAAAGTTTCGGGCGTGTTGTCCAGAATCTGGACGACCGCAGACCATTCTGGAAGGTAGCCAATGTCCTGAAAACTCATCCCAAACCCATTCCACCTCTCAGAGTCGAAAATGATGACGATCGGCTTTTAATCACCCCACAGGAGAAAGCAAATGCGATCGGCGAGCATGTCGCTTCATCGCATTTGCTTGGCTCGAATATCCAAAGTCCGCTCGAAGATCAGGTTGCGCAATGCGTTCAAAACCTAGATGCCTCCCCTTGTGTCGTGCCTCCGGCGGATATGATTACAGTACAACAAATTTGCTCAGCGCTGAAATGCACCAAGAACATGAAGGCTCCCGAGTTTGACGGTATATTCAACTTGATCTTGAAGAGACTCAGCATGAAAGCGCAGTCTCTTCTAACCGCTATCTTCAACAGATGTTTGGAACTGCACTACTTTCCAAGCATCTGGAAAGTAGCAAAAATCATACCGATCCGCAAACCCGGTAAGGATCCAACATTGCCTTCAAGCTACAGACCAATCAGCCTCCTTTCAGCGCTGAGCAAATTGTTCGAGAAACTCATTCTCAATCGTTTGCTCAAGTTTGTCGAGGAAAATAACATTCTCCTTCCGGAACAGTTTGGGTTCAGAAAGGGGCACTCCACCAATCATCAGCTAGTACGGGTGATGAATAACATCCGAAGTAACAAAGCTGTATCCAAGTCCACAGCCATGGCCTTGTTAGACGTTGAAAAGGTGTTTGACAATGTTTGGCATGACGGACTTGTGTACAAGCTTTGTAACTTCAACTTTCCTTTACATCTTATTAAAATCACCCGTAACTACCTTCAGCAAAGGTCGTTTAAGGTATCGTTGAATGGTTGTCTTTCCATCCTTGCGGCACTCCTGCTGGGCCCCTTGCTTTACAGCATTTATACTTCCGACATTCCTCCCCTTGGAGACGGTTGCGTGTTCTTCCTGTTCGCAGATGATACCGCAATAGCTGTCAAAGAAAGGATGCCTCGCGAAATAACGAACAAACTTCAACGATGCCTTAACGCCTTTGCTGATTATGCCACCACGTGGAAAATCAAAATCAATGCTTCCAAAACACAAACAATCATGTTCCTCCATCGGCAATCGCCCAAACTGAAACCGGCTCCATCTTGTACTGTAATCATGGATGGCACAAGGGTTGAGTGGTCTGCCGAAGTAACCTATCTCGGGATGTTGTTTGACGAAAAGCTCCTATTCCGCTCGCATGTGGAGAAAACCGTAGTCAAGTGTTCTGCCTTGGTTAGGTGTCTGTATCCGCTGATTTGTCGCAGATCCCGCCTCTCAAGGGTGAACAAACTGGCCGTCTACAAACAAATCATAGCACCTGCGATCCTCTACGCAGCTCCGGTGTGGGAATCATGTGCACAGACTCACAGGAACAAAATTCAGGTCGCTCAGAATAGAGTGCTGAGGATGGTTCTTGATCGTTCTTTCGACACTAGAATAACAAATTTACACGAAGAGGCAGGAATTGCCAAAATAGATTCAAGAATTAACGAAATTAAGACTAAATTTGCAGAAAAATGTAATGTATCAGAACATGCTTTGATAAGCAATTTGTATATAATAGGTTAGGTGCATATAGTAGTTGTAGGTTAGTTGTAGTTGTAAATAGTAGTTATAAGTAGACTCCTTTTTCCAATTCAAATCAAACCAATCCCACCAAGGTGGTCATACTTTAAAATAGGCCTGGAAACTGTAAATAATAATTAAAATCTCACTGTACTAAAGTTGAAAAGACGCATCTGTGTCACTTGAAAAATTCATACATGTAAACCACACAAACACAAGAAATAAAGATCATTTAACTAAAAAACCCGTTCCATCATTGTCTATCCGATCGTCGACCCAGTAGCAGAGCAGCAGAGCAGCAGTACCAGAGCAGCGGAAGCAGAGCAACGGCAGCAGAGCAGCGGCAGCAGAGCCTGGGGGCGAAAGGGCAACTACGCCGAGTGCGTTGGTGCCAGTGCTCCGGTATACTGGGCCGCCGTCATGGAATGCCCAGCTGCTGCAGTTCTCAGTCGGTCGTATTCACCGTCTGCTCCGCAAGGGCAACTACGCCGTTGGAAAAATGGCCCTTTTCAGGGCCACAACATTATCAAGAAAGAGTTTAACGTACGTATGCGAGTATCTGACACCTCTGATATTTTCTGTTCTACGATATAAGCGTCCAACAAGGTCGCCCGTTCCATCATTGTCAACAACATCAGCCCAACAAAACGGCCCTTTTCAGGGCCACCAAACTTTCGCAAAAGAGTTATTAAGGAATATTCCTAAAATATAATATACACAATTAAGTACAACACATAACAGGCGTTATCCAACGCCAACCCTGCGGTCGTATCTAGTATAAAACCCTTCCAACTTTTTTTTATGCATTTTTAACAGAAATACACCAATTTGAAGTTGGCCAATTTTTGCGCGTTCCAGACTTTAATAATGGAATGAAAGTTAAGAGAAAAATAAATGTTGCGAAGGAATTCATGACATCACTCATGATCCCATAGATAGGCTGCCGCTACCAGTGTTAAAAACAGCACTCTCGCCTTTCGTTCTTCACACAGCAGCGTAAACCCCCATCAACCACAAAACACACTCTAGCTCAGGGTTTCCCAACCTGTGGTCTGCGGCCGCCGGGGGGGGCGTGAAGTTTTTTCAAGGGACCGCGAGGGTCTTAGTTTGTTTGGTCTAAAAAATATGCCAAAAAGTGACAAAATCTTGGCTAAAATCAAAACATTTTTTTAATCGGATGGCTTACAGTGGGAAAAAGTAAGTGGAGTTAATATCGATGGCGCTCTAGCAATGCTTGGTAACAATCAAGATTTCAGAAAGAGATTATAGAGCTTGCTCCATACGCCATAGGTGTTCGTATGCTCTGCCGGAACTAGTGTTAAAACTACTGGATTCTGTCATCAAAATTGTCAATGATGTCAAATATGGAGCTTTGAACACCCGTTTATTCAAAGAACTCTACACACAAATTAATTCACATCACGTGGTTCTTCTTTTCTACACTGTTGTGCGCTGGTTGTCCAAAGGCAATGGTCTCAACCGTGCTTCTGAATTTAAGGAAGAAATCAAAATGTTCTTGGAAGGTCAAGGGAAAAATGATTTCATTGCTAATTTTAGTGCATCTCGCTTGTTCAATACATTTGTGTGCATTAAAATTCGCTGGACTTGTAACTACGGGGTAAGTAAGCTAGCAAACCCATCTAATTCACTTCCAAGACGATCTTCAAGCATTCAAGCAAAACTGGTCCCGAAAGGTTAGTATTGAAAATGTTGCCATGTTCCATAGACTCTGAAGTATGACTGACAAAAGAGCGAACGAGCTGAAATCGGATCTTTAATCAGACATTATTGCTCATTTTCACTCACTGGATTATCAATGTGAGCTGAGTTTCCCTGAGCTGATACAAGAAGATGCTGATGTAGTCCGCAATCCGTTTTCTTCCTCAATGGATGTGGAAGTCTTGATGAAGCACAGGATGAAAATTTGGACCTTTCTCAATGATTCCTTATCTCGTGGTTTTTTCCGTGAAAAAGATTTGAACCAGTGTGTGGTGGATAGAGTTGATGTGGAATAATAATGATAAATAAATGATAACTTTATTTGAAGGCACAACAATTTGAGAATTAAGTCAAGGAATTAAAAATTCAAAATGAGTAGAATTTAGTTACCGTGAAAGATGGTAGAGGTAAAAGTAAAGAAGAGAATATGAAAACAAAATATTACTTTGTGAGGGGAAATCTCGACACAGCAAGGACCTCAGCGGAGAAAAAAAGGACTGCGTTCACTTTCCATCACCAATAACCCGCGACACACCGGCTTCAGTTAGCCAGTAGGGGAAACTGTTGCGATACGTTAGAAGCGTTAGGAGTCTATTGTTGTGTATGGAGACCTCCATACACAGCAATAGACTTCTAACGCTACAATCGTACCGCAACAATAGGACTGTTTCCCCTACATAGTCTGTAAGATGCAGCACCAGCTTCTCACCGGCCGAATCAACTCGCGATCAGCGCCGAAATCCAGAACCGACAACTCCAGCGACCGAAAACAAACGCGTCTAATAGTGGCCGTGGCACACTTTGATTGCATTTCTGAAACACAACCTCAACGCACAAATACGACGACGACAACTTTCGACAAGAATTTTTCGTCCGGGAGGCGGAGCACGAGCACGCAGCGCACGCAGCAAGCAAGGGAAGTAAAAATGCACACACAGAACACGGCACGACCTGAACTGCTAACGTTGAAAGCCAAATGCGAACTGGCTACAAATGTCACTTTCCGTAAAAGCACTATATTACCATACACGCTATTTCAAAATTACTAATATTTGAGTAGAATCCACCCAGATCTGTCAAAACTGAACCTACCCAAAAAATTAGTAAACTGTGTTGGGAGTGACAAGTTGACAAATTAACAACATTGATATGAATCTGATCGACGTTGTTCATTTGTCAACTTGTCACTCCCAACACAGTTTACCCATTTTTGGGTAGGTTCAGTTTTGACCGATATGTGTGGATTCTACCCAAATTTGGGTAGTTTTGAAATAGCGTGTAGAGGTAACTCTAAGACTAGAAGGTCCCGAAGAAACGTGCTCAACTTTTTGGCTCAGCTCAGGATTTTTTTTTTTTCCTTTGGTTTATTTTTTCCGTCGATCTTGTTTTTCGTGCTGAGCACCAATGCTACCGACGTGCCAGGAAGGCAGCTTTCACACCTGGACCCTACCTATCGACCCATCAACTCATGAACCGGGGATCAACGGTACTATCTTCGGTCCCAAGCTAAGGGAACATGCATAAATGACGTAGCATTTGAGGGGGGAGGTGGGGGTTTCAGAATTTGTGACCGGCCATGTATTGGATATAGCCAAATACGCTACGAGGGGGGGAGGAGGGGTCTAAAATTGATCAAAAATATGCTACGTAATTTATGAATGCTCCCTAATCGATGCACCCCTCGAAACATAGGAAAATCCGAGGGGGGCGACACATCTAAATCTCAAGTTTAGATGCTCAACAAATCTCACACTAGCGAATCAATCTTCGAAAAATCTTCTTTCATTTGTCGCATCTACTTGCATCGCGTATCATCTTTTTGCAGGAAATCTTCAGAATCGTCATCAATCTTCTTTCTATCTACTCAGCGTGCGCGCAGCTAGCCACAGCAAAACACAATCTTTTCTGCATCGTAGATAGAGTTGTCCCCCTCGGGAAAATCCACGAACCCCTCATTTTATCTGTCAAATTTTCATACACTAATAAAATTCCACACATTTTTATTGACGAATTTCCATGTAAAATTCACATGATTTTCATGTGACCACACATAAACAGAATCCACCCAGAATCACACATGAAATTTATGAGTCAAATGAATAGTATGTGTGGTTACACATGGCTTTTATGTGTACACATATTAAGTATGTGTTCGACACATAGATATCATTTGTTGATCACATTGCAAAAATTCATGAGTGGGACACATAAAAACAATCTTTGAAATTTTATCAGCGTAGCAAATAAAAACAAGACATTGGGCCGTATGAATAAAAAGAGTTTACTTTACTTTCCCGTGCTTTTCTTACGGGAAAAGTAAAGTAAACGCTTTTATTCATATGACCTATTGGATTGATTGTTTTCTTCGCTTCTAACCTCGCGGTTGTTCCTGAGGTTCACGAGCATTACTCTACATATTTCCGAAGTTATTCTAGACTCTTCCGATGAAGATTCTAACATTTCCTGATTGACGATGCGACATCTTTCAGTGTACGATAGAGATTACATATAGTCGCTATATTAATAGTCTGGCAGATAGAATTTTGATCTATCAAAAAGCGGAACCAATTCAATTTATTGTAGACCATCAATTATTAAATGAAAAGGTACTATCACAGACAAACAGAAATAACACTCACAATCACATTCATCGCAAATAATCTTTTAGTTGGGAATGTGCTTGCATTTGTCATGGTGGCGCTAATGAAGCATTGAGCAAGCCACCACATTCCTTGCAGTGATTATATCAGTGATGCCAGTTCTTTTTCACGTCTAGTTAGTAGATGTCAGCTGGAATCACATACCACATCTGACGAATACAGAAAAAAAAGTTGTTGAATATTGCATCAAAACTACTTCACATTAGTCATTCCGTTCCTAACACAAACGAAGTGACAGTCGACTAACTGACGAAGAAATCAATAAAAATAATGTGGTTCGCTGTAATAGAATTTTCTTAGAAGCTTGTGCCATCATCTACTAGATGGGCTAGTATTTTTGTTTTGATTTGAATATAGTTGATTTTGTGTGCAATATGATCTTTGACAGTGTGCAAAGAGTGTATCATTTTGTCATTTTTTTATGCATTTCAGTTAAGAGTAGAGTGAAAGAGATAGAACCAAAACATTCTAGTACATTTAGTGTTGCCATGTGGTGCAATCAACAATCAATAAGAAACTAACAATTTTAAATTGGCTCACTACTTGACTAGCCTATTGGTCCCAAACAAACGATTAACGTACCCCATTCTAGTCGAAATTCTAGCACTACACAATGTTTGTTTTGATTCGCTATGAAAGTTTGACAGATAAAATGAGGGGTTAGTGGATTTTCCTATGTTTCGAGGGGTGAATCGATTAGCTTGGGACCGAAGAGAGTACCAGAGCTGAGCCAAAAAGTTGAACACGTTTCTTCGGGACCTACTAGTCTTAGAGTTACCTCTATGGTGCAATCCAGTAGTAGCAACAATCAATACGAAACTAACGATTTTAAATTGGCTCACTACTTGACTAGCCTATTGGTCCCAAGCAAACGATTAACGTACCCCATTGTAGTAGAAATTCTAGTACTACGCAATGTTTGTTTTGATTCGCTATGAAAGTTTGACAGATAAAATGAGGGGTGAATAGATTAGCTTGGGACCGAAGAGAGTACCAGAGCTGAGCCAAAAAGTTGAGCACGTTATTTCGGGACCTTCTAGTCTTAGAGTTACCTCTAAGTGGTAACTGGTAGTAGTGGTGTTGCCATGTGGTACACTGAAAAATTGCATTAGCAGGTGCGTCACCAAAGTTTTCGAGCCGCTCCGTCTGTCACTTCGTTTGTGGTACTACCATAGAGGTAACTCTAACACCACTGGGTCCCGAAGAAAATCATTATTATTTTTGGCTCACTCAGTACCAGAACAACGGTCCCAAGCAGTCCCAAGCTATTTCACTCACCCCTGCATGTTCTGCATGAATCCACACACCCCTGATGTTATCTGTCAAACTTTCATAGCGAATCAAAACAAACATAGTGTAGTAATAGAATTTCAACTAGAATAGGGTACGTTAATCGTTTGCTTCCCTAATAAAAAATAACCATAAACGAACGATAACCCAAATAATAGAACTATTCCATAAATGGTTTGGATAATACCCGGAACACGTCGTTAAGCAAAATAACCATAACAATTTTATTAGGGTTGGGACCAATAGGCTACTAAAGTGGTGAGCCAATTTAAAATCGTTAGTTTCGTATTGATTGTTGGTAATACCGTGCCTTTAGTGACTAGGCTATGAGACCCCGAATAGTTTAGGTGCAAATCAGTTAAGATAGAAAATAGATAGAAAATGTAGAAAATCGTAAAATAAGACAATTACTGTCGGAAATTGGAAAGATGTTCAATGAAAAATGCTTTGATATGCATTGTGAAAAATACTTATTCTGATGTAAACAAACGGTTTGTTTGACATTTCCTCTCGAACTCGCCTGGCACACTCTGCATTGGTGGCGCATTAAAAAGGTCTATTGATTTCTTCGCCAGTTAGTCGTCTGTCACGTCATTTGTGGTACTACCGAGGTACATATAAATTTGAATGTTGAGACTTTAGAACAAATTCTTGATAGAGCTGGATTTAGGGCGTACCAGCTTTTGTATACAATGACTTCTCTCGATGATTTCTTGAAAGTCAAGACTCGCCCACGCAAATCGACATCACCATCGAGTAGGGGAAGTCTTCCGATGGATATGTTGGTTTGTGTAGGCGTGCCTTGAATTCTTAGAAATCATCGAGAGAAGTTTAATTCCAGCTCTATCTAGAGATTTCAAACAAAATAATTAATAATTTCAAGCAAAAATCCTCAAATGAAATGATTAATAAGGCTGTCCACGAGACATTTGCGATCAGCAAGAACTTTTGACAGATCACAGTAGAACTGACAGTTCACACTCATATGAATTTCTGCTTTGTTTTTGGTTAAACTTCAGCACCATTAACACCAGATCACGCACACACTCTTGATTTCTAGCTGTCAGTTACACTGAAAAACGTCTCTTGTAGAGTCGGTGTATAATGAGTCACGCCAAGAGAAAAACAGTTGAACGCGCATCACGGTTTTCGAAAGATTCCCTTTCTTTTCACTAGGCAACAGAGGACTTCTAGCGAGAAAAAAAATAGCGGCTGTAGTGAATCATTATTTCAGTCAAATTATCAAATTGTCAAATTATCTTATCAACAAATAGTAGAAATTCTCATTACTGATCATTACCAAACGTATCCCATGACAATTTAATGCTCACTGCGTGGTTATGATCATTTATTCAATTATAATTTATATTTTATTGTAATACCTTTCGTGGACCTTTCATAGCATCGTAATGTTTGTTTACTTTGCACGATAGGTAGCCAGTTTGACAGTTCAATAGGTAGACTTGGCTTCACTCTTGGCGCGACTCATTATACACCGACTCTAGTCTCTTGGATCACCTTATTCCCTATGTATATATATATATGGACAAGATTTAGGTTTAGTTCGAGTTTAGTTCTTAGTTTTCAGATTGTCATCTATGACATGCAGGTATAGAAAACCTATTTAAAATACTGAATTGCCAAAGCAGGAACAATGTAAACACACTTAGATAATACTAAAAATTTAAAACTGGTAAGTTACTGTAGTAGCTGGAACAAAACAAAAACCATATTCTCATATCAAGCTGAACATTGCATTAGGTCCTAAGTAACATTGATTGATTCTCTTCGTCGACTTTCTCTTTCGTTAATAACTTGACCCCATAACCATTTCTTGTTGTGTTTGTCATATTAGATGCTAGATAAAAGCTTCTTTTAGCGATCTGTGTGCTGAAAATACCTGGGAATGTCTTTACATGGCCGTAGGAATACAAAGAGAAAGTCGATGAAGAGAATCTGTCAATGTTACTTAGGACCTAATGCAATGTTCAGCTTGATGTGTATTGAACAGTCTTTTGTTATATTGGCAGGTACATATGTTGGTCTGAACATCTTATGTTCAAATCTATGCGTTACACGTATTTCATATGATCAAGTATCCACCTGATGTGATACCCAACCATGGTCGATACCCCGGGAGTTTTATCCTGTGTGCTACATTCAACCGAACCCCCAGAAACCACTCCAAACAAAACGGTTTTGAAGCTTCCATTATAAGGCATCACCTTCTGCAGAGGCCCACCCGAGTCTCCTCGACAGTGTCCTTCGTTGTTCCTTCCCCGGGCGCATATCAGCTCTGCGTGCTGGCAATATTCGGAAGTGCCCATGACCTGCAGACTGACTTCCTGTAGCACATTGGATTGGGTTTGTTCTTCCGTTAGTCCCCATCCGGTCACGGTCAGCTGACTCGGCTTCGTCATCAACATTTGCTCCGTCAGCGGAAGGCAAATCGGGTAGATCTGGCGAGGTACTAGCGGGACAGGGCGGTCCAACCGTATTAGAGCGATATCATGAGTCCTATGTCCATGGCGATAGTACTCGTGTGGAATCCATTCATCTACGTAGTATTCTTTAAAGGGTGTGGCACATACACCATCTTCGCAGTCTATTCTCGTGCTGCGGTCGTATTCTCCCAATCGCACTGATACGGGCTTGGCACCACGCTTGGAACAATGCGCTGACGTCAGGACGTACACAGGGTGGATCAATGAACCACTGCAAATCGATGTTTTTATTTTGCGTAAGTAGTACATCAGGTTGACCATCCAGGGATACTGTCCCAGACCGGCCTCCTGGCCTTCGAGAATCTTACCCCCGAAAGGAACGGTTCCGCACTGATCGAGACCCAACCGCTGGGCCCTCCAATGTTTGATGAGGCCATCCGGACTGGGAGGATCCCGGCAACAGAAGGAAGTGCTGCCGAGATCGCTCGACTGGCACTTGGACTTGAGCAAGAATTCCCCAAAAGCGCGGCTTATTTTGTGATGCTTCTTCAAGTACCGATCATGTAGGCGATCGCACATTCTCAGCGGCACACATCTACCCCGGTGCTGGTATGGCGTACGACAAGTCGGGAAAGCTGAAAGACGAAACATTATGCAAACAGGAATTGATGATTCACCTTACTCAGATGGAAAATCCCCGATGAAACTCTTACCGTTTTCGTCCTCCGTTTTGCGTTGAATTTCGCTTTTTGGTGGCTTTGTTGGATCACAGTCAAACCATGGACCACCTTTCCTCCGGCAAACTGTATTCAATTTGGAACAACAAACTCCGTATTTTCCTCGGGTGGTAAGGCACCCGAGATATCCACCGGCACCTATAGTGGTGACATTACTGCAGAATTGTTCTTCAATGCAGACGGCTTTCTCGGCTGGACAGTTGTTACCTCTCACCGAAAGCACTAAAATCAACACTACTACGAGATGTAGGAAAAACATCATCTTGACTAAATTTCTTCATAAACATCAATATCAAATACATTTCACTTCTGACGATTTGCACCTGAACCTAAGCTTGAGCACTTGCAACTGGAGTTGTCGTTCTACCAGCACGCTGCCTTTAAATAACCAGTAAGCACCGACCGGAGCGAAACGAGTTTCGAACTGGTTATTCCCGCAGCTACCAGCTGTCTGCGCGCGAAGAAAGCATGAGTTTTTATTTTGAAAATTCGCTCGTTCGAACTTGGATGCGATCGACAGGAAATGGTCCATGATCAAGTCGTTAAAGACTCACACGGAATAAAGGTTTGTTTATTGGAGATGAATCATTTCGGCAACCAGAATTTACATTTTTATGCTGATGAGATCGATAGTGGCATTTCCATTCATTGTGACTCAACGGAGGCGAATTTGAATTTATACGTCCCTATGAACCAATTAATGTGGCTTGACTACTGAAATTACCATCTTGAGTAGATGATAACAATGTGTTTTGATTCACAGAATAAAAATACGAAGGGGGCGACATATCCAGATTATCACCTTTTTACCATGAGGGCCCGTTCAAATATTATGTAGCTCAAAAAGGTCGATATACCCCTTACCCCCATCGTCACGCACTTTTCCTATGCCTAATACATAGCGGTAAACGCATTGCCTGACTACCCCCACCCCTTCTTGTGTTACGTAATATCTGAGTGGACCTTAAATCATGCTCAGCCTTTATTTATCTAATCACTGTGTGCTATTTGTTTTCATCTGTGATATTATCTACATACTTCCACCGACTCTCGCATCTTGCATCTTTCTTCACATCGCCTGCATCGTCTCGTGAACGAAAAAAATCAGCAAGCCATGATGTTTGTTTACATTTTGATTCGCAGTTTTATCCATAAGCTTTCATCGAACTTTTTGTTGCTCAAGTGATAATTTCATGTGTGGATAATTTTAGAAGATATTGCGGTAATACCAACAATCAATACGAAACTAACGATTTTAAATTGGCTCACTACTTGACTAGCCTATTGGTCCCAAGCAAATCGATTAACGTACCCCATGCTAGTATAAATTCCAGTACTACACTATGTTTGTTTTGATTCGCTATGAAAGTTTGACAGATACAATGGGGGGTTCGTGGATTTTCCTATGTTTCGAGGAGTGCATCGATTAGCTTGGGACCGAAGATAGTATGTACCAGATCTTAGCCAAAAAGTTGAGCTCGTTTCTTCGGGACCTTCTGGTCTTAGAGTTATCTCTATGCTTCTACCATAGAGGTAACTCTAAGACTAGTAGGTCCCGAAATAACGTGTTCAACTTTTTGGCTCAGCTCTGGTACTCTCTTCGGTCCCAAGCTAATGATTCACCCCTCGAAACATAGGAAAAACCAAAAACCCCTCATTTTATCTGTCAAACTTTCATAGCTAATCAAAACAAACATTTTGTAGTAATAGAATTTTGACTAGAATGGGATACGTTATTCGTTTGCTTGGGACCAATAGGCTAATCAAGTAGTGAGCCAATTTAAAATCGTTAGTTTCGTATTGATTGTTGCTTCTACTGTGTTACCTGACTTATAACGAATATACGTTGTATACGAGTACCCCGAATACAACGTATAGTTCGTCTAATTTTACATTGCAAATGCTATGCAAAATTAGACGAGTCGTACTGTAACATTAGAGCATGTCCCATTAAATTAAAATATACTTGTTATAGTAATTGTTTGTAAGATAGGAGCTAGATCTAGAAATTGTTAGAATATTTAAAATAAACTCGCCTATTTGAGCGCCGTCCGCTACCAAAACTGCTCGAGTAGACGACTACCACCCCTTCTCAACGGTTGGCAAACGTGTGTGGAAGGAAGTTCAGTCCTCCCATTGCGAGCGAGGGAGGAGATAAATAGGCTCTCGACCGCTTGATGAGGCCTCTTTTGTGGAAAACCTTGTGACCGTACGGACGCGCAAAATTATTCAGTCGAGTTAGAAAGTATAATACGGATTTTTAACTTTCGCGTGTGTGACGCCGAGTGTGGCGAGTGAAACGGCCTGTAACCTGGCCAGAAGATCCTAAAACCAGTCTCGGTAGTGCGTAACTCTGCTGTTCGGACGAAGTGTGCCGAAACCTACACGTGGCGTGCGTAGTATTTGCCACCGAGCTGGTGCACAGTCCGCGAGTGTCCGTCGGTTGTGTGGTAGCCGAAGGAGTGAATAATTGCCTCCTTCGAGCTCCTAGTGTTGGTCCGAGAAGCCGGAAAAGAACAGGCCGTTAGTACGGTCCACATTAGTGCGCGAGTGGTGAAATCAAATTTCGTACCTCTGTCCGAAAAGTGTGCCGCAACCAAAAGAAATACGCCTAACCACGTGTGCTCGCAGGATTCCTAGGAGAATCCCTGCCGCAATTGCCCCGACGCCTGCGACGACGCAGAGAGCAGCGAGCGACCCAACGCGCGGGCCCAACGTAACCTCCCGATCGACAGAGTAGGCAGCCCCTGAGGGAAAAAAGGTAAGTTGCATGCTACCTTCATAATGTTATAATACGTAGTATTCGGGGTACTCGTATACAACGTATATTCGTTATAAGTCAGGTAACACAGTAGCATGTTATTTACCCTGTGAATTATTGTATTGTAATGATCTATGACAGTTAGTTTGGAGTCTAAGATAATCCCTAAATCTCTAACTCTTTCACATTTTTCTACATTCTGATTTCTCAATGCAATTGAAATGTTTGGTGGTGTTCTTTTTCTACTAAATATATTAAGTTGCATTTTTTTACGTTCTGTTCTAATAGGCTGCAAGTTTTATCAAGGTTCTAAAGCACTCTACAAGTCTAAATCTTGGTCTACATAACCCTCATAAAACCCAAATTGATACTTGGGATATGTGTATTTCACTCTGGAATACATTGATGTCATCATCATTTCTTATTTCCAAATAGAGCTTCATGTCGTCGGCATAGATTAGCAATTTTATTTTTATGAGAATGAAGGAAATGTCGTTTACATACAGAATAAAAATAATAGGTCCCAAATGAGAGCCTAGGGGGGACTCCTGAGGAGACTTGAATTGGGGTTGATTTCTTTCCATTGAATTTAATTATTTGTTGGCGCTTAGTTAAATATGATTCAAGCCATTTCAGGAGTCCTGGCTCAATTTCAATTTTTTTTTTCAGCATGGATATGTCAATTTGGTCAAATGCCTTGCTAAAGTCCGTATAGAGGGCTTCTACGTGGTTTCCATTATCCATTGCATTTAATGTATAGTCTTTAAATTCAAGTAAATTTGTCGTGTTCGAACGTCCTGTAAAGAAGCCGTGTTGGTAAGAAGCCGAAAGGTAAATAAATTTGAAAGCCATCTTTAATAATAACATTCCGTTTGGTGCTAAACTATGGTAAACTACACTAGATTATAAAGACTAATTGCAGGTTGTGCTTAACAGGTCGGGAATATGGTAGTTAAACCTATATAATCAAAGAAAAATATAAAAATCAAATTCAATTTAAGAACCCTAGTGCCCCCCTGTTGCATCGGAATCAAATATTTCAGTTTCATTAAACATTACAAACGCCTTCCAGTTTGTAACCGTTCTGTTACAAAGTTCGAATACGATATTTTAAATATGCACTATGTGATCGAGCATTCAAATAAATTGGTACGTATAACAGTTGCGGTGAAACCCACTGGGCAGACGATACGGCCATAGAGGTAACTCTAAGACCACTGGGTCCCGAAGAAAATCATTATTATTTTTGGCTCACTCAGTACCAGAACAACGGTCCCAAGCAGTCCCAAGCTATTTCACTCACCCCTGCATGTTCTGCATGAATCCACACACCCCTGATGTTATCTGTCAAACTTTCATAGCGAATCAAAACAAACATAGTGTAGTAATAGAATTTCAACTAGAATGGGGTACGCCATAGAAGCAACAATCAATACGAAACTAACGATTTTAAATTGGCTCACCACCTTAGTAGCCTATTGGTCCCAAGCAAACGATTAACGTACCCTATTCTAGTTGAAATTCTATTACTACACTATGTTTGTTTTGATTCGCTATGAAAGTTTGACAGATAACATCAGGGGTGTGTGGATTCATGCAGAACATGCAGGGGTGAGTGAAATAGCTTGGGACTGCTTGGGACCGTTGTTCTGGTACTGAGTGAGCCAAAAATAATAATGATTTTCTTCGGGACCCAGTGGTCTTAGAGTTACCTCTATGATAGAAGTACTTGGGACCAATAGGCTACTCAAGCAGTGAATCAATTTAAAATCGTTAGTTTCCACCCCCTGATACGGCCATGCCTAACGGCGATTGCTGAATAAGGCGTGCATGGCCGCAGCAAAATGGTGCCATAGAGTCACGGGTGATGAGTGCTCAAGGAACGGCCATCGCGGACTTTGTCTCAGGCGAGCAAGTAGACCAGAAGTGCCTGTGGGGTAGACTTTTAACAAGGATATCAAGTGCGAGTAGTTAATCAAGCCGACGTACGGTAGACGTGCTAGTTCGACCGCCATCTCGCTGTAGTCACCGGTAAACTAGTCAGTGGTACCGTTACTTTTCGACAAGGCCAGCCTTGTCAAATCCACCATTGCTGGAAATGTTCCGGATTCTCAGTGATCGGTGGTACCGCCATCTTGCCGACAAGATCGGCATTTCATCATCCACCATCGACAGAATCATTCCGGAACCGCAGTGAGCGCTCGCTGGACTGCCGTCGTCGTAGTCGTCATCGTCGTCGAAGGTATATATGCTAGAATATCGACCACACCACACAATTCACACCATTGTGCTATAGTGGTAATTTGAAGGGATACAGTGTTTAAGTTGATCCGCTCTGTGTTCTAATTAATTTGAAAGCTTGAATGCCTTTTAGTTCGCGTAGCCCCTCCAGTTTGCCCAGTAGTGCACCGGCTCTGAGACACTGTTCAAGGAGTCTCGTGCTGCTGATTTGTCGTCGGGCAGAACATCAGTTTCAAGTTGCATTAGTGTAATCAAAGTAAAATTAAAATAACGACTCCTAGCTATACTCCTAGAATATACGGTACAACCACAAACGAAGTGACAGACGGAGCAGCTCGAAAACTTTGTTGACGAACCTGCTATTGCAATTTTTCAGTGACCCCATGGCAACACTACTACTGGATTGTACCACATGGCAACACTAAATTGTTTTGGTTCTATCTCTTTCACTCTACTCAAAACTGAAGTGCTTTAAAAAATGACAAATTGATACACTCTCTGCACACTGTCAAAGATCATTGCACACAAAATCAACTTTGTTCAAATAAAAACAAAAATACTAGCCCATCTGGTGGCTGATGACACAAGCTTCTTAGAAAATTCTATTACAGTGAACCACATTATTTTAATGGATTTCTTCGCCAGTTAGTCGTCTGTCACTTCGTTTGTGGTACAAGGGTATTACAACGGTGTACTTTGTGTGTCTGTGCAAGGTCTTAGGCGAGGATGAATTAAACCACTTAAGAATGGATATGGTTACCCGGAAAAAAATAATTATAATAGAACAACGAAATTATAAGGTTTTTTACAGTTGAATTTTGAGTACATTAAAATTTATTTTTAAATTATTGTACGGGAGAAAAAATAGATTTCGATTTTTAACGATACAATGCTCAAACAACGAAAATTAGTGTGATGAGATCAAATTTGTTCGGGGAAAATCACTTTTTTATATTGTTAAGATGCTTAACAACCCCCCTTTTTTACTGTAAATTACTCAAATACCATGATTTTCATTGATGTGAACCATGAATTTCGTTGTGATTTTATAGTAACGGATAGAAATACTCAGAGGGAGAGATAGGCGGAGAGAATGTTTTGAGCCAAACGAACTGTCAAAATCTGAGCCAAACGAACATGCTTTCCGAACAAAGGTAAGATCATATTGACGAGTATTGTAATCGTGTAAAATAACAAGTACGTTTATTTTTCTTACGCATTTTTATTTCAGCTTGTTGTTGTTAGATGATAAAATTAAAACTTTGTTGATAAAGCGAAATATATAAATTAACATTAAAAAAATAATTAATTATTCAATCCAGAAACAATTGGTCAGAATGTCACTTACGCTAAGACATCGACTTGCTGTCATATCTTTTCTTTTGTGGGAGTTTCGACGCACTAGAGCGCAAGCGGAATAGAAGAGATCGACACACAATTATTTTTTTAAGATTATGACAGTTTGAGAAATGATGGGCTTCGGCTAGCATCATCTTGCTGAGAAGATTGTCTCTTACGTTCTCAACGCTAGCCTGTAGTTCCTTGATGTTGCGGGAGAATATTTGTTCAAGCTTTTCGAAAAATTTGTAGGTTGCCAGATTAACGTAAATTAAAGCTTCGCCGTTATAATCCCGGAACTAAGTAAATAATGTCAGATCTCCCGAATTCTCGTTTCCGATAGTACATGCAGCTATACATTGGTCGCATATAGTTCTTCTGTCACGAAGGCTACGTAGGATAACTCCAGCTACGTAATAAATCGCGCTTGCTTCTGATGATTGAAAACACTAGTTTACAAAACAACATAAAAAGTGTGAACTTTAGTGGTTGACCAACGTTTCTAATGCAAAATCCTACGCTGAATTCAATGCCGTGGTCAAAAAAAATTAAAGTAGAGCCATTTTTGAGATATACAAAAATTTTGATTTTTTGAATTTTGGACAAAAGTACGATTACTAAAATGTCAATATCTTTGGAACTAGTGCACCAATTTTAAATCTTTTTTTTATGAAAATAAAGCTTAATTTATTTGCTATCGTTTGCTAGAATATTATGTCTTGATTAAAAATTTAATTTTGAAGTCATTTAAAAATTTACAGCATTTTTTTTTATTTTTCCTGCAAATTTTCCATAAAAATCTTGTTTTAATCAACATTTTTAATGGGATAAAAAGATTCAAAAAATCATTCCATAATTTATTCTTAAAGTCCATTAAAAACTGCAGAAAATGAGCCTTTAATTGATGAAATCGGTTGGAAATTGTCGAAGTTATGAAATTTTTTGTAAAATCATGGAAATTGAATGTTCCAAGATTGGCCGTTGTCCCGCTCCTAGGTTCATGCACCACTTCCAGTAAGCCTTTCTGCGGACGTGTACGCATACGGTGCATTTCACTAACACTATCAGCTGTCACGCAACATTAAATGGGATATTTTCAACAATATAATTTACGCTAGTGTTTGTGAGACCGCTCGGCGAGAACCTAACGCAACCAACTCAATTTGACAGCTTTCTTTCTTTAACATTGCTTAACGATGTATACGACAAAACGTGAATTCAAGTGTAAAAATGATCCTCAAAAGTTTTTTTACGCGTGTGGCAACTATATATTTACAAAATCGGTCAATTTCACTGCTTCGTTGCAAACTGCATACAGGCTTTATTTTGAAATTGATGCTGGAGACTTTGACAAACCGTGGATTCCAAAAGTATTATGTAGTTCGTGCAAAACGTGCTTGGCTAGGTGGATGTCAGGCGCAAGGTAAATTGATTTTTTGAATAACTTTCATATAAACAATTTATGTACAGCATGGTAGTGCTTTGTTCTTTCCTGATCGACATTATCTCACTTCATCTATTTTTGATAAGTGTTAATGTCTTACTTACTAACTCACTTATTTGTTATCTGTCAGTCGCTATTTGTCCTTTGACATGCCCACCATATGGCGTCGACCGGTTTGTCATGCAACGGATTGTTATTTCTGCTTGACAAAAGTTAAGCAACAAGGACGTCACAAAACAGTTGAGTATCCACAAGTGGCTTCTATGACAAAACCTGTTCCACATTCAAGTTCGGTCCCGTATCCTGTTTATCCAAAGCGGAAACGAGCGCCCTCTGTTGAATCGACCGTTACAAAAAGTGAGGAGGAATTCAAGGAGGAATGCGAGGAAGACTTCGAGGTGGAATTGGAAAGAAACCCAAAATAGTTTACACAATCCGAATTTAATGATTTGGTGCGAGATCTCGACTTATCGAAGGAGAAATCCGAATTGCTGGCATCACGCTTGAAAGAACACAACATGCTGAGCAAGGAGGTCAAAATTTCTTGTCTAGGAATCGTCACAAGAAATTTGACAAATATTATTCTACAAAGGACAAGGCATGTTTTTGTCATGACGTAAACGGCTTGTTTGAAGAGTTTGGTGAGCCATATGATCCAGCTGAATGGCGTTTATTTGTTCCGATCTTAAAGTGGTTGCCATGTTGACTGGATTGCAACAGGGATACACAAAATATATGTGTTTTTTGTGTAAATGGGACAGTCGAGCTCGTAAGGAACACTACGTCCGAAAAGATTGGCCAAAACGGGATAATTTCACAATTGGTAAAGACAACGTTAAAAATGATCCTCTTGTGGTAAAAGAACGCATAATACTTCCACCACTACATATAAAACTTGGGCTATTCAAAAATTTCGTCAAAGAGTTGTAAAAAGAAGGGCCGGCATTCCAGTACTTGAAATCAGTATTTCCAAATTTATCTGACGCAAAGATAAAGGAAGGTGTATTTGTTGGCCCACAGATCAAAAAACTGCTCAATGATTCCGCATTCAATACAGTTTTGACACCAGATGAGGAAGAAACGTGGAAATCGTTCCAGCGTGTTGTCACAACCTTTTTAGGAAATTTCAGAAGCCCAGATTATGAGGAATCCGTCGATGAATTGCTCAAAAATTATGAGAAAATAGGTATAAATAAAAAATATTGTGTTTGTTATATATAATTAATTTCAAATCCTTTTATTTCACTGAACACAGGTGTGAATATGTCTTTGAAGATACATTTCCTACATTCTCACATGGATTTTTTCCCGGAAAATCTTGGTGACGAGAGTGATGAGCACGGCGAACGTTTTCACCAACAAATGAAGATGATGGAACGTCGTTACCAAGGGTTTTGGGATGAAGCAATGATGGGTGACTATTGTTGGTTTCTGATTCGAGAAACAAGTTCAAAACATTGAAGACAAAGTCATTCGATTCTCAATCATTTTTAATAAAACCTAAATAAATTTCTTTTGTATCAACTCGGTTTTAAATCCTGATATGCCTTAATCAAATTGATATGTAAGGAAAAGAATCTCCCATGAAAACTTTACATGCGATTTGGATACTTACAACGACACCTAGAAAAGGAACTCTAAAGCTGTTGTATTTCAGCAACATTTTTAAGTGTTTTACAAAAATGCTCATAACTTCGACAATTTCCAACCGATTTCATCCATTAAAGGCTCATTTTCTCCGGTTTTGAATGGACTTTAAGAATAAATTATGGAATGATTTTTTGAATCTTTTTATCCCATTAAAAATGTTGATTAAAACAAGATTTTTATGGAAAATTCGCAGGAAAAATAAAAAAAAAAATGCTGTAAATTTTTAAATGACTTCAAAATTAAATTTTTAATTAAAACATAATATTCTAGTGAACGATAGCAAATTTATTTAGCTTCATTTTCATAAAAAAAGATTTAAAATTGGTGCACTAGTTCCAAAGATATTGATATCTTAGTAATCGTACTTTTGTCGAAAATTCAAAAAATCAAAATTTTTGTATATCTCAAAAATGGCTCTACTTTAATTTTTTCTGACCACGGCATTGAATTTAGCGTAGGATTTTGCATTGGAAATGATCATCACCTTACCGAGTTCTAAAATGCTGTAAACTAGTGAAATCGGGTATTATGATGTTATCGATGCGATGTATTGTCTTATCTTCTGTGACTTCATTTATGTACGGTATTATGGTTTTAATCTCAGGTTCTGTATGCGACGGTTTAATTGCATTCAGTTTTTCAGAAAAACTCAATAGCCATTCATTCGGGTCATATGTGTATGATGAATTCGGTATTTCCTCCATCACCTGGCCGATAGTGAGTAATTTAAGATTGTCTTTAACTTGTATTGCTCTTGGCATCTTCTGCTTGGAACGCAGTTGAGAGAATATATTTTCTATACAATCTTGTGTGAACCTTCCCAGACATATGAAGTCGAAGCCATTATCCAGAAAATAATTCTGTAGCCGTAGCAAACCATCTGTTGCTAATATCATACCTGCTTGCCAGGGCTTCCAGAGTGCCCTTTCACCGACCCTACATGTGTATATAAAGCTGCGGAAGCTTTCGAGGAACAGAATAGCTTGCTGATAAACCTCGGGATTTTTTTTTGCTTAGCGCAATCTGAAGATAGCGAGACGTTACAAGTTTAAACCACCCAGATAGATTTTGAATAAAAAATACCGTAGTCAGAACTTCCGGCCGGTTGGATTGAATGCTGTACATCTTCAAAGCAGCAGCTACCGTGTGGCTTACGTATTTTGTGCTGTTTTTAACCTGTAAGTTGTTATATTTGTAGCTTTGCTATAATTATAAAAAAGATAAGTCGAAGAACATATTGTATCACCTTCATTTTCTCAAAGTTATTTTGTGGTTTTGTGAAGTCCACATCAGCAGTTGTGAGTCCACAGGCCATCTTTAGTCCAGTCTTCGATTCACGGAGTACCAAATCACGAATATGACAAATATCCACCGTTGCGGAGCACAGATTCTGTTGACTAACGGTTTCTTGAGACAGTTTGATGGTCTTATTGTTTAGCCAGCCTTGAACTGCAGATTTGAAAACGTGTACAGTATCTGGTAGGACTTCAAAAAGCCTGTGTTCGTTGAAGGGATGGCGTATTGGCTTGTTGTTAAGAACTTGACTTTCGGTGTGTAGAATACCGAGGTCGTTCCATAGTCGTTTATTGTTGCTACCGCAATCGCTAACCGCCGCATGCACCCTTATTCCAAGGGATTCGGACCGTTGAATTATGTCAAATATAATGTCACGCAAACAACCATTACTGATCGATGCTCCAGTGAAATAATACGCGACTATTTGCTTCCACCTCCACCGTATCCCTACCAACATAAAAAGTAATACGTGGGTTGCCCTTCCGGAATGGTTCGGTAGCGTGATATCACCAAAAAAGTATTTGTTGTTCAAACAGAAGTCTTTACCTTGACTGATAGCCATCTCGTCAAAAATAAGAGCGCAATCCAGGTCATTTTTTGACATAAAAGGTATTTTCACACTCATTAGCTCGAAAACGTCTCCAAGAATGCCAGGAGCAAAGTGTAGATGCTGTATATGTTCATTAAGCGTGCGAGCACTGGGCAACCGCAGGTTCTTCCTTTTTCTCTCCTTTTTCGTAGTCAGTCCGTTATGGAAGCGTCTGACCATTTATGTATCCTGGATTTACCTGCCAACAATTTATACTGGTCCTCGTTAAACATCTTCTTTGAAATTTGTTCTGCTGGATGCTGATCGTACAAAAGCTGAAGTGAGTCGACTTGGCGCTTGAGGGTTTCTATTTCCTTGTCTTTGCATGCAAGCGTTAGCTGAAGTTCCTGGATCAGACTGAAATATGTTGTATCATAATTAACAAAAAAGTACAGGATCACTTTACTATAAGAACTTTCTTACCGTTCTTGCCGCTCAAAACGGGTGTATAAAATGTTACAGCTTTGGCAAAAACTTTCACTATTGACGCTGTTCAGCTTATCTGCAGGTTCGTAGACGTATTCAGATCGATTTAAGCTATTTCCTTTCGCGATGGTATTTAACAGGTGCAACTTGCCGGTGCTCGCGATTCCACCATACGATCCTGGCAATAATTCCGCCGAACCGAATGCATCAGACGTGATTTCCGGAATATCCATACTTGTGCTAGCGTCGCAAGTCAGTACAGTGTCAGTATCATCCAATATTATGTTGCCGTGGTGCTGCTGATGTTCACCGGATGTATTTGTTTGGTCCTGGTTGGTTTCTTTTAGTAGTTCTTCATCTATTTCTACGTTTTCGACAGTCTGTGACACATCATAATTCCCTCGCTGATAAACAGGAACAGCACCCGGTTGTTTTCTCACATTCCCGCCTTGTTTCGGGACATACAGCTGTGCGTGATCGAAGTGCAACTAAAAAGAAACTTAGCAATAGTTTTAGGTGCTAATGTAAACAAGAAACGTACTTACACTGCATAGTAGACTGATGCAAATTTTGACATTTTCGCTCCACAGTGCTCAAACGGTTCCAAATTGGGTCCTGATTAGTCTCCCAAAATTTGAACTCATTTGATAAGAAACTGACTTTTATGTCTTCACTTTACGGTTTCAATAACGTTAGATTTTTTTTTTTTTTTTTTTTTCTTTATTTTAGAGATTTTTAGCCTGAGGCTAGTTAACGTTAGATGCAAAAGGGTATTTAAAAGTATTACTTTATATTTCTCACTTACAATAACACTGGAAGAAGATAATTTGCCTCCGCTTACAGCTGCGGCTCAAGTTCGAATGAACTGGATTTATTCTGTCTCTGAAAAGAGAATCTTTTAGTACAGTATCTCTTTAATCATCGAATACACTCTTAATGTTATTTAATCGAAACTGGGCTACTACAATTCTCCCCTTTTTAGAAAATTAATACATAATTGATTTTATAACATATTTCAGGCTTCAATTTATACATTCAAATATTTCAATAACTTCAAATTATTGCTACTCTTCGACATGGTTTACGTATTACGACTGTTTTGCGATTGTTTACTTTTCTGTATCATTTAATAGCTTTTGTTGGCTGAATCAACCCTGTATCTCGTCAGGATAGGACTTCGTATCTGCACATGACGCTTCTTCGCTAGATGAACAATGTTTGAACATCTTCTGGCACCATAGGAACATCCGGGAAACCTAAGAGGTCTTCCTCGTCAGAAACACTTCTGTGTCTCTTCTTGGATGCCGGCATGCCCATGGATACGAATACTTTCGATTGTCGGCGAGGCGTGTGGGCCATCTTCAGCTGGTTCCTATGAGCAGTTAGCTTGTGACCACTCAATGATATCTGAAAGATATTTTTAGAAAACTTTTTAATAAATTTAGCTTCCAGCCATCTAGGCAAATCTTTTTTATCAAAATTTTTATAAAACAGCTTATCCCCTGCCACTAGCTTATCAAAATCATCCGGAAGAGCTATTGTTTTACCCGATGTTTCATTATCAGTGTTTAACGGTAATAAATCATTTGTATCCTTATACAAATTATTTTTGTAATTATTCCGTGGATTAATCAAATCCAGCAGCATCTTTGGCTTGTACAAAAACACTCTTTCTGAAGGGAACTTCCCTTCCGTACCAAGACAACTATTTCTATAGTTGATAAAAAAAAGATTCAATTGGTCTTCTATATTTAAAGACCTTGTCTTCTCATCAAACAGGAATTTTTTTAAAACATCCTTGATGACTCTCACCATCCTTTCCGCTTGACCATTGCTTGCTGGGTTGTATGGTGGACTTTTAAGAACTTTGATTCCTTGGCGCTCTAAGAATTTAATAAACTCTATAGATTGAAATGGAGGACCTCCATCCGTTACTACCACATCTGGTAGACCAAAACGAGCAAAAACAGGAATGAATTTTTGAATTACCGCTTTAGCATTTGTCCCATACCGCATCCATTCTACCTCAAGCCATTTAGAATGACTGTCCACTATTAGCAGAAAGGTTTTCTTATCAAAATAAAAGAAATCAGCGTGTAATCTACTAAACGGACGGTTTGTTGGTATCCATGTCTCAGTAGATTTCACCTTTGGCACTACTTCCATTTTAGCGCAAGTATCACATCCTTTAACAAACTCTTCTATTTCAGCATTAAAACCTGGCCAGTATATTGTCTTTCTAGCCAATTGCTTCATTTTAATCATTCCACTGTGATTAGCGTGCAGTAGCTTGAGTACAGCGAGTTTCTTTTTTTCAGGTACAACCACCCTGTTCTCCATTAAAAGGATGCCATCAACTATCTGCAATTTTTCTTTCAGCGCGAAAAAATTCTTAAATTGCTTCGGTACATTTTTCGGCCAATGATTTGATACAAACCTCACTAGTTCTATCAAACACTTGTCTTTTTTAGTTTCTTCCAATATCAACGAAAAATCTAGTGGAAAATCATTTGAAAAGTTCAAACTGTTTATATTTTCTTGATCTATTCCACTAGGAATTTTCTGATCGAGGGGAAAACGACTGCAAAAATCGGCATTTCCCATTCTTGAACCAGGTCGATACTCAATTTCAAAATTATAAATAGAGAGCTCCATTATGTATCTTTGTAATCGTGTTACAAAAACAGAATGTTTGCCCTCTTTCCCAAAAATTCCTAGCAGAGGCTTGTGGTCAGTAACCACTGTGAATTTTTGACCGAAAAGAAATTTATGAAACTTTTTAATTACACAAACAAGTGCCAACGCTTCTAAGTGCAATATCGGATACTTTTTCTGTGCTGTGTTCAACGAAAAAGAGGTGAAACATATTGGTTTTTCTATACCATCCACTGTTTGAGCCAATACGCCTCCTAAACCATAGGACGACGCATCAGTTACCACAACTAAAGGTTTGGTTGGATCATAAAAATCAAGTATGTTAGCTGATAACAAACTCTGTTTACTCTGTTGGAATGCTTCATCACATGCTTCTGTCCAAAGAAATTTTTCATTTTTCTTCAAAAGATTGTATAGACACCTTAGTTTAGATGACATATTTGGAATGAATTTATTGTAATAATTAATAAGCCCAAGATAAGCTTTCAACTCATTTTCATTCTGTGGTGTTTTAGCTTTTTCAATTGTTAAAAGTTTTTCTCGAGAAGGCAATAAACCATCTTTTGTGATCATATGTCCTAAATACTGTAGATATTCAACGAAAAATTTACACTTTTTGAAATTAACACGAACATTTGCATTAGCAAGCCTTTCAAGTACTTGTACTAATTTGTCATAACATTCTTTTATTGTTTTACCTGCAACCAGGACGTCATCGAGATAAGAGCAGACACCTTCAAGTCCTTTCAGAACTTGGTCCATGACTTGCTGGAACATAGCTGCACTTGATGTCGCACCTTGCGGTAAACGATTAAATGTGTATAGACCTTTAACAGTGTTAATTACAACATATTTCTTTGAACGATCCGATAGCTCGAACTGCGTATATGCTCCTGTTAGATCCAAAGAACAGAATACTTTGCATCCTGCTAACGATGCAAAAATATCCTGAGCGAGTGGAAGAGGATAAGTGTCAGGAATTAAAACTTTATTCAAAGAGACTTTGCAGTCAATTACCATGCGTATATCTCCGTCTTTTTTCAAAATTGCGATAACAGGCGAAGCCCATTCACTAGCCTTGATAGCTGTTATAACTCCTTGTTGTTCAAGCATGTCCAGATGATTCAAAAACTTCTCCTTTAGCTTGTATGGTACCTGGTATGCACGTTTAAAAATTGGTTGCTCTGACTTGAAAGTAAGATCAGCCTTGAACCCTGAAATAGGTTCGCAAAAATCCTTACTAAATACTTTAAAATATTTTTGTTTTATGTTACCTATTGCATTTTCACGAAATGTGTCAAAGCCCAGATGGTTAATAACTCCAGGGTTCAGGAAGTGTAACTTCCATTCTGGATAGAAGCTCTCCATCCAGTCTCTTCCCAAAAGAGAGGTAAAATCAGATTCGGTATTCAAAATTACAAGTTTTTCCAAACTACTACGTCCGTTAAGACTGACCTTTACCAGAAGCTGTCCAGCAACGGCAAGCTTAGAACCGTTAACTACCACCAATTTCTTGTTACATTTTGTCAAAACAATAGAATCAAAAAGTTTTCTATACAACGTCTTACTGATCACAGCAACTGCTGACCCTGTGTCAATTTCCATCATCAACCTACGACCTTGAATTATGACCTCTACTAAACATGGTTCGCTCACGTTGCTGTTACTTCCAATTTTCATGCAATTAATATCTGATTCGTCACTAGAGTTGTTTATGCTTATTCTGTTGAATTTGTCAAATGGTACTTCGTCAGTAGAGTCTACCTGTTTTACGAATTTCACCGAATTTTTGTTTAAAAACCTACAATTTTTCCTAATATGTCCTATGCGTTTGCAATAATTACAAACTGCATTGCTGTGTCCATTCCAGTCTTGTTTACCTCGCTTGAACGCATTGCTCCTGTCCCCACTTCCAGATCGACTTCCATCACGATCCTGACTTCTACTTCTTGAACGGAATCTACTGCTTCGCTGTTCTGAACGTCTATCAACGCGGTGATTATTTCTTTGACCTAAACGGTGCCTAACCGACAAAATAGCTCCTGTGTCGTTCGGATCAACAATTTCTCTGGTTCTCTGGCTTGCAACTTCATCGCTAATGATTAACTTTTCTACTGCTTCAACCGTTATTTCGTCTTCCATCAATATTTTACGCTGAAGTTTTTTATCACGAAGACCAATAATGAGTCTATCTCTAACAGCTTCATCCTTGAACTCCTTGAAGTTGCAACTTTCTGCTAATAGTTTTATTGCGAGAACAAAATTTTCAGCGCTTTCGGTCGGTCCTTGAAACTTAGTGTAAAATTTGTATCTGTGCATAAGTGCAGGTTCAGTCTTATCAAAACGACTCTTCAATTTTTGAATCATTTCATCAAAATCCAACTCATTTACATCTTTTTTTGGAAATAGCAATTTGATCTCGTCAAAGACATCATCACCACTAAGGGAAATAAACCACTGCTTTTTCTCTTCCGCTTTAACTTTGTTTAATTTACACATTATCTCAAATCGCTCTATATAATTACAAAATGATTTACCAACATGAAAATGATCAATTGTTCCGATCATACCAGGAACTGACATTTTGTTTACAATCTATCTGCGAATGGAATGTGAAAAAGGCTATTACTCACGTTTTCTGTTGTTCACTACTCACTGAATCTCACCCTCAACCTACGAGAAGCGTTCTGCTCAAGGTTCAACTGTGTCGTTCACGTCAGACGTTCTCCGATGATCTACACACTCTCACTGATGACACTCCGTTCGGTGAAATTATTCGTTCCTCCTTTTCACTAATCGACGTAAAAGACCATGCACTTCTTTCTTGCTCTCCGTATAAACTTCACGTTTCCACTTTGCAATTAAGTTGTTTGCTGCTACTGACTTCTTGTTTACTGCTATTGATCCACAAGTGTTCTCTCGACTTGTCTCAACAACCGGGCCGATTGTCTGACACTCTCACTACTTGGTTACTCACTCTTACGATTGGGATAACTCACGAGATTCCGTAGCTCTCTTCTCTCGTTGATTTTTCTCTCGGAAAATTTGTTATACTCACGTCGAGAAACGTCTCTCGCCTTCTCTTGTACACTAGGAGACAAAAGAAAACGACTCTGTGACGGGGACTGTGAAAGAAAATTCAAAATGGAGATTAGTAATTGTGAAGAGGACAATGAACGGTGAATTTGGAATTTATTTCACAAAACCAATATGCGCACAAATATTTCACTACAAGAAAATCCTTATTTTCCTGAAATCGTTCGATGCTAACACCTTCACGGCTTCGAATATGCTCAACAGCTACTCTAGCAAAATTTGCTTACAAGTGCACTGTCTGCTACAACGTAACTTACCCTAGCTCACTCTGGAAACTTTCCGTCTGAGCCTGTTTTCGGTGGATTCGTTTCACTTTCTCGTCGCCACTTTTATGTCTTCACTTTACGGTTTCAATAACGTTAGATGCAAAAGGGTATTTAAAAGTATTACTTTATATTTCTCACTTACAATAACACTGGAAGAAGATAATTTGCCTCCGCTTACAGCTGCGGCTCAAGTTCGAATGAACTGGATTTATTCTGTCTCTGAAAAGAGAATCTTTTAGTACAGTATCTCTTTAATCATCGAATACACTCTTAATGTTATTTAATCGAAACTGGGCTACTAAACTGACTTCGCACAAACCATTTGAAGTTTATATGGAAATTACTATGGGAAAACCAAATATTTTGTTCATATCCATCTAACAATTTACCATATCGCTCTGCTTTAAAAAATGATAAATTTTCTCAGCTACAACTTTGTCCTGAACCACTTTTCAATATAATGTAAGCATCAAAAGTTATCAATAATTCAAGCCACTAATGTCTTACGATTATGCTCAATCAACAGTTCAGCAGGCAACATTGGTGTTTCTGGCGCTTGGAATAGAGCACAAAAATCATGGCTACTATGTCACACTGCAAGATACAGTGTTGCTCACAAAACAGCTGCTTGATCATGCCATAAGATTATAAATCTCTTAAACAATTAATAACTATTTTATTTTACGTTTGGCTCAACAACTATATTCTGCTAAGTTGAAGCTGAGAAAAATTTCCATAAGTTTAGCTTTTGAATTTTTGAACAGTGCCATATAGAAAAAGGTAAGAAGACAATGAACAAAAAGTTTGGATTTCCCATAGTAATTTCCATATATACTTCAAATGGTTTGTGCCAAGTCAGTTTCTTTTCAAATGAGTTCAAATTTTGGGAGACTAATCAGGACCCGATTTGAAACCGTTTGAGCACTGTGGAGCAAAAATGTCAAAATTTGCATCAGTCTACTGCATAGCCTCATCGAATCCAGCAGCTGGTGGTTCTTCGGTAAACCGCAAAATTGTAACCATTGCATACGAAACACTGATGCTTTCGGAAACCGGAAAAAGCTTACGTTTTTAAATTGCGTGGCTTTAACGCCCCCGCGATTTGTGCAAAACTTCACGATGCACTTCATTTTTACACTACACGGTGAATGAGAACGACCCAAATTTGAGTTTAGTTTACTCACCTGAAGTGTCTTGAAATTTCGTCCAAAAAGGGAATTGAAACATCTATCATATTTAAAAGATTAGAAAGTTAATAACCCTGTTTAGTCAAGGTTGCAAAGACTCATTTCAGCTAAAAGAATGTTTTTCTAAATTATGAAATAATTAGATGCCATGATCAAATTTTGAATTGGTAGGATACAAGAAGAGGTTGCAAAGAATGTGTTTGACATATTAAACCTGTTTATTTCACTTCATGAGAGTCACAATCAGCGATTTTTCACAAACTCACTCACTCACTCACTCACTAACTCAGCGATCAGCAAATCGCTGATTGTGACTCATAGAAAGCAAAATTTACAGGTTTTATATTTCCAACGCATACTTTGTAACCTCTTCTTATAAGTTACAAGTAAAACATGCCATCATACCATCTTTTGGTTTTATTATTCCGAAAAACATTATTTTAGCTGAAATGAGTCTTTGCAACCTTGTGTTTAGTTTGTATAAAATGAGGAACGTAGTGTTATTACCTTGACTTGTATTAATCTTGAAAATATTATACCTGAACCAAACAGATACAGTGGTCATACCGCTGAACATACCTTTGTATTAAGAAACCTTGAAGCTTCTTTCTCGAACTTGAAATTCCGATGAACCGAAACCCTACATGGTATGAAAAAAGTACCCAAAAGTAAGTTCTTTTTACTCATCTCGCACTATAGTGTAGGAACCCAAAAGTAGGTAAAGCGGGTCAAAGTAGTTTTCATTTACTTGTGTGCAGTTCGTATGGAATTTTCCCCTAGCTTTCTACTCACAAGTAAGTTAGTTGTACCCAAAAATAGTTAAATATGATTATACTCAACGTTGGGTTCCCACATTTTACAAACTTATGCTGATTTTGGACTTGATAAAATATAAGTAAACTATCCAGTAAAATAAAGATGCTGAACAAAACAAAAAATGAAATTATTTTACTAAATCTTCAGTAAATCTGCTATTTTTTGATGAAGCTGAAGTAACTGTTTTTTTGACAGCACTTTACTGGTTGTCCAGCAATATTTTTGTTTTCCACCTTTGCTGAATTATTAATAATATTTTATCCATTTGTTTTCGTTTTGATAAATTGGGTAATTTAATGCAATTCCTACGCTGTTTTTAATGCATGATTTCTTTAAAGAATAATTTATTTTAAAAATGTCACAGTATACAGTTGATTTGGTAACATCGTTTCACTGCAGCACCACGATCCCATTTATTAGTCAATGATTTGAGCTATCCAGAGTGAACATCTAGCATACAGTGCTTGCTAAAATTAAATAGAAAATGTTGCTTAATTGATAAAATGATAAATTTTATTCACTTACTTTATGATTTCTGATCAATTCGACTAGGACGGCACGATGAATTAGATAAAAACAGCACTTTCATTCAAGAACATTAAACGCGGGACTGTGATTCTAAAAAAAACGTCAAAAACAGATAACAGTTTTGACAGCTCATGTTGTTAGCTGAGCATTCAGCAACATTTTCTGTATAGCTTTATTATTCAGTATAAAGTGCTTTTGCTGGAATCAGTTCAACAATCCATTTTGCTGAAACTTGATTCAGGTTTTTGGTGGGTAGATCTATTCTGGAATTTGTACATTAAGTAGATCGCCAAATATGGGAATTTTCAACGAAATACGATATAAATTGTCATCAATACACAATTTCAGGTTTATTTAATTGATCGTTACGTTAAACGTGTAATTTTATATTCATAAACCTGCTCCAGTTGGTAGTTGAAAATTACAAAATATTTTTATCTTTGAATGCTGCTGATTTTTATGAACCTGCGCTTCCGATTTTACACTCATACAGAATTCGTCCAACATCGCACAATTAATATGTTAAAATGTGGCATTCATCAACCTAAGAACGGAAGTATCGACACCAAGTGGTTGTGTAGATTGATACGAGCTTTCTTCTATAAATATGCATCCACACTTGGCGCTCCCGCTCAGTTGCGAAAGAGCAGTGTGTCGGTTCAGAAGTTACGGTCACTCGAGTGATCAAGTTGGGTAAATCCCCGAACCAAGATGGGGAATCTGCTGTTGATCATGTCGCTACTGGTGGCGGCACTAGCATTCGAGGGTTAGTGCGTGTAACATTGAAATCAAACCTGTAGAATGACAGTGGTTTTCATCCTTAGTCAGTGCCATCGGAGGATGTCCAGATGGGAAGGGCGTCTGCGTCGATAGCCGATACTGCAAGGGAGACCGATGGAGCAGTTCCAAAAAGCACAAGTGTTTCCTGCCGAATAAGAAGCGTGGAGTTTGCTGCGATGGGTGTAAGACGACTAGGGGAGGACCAGGAATATGCGTTGCCCCTGAAAAGTGTGAAAGTTACACGAGAGATTTTTTATTAGACCGAAAGACGCTCAATGAAGGCCAGTGGTGGAAGCAGCCCTCGGGAGTGTGCTATGAGACAAAGAATACGGTACGTTGTTGTTGATGGGAGATTCTCTATCCGCTTATCACTTAGTCTATTGAGTTTTGATTTTAGAAATTTTACTGCTGTCCAACTGAGCTGCAGAAGCCAGCACCAAGGTTGAAGCCAAAAGCGAGCGCCAAGTCTTGGGCTGATAACGGTGAGTGTGGTAAAGCGCGATGTGGAGGGGAAGTCAGTTGAATGCGTGGGGATTACAGCTAGAAGCTGATTCACGTGCCGGTTTGCTGGAAGTGTTGCTCGGGAAATCTCGCATTTTGAGTTGTGCGCAAGGTTGCTAATACTTGTTAAAGCTAAAACAATTTTTTTTTTCGGAATTATGAAACTATTAGATGCTATGAACATATTTTTTTTTATTTGTGAGATACAAGAAGAGATTTGAAACATAAAACCTGTCAATTTTGCAACTCTCTCTCTCTCTTTCGTAAACAACTCGGCCACAAAAAAACGTTTCCTGCAGTATTTGTCATTCGAAAACTTAAGTTGACGAAGGGAATCGATCAATGTAGATAAGACCTATTGAAAAGTGACAGGTGTTATGTGCCAAATACATACTTTGTAGCCTCTTCTTGTACCTTTCAAATAAAAAAATATATATGTTCATAGCATCTATGTAATTCTCGATGAACATTTCAAATAGTCCTATCTGCTTTGATCGATTCTCTTAATCGACTTTCTCTTTTCATAACCACTGCTCTGCAAACAGATTTCGCGTTAATTCTACCACATAGTTTGATAAATGAGGTTCTTGTCTAGCATCCAAAACGTCAAATACAACAGGGAAAGGTTTTGCAGCTGAGTTATTGACGAAAGAGAAAGTTGATGAAGAGAATCGATCAAAGCAGATAGGACCATTTGAAATGTTCATCGAGAATTGATTCATAATTCCAATTCCAAAAAAACTTTGTTTTTAGCCAGCTGCAGCCTTGGTCGTGTGCCGATTGAAGTGCGCAGATAAAGGGTGGGCTGATTTGCATACGCAGCAATGCTACGTACTTGTTTTACTAAGCTTTAGTAGTGATTCGTCATTTGTGTTTGCATACTGAGAGATAGTATAGAGCTTAGTGACGTTTAACGCACCCACACTAGCGGGGGCACAGTGGGTCGACTCCATACAAAACCCGGACAAAATTCCCAAAAGAGGTTTTAAATGATTACAAATCGATTCTTTCGATCAGTTCCGAGGGTAAACACCTTTTTCAGCCGTTTTGGTCCACCCAGATATGATCCCAGCATGGGTACTCCCAAGGATATGACCAATAGACTTATGCAAAATTTGAAATTTTCGCTCCACAGTGCTCAAACGGTTCCAAATTGGGCCCTGATTAGCCTCCCAAAATTTGAACTCATTTAGTGAGAAACTGACTTGACACAAACCATTTGAATGTTATATGGGAATTACTATGAAGAAACCATAATTTCGATTCATATCTATCTCAAAATTCAACAGTTCACTCTACTTCAGAAAATGATAGCTGAGCTTGTTGAAAATTTTCCCAGCTACAACTTTGTTCAAGACCACTTTTCGATCAAATTTAAGGAACATGATTCATGTTAATGATTCAAGTCATTAATGTCTTATGATTATACTCAATCAACTGTTCAGCAGGCAACATTGGTGTTTATGGCGCGTAGAATAGAGGACAAAAATCATGGCTACTATGTCACACTGCAGAATACAGTGTTGCCCACAATGCAGTTGCTTAATCGTGCCATAAGATTATCAATCTCTTAAACAATTAATAACTATTTAATTTGACGTTTGGCTGAAAAATGATTTTCTGCAAAGTTGTAGCTGATAAAAATTATCATAAGAATACCAAAATAATTTGTTAACAGTACAATATGTTAAAAGGCTAGAAGACAATGAACAAAAAGTTTTGTTTTCCCATAGTAATTTCCATATAAACTTCAAATTGTTTGTGCCAAGTCAGTTTCTTATCAAATGACTTTAAACTTTCGGAGGCTAATCAGGACCCGATTTGAAACCGTTTGAACACTGTGGAGTGAAAATTTCAAATTGTGCATCAGTCTAATGGCCAATGCAATAATTTTATTAAAAACTTGTCACACTTCGAAAAAAAATACCGACTTCGGTAATTAATTTACCGAATTCTCAACCACTGATTGGTAATCAAGAACATAACTGAAAATTAAATGTAAACTGTGCATCGGCGCTTACTAACTGTCCCACCCTCTTTGCAGGTTTCCCACCATGCCAAACGCCCACAAACCACCCAGGCCGGTGTGTTCCCCTGCATCTATGTGACGATTTGTATGATCAGTTCATGTTCTATAAAACTAGAAAACTGCATAAACAGATCTTGGATAGTAAATGTTCATCGAATACCGTAAACAGTACTTCCGTGTGTTGCCAGAATCCATCGAACCCTGATGGGCTCATCCGACACAATAAGGCAAAAATGTTTGACCTCCACAAGTGCGGCAACATATCCATGACAGATAGGATCCTAGGAGGTACCGTGGCCGATCTGGGACAGTATCCCTGGATGGCGAATATTATGTACTACCGGAAACATACAACTAGGTACGGCACGGAGATGAGAAAGGTTACTCTATGCAGCGGTTCGTTGATCCACCCGAAGTATGTGCTAACGGCAGCCCATTGTAATAAACATTATCGTCCTATATCCGTTCGGCTAGGCGAGTACGACCTGAGTAAGAAGAAGGATTGCGTGGGCCATGTCTGCGCACACCAATTCATAGAGCGTACTATAGAGAAGTGGATCACACATGAGAAGTTTTCTGGATGGACAGGAACGGCTGATATAGCTCTGGTGAAATTGGGAATTGCGGCCAAGATCATACCGGGGCAAATTTCGCCAATTTGCCTTCCACTAACCGAACAGTGGTTGATGACGAAGCCTTCACAGCTGACTGCTAGTGGCTGGGGACAAATGGGAAATCAGCGATATTCCGATGTAATGATGCATGCGCAACTTCAGCTCGTGGATTGGAATGAGTATTGTCGGTATGAGGATCAGATTTGCGCTCGAGGCGCAGACATGGAAGGACACTGCCGCGGCGACTCTGGAGGGCCATTGCAGCAGATAGTGCGCTTGGGCAGGAAGTATCGGATGGTGCTGTTTGGAGTGGTTTCCGGTGGTGCTTACAAGTGCAGCAAGGCAGATAAAACGTCGGGGGTTTCAATGTTGGTTGGATACTATTTGCGTTGGATACTGGACAATATGGAAATCTAGAATCTAAAGCCATAGCTGCGGAGTCGGATCTAAAGTGATCGACTCCTCTGATTTGAAATCACCGATTCCGACTCCGAGCTTAAAAAAAAGGTTGTGTCCAAAGCACGACCGATTGACGTGGAACTACGAGATTATTTTTCCTGCTCCGTTCAATAAAATAAATATATTATAAATTAATAACAAAATAAAGGGTTAAGAATCTTAACTTCAAAATGAACAATTCATTATTAATTATTTTTATAGCGAGCGGCTATTGAATAAATCCTTAAATTAACATTCAATTTTTGCATCTAATAAATCAGTTCCTTTATTATTCATAATTAGGTTCCAACAAGAGGTATTCAACTCTGCGCACCTTAATCCGTGTCGAGTGATTGAGCTGTGCCGAAAGCTGTGCCATGCGCTATGCGGCTATCAATGTGTCAATATTCCATGAGTTTAGCAACCCGAGATTTATGACTTTTTTTTATTGTGTTTACATTCTCAATTTATCAGATGGATCAAGGCAAGCATAAAGCTTCCCTTCATTCTCATAAGTGCGTTTGTGGATCGGGAAGTGGAAGCCATCAAACCTGTACGGTGTTCAACCCGTCCACCAGATTCCGGATCAATGTCCCTTCTGCTGATTCCTTGCAGATGTACAGAAACGAAGGCGTAGCCCGATGATGGATGAAATTGCCACCTGCTCCCTGTCAAATCATTCCCGTTTAAAGTAACTCCGGATTTGAACGGGCGAGAATTCAATCCCACCCTAGGAGCAACATCCTCGGGCCAGTTTTGAATAAATCCTCAAATCAAGTTTTCAGCAATGAGCTAGGCCTTACAGTCGACCGATCGGTGGACCACCCATCGTTCTGGGGTCCTTTGATACGAACTAGTTCAACTGAAGGATGATGACAGCAAAATTACCGGATCTGGTAAAGGGGATATTCTTTCTATTTTTTTTTTTTTTTTTATTTTAGTCACTTTAACACTCATGGGTCATTCGTGACTTGTCCGGGGGTGAGATTTGAACTCGTGACTTTGGCGTGAGAGGTATGGATGTTAACCACTACGCCGGGGTCGCCCCCTTTTCTTTTTTTTTATTCTTTATTGGGAGCAGGGAAAAGCCCATTTGAGTGGAGCTTATAAAAGCTTTTTTTCTCAAATGGGCATAAAACCTCCTCATCTTTTCGCATCAACAGAACAGTACATTTCATATTCATTTCATAGCAGGTTTATTTAAAAAAATTCCATCTGTAAAATTTAAGTGAAAATTCACCAAATGGAACACAGCCTAAGCTCCCAATAGAATGGATCAAACCCCATATATACAACATATTTCTAGTTATAGTTATAGTTTTCATAATTTGCATTATTCTTTGTCCTCTTTTCTTTCGAGAATGATTGGGGGGGAGGTAGCTCATCGATTCTTCCGGTTCGCCTCCTAGCATCGTGCTATAAGGTACCAGGTGATAACCAGGGTAGTTGATCGATAGCTCGATGACGTCATTTCGTTGGCGTCTGCAATGGGAAATTCTCATAGCAGGCGTTGACGATGGGACGTTGTCGAGTTGTTGAATAGCAACTATTGTGGTAACTCATCGATTACCTGTCGATCTGCCAAATTTGGAAAGACGTCTGCATTGAATTGTCTCATATAATAATATTCCGCCCACTATATCACAAGAAATTGCGAGTAGCTGAGTGGAATGGAGATAAGTTAAGCATTGGGTACAGGACCAAGTCTCCCCTGGGTGGTGCCAAAAGATGAGCGCAATAGAATCATCAAGTTGCCATAAGGCACGGAATGAGACTATTGCATGGCTGGGTAGTCAAAGTCTTCCATTCGTTAGTCATTTCAGGTGGATTAGAACAGGTTTAGGTTTAGGGTGGGCGTTGGCCAGATTTGGATTTTTCAGATATAATCCTAAATAGGACCTAGATTATTTAATACACTAGTAACCTCAACTTCTGTCACAATGTTTCATTGTGACTAATCAACACTCAATGGGTAAAATATCAAATTTGCGGTAAATTTGAAAAAAAAGGTAACTTGGAGTGTAGAGTGCACTGCCCACTGGACGATTCTGAAACCTGAACAATATATATAGATACATTCATACCATTGGCATTTTGTATTTGAGATAAGACAGAGACAGGATGCGGAGGGCCCGCTTAGAGGGGCGTAACCCATGTTATGGCTTCCATTTATTAAATAGTTCAGATAGGCTGGAAATGATAGGTTCATCGTGAGAAAATGTACCATATGGTGCCCGTTCACTGATCAAAATTAGATTGAAATCGTCAGGCCCTGCCCTGTTATAAGGGGATTGACGATGATTTGTCAAGTTTCATTTTGCATTTGCATATAATTGTAAGTTTAGGTTTGCTTTTGTAATTGTAAGATAGGGGAAATGACGGCTTCGGCATGCCAGACTATTTTCGGCAACCCAAATTGAAACACTATTTTCACTGGATTTTCTTACGAAAACACTTCGCTGAATGCATGCAAACGATTCTTTATGCTTTCAGCTTCAATTTGACTATATTTTTACCACTGAGCAAAAGCAATCTAACAAGGTTTTCTTGAAATGAAACACACGCACTACAAATTGTAGCTGATTTCGAGTTGCCGAAAATAGAACAGCAGATTTACATGCAGTTCAAATGGAACGGTTGCCGAAGAAAAACGGGTTGCCGACAATACTCGCTCTCACTAGAGAAGATTGGAGCTTTTTAAAAGCGTTTCAAAACAGTTTTTGACAATTCTTTCGACTGAAATTGTTAGAGCAGCTGGCAGCAAAAGATTGTAAACAAACCAATACTGCATATGTGTCCGTTCGTTAGAGAAAAAGGCTATAGAAAGAAGGTCGCTCCTTAGGTTGCCGAGAATACGTAAATTCCCCTAGATAGTTTGGCTCAATTGAAACATTGAGTTGTATAAACTTGACGAATCATACCTCTAAAATAGTAGTAGTTACAGTGCCGCATTATCTAACAACCACTGCCTGCAACTAATGTTGGAGGGGTCAGCAGGGCTGATTACGGATCAAAACTAACATAACTCTAACACTGAAATGATCCCGAAACTAACGCTCATTCATTTCACTTTGAGTCATAAAGTAGTCAAGTTTTTATTTATTTTCCTACTAATCTATCTACACACTTAGTTTTTTCTACCGAGCTCGGCTGTGCGGGTCTCGGCGGGGAGGGGGTTTCGCTGAGATCTCGGCGGGAGTGACATTTGATTGCCGAGTCTCGGATAATGCCTTTTCTAATAATCTGCCTACGTTTCTTTTATTTGTTATCTACTTCATCCCTTTTTTATTTGTCTGCTCTTCTTTCCTCTTCTCTTCTTTTGTTTTGTTTGTTTACATATAACTAATACTAATACCTCCTTGTTTTCTCTCTAATTTGTCTACTATGTCCCACCATCACGATGAGAGATGAGCTACCGTACATGGTACACGCTCATATACACTCCCAAAATAGTATGCCGCAAGTAAGTATATCACAGAGGCAACTAAAGATCCAGAAACGAAAACCGATAACGCTGAAGATAATGAGCTGTGGTGATTTATATGACTAAATAGTATTATTTATTTAGCGTTAGCGTTAGCGTTAGCGTTGTTATGATATACTTCGTAGATTGGATACTAGCGACACTCACGTCTCTTCTGAAATTCTCAGTTAGACTACTTTCAGGAATAATGCTGAGGAGTAAACATTGGTTCCAATCTAAACAAGAGTGACAGAAGCATGACTGTCGCTATTCCCGGCCACGCCCATCTTTACCATAACTAGGGATAGGGAAGGAAATGTTGATGTAGTACTTACTTGACGAGAGGCCACCGACTTAGCGACACCCTCATAAGTGCTACGGAGTTGGAGAGTTGGGTAGGGTATTCAGTTAGGATTCACCTCAAGTTGGCGATGCAACCAAAAGTATGTATTGTTTATTTGTTGTTTATTTAATCTCTCGATAGCCGGCTATCGAAAGAACATATTAATTTTGTTTAGTGATAATGAATTTTTAGAGTCATGACGGAGAGCTTGGGATTAAACCCATGATTTTCTGCTCAGTAAGCAAAAACGATCCCTCCAGGGTCATCGAGCATCTCAGAACCATAACGCTTCGCGACAATACAGGACTACGTTTTCGCTTGATATGCAAATAGTTTCCGAGGTTAATGTTCAATATCAAATATACAAATGGTGGACGATTTATTGTGCTGTGGAAGAGCTTGGGGTTAAATCCATGATTTTCTGCTCAGTAAGCAAAATCGATCCCTCGAGGGTCATCGAGCATCTTATAATCCACAGCGCTTCGCGTCAAAGTACGAATATATGCATGAACTATCTATTATTGAATAACTAATATTTACGATAATTGTTGAGGCACCGGTGACGTCATCACCGAACGCGCAGCTACCAACACACGCGCAGTCGTCGGGCGTACCTGAGTGCGGATAGCCGACCCGAATCAAACGGTCAAAAACGTAAACATAGCAACATAAGTAAACATTAGTGGATGGAAATAGTCGATTGTAGTTGAATGAAGCGATTTAGTGAATTTATGGTGAAATTGATCAGTAGAGGGCATAATTAGTTAGTTAAGTGGAATCGTTTGTGAATTGCGGTATTAAAGAATCAGGCAAATAACACGGCACTAGCAGACACAAAAGGAGAAAACACGGTGAAGTGAAAACTATTCATGTGAGTTTTGTAGATTAAACCAAAAATTAACAATTAACTGAATACAAACTAATCTTACAGTTTTGAGCTGCTGTAAATCAACGCTGCTGCAAAAAAAGAGTTTTCATTAGTGATCCGAACATCCTCAAAAATGAATAGATCTAAAGGGGATGGATCTAACCTCAATCCGGATGAGACGGCGTACAACTGCGCGATTTGTACACGTCCGGATCATGAGGACGATCATATGGTGTACTGCGAAGGCTGCACGAAATGGTTCCACTTCAGTTGTGCCGGAGTTGGATCGGCCGTGGAATACGACGAGAACTGGAGATGTTCATCGTGCTGTGAAAAAGAGCCGGATGATAGTGATTCGGAAGATGATGTTGACGATGACGATGTTATTCCCGTTGACGATAGTGTTGACGGCCAATCCAAAGCGAAGGAAGCGAAGGTCAGTGCAAAATCTAACCCGGACGACGAAAAGGAGATTGCGAAAGCAATGGAAGCGGTGAAGAAGCAGAAAGAGCGTCTGAAGAGGAAGATGGAGCAAAAGTTGGCATTGGCTAAAGCGCAGATGGAACTGGAGAACGAGGAGATGGAGATGCAATGGGCTTTGGAGAAGCAAATCCTCCAAATGAAGATTGCTTCGGAGAAGAAGTTCCAGAAGAAGAAGGAAATGGAGAAGAAGCAGCTACAGAAGGAACTCGAGGAACTGAGCGAAGGCAGAAAGCAGGCGGAAAAGGAAGTGGAGAAGCTGGAGAAAAAGAAGAAGCGTGAAAGTTCCAAAGGAACGAAGTCATCAGGAGGAAAACTACGCGTTAGCTCCACACCGATAGTCGATCCAAAGCCGTCTACATCCACGGAGGGAATGAAGAAGAAGACAACTAAGGTTAAGTCAGTACCTGTTGTAAAGAAGCCAGCAAAGGAAGAAGAGGAGGATGAAAGTGATAGTGACGACGATGGTTCGAAGGTGAGTTCGCAGGATGAACAGTCGGACGATTCTAACGAGGACAGTAGCAGAACATGTTCTGAAGACGAGGAAGAAGACAAGGATCTAAAGAAGAGTAAGCGGAAGAACAAACAGGATGAAGAAAACCCAACGAAGGCGCAGATATCGGCACGACAGTTCCTTTCGCGAAAGCTGCCTACCTTTACAGGTCGGCCAGACGAGTGGCCAATATTCATCAGCAGCTACAACACCACGACGAAGGCTTGCGGATTTTCGAATTTGGAGAACCTTGCTCGTTTGCAGGAGAGCTTGCGAGGCCCTGCACGGGAGGCAGTTTGCAGTCGGATGTTGTTGCCAGAAGCAGTTCCGCAAATCATTGAAACGTTGCGGATGTTGTACGGGCGACCGGAGCAGTTGCTGAACACGTTGCTTGTGAAGGTGAGAAAGGCAGATTGCCCGAAAGCGGACCGGCTGGGTACGTTCATCAGCTTTGGGATGGTAGTACAGCAATTATGCGACCATCTCGAAGCAACAAAGCTTAACGACCACCTGGTGAATCCTCTCCTCATCCAGGAGTTAGTCGAAAAGCTACCACCGGGGACGAAAATGGACTGGGTTCGGTTCAAGCGGCAACACGAAAGGGTAACGCTGCGGACGTTGGCCGACTTCTTGTCCGAACTGGTGTCTACTGCTAGCGAAGTGACTGGGATCGTCGATATGCCATCGAATCCGACTGGTAATCGTTCCGGTAAGGCAAAAGGAGGAAGAGCGAAAGAGAACGAGAGCCACATCAACTCACACAGCGAAGAATCGTTCGCAGAAAGAAAGCCGTGTCCAACGTGCGGAGGCACAGATCATCGGCTGAGAAATTGCGACGAATTTCGGAAGATGGGAGTTCAACAGCGGCTGGAAGTTGTCGAACGTTTCGATCTATGTCGATCATGCCTGAACGCCCACGGGAGGAGTAGGTGTAAAGCAAACATCCGGTGTAAAGTCGATAGGTGTCAAGGGCAACACAATACCATGCTTCATCAGCAGGTAACCGAAATGCGATCGGACTGCAACGCTCACAGTGTGAGTCTTCAGCTGCCGATACTCTTCCGGATGATTCCAGTGACGTTGAGCTTTGGAGAAAAGTCCATTAACATTATGGCTTTTCTCGACGAGGGCAGTTCGTTTTCGTTGGTGGAAAGTTCCATCACGAACCAGCTGAAGGCGACTGGGAAACCACAGCCACTACGGGTAACCTGGACCGCTGGAATGACGAGACTAGAACGAGAGTCAATGCTGCTGAATCTGACGATATCTGCCGTCGGATCGAAGGAACAGTTTCCGATGGAAAAAGTACACACCGTGAAGGAGCTCAAGTTGCCAGCACAGTCCTTGAACTACCAGGAATTGGTGCAGCGTTACAGCCATCTTCGAAACCTTCCGGTGGCTGAATATCCGAACGACTCGCCGAAGATCTTGGTAGGTTTGAAGCATCTTCACTTATTCGCACCTATTGAATCTCGGATCGGTCAAGCAGGAGAGCCGATAGCTGTCAGATCCAGTCTTGGCTGGACGGTGTATGGCCCACAAGAAGGAGGCAGTCTGCGGACTGCATACGTTGGCCATCATTCATGCGCTGGGGTGTCCAATCAGGAGTTGCACGATCTGCTGAAGTCGCACTATGTACTCGAAGAAGCAGGAGTGTCGGTGGAAGTTTTGCCTGAATCAGCTGAAGATCAACGGGCCCGCGAGATTCTGGAAAGGACAACGAAGCGAGTTGGGGACAGGTTCGAAACGGGACTGCTGTGGAAGGAAGATGATCCATCGTTTCCGGACAGTTATCCAATGGCAGCACGCCGGATGAAGAGCTTGGATAAACGCCTCTCGCAGAGTCCACAACTGCAACAAAACGTTCGGAACCAACTCATCGAGTATCAAAGCAAGGGATACTGCCACAAAGCGACGGTTGGAGAACTAAATGAGACCGACCCCAAGAAGGTGTGGTATCTTCCCCTCAACATCGTGATCAACCCGAAGAAACCTAATAAAGTCCGGCTGGTATGGGATGCTGCTTCCGCTGTTGGAGGTGTCTCGCTGAATTCAAAGCTGCTTAAAGGTCCTGATTTCCTCACATCGTTGCCGTCGGTAGTGTGCAAGTTCCGGCAATACAGTGTCGGGTTCGGTGGAGATATCCGAGAGATGTTCCACCAACTGAAGATACGACTGGAGGATAGGCAAGCTCTGCGGTTCATGTTCGACGGCGAGGTCTATGTGATGGACTGCGCGATATTCGGAGCGACATGTTCGCCGAGTCAGGCTCTCTTCGTGAAAGATCGCAACGCCAGTGAATTTATGTTGCAGTTCCCAGATGCCGTGGATGCGATTGTCAACCGACATTACGTGGATGACTACTTTGACAGCACAGAGACCGTCGAGGAGGCGGTGAAAAAGGCAACCGAGGTCCGGTACATCCACTCAAAGGGCGGTTTCGAAATCCGAAACTGGGTATCAAATTCAAGCGAGTTACTTCAGCAACTAGGTGAGTCGAAATCGAACCAAATTGTCCATTTCAATACCGACAAGGCTACGGGTTCCGAGCGGGTTTTGGGTATTGTCTGGGACCCTCAAGAGGACGTGTTTACGTTCGCGTTGCAGCTGCGAGAGAATCTGCAACCGTACTTGTCCGGAGACGAGCGTCCGACCAAACGAATCGTTTTGAGCATCGTGATGAGTCTGTTCGATCCGTTAGGCCTGCTGACGATGTTCACCATCCACGGTAAGATGCTGATACAGGACTTGTGGCGTACAGGTTGTGAGTGGGATGAGTCGATCGACGATGAGAGTTTCGAAAAGTGGCAAAGATGGACAGCGCTGTTACCGGATATTGAGCGAGTGAAAATTCCCCGTCACTATTTCGGTGGTGGCGAATCACTGGACTACGAATCACTGCAACTCCACGTGTTCGTAGATGCCAGTGCAGGTGCATATGGATGCGTGGCATACCTTCGAATGCTAGTAGATGGGATTCCTCGGTGTACTTTGGTGCAAGCCAGGTCCAAGGTGGCACCGCTGAGGCAGTATTCGACGCCACGTTTGGAGTTGATGGCAGCAGTGCTTGGAGCAAAAATGGCCGAAACCGTAAAGAAAAATCACAGTTTGCGCATCAACCGTGTACAGTTCTGGACGGATTCAAGTACGGTGTATTCCTGGATCGTGTCGGATCACCGGAAATACAAAGTGTTCGTCGCATACAGAATCGGCGAAATATTGAGCAAGACGAACCCGTCGGATTGGCGCTGGATCCGCACAAAGCTAAACATAGCGGATGATTTGACCAAGTGGAAGGAAGGAACCAGGATCACATCGAACAGCCCGTGGTTCATGGGTCCTAAGTTTCTGTACGAGACGGAGGATACGTGGCCACATCCGGAGCCACCGAGACCGAACGTGAAGGAAGAGTTACGTGCCAGTTTACTGTTCCACAGTATCGAGATCGCAAGGCCGCTGATCAACTGTAGCCGCATTTCGAAGTGGAATATTGTAGTCCGAACGGTGGCGAACGTTCTTAGGTTCGTGTCGAACATTCGCCGGAAGCAGCGAGGTTTGCCAATTGAATCGCTACCAGCTGATCCCAGGGTAGTGAGATTAGGTAGAGGGTCCGTATCAGCAGTAGAACGTCCGTTTTCGAGGGAGGAGTACCAAGAGGCGGAGCGCCATCTGTGGAAAATGGCGCAAGGCGAATCGTTCGCAGACGAAGTGAAGACGTTAGCTAGATGCAGAGAAGGGAAGTACGAAGCCATTGATCGTTCCAGTGATATTTTCAAGCTGTCGCCTATTCTGGACGAGCATAATGTGATGCGAATGGATGGCAGAGTGCAGGAGGGAGAGTTCGTTCCGTTTGAGCTACAGTTTCCGGTAATCCTGCCAAAGGGGCACCCGGTGACGGTCAAGCTGATAGAACACTATCACCAGCTGTTCGGTCACGCGAACCGGGAAACTGTAGTGAACGAGTTGAGACAACGTTTTTACATCCCAGGAGTCCGCAGAGAGCTGGAAAGAGTTGCGAAAAGCTGTATGCGGTGCAAGGTCCAGAAATGCAAACCGGTGATTCCAAGAATGGCTCCGCTTCCGAATCAACGAACCACTCCTTTCGTTAGACCGTTCAGCTACACCGGAGTTGACTTCTTCGGTCCAATCAACGTAGTGGTTGGACGACACACAGAAAAGCGTTGGTGTGCTCTTTTCACTTGCCTTGGAACTAGAGCCATCCATCTTGAAGTCGTCCATAGTCTGTCGTCACAGGCATGTCTAATGGCCATCCGACGTTTCGTTTGCAGGCGTGGAGTTCCCATTGAGTATTTCTCTGACAATGGGACAAACTTCGTAGGCGCAAGCAAGGAGATCGTGAAGGAGATCAAAGCGAACTGTTCTGAGGAGCTAACGAGTTCAAGGACCCGATGGAATTTCAATCCACCATCGGCACCACACTTCGGCGGAGTGTGGGAACGACTCGTCCGTTCGGTCAAAGAAGCGGTGAAGGTGTTGGACGATGGGCGTAAACTGACGGATGAGATACTCCAGACTACGTTAGCTGAAGCAGAGGACATGGTGAACTCCAGACCTCTAACCTATATTCCTCAAGAACCGGGGAATACTGGTTCGATAACTCCCAACCATTTTCTGAGAGGGCTTTCGTCAGGCGAAATGGGAGGTTGTGTACTACCGACCAACGAAGCTGAGGCGCTACGGGACAGCTACAAAAGGTCGCAGATGCTGGCTGACCGTATATGGAAACGGTGGTTGGCTGAGTACCTTCCGTTCATCAACCGGCGATCGAAGTGGCATAGCGAACAGAACCCACTGGAAGTAGGCGAAGTCGTGTTTGTGGCAGACGACGACAATCGAAAGTGCTGGGTTCGAGCAGTAGTAGAGGAGGTCATCCAAGGAGCCGATGGAAGAATTAGACAAGCAGTGGTGCGCACAGCAAAAGGAACATACAGGCGTCCGGTGGCAAAGCTTGCGGTGCCGGAGATACGTGTTAGTAAATCTGGCTCCAGCGGAGAGCCTACGCCAGTGTTACGGGGAGGGGCTGTTGAGGCACCGGTGACGTCATCACCGAACGCGCAGCTACCAACACACGCGCAGTCGTCGGGCGTACCTGAGTGCGGATAGCCGACCCGAATCAAACGGTCAAAAACGTAAACATAGCAACATAAGTAAACATTAGTGGATGGAAATAGTCGATTGTAGTTGAATGAAGCGATTTAGTGAATTTATGGTGAAATTGATCAGTAGAGGGCATAATTAGTTAGTTAAGTGGAATCGTTTGTGAATTGCGGTATTAAAGAATCAGGCAAATAACACGGCACTAGCAGACACAAAAGGAGAAAACACGGTGAAGTGAAAACTATTCATGTGAGTTTTGTAGATTAAACCAAAAATTAACAATTAACTGAATACAAACTAATCTTACAGTTTTGAGCTGCTGTAAATCAACGCTGCTGCAAAAAAAGAGTTTTCATTAGTGATCCGAACAATAATTAAATGAAATAAATAAAATATAAACTACAAACAAAACGTGACTGCTAAAATCTCAAAAAGATATTCTCACAAATATATTTCACGCCACCAGGAATCTCAAAACCATTAGACGTTATAATGATACTCTGCACATGTTAGACACAAGAAGAGGCCAAAAAGCAAGCGTCCGACACACAAAACCCGTGAAATCCACTTGCAGTCACATCAACGATTCTACGAATCGTAAGCGCTCACGAATCATAAAACCGCTGACTGCGACACTCTGAAAGCGAAATTGACAGGCTCTATGCGTCAAACACCCGCCCTCCAATCTTCTCCCGCATCCAACAGCACAAATCTCCATTACAACATCTAACGAATTCAAAACTCCGGAAATCACTCATCTATAGCAAGTGAGTGGATGCAACCCTGTATGCAACCATTCTTCATGATACACTTTTTTCTGCCTATCTTTCTATTAGGCCTGTGGACATGCGTTAGCTTCGAAACTTCTAACCAAACTGGGTAAATTTTCAGATCACAAAAAAAAACTTGAAAAAAACTTTCATAAGTAATTACAAGTAAAATAAATATTGATTATTTTACGCAGAAACGAGCAAGTAATATTAAATCTTTTGTATCGTATACTAATGCCAATTGGCTGTAACAAAAATAATATGCTAAAATAAAATAAAATTTTAATAAAATGATATGCAAAATTTACTAGAAGATCATTACTTTATTGGTGAGAAGTTTCTAATAAGCCCTCCCAGTTCCTCTGTATACAGAACAAATCTGATACTATAATCAGAATTGCTCAGTCTGCATGAAGCAGCCGATTTCATCAAGGAAGTTCTATTAACAACCAAGAATTAATCGTTTGAGGCATACTGAAGCATTAAGAAGGTGATATGTGTCACTATAGGAAATCATCATCGTTGCAAATGTAAAGAAATTAAACATAACCCTTTGCTTCAGTACCGTCAACCTCCATGTCCATGGGGAGGGCTAAATAGTATTATTTATTTAAACTAACCTAAACACAACGTGGGGTGACCCAAATCCAAACGATCACTAACCAAAATAATAGACTTATCTTTTTTTCAGCAGCACTACACCAGCCAGCAAAGTTCAACAATCCATCGTTGCTTATGCCTTTGTTGTCGTTTGGAACCAGTTTTGCGAGGTAGGCGACGATTGTGCGTATTTCTCGCGTAACTTTTGAAAAGAGCCTATTTATAGCCTGAACAATACGTAAAGAGCAAATTGAAACATTGAACGTCGCGTGAAAGTGGAACTTAATGAAGGCCTAAGTACTTTTTCGTAGTTTTTAGTTTTCGAATTTGAAAGATCGTCGGTTACAGTGGCCTCACTGGCGTGCACAGGGTGGGGCAAGGTGGGGCAATTGCCCCTCCTTTTATATATAAGATGTTTATTTCCACATTTCCAAATTATGATAAAAAATAACCTGATTTCTTGATAACTTGATTTGAAGGTAAATAACTTCATTTCATGCACAGCAAAAAAAAATGTAATATCGATCAACGTAATTCAAGCTGATGTATGAAATAAAGATGTAATAGCAAAAAGCAGATACAATATTATATCAGTGGATGTAATTTTGTTCGCAAAATCGATGTACATCGTACAACGTATTTATTACACAACCGACGGAATGATCTCTGTGCAGCTGTTTGGATGTAATATTCAACAAGTTTTTTTTCTGTGTACTATAAAAGCACTTTGAGATGGTGTCTGAAAATTGCACCACAAAGGTGCATGAATGGACAAACTTCATTGAAATTTTTTGGTCAAAAAATTGCACCACAGTGGTGCATACAAAAAAAAATTCTGGCGTAATTTGTTTTTAAAAAGTGGTTCATGGAGGGTTAAAAGAAGAGGGTAAATTTAAGGTTGAAAAAATTCACCTTCGTGGTGGTAAATTGTAGAAAAAGCTTTTTATTGAATAATTCTGCACAGCAAAAAATTAATTATAAAATTACATCCAAGAGGATTCGCTTCAATCATGTCGAAAATCTCATGTAATTTTTATTGCCACAAAAATAAACAAATGCAGTAAAAGCAGCGTAATGTAAGTTCATGCACTGTATTAATGATAATTTTGTCCATTTTGGCAAGTAATATTACACCACGATTTAAGTGCATCCACTTTGATGTGATATTAAAATAATTTTTTTGCTGTGTGGTGTAAAAATATCATCAATGAATAATTCTGGTGGAAAAATTGAATCACGTAAAAAATTGGGGGGTGCACATTTAACTGAAAATTTCTGGTGGAACGTTCGCAACTCTGTGGTGAATGTAGAAGCAAGGTTTATTCATGTTTCTGGTGCATAATTTGCATCGTTCTGATAAATGCAAGCTTCATTGAAAATTTCTGGTGCAAAATTTGTATCGCTCTGATAAATGAAATGACAGAAAATTTCTGGTGGAAAACTTGCACTGGTCTGGTAAATTAAGGCACAAGCTTTATGATGATGATGATGATGGTCCCACCTCTTACCCCTACAAAGGTTTGAGCTGGACGAGTTATCTTTAAGATAATTAAATATAAACATTTTAACCAGGTTTGCAAACAAAATCGAGCTGGTTACAATTACAGATATAAATGTCCTGTTAAATATGCTATAGGCATCAACCAAAAACATTCAAAGGTGTAACTAGTTATCAAAAGTCCAAGTATAGTCCTCGACAATACTTCCATTTACACGTGACCTGGGATTTACACGTTTAAGCTTCCGCAGTGCCAGGACTATATCCAAGGAAACGACTTCCAGCCAATCCTTTACTAATTTAAGGCTTTTGCCACAATTTCCACGTATTAGTCATTTATACCTGTATTCCACGCGCGAGGCTCAAACCATTGTAGACTACTCAAAGCTATTTTTACTATTACTACTACAAAATCAAAAAAACTAAAAATCCATCATCACCATCGAGGCAAACAATGTAGTTTTTTGTATATGCTACACAAATTACTAAAACGTCTTGATGACAGTCTCCATACAAACTAATCCGTTAGTGATAACTTTGTCAAGATACATGTTTTATCCATTCATAAAAAATTAACTGCTCAATAAACAGCTTTTACATGTGAAATGCAGCGTCTCTTGAATTCTGTAAGTGTAGTTGCACGCTTGATGTGTCTAGGCATCGAATTGAAAACATTTATACCTTTGAAAAATAATGAATTTTGTGAAGCATTATTCAAAAGATGTGGTGTTCTTACTTCATCCGCGTTTCTAGTGTTATATCTATGAAAATCACTTCCTCTTTCAATCCGATCACACAAATATCGAGGCAGCAAACCGTTAACTACTTTAAAAATGAACACCATAGTCAAAAACACAATTCTTTGCTTCACTGACAGCCATTGCAAAGCGTCCAGCATAAAACTTGAGGAAGTGAATCTATTACATCTTAAAATCAAACGCATTACTTTATTCTGCAAACGCTGTAATCTCGATATTTGTGTTTCATTGGCCAAAAATAAAATGGAAGGGCAAAAGTCTAGATGAGGAGAGATGATTGATTTGTATAACTGTATTTTACTACCAATAGTTAAATCGTTTTTCAAGCGACATAGGATTCCATACTTCTTGGCAATTTTCTTGATGACATTGTCAATATGAGAATTGAACTTGAGTTTGTCATCAATAATCACGCCAAGATATTTAATTTCCTGAACGCGATCAAGTGTCTCATCATCAATAACAACAGAGACATCATCATCTACACGATTCCGTGAAATTACCATGAATTTAGTTTTACTTATATTCAATTTCAATTGTTTATACTTCAACCATCTACTTAGAGAACGCAAATCTTCATTCAAGCGTGAAACGGCTTCTTCTAAATCTTTAGCTGCAATGAATAACACAGTATCGTCAGCAAAAAGATTAATATCACAAAACCGTAAAACTCGTCGCATGTCATTAATATAAATAAAAGGGGCCCTAATACACTTCCCTGAGGCACTCCAAGGTCATTGTCAACGGGACAAGATACAAAATCATTAAAAACAGTCCTTTGTGTTCTGTCAGATAAATAGCTTTAAAACCATTTGTATGCAGAACCCGAAATTCCAAAGCGCTTGGTTGTTCTCAACAATAAGGGCCTAGAAATTGTCTCAAAAGCGCGTTTTAGATCCAAAAACACAGCAACAATCGTATCTTTATGCTCCAAATTTTCTTTCCATTTAGCTAACACTAAGTTTAACGCGGTTTCACAAGAATGGCCTTCCCGGTATCCCGATTGTTCCGGTATCAACAAACAGTTACTATTTAAATATTCTAACAGCTGGCCTTTTACAACAAGTTCTAAAATTTTCTCTAATGTGTGCAACATGTTGATGGGACGAAACTCTTCGGCTTTAATCGTCCCAGCAACTTTTTGTATAGGAACAACTAAAGATTTATTTAAATTAGGCCATATTGAAAACTACTGGAGGAAAATCTGCACCGTTCTGGTGAACGTATGGGCAAGCTTTTCGGAAAATCTTTGGTCTCAATAGAGGAACAAACTTTAATAATAATTTCTGGTGTAAAATTTGCACCATTCTGATGATTGGAGGAAAGCTGATTTACTGAAAATGTATGCTAAAAAATCTGAAAATAGGAGCAAGCTTTATTTGGTGCACAACCTGCAACATTCTGATGATAGGAGAAGCAAGCTATATTGAAAATGTCTGGTGGAAAATGGAAAAAATGATATCTGCACCAATCAGAAGATTAGAGAAAAATTTTTATTGAACATTAACGGTGGAAATTTTGCATTGTTCTGGTCAATTGAAATTTTCTGGTGTAAAATTTTCGGGGGCAAGTTGTATTGAAAATTTCTGATGCAAGATTTGCAACAATCTGCTGCATGGAGGCGATAGCTGAATTCAAAATTCCTGATGTAAACATTGCAAAGTTCTGGTGAATGGAGGGGCAAGCTTTATTGAACATTTCTGGTAGAAAAAACAACAACGTTTTGGTGAATGGACGGACAAATTAAACTTGACTTCCGAGAAGAACCTCAAGGGTATTGAATTCTGAAGACAAGTTCTAGTGAATAATGCAGATAGTTCCAAGATAATTTCGAAAAGAATACCAAGATAATCAAATTTTGAATGAAATTCCAAAGGGATGTTGGGGAAAATTGCAAGGAAATTCCGAGGATAATTTCAAGCTCATTTTGGGAAGTATTTCTGGAGAATACAGAAGAAATTCTTCTAAAAATTTAGAGAAATTTCAGTTCCAAGGTGCTCTGAGAAAAAAAAAGTTCTTAAATATTCTGAAAAGAAATTCAATGATATTGAATTCCTAGGACAGTTCCAAAATATTTCTGGAGAGAATTCAAAGAAAATTCTGTAAATAATTTCTAGTGAATAATGCAGATAGTTCCAAGATTATTTTGAAAAGAATACCGAGAAAATCAAATTTTGAGTGAAATTCCAAAGGGATTTTAAGCTAAATTTCTAGCGAAAAAATTTCTAGTGCATTCAGTTCCAATGTGTTCTGAGAAAAAATCATAAAGAGTTCTAAATATAATTCCAGTGGACTTCTGAGAAGAATTTCCAAAGAGCTCTTAGGAGAGTTCTAAAACAATCCGAGAAGATCCTCAAGGATATTGAATTCTGAGGACAGTCCCAAAGAATTTCTGGGGAGTATTCCAAGAAAATTCTGCTAATAATTTCTAGTGAATCCTGTTATATTTCCAAGATAATTCCGAAAAGAATACCGAGAAAATTAAATTTTGAGTGAAATTCCAAAGGGATTTTGAGGAAAATTTCAAGGGAGTACCGATAATTTCATGCTCATTCCGGGAATAATTTCTGGATAGTACTGGGAAAATTCTTCTGAAACTCTAAAAGAATTTCAGTTCCAAGGTGTTCTGAGTAAAAGTCAAGGAAAGTTCTAAAAATAATTCCAGAGGACTTCTGAGAAGAATTTCAAAAGAGCTCATAAAGTTCTAAAAAAAAGTTTTTGGATTCCCTAATTGAAAAGTGGGTATTAGTTTGCCATTGAACCTTGGTCGATTGTTGTCTTACTAAAAAATCGTCGAAGAATCTTCTCTGAAAATGTCAATGAGCAGCTTTGAGTGTGTTGGTTTATTTCTTTTTAATTCCGTTAAAATTGCTTATCTTTTGACAGATACGCGTATTTCGTCTACTACTTGCAGACTTCATCAGTGCCAAGCACTCAATATCACTGATCAAGATTGGATTGATCAAGAGCAATATACTGTTTGTTCACTGCTATGCGCACTGTTTGAACCTTGTACTTATCGACGCAGTGTGCGTGCGAAAGGAGAATGCGATTCTTATTGGTCATTCATCTTGGTTTGTCGATGCTATCACCACCATCTGACGTGACTTCAGCTGAATTCAACCACCAAGGCAACAACATTGCAGCAAATGTATAATTTCGGATAAAGCCCTACTATCGCAACCATTTGACGAACCGATCATCATTACCAATTTCCATTGGCTGTCTGAAAGCAGTTTGCATTGAAGAAGATGAACTACCACCGGAGCAAAAAATAAGTAAAATTAGCTAAATTGAACGGTAGGGAAAAAGTGGGAGAAGGACAGCACCATCTCCCCCGCACTTTGGAGTACTCCCCATCCCCAGATTAAATGCACCACAGAAAAAAAATTGCCCCTCCTTAACAAGATTCCTGTGCACGCTAGTGAGTGGCCTGCTTACTGAGCAGAAAAACGCGGTCCCTGGTCCTTACATATCAAAGAGATTTATGGTAAAATCGCTTGTGTATCGTGTATTTTGCGAAACTCGTTGTTGTCGTTGGTTCCGGGTTTGAATGGATACAAAAATTTGAGCAACGGTATTATGTGATATGAGGGGCTCGGTGGCCTTAGAGCAACCGTTTTTGCTTACTGAGCAGAACATCATGAGTCTAATCTCAGGCCCATCCACATTCAAGATTCGTCAATCGTTTTATTTGTTAATATGACTACATGGTAATAACAGCAACTCGGTGATTAAAAAGGTTTACTGAGCAGAAGACCGTGGGTTTAGTCCCAAGCTCCTTCGCGTCATATGATTGTTAGGACATCAATTCAGCTTATCGTTTACCAAAACGAACCCTGCTGCAAACCCAACCCTCTTATCCAACATCCCAGTGATTCCTCGTGGAAGTGCAGAGGTGTTCTCGGCTTCCATCAAAGCGAGTGTCATGTCAACACAATCCTTCCCATTCCTTTCTTGACCTGTGTTCGGGCGCGGCCGGCGCTGGTATTGCCTAATTTAAGATCACCAGTTTTTACACATTGAGGATGATTTAGGTTAGCGACTGAAAGTCAATTTTTATTTGTTATATGCGACAGTTAGAAGATACTGAGAGGTTAGCACATATCATCGGCAAGAGACGTGCGTGTGAGAAAATTTGCGAAAAAATCTAAGGGCACCGGTGGGATTCGAACCCACAATTCCCATTCAGTACACGGGTGCATTGCCAATTATACAACGGTGGACCTATGGTCTACGGATGTATTTGGCTAATGACATATGAGTTTCGAATCCGTTTCATCCGTTTCCGTTTCGAACACGTTTTGAGGATGATTGCATCGTCTATTGGTTCTCTGTGTAATTACAGCTGATCTGGCAATAACAGAGTAGCAACCGTGGGCGGTCAATCAAGCTCAAGCAAGCTCTTTCCAGAAAGATTGCATCGCAAATTGCATTCAGGGTTTTTGATCTAATTTCCGTCCTACTAAGCACAACCCGCGCTTTACCTCTATTTTTTAAACGGGTTTGAACAAAAAATTGAATATTTCTGTCAAAGATGTCTTCTAAATTTATTCACCTTTCCATACGTACCGTTGGATCTGATAAAGAGTCACAAATTGTTGAGATATTGTTCAAAATCCAATACTGCTTCTCGATTCTTAATTCGGTCTACGAGTTTCAATTCCGTCCTAACGCATTGAAACAGTATTAGATTTTCTTCATCCTTCGGATAAACAAACACGGCGAACGAGAATGACCCAAATTTGAGTTTAGTTCACTCATAATCACCAAAAGTGCAGGAACTCAGCGATGAGTAAAATTTGGCTCATGTTTTCCCAGGTTTTTCCAGGATTTTCCAGGGAAAAATTCCCGAATTTGAGAAAAGTAAAGATTGGACTCACTCAGTCTATTGGTACTACTCCGAGACTGAATAAAATTTTCGTCAATTTCCTCGTTTTCCGGCAGATTTTTTAGGTTTTCCAAGCATGAGACAAATTTACTCATCGCTGAGTTCCTGCACTTTTGGCGATTTTTGGAGATTCGCTAGGAGCACTTCTTTTGTTTTGAGAACAATGAGTGTAAATATTCACAGGCTTTGTGTTCTGGATTGTGAACTAACGCATCGGTACAAACGTATGACTGATTTGTACATGGTGAAATCATTGACTATACTGATGTTTTCTGCTCGATATAACGGAAATGGGCGATTACGACGAAGTAGCACTCTACCCTACCGTGGACCACCGTTAGTCTGACCGTTTTAAATCTGAACACGTTTTAGTTTGAACCCCGCTAATCTGCACGCCGTGAAAACTAAAATATTCAGACAAATCTGTATGATTACAGATATATCTGTATACGTGGTATTCTTACTTGTTACCGACTCGTCGTCATTCCATTGTCGTCATACACGACGCCAATGAGATCAACCCAAGTGTGAGTTCAGTTTACTTACAATAGCAAAAATTACGAAAACTCAGCGATGAGTAAATTTGCCTCAGGTTTTTCTGTGGAAAATGAGGAAAATTGACAAAAAATTTACTCAAACCTATGAGTCTATTGGTACTGACTGAGATATTCCAATCTTCACTTTACTTTTACTGGAAAACATGAGGCAAATTTACTCATCGCTAAGCTCCTGCACTTTTTGCGATTTATGAGTAAACTTAACTCAAATTTTGGATTGATCTTATTGGCCGTGTGCCGGCTGCGACATCGCTTTTCGTTCCGTTTCGTTGGTCGATCGTGGTCTCGTACATTCTTGTGGTCACGCGTCCGATCGCGACGCTTAATCCGATGATTGACGGAGCACAACGACGAGCAACAAAACAAAATAATGCCCCCAAACACCCAAAAAAAAAACAACAACGCAGGTGAGCTTTCGCATATGCGAATGGCTCGAAACGGACGCAAATCAGAAAAAAAATGTAGCACGAGGCGAACTGCAGCCAACCAAACACAACACGGTGATCTATTCTCCCATCGCATCGTTCTCGCATCGCTCTCTGAGCCTTTCCCATGGGCCGGAGAGAGCGAGGATCGGGTGAGCTTTTACCCACTCTCACTTGATCGGTATTCGTCATAGTCCGAAATTGCTGTGCCCTTGCAGTCCAAGAAAAGGAGGTGGTGGGGTGGCTCCGATCGATCTTGGAGATGAACCGAGGCTGTTCGTTCACCACACTGCCAAAGTGCTCCAAACCGTGTGATTATGATGCGATGACTCATAGGCTGCTGCCCGCTCCGATCGACAATTATGCGGCGGCTATCCGGTTCGCATTTTGATCGGCCTGGTGCTTGTGCGTGGTCCAGTTTTGTAATTATTCCGGTCAGCGGTGGGGTGGTGGCGGCAGTGTGATTCATTCACGCAGAATTCGTACGGCAGTTTGTTTTGTTTTGCTTTTTTTATGGTTTGTTTTCACCTACCACCTGGTAGGCTCTCGTGAAGAGAGTCATTGAACAGAGTGAGATAATGAGCCATGAACAAAAATGAGTGATTCATGTATAGGGCTATCCACAAACGACAGCGTAGAGTTGACAGTTCACACCTCTTCAAAAATTTTCCAAGCGGTTTGAGGACAGGGCTCATTGAATAAATGATGAATAAAATTTGCAAGTCATCGCCCCAGACCACCTGATGGAAGAGGGGAAACAAAATGAAATATGGATTGAAGAAGGTGACGCTGATGAATGGAACCAGTTGATATGTAGGGGAAACGCTCCTATAGTTGCGGTACGTTAGAAGCGTTAGGTTCCTATAATTGTGCATGGAGACTCAATACACAACTATAGGAACCTAAAGATTATAACGTACCGCAACTATAGGAGCGTTTACCCTAGGTATAAAAGTACAGTCAGGAATCCTTATTCCCGGGTAAACGGGGGTGTGAATAAGGAACCGCGACACTCACAGATTATCTCATTTGTTTCAATATACATATAAAGCTGTCTTCGAAAAAGTTGTTAGAGTAGAGTGCTACTTCGTCGTAATCGTCCATTTCCGTACTATCGAGCAGAAAACATCAGTATAATCAATGATTTCACCGTGCACAAATCAGTAATACCAACAGTAATACCACAAACGAAGTGACAGACGGAGCGGCTCGAAAACTTTGGTGACCAACATGCTATTGCAATTTTTCAGTTTTTACCACATGGCAACACCACTACTACTGGATTGTACTAGCATTTTCACCAAATGTATTAGAATGTTTTGGATCTATCTCTTTCACTCTACTCAAAACTGAAATGCATAAAAAAATGACAAAATTATTCACTCTTTTCAAACTGCCAAAGAATCATTGTACACAAAATCAACTTTGTTCAAATAAAAAAAAAAAAAAAAAAACTAACCCATCTGGTGGATGATGGCACAAGCTTTTAAGAAAATTCTATTACAGCGAACCACATTATTTTAATTGATTTCTTCGCCAGTTAGTCGTCTGTCACATCGTTTGTGGTAATACAATTGTACTGATGCGTTATACCCCGTTCACATTACAGCCTTTATCACGTATTTGTAACCGTTTGTTACAAAACATATTAGATTTTTAATTTGTGCATAGTTGTTAAATGTACCGTCACGTCTCTTGAAGTTATTTGGTGTTGGATTAGTAGGGTTAGTAGTCGTTGTATAAAATTGTTAATTTGTTAGTAGGTATAGTGAGTATTCTATCAGTGGGTACAACAACATTCGGGCGAAATTGTGATTTCAAATGAATGCGGAATGGGAATGGGAAAAGCGCGAAGGAAAACCGCCATTCCTCAATCAGTATCTGGCGTTCGTGTGCTTCGGATCGTTAAAACCAAGTGTCCTTAAAGTTATACAAAGTGAGTGGTGAATCGTGAGAATATCTATCTGTTCAATCAGGTAATACGGCTTGGCTAATTAATTACCGATAGCTAACATTAATCGAATGACCATTGGCAAATCAAAGTTGGCACTCGTGGAGAATAGAAGAACTATGAAAGTGATGATGGTTTCAAAATTTTACCCGGTGAGGTATACGAGTGCAATCTTAAAATGCTTTTATTTTTCAAATTGAGCATTTTATTTAAATCTGGTTGATGCTACGCTAGTAGAAAACTTAAGGACTACTTAATAGATATATAATATAGACAAAAATATTTCTTTTCAGATTTTTATGTGTTGACATAGATTTCAGCTTTTCTACAACTGTAGCAGCAACCAGATTAGAATAAAATGCTTCTTTTGCAATAAAAGCATTTCAAGATTGCACTCGTATACCTCACCGTGTAAAATTTTGAAACCATCATCACTCTCATAGTTCTTCTAGTCTCTACGAATTCCAACTTTGATTTGCCAATAGACCAGTACGACAATTAATAAAAATAAACCCCGTTGCCCTCACAGGTCCTTTTTGTGGTACCTAGTGGCTATTAATCCTAACAGTAAAGGACATCATTTCGCTTTGGCATTGCAAGGTCAAAATTGCCGCATTCCTCGGGCCAAGACGGCTCTAAACGCATAAGATGACCCCTCTCAGCAGAGTCACTCCGGCCTTGCCTGGACTCTGGTGATTCTTGTCAACGAGGGTAGACGCCAGGAGACCACAGATCGCCATCAAGTCAAGTCGATCTGTTGACCGATCCACTAGCAAGTAAATTCAAACATCACCACCCTGTCAGGCTTGATTCGCCTGACGTCAAGCTCGTCGTACGTAGGGTCATCGGCGAGCGCTCGCACATCGGCAGAGTAGTCTTCGGCGGAGCAGAATCAACGGCAGCAGTTCAGTACCGGTACGTCAAACCCCCATAGTAAAAACCCACTGTACACCCATAAAATTCAATAGAACTACCATTAGAAATCCAATCCACACCTGCTATAGCTTTTATTAATAAATAATTAGTATACACCCTTTGATTACTGTGTCACTTAAACTTTCCACAGCTTTTAGTCAGGTGACAGTACTGCACGTGAGGATCGCGAAGCCTCTCCAGATTACCCAGCAGTAAGCCGACCTTGAGACACAGCTCGAGAGGTTTCTTGCTACTCAGCGTTTTTACCGGGATACAGACATTAGAGTTACATAATATAGGCTATCTTGCAATGAGCACTCATACATAGGATTTCCAGCGAAAACTGGATGTATGAGTGCTCATTGCAAGACAGCGTGATATACGCTGTAATGTGAACGGGGTATTAGTTCATAAGCTACAAAAAACAAAACAAGCGCTCCTAGTAAAACTCGCTTTTTCTACCTTCATCCGTAGGACGAAGAAAATCCTATGGCATTTCAATGCGTTTGGACGGAATTGAAACTCGTAGGACGATTTTGGAATCAAGAAGCAGTGTAAGATTTTTAGCAATATCTCAACAATGTGTGGCTCTTTATCAAATTCAACGGTATTTATGGAAAAGGGAATAAATTTAGAAGTCATCTTTGATAGAAAGTTTCATTTATTGTTAAACCCCGTTCAAGAAAGAGAGGTACAGCGTGGGTTGTGCTTAGTAGGATGGAAATTAGATCAAAAACCTAATACTAGGTTAGACCAACTATCCTGAGTCATTGGATTCAGGTTTAATTGGAAACTACGCCGCTGTCATATTACTTATGACGGGTACTGGCCATATTAGTTCAGAGCTCTCTCACTACGCAGCGCTATTGTGCTCATGAACTTCCTGTATAAGCTGTATCTGGAGATCGTGGTCATATAGAAGGTTACTGTCTTCAGCAAAGTAGTTCAAATGACCACGGATTTCCGGATGGTGTTCATATTAGTTCAGTACCCTCTCACATGAACTTCTCGAATATGCTATGCCTCGAAAGTCTGCCCAAAAACGATGTTGCTGTGCAATGTGAGTATTTCCGGTCGTGTACCTAGAGGCCGGATATCGATGCAAGACGCAAATTTGGAACCCAAGACGATGGTCATCTGTTTTAGAAATACTGTCAAATACCCAACAATATGGATATTTTCTTATTAAGAACGACGTGTAGATGTCAAAATTAGATGCCCGCCGCCATTTTGGAATCCAATATGGCAACCATAGGTTTTCTGAAAACCTGTCAAATACATACCCAACAATATGGATATTTCCGGAACGGGGACGACGTTTTGAGATCGAAAATCGATGTTGAACACCATTCTTTTAAGAGTACATGTACTTGTTTTTGCTCCTAAAAATCATGTTCTCTTCTTTTTTGGAAATTTAAGGTTGATGTACTCTTTTTGCAGTTCATTCAATATTGTTTAATTTTCTCTGAAAATCCAAAGAAGCGATTTGTAGCGATTTGTGAAAATTCCATTCAAAAAATTTTGCAATGTTTGTCATCTTGTTTTATTACAAATTGTGTGATTAAAAACTGTTTATTTTTTAGCAAAATTTCTGTGCATAAGTTGCAAATTACTTTGGTGCGTTTTCAAAAAATTCTAGCTCAGTTTTTTTTTCAACGACGTGATCAGGGTAACATCCAAATAATTTTTACTCGGAAGCATTTCTCCATTTTTTTCTGTGGTTATGTTAGAAAATTTCTGAAAGTACCATATATTTTTTTGATTTATTTGTTTTTTTTTTTACACCTAATCTAATCTAATCTAATCTGTTAAAAGCGGTTAGACGGACCACTTTGCTAGGCCCTCGATCCCTGGTCTAGCCAACGGGGATCACTGAGGGTGGTTCTACAACATTCTCTTTTGCGGTGGCTTTAGCTCGAGCATGAAAGAGGGTCCTTCAGGGTCGGCTGTAGGTATATGCAGATTGTTCGATCAAGGAATTGAAAGCACTTCCTTTCTTGTTAATTAGTTTTTTATTTCGACTTGCTGTGTGTGTGTGTGTGTGTGTGTGTGTGTGTGTGTGTGTGTGTGTGTGTGTGTGTGTGTGTGTGTGTGTGTGTGTGTGTGTGTGTGTGTGTGTTTGTGTGCATGTGGGTAATGTCCCACGATGCGGCCGGATGCAAGCTCGAAATGCGGGAATGTCGCCTTTGCCGTAACGCTCGGGGTAATGCCTACGCTGAATCCAAGAGGGACGAATCGTACGCCGGATTGGCGGATCACACTCCTTCAGACGTCGGCGCTAGAAGTCCAATCGTACGCCGGAATGGCGGATAACTTGCTGGACAATTCAGGCGGTTAATAATGGGTCCTGATTCTTATTTCACTTCCAAATTTAATTAGGTAACGGTGATTTCAAATCAACTTCTCTCTTTATCTTCAACTTCATCTCTGCTTTTTATAGAGACTAGCAAACTTAACGCTTCGGAGCTCTCAGCCAGTACGAGAAAGCTTACTTCAAAAATGATTAGGTTAGATGACGCCTAATAATTTTTCTTGTCAATATTGCTGTTGACAGCATACCTGAGATATGATACAAACATCTAAACGGCCTGGCCTACTGCGTTGCCGCAAAGATAATTTTTTGAAATGATTCGCGTTTAAATAAAAACATACAAACAACAAAGCATTTGTTGAATCCTCAGGGGTGGAAGGATGCGTGGACATACCGTACCAAACGCTATATAAATGTAAGCCAATATATAATATGTCATGTAATAAATGGTATATAAAATGATAATAATGGAAAGGTCTCACCATATTAATCCAATGTATCCAAAACCGAACGATCATATCATATCATACACACTTAGAAAAATTGTTGTAAGTTTAGGTGCTCTGAGACTGACATATACGAGCGTCAATTTTGACATTCAATCATAATAGACGTGAAATCCAGCTCAATCAAACGAACTTTTGAACTATTCAGTCTCGGAGCACTTAATTTCACATTTCATTTTTGTTTACGTCTCATTCTTTATGTCAAAGATGGATTCCGTTACGTGTAAGATTAGGTATTTCTAAGTGTGCACACTTAGAAATTACAATTTTTACACGAGACGTAACTCAGCTTTGACGTAAATCATGGAACGTAAACAAACATGGCATGTGAAATTAATTGTCCTGACACTGAAACATATGAAACTCGACGAAAAGTGCGTTTAAATGAATTGATTTTCTCGTCCTTTTCAACTGATTCTTATGTCCAAAGGGCCGCTTGCATGTGTAACGCTTAGCTTTTACTCCAGAACTACGATTTGAGCGTTACATTGTATTAGTCCCTGCCGTTGAAATTTGGTTTAACCTATGTTAGCCTACAAACGACTTAAGCGCCACTCCGATTTGGAGGTCGTTTGAGGAATGTTTGGTTCAAGGATGCCTGACCTGAAACTCTGATTCTCAAGGCGAGCTATTGTTATTACCAAATCGAATTTTACGACGTACGGAAATCTTGCGTCCAGTTCAAATTCAATTCATGGACCTAGTCAAACACGACGTAAATTAAAAAGTTACCCTTAGTGCAAAGTAAAAACAAAACCTTTCATGGTAAAGAAAAGATTTAATACGACCGATGAAGAATTAAGTCCTACACACTTATTTTTTTTCGCCGAGATTCCAACAGCCGAAGTAGTTCTGCAATTTATTTTGCTGAGATTCAGTAAAACAATTGCCGAGACTCAGCTAACAAATATCATTTTGCTGAGATTTCAGCTAACAAACAGATATTTTGCAGATATATCAGCCAAAGTAAATACCGAGGTGATCGGCTGTTGGAGATTTTACCGAGCTAGATTAAGTGTGTAGCGAATTTCAGCTTAAAAGAGTTAGATCTATTTATCTTTTAGTTCATTATCTTTTCAGGGTGACCAATTCTTACCCTAACACCACACACTTAGATTTTTTTGCCGAGATTGGCCCCCCCGAACAGGCTCGGCATTTATTTTTACTGAGATCTCAGCAATCTTTTTGTTTGTTAGCCGAGATCTCGGCAAAATTCCCGTTTGTTAACTAAATCTCGGCAAATTTTTCACTGAGATCCAGCAAAACAGATTGCCGAGCTGCTCGGTGGTGCCCATCTCGGCAAAAAAAATCTAAGTGTGCAGGTGTGCACTAAACTGTGTGGTAACGTTACATTTTTTTTATTGCGACAGTCGAGTACCTGCATGCAGTGCTGTAAATTCTCAAAATCATTTGAACATTTTTGATGAAAATGAGAAAAGTAGCTATTCGCTATCAAAAGGGACCTCCTTCGTAAGGGTGACATCAGTTGCTTAAGCGCTGGTCTGACTGAGCAGTTATAACATGTTATAACGGTTGTCAAATAATTGCAACACATACACCACCATCAAGATATCGTTATAACATGTTATAACTCTGTAGTCTGAACGTACTATAAAGTACGTTCAGACTACAGAGTTATAACAACAATCAATACGAAACTAACGATTTTGAATTGGCTCACTACTTGACTAGCCTATTGGTCCCAAGCAAACGATTAACGTATCCCATTCTAGTCGAAATTCTAGTACTACACAATGTTTGTTTTGATTCGCTATGAAAGTTTGACAGATAAAATGAGGGGTTATTGGTTTTTCCTATGTTTCGAGGGGTGAATCGATTAGCTTGGGACCGAAGATAGTACCAGAGCTGAGCCAAAAAGTTGAGCACGTTTCTTCGGGACCTACTGGTCTTAAACGCTGTCCAGACTGGAGACTTATAACATGTTATAACGGTTGTCAAATAATTGCAACACAGAAACCACCATCAAGATAGCGCTATATCATGTTATAACTCTGTAGTCTGAACGTACTATTAGAGTTACCTCTATGGTTATAACATGTTATAGCGCTATCTTGATGGTGGTTTCTGTGTTGCAATTATTTGACAACCGTTATAATATGTTATAACCAACAATCAATACGAAACTAACGATTTAAAATTGGCTCACCACTTTAGTAGCCTATTGGTCCCAAGCAAACGATTAACGTACCCTATTCTAGTTGAAATTCTATTACTACACTATGTTTGTTTTGATTCGCTATGAAAGTTTGACAGATAACATCAGGGGTGTGTGGATTCATGCAGAACATGCAGGGGTGAGTGAAATAGCTTGGGACTGCTTGGGACCGTTGTTCTGGTACTGAGTGAGCCAAAAATAATAATGATTTTCTTCGGGACCTACTAGTCTTAGAGTTACCTCTATGTTATAACTCTCCAGTCTGGACTAGAAATACTCAGAGGGAGCGGAGAGAACGAAATACAATTCGGCAGCAGGGATTTCTACCTAAATAATCTTGCAACCCTTGCTAGAAGCTAGCATTTCACATGACTTTTACTTTTGATTCGATCTACGTGCAAAATAATAATTGAGTGCATGGTAATATTTTGCACATTTCTTGGTGCTATTAGTTAACCAACTAAGATCAATTAATCAATAAAGTTAGAATATTGGTTTGTATTCAAAAAACTAGTTGAATTTGAGAAGCACACGAAACATAAAGGTGATTGAATTTCTGTTCGATTGTAATACTCTCTAAATTAATCTAGTGAGCATAAGAAATCCTCGGAAAAATTCTAATGGGAATGCTCTTCTTCTTTCCTCTATTTAACGTCGGTCTCTGTTCCGCAATCTAGTGCCAATCATCGACGGACATCGATTGCCATCCATTGACGGCAATCGAATGTGCAGGAAGGCAGCTTCCACACCTGTGTAGGATACCGCACCCACATGGGCCGGGACCAACGACTTTACTTAGAGATTTTTATGCCTCAGAAAAATCGCACCGACCTCGGCTGGGATTGAACCCAGACCCATTGGGGTGTTAGAAAGCAGTCACGCTTACCACTACACCACCGGCGCCGGCTTTTGGGAATGCTCGATTGGCTCAGGTTTCGACAGTTCATTTGGCTCAAAACATTCCTTCCGCTTATCTCTCCCTCTGAGTATTTCTAGTCTGGACAGCGTTTAACCTACACACAAACGGAGCTCTGGTCGACATTCCGGCGAAAAAGCTAAGCCAATCCGACACCAACCTGACTTCTATCAAACCCCAACCCGATGTTGACCCGAAATTGACCCGACATTGACCCGACATAAACCCAAAATTGACCCGACAACAACACGACATTGGGTCGACATCGACCTTAAATTAGCCTTACATTGATCCAACATCGGGTCAACTTGTCTGTTCGGGACCATTTTGCTGGATTTCTTCCATACTCCACAGTCGTATATCAAATGATACTGAGTGACTCAATTGACAGTGACAATGAGCTTCGAATGAGAAAGGGGCTAGCCGGCGCCGGTGGTGTAGTGGTAAGCGTGACTGCTTTCTCACCCCAATGGGTCTGGGTTCAATCCCAGCCGAGGTCGGTGGGATTTTTCTGAGGCATAAAAATCTCTGGTCACGTCTTCCTGCGGAAGGGAAGTAAAGCCGTTGGTCCCGCCCCATGTATGTGTGTTGAATGGGTGCGATATCCTACGCACATTCGATTGCCGTCAATGGATGGCAATCGATGTCCGTCGGTGATTAGCACTAGATTGCGGAACAGAGACCGACGTTAAATTAAGGAAAAAAAAAGAAAGGGGCTCTTCAAATTATGGTCATATGAGAATTCGTTCACACAGAATTGATTGAATGGTTGTATTGGTTCATCTTCAATCGAATTATATGAAAATTTACAGCACTGCCTGCATGTAACGATGTTCCCGTTGTACCGCTTTCCGAGGCTTGAACCTTAAACGTGTTCGAAGCTCGGCAGCGTAACGCTTTAGCGAGGATGGACGGTGGGTGTCTCGACTAGCTTCGAATTTACTCTGCTTAACTGACTAATTTGAGCTATGAATTTTCCGGGGTGGAGTAGAGTTGTCTCCGGTCGAGCGTGGAATGTTCGTGTTTCAGCCACTACCGTGGGTTTCCTATTAACGTTAAAATATGTTGCCTTAACGTACTGACGCTTTTTTTTTACAATGTGCATTCTTATCTGTGCTTTTCACAAGGTTTAGTTTACGGTTTGCCCCTTTCGGCGAGTATTACTAAACTAACTTTAGCGTACTATAAAATTCAAATTAGAATTCAACAGGTTACAATTAACATTAAAAGTGCTAATTTCATGGCATTACATAGTTATTGTGTAGTTATGGCGATCTCATAATTCGAGTTCCAAAAGTTATCGATAAACTATCTACAAAATAATATTTGAACTAATGAACATTTACTCTTTCACAATTTCAATAGATTTTACTTATTCCACACTGCTTTGGCACAAATCTTTTATGGAAGTTTTCACTAGAACTCACTTCTTCTAATATTTTAAATTTTCCGAAAACACGTCTTAATGAACTGAAGATTCCACTAAAAGTGAGGCAAGCCATAGTTCTGTTCACAAAGAACCCTGATTTTTATCAGACGAAAAAATTTGATTATGCCCCTTGAGCTGGCCTTTTGAAATATATTGTGGATTATTAATAAAGAAGTATATCAAATTCCGTGATAATCAGATTGAAACAAATCGAGCAGTAAAGGAAATTAGAAAAACGGGTCAAGCAGAATATTGCTTATCCCGTCTGTAGGCTAATCAAAGGCGCAAACTAATTCAAACTATAAAGTCAATCAGGGTTCTAAATTTATCGTTACACATGTGTCGGTCTCAGGGCACCAAAATTTACATGTCTTTTTAGTAATGTGCATGCTAGGAGACGTGCCCATCAACTCAAGCAGCTGTACCATAGACCACCGTGGAATTAAATGGAAGATAACCTTTTTTGCTGTTTTATAAAAAAAAGAACCTATAACAAAACATAGCTCCAGGTCCATGGGAGCCCCCGTCCAGCGAGGATGTCCCAACGGCTAAAAGAATCGATGGTACTAAATCCTAAAATATAGTTTCGCCGTCTTCAAAAAGCGCAGTACAGCCATAGAGGTAACTCTAAGACCACTGGGTCCCGAAAAAAATCATTATTATTTTTGGCTCACTCAGTACCAGAACAACGGTCCCAAGCAGTCCCAAGCTATTTCACTCACCCCTGCATGTTCTGCATGAATCCACACACCCCTGATGTTATCTGTCAAACTTTCATAGCGAATCAAAACAAACATAGTGTAGTAATAGAATTTCAACTAGAATAGGGTACGTTAATCGTTTGCTTGGGACCAATAAGCTACTAAAGTGGTGAGCCAATTTAAAATCGTTAGTTTCGTATTGATTGTTGGTACAGCCAACTGAGTGAGCCAAAAATAATAATGATTTTCTTCGGGACCCAGTGGTCTTAGAGTTACCTCTATGGCTGTACTGCGCTTTTTGAAGACGGCGAAACTATATTTTAGGATTTAGTACCATCGATTCTTTTAGCCGTTGGGACATCCTCGCTGGACGGGGGCTCCCACGGACCTGGAGCTATGTTTTGTTATAGGTTCTTTTTTTATAAAACAGCAAAAAAGGTTATCTTCCATTTAATTCCACTTAATTAATTTTGGTATCCATGACAGATACGTATTTCGACTACAATGTGCAGTCTTCATCAGTGTCATTCCCACTAAAGAACTTATCAAAATCTAACCCCCTTAAGTACTCATCCCCTAGGTAAAAAAGTCAAGATCATAGGTATAAAAATGAAACTACAATGTGTTGAATCGGAACCTACCTAACTAATAAAAACCAAAGATTTAAGTAAGCTAAAGGAGAAAAATCTTTACAAATCTCTAATAAGGAAAATCCCCAAAGGCTTGGTAGCCATCATAATGAAGTAATGAAATTGGGTTGTTAGCGGAATGCTAAATAAAACAGCAAAAGGGTTTATCTTCCATTTAATTCCACTTAATTAATTTTGGTATCCATGACAGATACGTATTTCGACTACAATGTGCAGGCTTCCCACATTTTACTATATACGATATAGGTATGTAGTAGTTGGATGCTACAGAATTTGCATCGTCCATGGCTGATATAACGGATGTGCTTCTTCTGCTTGGTGATTTTAATCAGCCTGGGCTTAGCTGGTCACCCTCAGGCCAGGGTTATGCGTTTCCAGATCCGATTGCATCTTCAACTACTCCTGCCAGCCGCTTGCTTGTTGACGGCATGGCTTTTCATGGACTGAGCCAGATAAACCTTTTTCCCAATTTGCAGTCTCGTTTTCTTGACTTGGTTTTTGTTAGCGAAAGTGCACTTCTGGACTGTGTCGTCGTTGAAGCGCCTGATGTCATCGTTCCTCTTGACAATTTCCACCCTGCTTTGGATATATCTATCGCGAAGGGATCTCAAATTCGTTTTGATGAAACCATGACTGCCACTCGGCTCAATTTCCGCAAGACCGATTTCCGTTTGCTGAGACGTTCCTTGTCCCGGATCAACTGGAACGTGTTGAATGACCTTGATATCGATACAGCAGCCGCTCGCTATAATAGCCTTTTGCGCGACTGTTTTTGTGCTTCAGTACCGAAGTGCCAACCTCCAAGAAAACCGCCTTGGTCTAACGCTACTCTCCGCAACCTGAAACGAGTGCGATCTAGAGCTCTCCGTGCTCTCACTCATCGACGATGTACCCTTACCAAGCGAAATTTTTCAATTGCCAGCAATGATTATCGCCACTACAACAAGCTTCTTTACAAGAGGTATGTAATTCGTACTCAACATAATCTGCAATGCCACCCCAAGGGATTCTGGTCGTTTGTGAATACTAAGAGGAAGGAAACTGGACTGCCGTCAAAAATGTTTCTCGGCAATGACGTAGCATTGACAACTGAGGACAAATGCAGCCTATTTGCTAGGCACTTCTTAAGCGTCTTCTCGAATGACTCCCCATCCCCCAAGCAGAAATTGAGCGAGCCGTCCGTGATGTGCCAACCGACGTCGTAAACATGCATGTTTTTGCCGTAGATGTACAAATGGTTCTCTCTGTGATGAGTAAAACCAAATCATCATTTTCACCAGGTCCGAGTGTTATTCCATCTGCAGTCCTAAAAAAATGCTCCGATATCTTAGCTGCTCCGTTGTCCTTGCTCTTCAACCTGTCACTTCGTCAACAGAAATTTCCCGCACTATGGAAACGGTCTACTATGTTCCCTGTTTTCAAGAAAGGAGACAAACGCAATGTGGAAAACTACCGTGGGATTACCTCGCTTGGCGTTGAATCTAAGGTGTTTGAGTCGCTGATAAATGAGAGATTGTTTGCTTCCTGCAAGCATTATGTCAACATGGTTTCTTTCCTGGCCGCTCCGTGGAAACTAATCTCGTCAGCTTTACGTCGTTCTGAATGGAAAATGTATGCAAGAAACTTCAAGTGGATGCCATCTACATTGATCTTAAAGCTGCGTTTGATAGAGTTGTGCACGACGTTCTGTTAGCAAAGCTTGAAAAAAATTGGATGTTCTGTTTCCTTCTGCAGCTGGCTTAGATCGTACCTCGTGCAACGTGAAGTTACTGTATGCATTGGAAACTACTCATCGTACTGTTTCTCGAACAGATCAGGAGTTCCACAGGGTAGCACTTTGGGACCAATGCTCTTCTCTTTATTTGTGAACGATGTAACGTTTATTCTACTACGTGGAGGTAAATTGTTTTTTGCCGATGACTTGAAGATTTATCTAGTCGTTCGAGGCTATGCCAACTGTTTAGAACTACAAAACCTTCTTGAAATCTTTAATGATTGGTGTGAACGTAATTTTATGGTCCTGTGCGTCTCAAAGTGCTGCGTAATTAGTTTCCGTCGAACTAGGACTGCCATTTTGTTTGATTATAACGTTGCTGGAACTGCAGTTCAACGTGTCGATCACGTTAAAGACCTCGGTGTCATGTTGGATGAAAAGCTCACATACACTCGCCACTTCTCAACCACGATCGACAAAGCTAATCGACAGCTTGGATTCATGTTCAAAATTTCTATGGAATTTCGTGATCCTCTGTGTTTTAAAGCCCTTTACTGTTCATTGGTACGCTCACTACTGGAATTCGCGTGTGTTGTCTGGAATCCCTACCAAGCTGTATGGAGTGGACGATTCGAAGCTGTTCAACACAAATTCGTCAGATACGCACTGCGCTATCTTCCATGGAGTGACCCGCTGAATTTACCACCGTATGCTGGCCGCTGTCGTTTACTGGGTTTGGATACCCTTGCTAAGCGACGAAACATATCGCAGGTCGTCTTCGTTGCTAAAGTTTTACTCGCAGAATATGATGTTCCTGAGTTACTGGCCAAAATTAATCTGTATGCTCCTGCCCGCTCCACTCCGTCTGAGAACCTTGCTACATGAAGTAGTTACATGCAACCAACTATGCTGCAAACAGTTCCTTTGTCGCCATGATTCTTCAGTTCAACGAAGCCTCTGACCTATTTGACTTTGACATCAATGCCTCGATGTTTCGTCATCGTTTGCTGTTGGCCAATTTTTAATTTTTAATGAGTCACTACATTTAGATTTAAGTGTTTCATTGAGACTATCAAGTCAGATGGACTATAATAATAATAAATAAATATATAGGATATACGATATAGGCATATAGTAGTTTAAAAAAGCAGTATATGGAAATAGGCATTTATGATTGATTTGTAATCAGATAGATCTCACCAATAGTAGTCCCAAAAATCTTCTGCGTTTTTTTTACAAACAACCGAACACAGCGAACCGAATTTTTGCCTAACACCACATTCGCGTTCATCCTCCGCTAGAAGGGCAGCACTGAGAATTAAAAAAAAAAACAGACCCGGTAAAACTCTTCTTGGGAGGAAGGCAAAGCACCAAGAACAATCGAAACAAATTTTCTCGTTAATTACAATATAACTAAAACACTTCTTAATACGTGATTGATCTTAATGTACACTTATCCACACGCGATAGCAATTAAAAATGTGCGGAAAATAGACAGCGACAGCAAAAACAAAAACAAACGTTCGCGGGAAGAGCCTACTGCGTTCTTTTGTTTATTTCTCATTCATTCTGGGCTGGAATTCATATTGATGACTTTAATTGGCTAGAACGATATCATCGCTGAGATACAGCGATTACGTCCGGTTGGTCTAAATCCTCCATAGTCATATATAATTTCTCAAAAGTACGTTTCGCATTTTGAAAAATTGGGGAAGAATTGATCCCCTTTTGATGACACGCATTTTTGGAAGGAAGAGTGCACTCAGGGACGTTTCATATGAATTTTGTTAAATACTCTCGAGCTTCTGACATGATATGTATTGACTGATCCTCCATGGCACCCTCGCCGGCTGTTACACCCAACAAATAAACAATTGAAACGAACTCACCAGTTGGCTTAGCTGCTGTTGATTGGGTGGACGGACGGTATCTCACAAGCAGTAACTGTTGATAATCACAAAGCCCCGATAAGCGATGTGGTTGCGGATCGCTTTCCACCGGACAAGTTGGCGGCTGCCGGGATTCTTCGCCCCGGTTGTGCAGATGATGCACACTACGTTTAGATTTATGATTAACTATAACTAAACAATCAACGAGGAGAAATTAGAATTTTAGTATAAACGTAAAACCACGTTGCTTTAACTCACTTTACAAAACTATACTATCACGCGAACAAACTAAACAATTCTACTGTAATCTACGTTTTGGACGAAAGTGAAGCGAAAGCGTGACCCTCAGGAATGGTATACCGCAAACAACGTCCAACTCGTACCCAAGGACAAAAACCCTCCAAACTTGCTGGAGCTGCGCCTAATCGAAACATTTTCGGCAATTGTTGAGAGAAACCTCAAAGTTGGAAATGAGATTCAGTTCAAAGCAAATTGGCATTCAGCATCAAATAAGGTTGATACAACACCGGTACAAAATCTGATGGATGGTGTGAAACGTAAAGCCCGGCAGTTCGCATTTGAAAAGTCGGAAGCTTAATCAAATTTTTTTTGCCGTAGAACTACGTCTTTGTCGACTATACTTGGGTGCAAATCAAAAAATATGTGTGGTTAAGGAGTGTTAGGTTTTGAACGGTTGTAACTTTGTCATTTATAGATGAAATTTAAATCCAAATACGCCAATCGATAGGATATTACATTACAAACCTGCAGAAATAAATATTTTTCCAATTTTTCTGTAACTAAACTTCTGAAAATGTACAAATGATAATTTTATCACTGTTTTCATGAAATAAGCCTTTTTCCCAAACCCAGTCATCATAAACGAATACCACTTGGTTGCACATCATTTTGCTTGAAACCTGAAAAGATATAAAATAGCACTGCTTTCCTGCCTCTGCTCATTACCGCTTCGGACGGCGTGGCACTAGGTCCTGCAGCAAGGATCACGGCCTGTCCACCACAATGAGGAATGAGACTTGAAAAAACGTGCATGTAAAACCCCCTTAACAACCTCTCCCCCTCCCCCCTTAACATAACCCGAAAAAGACATGGACTTTGACGATCACTTTTTTGCTGGAAATAAATTTTAAACAAACCACAATTATTAGTAGAACAGAAGTTTTTCCCTTAATTTCTTCCCGCACCAAAACTTTCAAATTTGAGAAAAAAAAAATTGCTTGAAAGACATATTCGATGATTTCATGTTGGTGAATTACACATAACTGACTGTAAAACATATCTGGTACCTCTATACATGAATTTATATTAACATCCAAAGTTCATCCTTTTTTTCCATATTCTGCACAAAAGAAACGTTCTGACCCACCCCCTTTCATAGTAAAGGGTGATATGGTCAAAATTTGGTCAAGGGAAAACGCGTGTAAATCGGTGAAATCGTTTATTTAAAAAATCAAATTAAATTTCTTTTTCAAGTTCAATTAGTATAAAATTCAGGAAAAATATTCAGTTAGGCTTCCGCTTTTCCAAATCCGAATTGCCGGGCCTTACGCTTGACCCCTGCCATCAGATTTTGTACAGCCACCTTGTCCACCTTCTTCGCCGCAGAAAGCCAGTTTGCCTTGAACTGCTGCTCGCCCTTAGCAGTTTTTTTGGTCTTCTTTAGGTTCCGCTTGACAATAGCCCAGTATTTCTCAATTGGGCGGAGCTCTGGCGTGTTGGGAGGGTTCTTGTCCTTGGGAACCACCTGCACGTTGTTGGCGGCGTACCACTCCATGGCCTTTTTACCGTAATGGCAAGATGCCAAATCCGGCCAAAACAGTACGGAACAACCGTGTTTCTTCAGGAAAGGCAGCAGACGTTTATTCAAACACTCTTTCACGTAAATTTCTTGGTTGACAGTCCCGGAAGTTATGAAAATTCTGCTTTTCAAGCCACAGGTACAGATGGCTTGCCAAACCAGATATTTCTTTGCGAACTTTGACAGTTTCATGTGCTTGAAAACATCTGCTACCTTTCCCCTTCCTTTTGCCGTATAAAACTCCTGTCCCGGAAGCTGCTTGTAGTCGGCTTTGACGTAGGTTTCGTCGTCCATTACCACGTAGTCAAACTTCGTCAGCATCGTCGTGTACAGCCTCCGGGATCGCGCTTTGGCCGTCGTATTTTGTTTATCATCGCGATTTGGAGTCACTACCTTCTTGTAAGTCGATAGTCCGGCTCGTTTTTTGGCTCGATGCACGGTTGTAGACGATACACCCAGCTTATTTGCGGCATCTCGGAGAGAGAGGTTAGGGTTTCGCTTGAAACTACCGGCAACTCTCTTTGTCGTCTCAGTGGCTTCCGGTTTTCGATTTCCCCCCGATCCAGACTTCCTGGCTGTCGACAAACGTTCCCCAAACACTTTAATTACATTTGTAATGGTTTATTTGGCAACTTTTAGCGAGTTTGCCAACTTTGCGTGCGAGTAGCTCGGATTTTCGCGATGCGCGAGCAAAATTTTGATACGCATCTCTTCTTGCTTGGACGGCATTTTGACAACTGAAGAGTGAATTCCAAAATCAAAATAGGAGCAACATTCTACACACACACACCTTCAAAATGAGGGGTGTTCAGGTTTTTTAAATGCAAAATTGAAAGAAATACGTCAAGTTGATATTGACCAAATTTTGACCGTATCACCCTTTAAAATGGCGAGAAATCCTGTCAGTTTGTTTTGTGCAGAATATGTAAAAAAGGAGGGACTTCGGATGTTAACCTAAATGCATATATCATGCATCATAGATAGAGATAGATAGATAGATAGGTTCTACGTCCCACTGCGGTCGTGTCTAGGACACAACCCTTCAATATTTTTTTTATTTTAGTTAGTTATTTTGGGTCATTCGTGACTTGTTCGGGAGTGAGATTTGAACTCGTGACTTTGGCGTGAGAGGTATGGATGCTAACCTCTACACCGGGGTTGCCCCCGCCTAATCAAATAATTTTCCTGTGTTTTGTAGCCGTTGAACTTCAAAACGAACTAAAGTTTGATCATTTTTGTTTAATAACATAATCAGTGTGCACTTAATTATATTTGACCAGTTTTTGACCGTTCCACTCTTTATGTAGTATATGTGGAATAAACAGATATCAAAAAATCATGCAAGCATTCAATCGTTATGACAATTTTTAAAAGTGCCACTTATTCCGAATCACCCTGTATAGTTTGATTTAGTTTTGGAAGGGAAATATACTCTTCGAAATTAATCAAGAGAAGGCTTTTTTATCTTAAATGAATAAGTTCCGGAGTGAAGCTAATCTTGTTTTTTTCCTTGATTTGTTTTCTGTTATCTTGTTTTCCGTGCTGAGCACCAATGCTACCGACGCACAGTGGTTCAGATCTGTAAAAACCCGGTCAAAAGTGATTATCTCACGAACGATGCATTTTAGACATGTGGTGTCTTCAGGAAAGTCTCTGGATATGAAAAGCCCCTTCTTATGACATATACAGATCAATGATTAATCCCCCTAGAAGTGAGATCGAAAATTTATTTTTGTCAAAGTTTCATATTTTGGATCGGTGTCTTCGGCAAAGTTTTAGAAAATATCATAACAAGAAACTTTGCTGAGGACACTAGGTGTTCATTTCTTTACCCTATTGAAATATGGAACGTTTTTTATAGAAACCCCCTTAATTTAAGTTTTTGCTCTATAACAATGTTCATTCAACTGCTACAGGCTTAAAATGTTCTACAAAATTTTTCAAAACATCAAAACACACAAAATTTTGAACATTATAGGATACTAAATTGCATAATAGGTCAGTTATTATTGATTTTTCCGAAAAAATAATAATTTTTGGCCACTTAATTATGATTTACTACCATTCTCCACGAAATCTGCATAACGTTTTTGGTGCAACGAACATAGCATGCGTTGCTTTTTTGTGTACCCTTCGGTCTTTCAAAATCACATGGTTGTGAGTCCGCACGTGTTTTTCGAGAGATTAAAATTCCAGTATCCAAATCGTGTGCTTGAAGCCGAAATTTAGCAGGTTTGTTTATCCCTTCTTATCATTTGAATAGTGAATTAATTACGTTTTTCATAGAATGAAGCCATTTTCTTCAACGCGACGAAAGCTGCTAGAAATTATCCGTGAGAAATCAGCTTTTAGTAGAGATGAGCAGAAAAACCACGTCACTTCTTATGTGTTGAATTGCGTTTGTTCATTGAATGCAACAAATCCAACGGATCTCATCATGTTCGAAGCATAATTTCATCATTTTGTGGTATGTTTTGATTATTAATACTAACTACCAATAGCTTAAGACCCATTCAATATATCTGAAATAGACAAGCTTTATGAGCGATGGGACAAATGTCACAGAAAATTTTCTGCTTTTGAAGCTAAGTATAGTAAGTGGCTTGATGAGGATGTTTTGTTTTATATCGAGGATACTTCTGTGGAAATGAAGGAAAAGCAGGCGAATAAAGGTCGGCCATCTGTGGCTTTCGAAAATTCGTCAGCTCGCAGTAAGCGACGGAAAACAGAGACACTCAGAGAGCAGCATAGTGGTGCAGAGTTGCTGGATGCAGCTGCCATGCAGTTCAGAACCGTTGGGAATGAGTCTGCAGCAAAGCTGCTTCAATTTGTTGCAGAAAATCCTCAAAAAGCCAGTGATTTTCTTGATGCGTACAAGAATACAGAGATGCATTCATTGCCTGTCAAACTGACTCCTGAGGAAGGTGTTTCATTGATCATTGAAGCTGATCTAAGTAAAAATCAATAGAATTTGCTTAAGGTCTGGTGGAAAAGCGCACCATGCTGACATTTTCCCTGCATATAATGTGGTACTAGAGGCCAAGAAAAAAGCGTACCCCCCAGCAGAAGCTATCACAGTATCTGAAACAAGTGCAGAAGTTAAGCTCCAGGATTTGGTAGACTTGGACGCTAAAAGGATCGCGGAACACTTGGAAAGTGAAGGATTGTTGGAAAATTCAATTGAGATGAGATTGGAGTTGCTGCATAAGTGGGCACTCACAGTATAAACAGTCGATTTCCTCCGAGTGTTCAGATGATAGCTCTGTACTGTTGACAGCTATAGTGCCACTACAGTTGAGAACTATCAATGAATCCGGTCCTCCAATCACCATTTGGACAAATCCTGCGCCCTCGTCAACAAGGTTTTGCAAGCCTATCCGCATACAATTCATAAAAGAAAATAAAATAACCTTGAAGCGTGAAGAACAGTATGTATCTGACCAAATTGCGTCACTGCAGCCATCCATGGTACAACTGAAAAATGGAAATGAGTTGAAAATATATCATCGTCTTAGTATGACCATGATTGACGGAAAAGCTCGAACCATCCTGACGGATACGTCATCGATGGCTACCTGCTATGCCTGTGGAGCAACTCCATCCGCAATGGCTGTGGATCAAGTGTTATTGCGACCAGTAAACGCTTCAACATTTAAATACGGAATTGCAGTTCTTCATGCACGGATTCGCTTTCTGGAGCTAGAGTTGCATGTTTCCTACAAAATGGAGCTTAAAAAATAGAGCGTAAACCAGCAATTGTATAAAGAAAGGAAAGAGATGATCCAGAAACGATTAAAGGAAGAACTGGGATTGCTCGTCGATGTTGTCAAGCCAGGAAGCGGAACTACCAATGATGGCAATACGGCTCGCAAATTTTTTGATAATATTTCCATTGTGGCAGATATCACTGGGTTCGACAGAGAAGTTATGGAGCGATTCTCGGTGATTTTAACTACTCTAGCCTGTGGTCGCGAAATTGATACCGAGAAGTTCAAAATATTCGCACTGGAGACAGCCCGTTTATTTGAGAAAAAGTATCCTTGGTACTACATGCCATCATCAGTGCACTTTATACTAATTCATGGTGCTGATGTAATGAAGTCGATGGAGCTTCCGATGGGTCTTTACTCGGAAGAAGCTCGGAATAAAAATGTAAGGTCATTTCGAGAGCATCGGACGCGAAAGACCTCTCGCCAAGCCACAATGACGGATCTGTTGCAAAGATTAATTTTAACGGGTAAGAAAATTCTTTTAAAAACAGGAAAAATAAGAAATAACATATCTCTTGGTTTATTGCAGGCGATATACTTTTGTCAATGACCAGACCAATGAAATCCAAGTTATCCCAAACATTACCTGATGCTGTGCAAAATTTGTTGAAATTATAATGCATGAATGAAGACTGTTTGAAATTAGCCAAGTTTTTATATAATATTAATATCTGTTACTTAATATGTAAGTTTACCAAACCATGATTGTGCCAAGCTAACAATAAAGTATTAGCAATACTGAAAAAGAAGTTAGGCTTTGAAAAAATAAAGAAAGCTTAATTTTGTTTTGCGGCAGCAAATCGCCATCAAACTGCAAAAAACATATATTTTTCAATAAAAATAAAGAATTACTTCTATTTGAGAATACAGTACGGTGGAATATTTTGAAAATATGTGGCCCTACTTTGAAGCAGTAGAGGTTCAAAGAATATTATATGTACGAAAAACTCAATATTAAGGTGTTTTCCATAGAAAACATCGCATATTACGCATTATGCTACCTCTAACTCATGTTTCTGCATGTTTCTGCATGAAATGTCGAATGTTTTGATAAAAACACACCTAAACGATTATTTTGCAATTGATTTCATCGTGGGATTTCGTGGAGAATGGTAGTAAATCATAATTAAGTGGCCAAAAATTATTATTTTTTTCGGAAAAATCAATAATAACTGACCTATTATGCAATTTAGTATCCTATAATGTTCAAAATTTTGTGTGTTTTGATGTTTTGAAAAATTTTGTAGAACATTTCAAACCAGTAGCAGTTAAATGAACATTGTTATAGAGCAAAAACTTAAATTAAGGGGGTTTCTATAAAAAACGTTCCATATTTCAATAGGGTAAAGAAATGAACACCTAGTGTCCTCAGCAAAGTTTCTTGTTATGATATTTTCTAAAACTTTGCCGAAGACACCGATCCAAAATATGAAACTTTGACAAAAATAAATTTTCGATCTCACTTCTAGGGGGATTAATCATTGATCTATCAATGTCATAAGAAGGGGTTTTTCATATCCAGAAACTTTCCTCAAGACACCACATGTCTAAAATGCATCGTTCGTGAGATAATCACTTTTGACCGGGTTTTTACAGATCTGGACCACTGTGCGACGCTAGAGAGGCCACTCCCACACCTGGACCCTACCTACCCGAGCAAAGTAGAATAACAACTCGATATCATGTAGATAACAAGTCTTGTTATCCCAGATATCATTATGTTTTCAGTTGTTATCGCATAACTTATTTAGTTATCAGTCTTGATCAATTTTGTTATCTGTTGTTATCATGAAAAATTCACTATATATTTATTAACGATGCAAGGTTAGTTCAAAGCTTCAAATATTATTCGCATTGAAACAATAAAAAATAGTGCTTAATCTCTAATCATATTTCAGTTATCAGCGTAAGGCTATGATATCAAAATGATAACATGATTTGAAATTTACGGAATAAATTTGTATGGCATACAGAATTTGTTATCAAGATGTTATCAATGATAACAAAATAAGTTATTTTTGTGATATCCAACGAGCAATTTTTTGTTATCATTTTTGTTATGTTGGCTGTTAATTCAACCATAATGATAACATATTCAGTTATGAAACAGTGATAACCGGGTAATAGAACTTGTTATCAATTTGATATTTTACTTTGCTCTTATTCTACTTTGCTCGGGATTGAACCCAGGCCTGCTGGGGTGAGAGGTAATCACGCTTACGCTACTCTTACTCTTACTCTTGTTGAGATTCTATATTCACATATCGGTTCAATTTAAATGTTGGGGTGGCTCCTTTAGTAGGTAGTGTTTCACAGAGTTTTTTGTTGACGTAGGACTACGTCTGTGATTTCTATATGGGGGTACACTTTGTGAAAACCGAAATCGGAACATGTAACTAAATTACGAAAGATTTTGAACGTTAATAACTCAGTTGCCCCTGAACCAATTTCAATAATTTTATCACCAATCGATCAGAAATATTCCTACGCATAGAAAAATCCACGAATTCCTCATTTTATCTGTCAAACTTTCATAGCGAATCAAAACAAATATAGTGTAGTACTAGAATTTCGACTAGAATGGGGTACGTTAATCGATTTTCTTGGGACCAATAGGTTAGTCAAGTATTGAGCCAACGGCGCCGGTGGTGTAGTGGTAAGCGTGATACCCTCTCACCCCAGCAGGCCTGGGTTCAATCCCAGTCGGCGCCGCCGGGATGTTCTGAGGCATAACATCTCTGATCACGCCTTCCTTCGGATGGGAAGTAAAGCCGTTGGTCCCCGGTTCATGAGTTGATGGGTCGAAAGGTAGGGTCCAGGTGTGGGAGCTGCCTTTCTGGCACGTCGGTAGCATTGGTGCTCAGCACGGAAAACAAGATCGACGGAAAAAACAAACCAAAGGAAAAAAAAAAGTATTGAACCAATTTAAAATCGTTAGTTTTCACCAATTGGTAAAACGATATAGTGGTTCTCAGAATTTCGTCAAAATTGGTAGTTTTGTTCCTTATCGCAAAATATTAGACCCGCATTTAATGTTGTCATTAGGGGGACCATTTCCATGTTAGAGTGGTCTAAAAATCGATTTTTTTTTCAAAAATGACTTTTCAAAAATTCATAACTTTTGAACCACTCAACTGATTCCAAAGATCAAAGTATCAAATGAAAGGAAATTAAAAATACTTTTTATGTTAATAAAAATGGTGTTTAAAAATAGGATTTTTTTTTAATGAAAAACATTGATTGTTTTTTTTTGGTTTTCATGGTTTGAAGACAGAGAGCGCAATATGTCTTTATATTTTTCCTTGAAAATTGATTTGATTTTGTACACAACATTTAAAACAACCAGCACTGTGTTTTTTTTCCGTTTTTGAGTAATTTTTTTTTAAAGTTATAAAGTTTTGGGTTTTTGCTCAAATTAATATAGATCAAATCAAATAGGTATAGATGATGTGACTATTATATGTGCAACAATTTTAACGATTTCATTATTTTTATTTATGGTGTACTTTCGTAAACGAAAAATTGACTTGTGTGTATTCCCTCTAACCCTCACTGGACGGCAGTGTTATTATGGAAGAACTCTCTCTACAATGTCGCATTTATGGTCATTGTAGACAGCTTTAGTCCAGGAGCTAGAAAGTGATAGCTCTGTTGTAGATCCAGCAACCCATTTCAGAATGTCTGAAGAGTCAGGCGCATTCCGAGAATACTTTCACTTACAATAAGCCCCGCATGTATGCATCACCGTTACCAAATGGATATTGGTTTTACATACACGCTTCCAGGATCGAAAATATTCTTTTCAAACCAAGCATGTATTTAGTTTATGTTTTTTTTTTAATTGTAAAATGTATTTGAACTGGTCTTACCATGTTAATTTGATCCTCCAATCCATGGGTTCCTTAATTTTGATTTTCTCTAAGCTTTGCATCTCATTTCGTGATACACCTTTGTCGTAAAACTTCCTTTAACGAACACAAATTTTCTTGCATTGCCATGGTCATCTGGGAGGAGGTTTGCGTCTAGTGCTTTCCCCATGAACAGTTCGCGGTCACTAACTGCCACCCGTCCAGTCTTGGGCGTATCCAGCGAGGCATCTTTCATATTGCTTGCAATCTCCGACACCAGCGAGAGACCAGCAACCGAGCACTTTAGCAAGCGGAAAACTAGCTGATTCACGGCAACGTCGGCCACCGAATCACCACCAAAACTCGCGACGGACACATTATCAACACGTTCCCGGGCTAATTCATCAACCGGACCGATCTCGGTCTGATATTTTGGAGGTTAGATTCAAGGTCAATCGAGCCACAGGCAAAACACGATATATCACTAAATGATAACTTTATGAACACTTGAAACTAAATTTCAGCCCACAAATTAACAAATTAAAAGCCACGCAGCAAAACAAAAACACGTCAGCTTTCAAGCGCGGCCTACTGCGATCATCCTCGTGAACGAAAAATTGACTTGTTCCGAAATTCGCGACTTGAGGTTCACGAATTTCGGAAGGAATTTTTACCCGTGTAGGCTCAATTTAGGGACGTTCTAAAACGGAGCTTTTAGCTACCGATGTGCTTGCATTTTTTCTCAATTATCAAATTAAATTTTCAATTCAGATGTTTAGTCATGTCATCAATATGGTTTCATCAACATAATTTAATATCATTATGATAATATTTTGATGTCCGACTCGGAAAGTTTCCTTTTCTTTTCTTCTTCTTGCCTTTTGACGCATCCAAACTTAAAACTATGATTCAAACAAAAATCTAATACCCACTGTTAGTCTTGAACCAATGACCTTCGGATCCAGAGGCTGACTCAGATCCAATTCACCATCTCTTGTTAAAGACGCAGACTGCAGCCAAACAACTTCGTTTATTGTTAGAAAGAAACGAACAGATCCGTACAGTGACGGCTGCAGTAAAAACATGAATTATGCCATAAGAGCTTTGTGAATCACATTCGATAGGTTGCACATTTCAGATTACTTAACTTTTCCGGAATTTACTGGAAATTACTCATTGCAATTTTCATAGTAAACTTTTCAATTGTATATACCGTGCATTAGGGCATTCATGCTTAACAACTGGATGAATCGCATCAATTTCAGTTCGCTCGCCGTTTCCAAAATATAAAGCTTCATCATATCGATAAATTTAGCCACCGAAAACTTAGTCACACAATGTGCTGCGATAGAAACACAGCCTTCGGCACACGTCCGTGTCGGTATCTAATTTACAACCCACCTTCCGGAGACATGCTAATGATCAAACAAAACAACCTTGTTAGGAAAATAAGCCAAATTCACCACTCGACGGCACCACGCAAACAAACGCTCGCGCCTCGCTCGCGCAAATTCTTTAAGAAATTCCTTGTGCGGTGATCAAATTTTGCCCATTGATCGTCACCTGCTCCCAAGTTCCCATTCGGGCTAGCCTCAGTGACGACAAGCGACGCACCTTCCTCGTGTTATACCCTCGCACTGGTGCCGCTCGACGTCTTAAGAATTGGTGGCTCTCAACAGGTATCTACCTACCAACGATACCTGCCCCCATGCACGCCCTACTCGATCGCGTCCGATCACACTCGCACGTGATGGGTGAGCTTATAACGTCATAGTCGTCTTCACCGTCGTCGTCGTCGTTGTCGTTGTCGTGGTGGTCGTCGTCACTTTTGGGGGAGAAGGAGACGCTTGTCGATTTTGCTCTGCAGCAGCCCCAGCGCCAAAACATGAATCATTCCAAGTTGTTAATTCGACGAGCACTGACACTGGTTCACTGACTAAGCTCAAATCCCTCAATTCATAGTTATTCTCAATTGCACCGCGAAGCAGCGCAGACGAATGAGTGAGTGAAGGTCCCGGTTCAAATTCAAAAGACAGCGATCAGGATGTTGAGTGCATTTTTTGGACTTGTAGTGCTGATGCAGGTCGGCCGAAGGGCGGAAGGGTTCCTGCTGGTGGAGTACCTGATCGGAGGCTGGAAGACCAACGTCGGACAGTATCCTCACATGGCGGCCTTGGGTCGGTCCAGGGCAAACGAATCCGTCGAGTGGTTCTGCGGAGGGACGCTTATTGGGTCGGAATTCGTCCTGACGGCTGCCCACTGTGCAAATTCTCGAATGCAGTAAGTACCTATCTAGGCGAGAGGAGAGCATTTTTCGGATTTGAATACGATGACGCATCTATCGATCAATTGCAGCGAACCACCGACGGTCGTCCGGCTAGGCGAGTACGATCTGAGCATCGATTACGACAGTGACCATGAGGATGTGGAAATTTCCGAAATAGTGCATCACCCGGCCTATAACGGTGTTCAAGCGTACAATGACATCGCGCTGATCCGGCTCAACCGAACAGTCTCCTTCGGGCGATTCATCAAGCCGGCCTGCCTGTGGAAGCACCAAACGCTACCGCCCGGGAAGCTAACCGCCATCGGATGGGGCCAGTTAGGACACAGTAAGTAAGCTTTTAACATTCTTCTTTCTACTTGGGGTTTTTCCGCCCAGTTTTTTTGAATTCCAATCCACGGTGCTATCAGGACGCGCGGAGGCTTGAAATCTGAAACGTAGTACACAGTATCGAGCGAATGGAGGAATTCCCTGTCCCTCCTCATTCTTCGAGTTTGTTGTGCTTCTGAATGACGCGGCGGGATCGGGGAGGACAACTTTGCGAACCAGTTTAAGTCTGCTTTTGTCGCGGCGGCTGAGCATGTTTGATTTGCTCCGGTCGATCTCTGTGAGGGGAGATGTTTGAATATTAAAAGAACAATCAATTCCAAATGTCATATATCTAGTCGGATTCGGGGATGGAGTGGTGAATTTATTTGCGACGGGAATAGAATGATTTCAGTTTCTGCTGTGGAAGGAAGTTTCGTTGCATTCGTTCTTCCCGGGGTGTTATTTTTTTTTTTAATTCACTTGAACTTAGAGCAATATTGTGAAAATTTTTATCTTCTATAGAACTTCATGGAAAGGGTGATTCAGTTGTAGACTCTCTTAAAAATGTCCATTTTAGTGACCTCTCCACTAAGTGAATAATTGTACCCATCATCAACGATCCGGACTTTTTGCAGATGTCATTTTTGTCATCATCCTTTTGTTGAACTAGTTTGTCTCAAGAGGCCCTGATGCGATGGGTGGTCTACCGATCAGTTCTTGTAAGGCCAGTAAGGCCTTGATCAATCTCTAAAATTTGATTCGCGATAGAGGGGGTTTCGGTGAGGTCAACGGCTCCCCCAATGGTGGCACTAAGCAACTTGCCACAATGCCAAGGGCGTGCAGATGAGCAACAACAACCACAGTAGAACTGCAGATGTGAAGCTTATCTGGATCATAAACCATTTCCGAAGTATGACTGATTTAGAGTGGGGGGATATTTGATGCATTGGATATTGGTTTCACAACTATAAGATCGTGAACTTGATTGGCATGAACGTGTAAAATTGGGTGGCGGTAGGAGCAACACGATAGGCTTGGGTGATGTCTTCGATGTCATGTACTTCTAAGTATAGTCGCTATATTCATAGTCTGGCGGATAGACTCTCGGGAACCAATTGAGCTGTCAAATAGCGGAACCAATCGAGCAAATCATGACCAACAACAGAAACGAGCACATCAGCTATTGCGAACAAAACTTCAGAAGCCCTGTTTCTCGTGGTTCAAGGCTCGCCTACGCAAACTAATACCAACTTTGGATGAGGAAAGCTTCCCCTATCTGATGATGCCGGTAATTTGCGTTCGATTGGCCAGGAAAGAATAATCGACGTGGATTTTCGAGAAATAATCGAGAGAAGTCATAGTTTACAAAAGCTGTTACGCACTAATTCCAGCTCTCTCAAGAATTACAAAAGTCATTACTTCAGGGTTGCCAAACTCATTAGATATTGACATTTTGATTGGTACACTTTGGCCTACTTCGGCACATTCCCAGCTAAATATCGTGGCACAGATTTGGGTGTGTAGAGGTGAATACTAGACTGATGCAAAATTTGAAATTTTCGCTCCACAGTGCTCAAACGGTTTCAAATCAGGTCCTGATTGGCCTCCCAAAATTTAAACTCATTTGGTAGAAACTGACTTGGCACAAACTATTCGAAGCTTATATGGAAATTACTATGGGAAAACCAAACTTTTTGTTCATTGTCTTCTACCCATTTTCCATTTTGCTTTTTAGAAAATTTCTATTTTCTAAGCTACAAATTTGCGTTTTTAAGCCAAATTAAATCAAATTAAATTGTTATTAATTGTTTAAGAGATTGATAATCTTATGGCATGATCAAGCAGCTGTACTGTGGGCAACACTGTATTCTGCAGTGTGACATAGTAGCCATGATATTTGTCCTTTATTCTACGCGCCATAAACACCAATGTTGCCTGCTGAACAATTGATTGAGCATAATCGTAAGACATCAGTGACTTGAATCATTAATAATTTTTGTTCCTTACATTTGATCGAAAAGTGGTATTTAACAATGTTGTAGCTGAGAAAATTTTCAAAAAGCTATCATTTTCTAAAGTATAGTGAACTGGTGAATTTTGAGATAGATATGAACCGAAATTATGATTTCTCCATAGTAATTCCCTTATAAACTTCAAATGGTTTGTGCCAAGTCAGTTTCTCACTAAATGAGTTCAAATTTTGGGAGGCTAATCAGGGCCCAGTTTGAAACCGTTTGAGCACTGTGGAGCGAAAATTTCTAATTTTGCATCAGTCTAGTGAATACCCCTAGGGAATATCGGTATTTCAGTTTTGAATGTGTTGATGTCTTCGGCATTTTTAATATCTAAACAAAAAGTTTCATATCATGTTTATGCTGATGATATGATACTTTTTTGGGCAACTTAAAACTTTAAGAAAACAAATAGAATGAATAGAAGAGGTCCTAAATGAGAGCCTTGTGGGACTCCCGATGTGACATGAATAGGGGTTGATTCGTTTCCTTTGAATAATACTTTTTGATCGTGATTGGTCAGATATGATTCCAGCCATTTGAGGAGTTTGGACTGAAATCCCATCTTTTGCAATTTAAAAAGAAGCATGATTATTTCGACGGGATCAAATGCTTTGCTGAAGTCTGAGTACAAAACATCTACATGGTTTCCGTTATCCATTGCTGCCAGAGAATAATAAATGAATTAATGGATGTTCCGGATATTCTGGAGGACCATTCAATGGACCTCGGGATTATTTTACAATCACAACTCCGAATTCATATTTATAACACGTCTATGAAAGTTTTCGAAAAAAAACACGGAGTTCTAGGATCAGTTTCACAAATTGACCACTTTTACTGATGTATCGGATCGTTTGGAAGACCATCCACTGGTCTCTAGGGTCCATGCTCTGGTCATAACTCCAAATGCATGCTGATAAGACGCCAATTAGTGGTTTTGAAAAAACGCACCTCTAGGCTCAGTTTCAAGAACTGAACACTTATGAATGTTCCAGATCTTCCTGATCGACCAACTCCCATTTTATTGTGATCAGGGTTGCTTCCACTCACTTGCTATAAAAAAGTATTTTTCGGAATTATGCAATCATTAGATGTTATAATGATATGTTGTACTAGTAAGTAACAAGAAGAGGGTGTAAAGTATGTGTTTGACTCATAAAACCTGTCAATTTCGCTTTCAGAGCGTCACAATCAGCGATCTTATGATTCGTGAGCGTTCACTCAGAGTGAGCGCTCACGAGTCGTAAAATCACTGATTGTGACGCACTAAAAGCAATATTGACAGATTTTATGTTTCAAACATATACTTCATGACCTCTTCTTGTAGTTTACAAGTACTAATTAGCATTATACTATTTAATGATTCCATAATTCCGAAAAACATTCTTTATAGCAAGTGAGTGGAAGTAACCCTGATTGTGATGAGTCATCATGAGTAATTTCGAAAAATCGGAAGAGCTCTATGATCAGTTTCATGAATTTACCTCTTTTAGGGATGATTTGGATCCTCTGGAGGGCCCTTCCGTATTACTATTAATACAAGGGTCAATTTTCCTAACACAACTCCGAATTCATATTGATAAGACGTCAATCAGTTGTTTTGAAAAAAAAGTGGAGTTCTAGGATCAGTTTCAAGAATTCACCACTTTAACAAACGTTCCGGATCATCCGGTGAACCATTCCGTGGTTCTCAAGATAAACCGGTCACAACTCGGAGTTCATTCGAATATGGCGTCTTTAAATGAATTAAAAAAAAACACGGATATCTAGGATCAGTTTCATTTATTGACCACTTCTACGGATATTTCGGATGTTTTATTGGACCACCTCGTGGTTTACAGTGACCGAATTCCGGTCGTAACTTCATATTAATTTTGATAAGACGCTATGAGTAGTTTCGAAAAATACGAGGAGCTTTGGGATCAGTTTCATGCATTGACTACTTTTACGGATGTTCCGGATCTTCTAGTGGACCATTCCGTAGCCCCCAGTGTCCATATAACAACTCCGAATTCATTCTGATAAGGTATTTAGAGGCTGTTCATAAACTCGATTGTCTGCGTGGGGGAAGGGGGGTCTAAAACTTCTAAAAATCGGTGTACGTAGTTTATGAAAAGCCCCTTATCAGAGGTTACGAAAACACTTGTAGCACGCGGATCAGTTTAATGAACCACTTTTATGGATGTTCCGAATCTTCTAGATGACGACCCGGGTAACAGTTTGATGCTTAACAAGTGTTTTTTGAACGTTTTTAGTTCAGCCTTATACCCCGTTCACATTACAGCCTTATACCCCGTTCACATCACGTAATATAGGCTTCTTGCAATGAGCACTCGTATATAGGATTTCCAGTAAAAACTAGATGTATGAGTGCTCATTGCAAGACAGCGTATATCAAGTGATATACGCTGTAATGTAAACGGAGTATTAGTTTGAATAATTGTTGACCTTTTTTCAGCTTTTAAACATCTAAATCTGGTGATTTTAATCCGCTGAAAGCTTAATAGTAATATCAATTTTAAGCTTTTATATATTATAATTGTTCTAGGATTGCTTTACTTTGTTGCTGACAAATTGGACTTTGCATGTCGGTATTCAAACCGACAGTCACTGGTTTACAGGCTACAACCAACAATCAATACGAAACTAACGATTTTAAATTGGCTCACCACTTTAGTAGCCTATTGGTCCCAAGCAAACGATTAACGTACCCTATTCTAGTTGAAATTCTATTACTACACTATGTTTGTTTTGATTCGCTATGAAAGTTTGACAGATAACATCAGGGGTGTGTGGATTCATGCAGAACATGCAGGGGTGAGTGAAATAGCTTGGGACTGCTTGGGACCGTTGTTCTGGTACTGAGTGAGCCAAAAATAATAATGATTTTCTTCGGGACCCAGTGGTCTTAGAGTTACCTCTATGCTACAACCATACCTACTGGATCACTGAAGCATTTGTGTAGCAACCGGAAGAGTATTATGCAGAATTGTAAACAACAAATGGTGACAGTAAGAGATTTTTCTCATTTTCAAATGCAGTTAACACAATGTGGACACAAGTGCGCGATTTATTTCGATGATCATTTGAATGCTATTTTAGTGCCTTAATTAGGTTATATTTTTCGGAATGCAGTCCGAAAATGCAGTGGTGCAATATAAAGTGGTGAACAGTCAATACACAGGAATACAAATGTTAATACTTCCGACGTCGTCGTAGTCCACTTCTACCTGGAGCTATTCCCAAAAACAGGGCTGTCATCTGATCACTCAATGCACGCAATGTTACTGATTTTCTGAAATAAGGCCTGTACTCGAAAAAACTGCACCAGACAAAAGTGTTTGTCAAAAATTTATGTTAAGTTACGTTATTCAATTTCCTTTCCATCGCTGAAAGCCCGCACCTTTCCCTTAAGACCCTTCATTACATTTTGTGCAATGGTGGAGCCGACCTTTTTGGTCACTTTCATCTCGTTCTTAAACACCTTGGACGATTTTCGAACTTTGGCCTTCATTATGGCCCAAAATCTTTCCACCGGACGAATCTCTGGTGAATTTGGGGGGTTGGCGGTTTTTGGTACAAAAACAACGTTATTGTCTCTGTACCAATCCAACGTCGATCGCGCGTAATGGCATGATGCCAGGTCCGGCCAAAATAATGTCTCGCCTCCGTGGGACCGCAGGAAGGGCATTAGACGCTTCTGGCGGCACTCGGTGCGGTAAATTTCGCTGTTGATGGTACCCATTGTGCAGTACGGTTTACTCAGTTTACCGCATTGGCATATGGCCTGCCAGAGCAAGTATTTTTGGCGAATTTGTCCACTTTCTTCTTCCTTATGTCTTCCGGAACATCAAACCGTGATTTGGCAACGTAGAACTCCAGCCCCGGTATCTGCTTTGCGTCTGCCTTGATGTAGGTTTCGTCATCCATAATCACACACATCGATTTCGTTAACCACTCTCGATACAGCTTCCTTGCGCGGGATTTGGCTGCCGTGTTTTGTTGATCACGCCGGTTCGGTACCTTCCGGACCTTGAATACACAAAGCCCAACTCGTTTTATCGTTTGCTGAACGAACCAGGTGGAACACTTTGCCTTCAGAGCCGCGTCGCGAACGAAAGGTTCGGATTACGCTTGAAATAATCCAACACCTTCCGGGCCTTCACAGGGTCAGCTGTCTTCGATTTTCTTCCACTTCCAGCCCACCGCTCGGTCGTCTGGGACTCCTTAAACGATTTACCACCTGAGACACAGTTGAATGGGTGATTCCCAGTTGTCTTCCGATCCATCTCATGGTCGCAGTCGGATTTTCCATGACGGCGCGCAAAATTCTCCGGTTCTTGTTTCGATGACATCTTAATAACCACTGAACCGATTGTTATGAAACTTTGCACATGTAAACAATTCACTCCAAACTAGTTGTACCCAGATTTTCATCAATTTTTACCCACGGATAAAAATGGTGCATTTTTTTTCGAGCAAACACAAAGTTGGCTTGTTTTTCACCCTGCGCAAGTGTAAAGCAGCGGAGAAGAGAAGACAGACACTCACCCAGAAATAACGAAAGCTCAATGTGTAGCCATCGACGGCTCCGACGCAAAGAGTGCCACTCAGTGTAGGGTTGCAAATAGGAAACACAGCAAAAAGACAAAATTCTTCTTTGTTATTCCCTTCTTCATCTCCTACGCATGCAGTCGTGGTAAGCAAAGTCTGCAAAGAATTCAAAGAATGCATTAGCGCTCTTTGTTTTACATTCGGTCCCTGCACCGCACGGAGTGTACCGCTCATTGTGTGGATTGCTTTCTCATAGTTGGAAAAGAGTGTGCGAAGTAAATGGGAGAACCACACACTCTTTATGCAGTGTTGTGAGATACATGCACAAAGTTGCTTTTGACGGCAAGTCCAGGTTCTATACAGTGGAATGCCACACGGGAATTCGGAATTACGGAGAAATAACGCACACGCGAAATACTAGAAAAAACAAGTTTACTTTATTAAGCGATTAAAATAATACACGCGGTTGTTACGCTTTTCTATTGGAGATGAACTTTACTCGCAGCTGTCACGTACCGAACCAAGGTTGCGCGTATGGTAGGTGAACTCCATGAGGTGAGGACGGGAATCAACGATGTGTACAGAAGAGGTATGCAATGTCCCGTTCAACACTCCCCCTCAATGGATATCTCTTCAGTTCTCCTTTAGCCCGAGCAGTTCAGAAAACTCCCGGTGCTTCTGCGGTCCTAGCGGCTTGGTCATGATGTCTGCAAGCATCCGATCAGTCGGACAATACTCTAGTCGTATTTGCTGTTTCACACACAACTCCTGAACAAAACGCTCTCTTGTGTCTATGTGCTTGCTGCGTCTGCTTTTTCTCTCGGAACGCACGAATGCCAAACACCCTTGATTGTCCTCCATTACGAGGGTGGGTTGATTCTGGGTTTCACCGAAATCATTGAGGAGCTGTCTGAGCCATATCGTTTCTTGACATGTTTCACTGAGGGCTAGGTACTCAGCCTCCATCGACGAAAGAGTAACACTTGATTGGCGTCGGCTAGCCCATGTAACAACTCCGCCTCCAAACTTGAATACCATTCCGGACGTTGATCTTCTACTCTTGACGTCACCCGCTCAGTCGGCGTCCGAAAACCCGATTAGGTGCTGATCCTTCTCGCCTCCTAGCTGCAGCTGATGACATTTCGCTGCTTTCAGAAAACGAAGAACACGCTTCGCTGCGGTCCAGTCGCTCTCACGAGGTTCACTAAAGTTTCGTCCCAGAATCGCTGCGGTTGCTGCTATGTCTGGTCTTGCCACGACAGCCAGGTACAGAAGACCTCTAACGAGACCACGGTACTTCGTCGGATCCTCGAATGCTTCGCCAGTATCCACCATTTTCAAATATCCGGGATCCATCGGCGACTTTGCTGTCTTGCACTGCTCCATCCCAAACTCATTAATTAACTTGTCGATGTAATTCCGCAGACTTAGCTTGAACACTCCATCAACACGTTTGACTTCTACACCGAGAAAGTGCCTTGCTTCCCCGAGACAGGTTAGCTCGAATTCCATTCACAATCCTCGGCAAATCTTCGCTATTTTCGTTTCATCCGTTGATCCAACAAGAAGGTCATCTACGTACACCATCAGGAACACTTTCGCCTTACCGCCTTCCTTCACATACAAACACGGGTCGGCTGCAGCTGCTCTGAACCCGTTCTTTACCAAGACTTCATCCAACCGTTTATTCCAGCAACGAGCTGACTGGCGTAATCCATAAATGCTTCGTTGAAGCTTACATACTAGTTGTTCCTTGCCAAGTACCTCGAAACCAGGTGGCTGACGCATGAATACGTCTTCTTCAAGAGATCCATACAGGTAGGCTGTCTTAATATCCAAATGGCGTACAAACATATCGTGCTTTGACGCCACCGTGAGAAAGCTTCGAAACGTTGCCTGACGTGTGACTGGAGCAAACACATCATCCACGTCAACACCCGTTCTCTGCGTGTAGCCTTGAGCAACCAGCCGGGCTTTACACTTCACGATCTGGTTGTCTTCGTTGCACTTCACCTTGTAGATCCACTTCGAACCGATTACCTTTTGATGTTTCGGCCGTGGAACTAGATTCCAAGTCACGTTTTTCTGATGAGCTTCGAGTTCTTCCTTCATCGCCTCGCACCACACAGGATTCTTCAAAGCTTCTTGATGGTTGACTGGGCCTTCCACTGCACAGGCTGCAATTCCAACGGCGAACTCGAGATCAAAATCTTCCAAGTACCGCGGTCGTTTACCTTGATTAGACCGCTTCGATTGACGAAGATCCGAACTCGGTGCACCTTCATCCTCATCTTCACTGTTGTCTTCAGATGCCGATGTGTAACTGTCATTAGTCTCTTCACTATCTGGCTCTTCCTTCTCTTCTTTGAACGGAATCAGCTGTATGTCTTCATCCGGAGTCTTCTTCGATTCAGCAACTGGAAATTCCACCGACGACGATCCTTTTCCAAGCTCAATGAACCGAGCGTCGCGGCTAACGGTGATCAAATCCGTTTCGAGATCCACAAATCGATACCCTTTTTGCTCAATCGCGTAGCCGATGAACGTAAGCTTTCTTGCCTTGCTGTCCATCTTCTTTCGCTTGGTATCCGACACGTGTACAAACGCTACACTGCCGAACACACGGAGATGACTGAGATCAGGTTTTCTCCCCCACCAAAGCTCATAGGGAGTCTTCCGGATGGATCTGGAGGGAAGCCTATTTTGAAGGTAGGTTGCTGTGAGAATTGCCTCACCCCAGAAGCGCTTCTCCAATCCTGCATCGACTAACATGCACGTGGCCATTTCCCCTAGCGAACGATTCTTTCGTTCAGCAAGTCCGTTTTGCTGAGGCGGTGGTGAACTGCTGTTGAATTCCTTCATCTTTATAGAACCCACGCAGCTCCTTATTGATGAACTCTCCCCCTCCATCCGATCGCACCACGCGCGGTTTTCGACCAAACAGGTTTTCGACCCATCTGACGTAGTCCTTAATATTTTGTGCTGCCTCTGACTTGTTCCGTAGGAGGTACGTTACGGTAAAACGACTGTAATCATCCGTGATGGTCATCACGTATCGGTTTCCACTAGGAGTGATACAGTCCATCGGTCCACACAAGTCCGTATGAACGATGTCCAGTACTTGCAATGCTTTCCGATCAACAACCGGAGGAAATGGAAGCCTGGCCGACTTGCCTTCCATGCAGCACTCACACACCAATCGCAACCCGCAGTCACTCACCTTCATGCCCGTAGCTAACTCTTCTTTGACGGTTCTCTCGGCAGCAGCCCACTCGCGGTGGCCCAGCCGTCTATGCCACTGATGTTGGCAATCCACTTTATGCTGACCTTCCGATGCAGCCATCGATGCCTCTGCAACGCGCAGGTAGTATAGCCCACCATGACGACCTCCCGTTGCGACAACGGTACCATCTGTATCAACAACATTGCACCCGTCAGTATCAAAAACCACTTTAAACCTCTTTTGGGTCAACTTAGACCGGGTACGAATTTCACGTCATTTACATCTATCTTGGTCACCTTACCTGCTCCGTCGATGCCGTACACGATGCCAGATCCTTCGCCTTGAATTTGTGTTTGCTTACCGTCTGCCAGTGTGATAAAACCACAAGCAAACTCGTTTAACGACTTGAAGAACGACTTGTCGTTTGTCATGTGGGCGCTCGCACCACTGTCGATCACCCAGCTGCTGTGGTTTTCTTCTGCAACCGTAAACGCAACACTCCTCGCATCGCTGTGAGCAGCTTTTGCCTTCACGTTACCTTCCGCCTTCGAGGAACTCCCATCCTTTTTCTGCTGCGACACCAGGAACTTCCGGCAGTTTCGCTTGAGGTGGCCAACATTCTTGCAGTAGTGGCAGGTACGAGTTTCGTTGCTCGATCTACCCTCCGCGGATCGCATCGCCTTCTCTACCTTCACTGGAACACCTTTCCTTTCGATATGCCGATTGAACTCATCAACCAGCTTTGACTTCACAACGTCCAGTGAAATGTCGTCATCCGATCGGCTGTCTAATGCTGTCACTAGACCATCGTACGAGGGAGGAAGGCTCCTAAGCAGCATGCATACCTTGGTGTCCTTGTCCAAGTTCATCCCAGCTGCATCCAGGCGATCGAAAAGATCATCGAAAACGCGCAAGTGCTTTTCGACATCGCAATTCTCCGCAAGATTCATGGAACACAGCCTCTTAAGCAATGACACACGAACAGAACGTGTCGTTTTCTGATGGTAATTCTTCAGCGCATTGTAGGTATCCCAAGCGAGAGCACAGTCCTTCACCAGCGACAGCTGGCTATCATCCAACAGCAGGATCAACGTCGTTTTCGCTTTTCTGTCGTCTGCTTGCCAAACAACCGTCCTGTTCGCTACTATCGGAGGATCATCACTAATCACGTGCCACAGGTTCTCACGGGACAGCAACATTTCGACCCGGATCCTCCAAGTTTGCCAATTCGTCCCATTAAGCAGGGGAATGGAAAACTTTGCATCAGCAATCGCACTGGTAAACACTTTTCCTCTTCTTTTTCGTGCTACTTTCGTGCTACCGAATCTTTTCGCACCAGAGTCTTTGACCCTTAGGGCAGGTAACTGGGCCCATAACCTGACGGCAAGTCCAGGTTCTATACAGTGGAATGCCACACGGGAATTCGGAATTACGGAGAAATAACGCACACGCGAAATACTAGAAAAAAACAAGTTTACTTTATTAAGCGATTAAAAGAATACACGCGGTTGTTACGCTTTTCTATTGGAGATGAACTTTACTCGCAGCTGTCACGTACCGAACCAAGGTTGCGCGTATGGTAGGTGAACTCCATGAGGTGAGGACGGGAATCAACGATGTGTACAGAAGAGGTATGCATTCTCCCGTTCAACAGCTTTGCTAACGCTCTGAGGTGCTTTCCATCCCTGCCCAAAAAGCTCCTCTTCCTTGTTTCTTCTGCTACTTGGCTACTTGAGTTTAGAAAGGTAGGCAGTGAAATTAGAAGAACTAAAATGCCGGAAATGCAACATTGCAGATTTCTTTCCTTCTATCAGGCTGTCAAAATATTTGTAGAGCAGTGCTGATTTGTGGAGTAGTGTTAAGCGAGGGGGGCGACTCTATCTAAGATGCAGGAATTGTTTTGCTTTGCTGTTATGAGATGCACTCGCGCTTAATAGATAGAAACACCACGATTAATTATGATTTTGAAGATTTCCTGCAAAAAGGTGGAGAGCGATCCGAGTAGATGGGCTTAGATGCAAGAGATGAAAAAAGATTTTTCGTAGATTGATTCGCTAGTGTGAGATTTTTCAACCATTTAAAATCGAGATTTAGATGTGTTGTACCCCTCGGTGTTAAGCTTAAATGAGTCTTGTTCAATCTTTAGATCAGCTTACTTATTGAGGCTCAATTATGGGGGTACAATTAGATTCATGCACTACGAATTAACTATAAATTCAGCCTGCTGTTAATAAGCTTTGTACAACTTAAATCAACCAATAATCAGTCTTACTGTTCAGCTTAAATTGTTACTTGGAGAGAACCATCCCGTAGTCCACAGCGTCCATATTCCGATCACAACCTCGGATCCATTCTGGTAATCCGCTTATGAGTTTCAAGAATTGATTTTTTTCACGGATGTTTCGGTGAACCATCCCGTGATACCCAGGGTTCATAATCTGGTCACAATTCCAAATTAATTCCTTTTACGGATGTTCCGGATCTTTCAGTCGACCATTATGTGGTCCCCAGGGTTCAGATTCCGATCACAACCCCGAATTCATTCTGGTAAAACGTTAATGAGTAATTCTGAAAAAAAAAACACGGAGCTCTAGTATCAGTTTCATGAATTGACCACCTTTAGAGATGTTCCGAGTCTTCCGGAGGACCAGACTTGGGACCTTCCGGGTGCTATTTTTTCAAAAGGAGGTCATCTATCTTGTTAATAGCTTTTCTAAAGGCACCAGGAAGTTATCTCTTCAAATTACCCTACAATAAGTGTTTGTCCCCAAGTAGATCTAATATCATATGCTATGCGTATTCGTTAAAAGCATTCTGAACCAGGGCCCCACAAAGTCACATTCAATCGAAAATCGTCAAGCGACGATGAAGCTGTCAACCATCACTTTCAATTGAAAGTCATTATGTCTTCTCTTCGTGCAGATCCCCCGTCAACATCAACAGAATCACTTTCGATCAGTTTTAATGCTGTTTGTTTTGGCTTGAGTCGTGTTCATTTCTTCTTTTATTGTCAAATGAACTTACTTTTGCATTGAAGCAAAGCCATTCGATCCAAATCCGTGCAGTTGTTATGACTTTTGTTGCTCGTTTACTCGGTTCATTTAAGCGTATGCGCATAGATCTGTGCACGTGGATGTCAAATTTATCATTGTCGGGTGGTTTGTTTACCCATCAATATGGGTATTTTTTTAATCGGGGTGACGTCTAGAGATCGAAAATTGATATGCGACGCTATTTTGAAATCCAGTATGGCGGCTTCCAGTTTAAGAAAAGTGGGAAATACTGTCCAATACTTATCAATAAATGTATTTTTGGAATCGGGATGATGTCTAGAGGATGAAAATCAATATCCGACGCCATTTTGAAATCGAAGATGGCGGCTTCCGATACACGAAAAAGTGGAAATACAGTCAAATACACATCAATATTGGTTTTTTTTTTGTATTCGGTATGAAGTCTACAGATCGAAAATTGATATGCGACGAAATTTCGAAATCCATGATGGCGGCTTCCGATTTCAGATTAAGTAAATACTGTCAAATACCCATCAGTATAGATATTTTTGGAATCGGGATGACATCTAGAGGCCAGAAATCGATATCCGACGCCATTTTGAAATCCAATATGACGGCTTCCTATTGAAGAAAAAAAAAATTGTGGGTATTTTTGGAATCGGGGTGACGTCTGGAGATTGGAAATCAATATTCGATGCCATTTTGAAATCCATGATGGTGGCTTCCGGTTTGTGAAAAAGTTGTAAATTCTATCAAATACCCATACAAACGGTTTTTTTTTAATGTGAGTGACGTCTAGAAGCCGGAAATCGATATCCGATGCCATTTTGTAATCCAAAACGGCAGCTTCCGATTTGTGGAAAAGTGTCAAATATCCTAAAATATGGTTATTTTCAGAATGGAGATGAGACGTCGATGCCGAAAATTGATGTCACGCCGTCTAAGATGGCGGTTTTGATTCAGAAAAACTGTAAAATACTGTCCAATACCGTTCAATATGGATTTTTTGGAATATTCAAATTCAAGATGGTGGCTTCCGATTTCAGAAGAAGTGTCAAATAGCTTACAATGGCATCGAATATCGATTTTCAGCACCTACGCGTCGTCTCCAGTCGAATGAGCCCCGAATTGAAGTGAAAGTGGCAAAAAACGAAGGAAGCAGTTTTTGAGTCATTCATTGCGTCAATTGAAACAAGTCTTTGCTTCAAATGAAATGAACTGAAGCACTTGACGAACGAAACAAATGATAGTCCAGTCATGTTTGAAAAGAGAAATGTGTATGTGACTCGATAACAAGAAACACGATGACTGACACAAAAATGATATTGCTCGAAATGAAGCGATTCTCGGAGAGTTCATTTTCTTTTCTTTTTTTCGAAAATGCAGAACCCTGTTCTGAACAATGAAACGGTGTGAAATCTGTTAAATTTGTTAAACTTCTATCGCCTGCGCCAGTTTTGACTTCAATATATTGACGTTAAGCAACTCAAACTATGTTAATTGTTAGCTTCACGCATGAAGTAATACAAAAACAAATTTAAATTTTTGCAAGGCATCTGCAGTTGTGGAAAAACACAAAGTTTGACTCACTGGAGCGACTATGACTGGACAACTGTGCAGGGAGGAATGTCGCCAGAAGAGAATTTTGGCATTCATTAAGCTACACGAAGGTCCCGTAAAGTTCTGGCCTGACTTAGCCAGCTGCCATGTAAGTGTCAGCCACCTCAGTCAGGAGCACTTTCGAGACTCCCTGACTCCAATGGCCTCAGGGTCGGCACGCTTACCGATTGCAATTACGCGGGCAGGGAATGATCGCACGTGACACACAGAAAAAAATTCCACAAGCACTTCACTACTCAAGAATAGACATTTATTGCACTTTCCTGAACTTTTATTCTCCCTCTTTACTACCTTATTCTCCCACTTTCTTACAATCTATCTGACCTGGTTTCTTCGTCGGGGCCCCTCGCAATACCTCCTTTATGTGTCTTCGATTGTCGACCGCTTGTCCTCGGTCGACGTCCGCTTCCTCTCCACTTTCTCGTCGTGTATCTCGTTCGCGCGCTTGCTGTACGGGGTGGCGATGACGAGCACCAGGTTACACTTCCTGGGCCTATGAGTTGGTGACGAACTCGGCCGGCAGGCAATGACGGTGTAACCTTCCGGTACGTCTACCGGAACTTCACTGCGTACAGGTGATCTGTACTAAATACAGCGGGGTCCTGCTGTCCTTGACTCTCTCCTCACACTTTTTCACTGTTTCCACTCTTACTTGCGTCAATTTAGCTGGCTTGCTTTCTTGATAAACCGTTTTCGCTGGTGGTCTTACGATCAGTGATTATTAATTTCAGAGTTGAGTGAGTCATTGGGTCACTGCTCCAGGCTGTCGGCCAGTGACCCGGGCCATTCGTCGTTCATCGCCAGTTTGTCGTGCCCGTTATCGTCCATTCAAAATGGCCATCTCTATCGCCACCCCCCATGGCCTCCCAACAGGCAGTTGTTTGTCCATCTGGTGGCGGGTTTTTGCAATTCTCGGTGGGGTGGATTGTTGCGTTCTACAGTAAGCTGTCCTACCTCTGCCTACTAGGGAGTTTTACAACGGAGAAAACTGCACAACACTCACGAACATTACCTGCCATTATTTTTTTTACACTTTAACGGAACTAAACAAAAAACCACGATAATCTAAAAAATACTCGAAACAAAGACACTAGCACTTGCAGCCATTACAGCAGGGATGTCATTGTAGAATAATGTCGATTTTATTGAAAAAGTATCAATCTACTAAATTGTCCAGATTTTCGTCTCATCGGAATATTATGGGCAATTATCAAGCGAAAATTTAAGAAATGTGGCAAAACTCTCAAATCACCATCTGATTTGGAGAAGTGGTGGGAAAAGCTGGCAGATAAGGTTGACAGTACTACCTGCCGGTTTTAAGTTGGCTCACTACTTGACTAGCCTATTGGTCCCAAGCAAATCGATTAACGTACCCCATTCTAGTCTATGAAAGTTTGACAGATAAAATGAGTGGTTCGTGGACTTTCCTACGTTTCGAGAGGTGCATCGATTATCTTGGACCGAAGATAGTACCAGAGCTGAGCCAAAAAGTTGAGCACGTTTCTTCGGGACCTTCTGGTCTTAGAGTTACCTCTAAGGGTAACCTAGAAAACCTGCAAAATGATACCCTTATCGTTTTTTCCTCTTGGAGAAATGACCCATTTTGTGCGATCAAATTCTAACTGGAACAGACTTTAGGTGGTCAAGATTACGAGATATTCCATGTTGGAACCAATTAAGCCGTATCTTATATGCTACGTGGACTCCATTTAGTGCTTTTGGGGGAATTTCTGTTTTTTGTTAAAATTCAAGCGTAACTATTCAAATAGACGTATTTGCTTTCATAATCACTTCAATCAACGATTTGTCTTAACACAAACAAACACCATCATCAGGTAGGGGAATCTTTCCCCTACTTGCTGGTGTTGTTGGTTTCTGTGAGTGAGCTAGCAGTTGCCACAAATCGTCGATTGAATTGACTGTTTACAAAATCAGATACGTCGATTTGAATAGTTTCGTTTGAATTCATCTACCATTGCTTCAAAGCTCAAATTACAACACCGCATTAACGCTCTCATCTCCAATTCTTCCAGACGGCGAACAACCCTCGGAGCTGCACCAGGTGGATATTCCCACCATCCCGCACAGCGACTGCAACCGGATGATGGCATTTCCGCGCACCCGGCGGCTCAAGTACGGGGTCCTTCCGTCGCAGCTGTGCGCCGGCGAAATGACGGGCGGCAAGGACACCTGCGAGGGCGATTCCGGCGGTCCGCTGCATGTGCCCTCGGAGGATCCCAGCGGGTGCACCTTCGACGTGGTGGGCATCACCTCGATCGGAGGAATCTGCGGCACGGCTCGGAAGCCCGGTCTCTACACCCGGGTGTCGTACTACCGCGAGTGGATCGAATCTGTTATGGGGAGAGAACAATAAAGACTGCCAAACTTTTTTTTTTTTATATATGCACTGCTATTTATTTCTTGAACTGGATGTGTTTTCTTTCGTGGGTCGGTAGGATAAGCAAACGAATGTCTTGTTTTTTTTTAATAGAATTTACATTACATATATTTCTTGTTTTCAGCTTTTTTGTTTTACTTTTTTTTTACACATAATGAGTTAAAATATACATCAGTTTTCTTTAATCTGCAGCAATCAGAAATCGTTTCCGTTTGTCCATTAGCCACTTGCTTTGAGTGCGGTTTGACAGTTTTCTCACTCAATCGCCATCTTGCTTTTCTGATTATACACCTCGGTTTTTTTGCTATCTACAGTACAGTGGTAATTGCATTCCAGGTTTCAACTTGTTTCTCTGCTTTGCCTTGTTTGCTTTTGATTTGACTTTCCGTCAGGATTCATCTTAAATGTCTTTTTTTTTTAATGGTATTTTAAAAATAGTACTGGCACTGGAGTACATTCTTCGCTCTGCACTTGTATGATTTTTTTGTTTGTTTATGTTTGTGTTTCAATTTTTTCAACTTGAGTTTCGTGGTGCAAACGGTCAACATGTCAATTTTTATTACTGATTACTTGTTTTTTTTTGTCAATTGGAAATCACAGAATTTTCATTTTTAACAATAGAGTTTTTACAGAATTTTCATTTCTGTCTGCTGTTCAGCGTTCGTATCGAGGGATCGGCGTGTTTTTTTTTGTGTGTGTGCGAGAAGCTTTGCATGCAACCGATGAACAAGCAGAATCAAAATATTCGACATTCATTTTTAGGTAGGACGAGGCTTGCATGGGGGAGCGAGAAGTAGGCGCTGCTTTTTTTTCGTAATTTGATTTTTGTTTTGTTTGTGCTGGCAACAATAAAAAGCCACGTTGCGAGTTTCGATGTGTGATTATGAACTTTGTTTCGGTTTGTTTTTGTTTCGATTCCGATGGAACGAATTTTAAAAGAAAGCTGTAATAATTAATCCATACCGGAAACAATAATGGAAACCGCAGGCGAAGATGTGAGTAAGCAGTGATTGATTTGAATACTACCTCGGGGACTGAGAATTTCTTAATTGACGAACCTTGATTTATTGAATGGTACATGATCGTTCAAAACTTGGCCGAAATTTAGTGATGGAGTTTTTTGAAGATGAGTAATAAACGTATTTCACTTACAGGGCTTGCAGAACCATTAGCGCGGTTGGATAAGTTACCAATCCAACATTTTACGCTACCGTTCTTTAACATTTGAGGCTTTGTTCCATTTGGTGAATTTTCTCTTAAATTTGACACGAAAATAAATTAAAATGTTCGAAAATCCCTCTGTTATTGATCGTCCGATTTTCGAGAAGGTGTTTGTCAAAGTTGATTCCTGGTCTGCCAGAAATAAGTCTAGTACAAAAGCAGGTTTATTTGAAAATTTTCCATCTGTCAAATTTAATTGGAACACAGCCTGAATGACCTCTATTTGTTTGACATTAGACGTTTAAGGTGATTCCAAGGTAGAGTCCACAAATGGCCGCCACGTAGGCTATACGTGCTCTTCCACTTCGAATTTTCATTAACACAAATCTCGGCAATTAATGCCCCATTTCATATGAAATTGTTACTTCATGTATGCTGTAGTACAGCAAACGTGGAGTAACAGTTGCATTGTAGAAGCTGTTATTTGAGCACTTCAAGTTTCGAAGTGGAAGCGAGAATAAGGATCTCACAGCGAAACACCTGAACCATCATAGTAATCTAATAGCGAATTCGTTTATTATTATTCAGTTTCAACCTGGATCGGGTATCAAGATTGGGTCTGACAAATGTCAGTTTGATCGTTTGTTTTTAAAGTCTAGTTCAGGTTGAGGTTTACACTGACAAAAAGTTCAATTTCGCACTTGGTTGGAACTGGTTCCAGCCCAATATAAACGAATTCGCTATAAGAGGAAGAGGAGACAATAGGGGGACTTTTATGAACCAGCGTCTGATTGCACGGATAGAAATCTCCTTAAACCTTTTGGCAAATTTATATTGCTGATTATTCATAAAACGTATAAGCCTCTTAGATAGCAATCTGTTGACTAGTGTAACTTAAGAATTTGCTCAGCCGTGTTTTTACCCTATATTTGCTACTCTTAAATAAACGTGCATCATTCAGTCCTATCAAACGAACAAAAACAAACGCGTGTTTTTCTTTTCGCTCTGCAAATTCCCATAGGTTATGGGCCCCAGCAAGCGGAAAAATTTATTGCGCAGTTACGTTTTTGTTATAAGTTTTTCGCGAGTTTCGAATTCGAGTTTTGTCCGCGAGTTCCAAGTTTTGGAATGTCGACAGGCGGAGGAAACGGCGGTGGCAACGGTGGAGGCACATCCGGGAGCCAGGTAGAAGGAAGAACAGGTGCAGTAGGAGGCAGTATTTCGCTGCCAGCAGTGGACAGGTTGCGTGGCTCGACGTGGGCGTTTGTCACCAAGATGCTGATGATCCGGGAAGGCACATGGGACGCAGTTACACGGCAAGAGCAGGATCCGGAGGACGCAGTTTCATTGCGAGGATTGGCGACGATATGCCTCAGCATAGAACCAATTAATTACAGCCTGGTGCAGAGTGCCAAAACGGCGAAGCAAGCATGGAAGAACCTACAGGATGCTTTTCGGGATGACGGAATGACGCGACGAATAGGATTGCTGCGGAAGTTGACAGGTTTTCGATTGACGGAGTGCTCGTCGGTGGAGGAATATGTGAATGAGCTCATGACGACCAGCCACAAGTTGACGGAGGTTGGTTTTGCGGTCGATGATACTTGGCTGGCGTGTCTGCTGTTGATGGGCTTGCCAGAGTCATACGAGCCGATGATTATGGGCTTGGAAGCATCGGGAACGCGTATTACAGCGGATGCAGTGAAAGCGAAAATCCTCCAGGACGTGAAAATCGGCGGCAGCAAGGAAGAGGCTTTCTACAGCAAGAAAAAGGCGGCTGGTAGCAAGAAGAAGACTGACAAATCGAAAATCCAGTGCTACAGGTGCAAGCAATTTGGTCACTTTGCTTCGGAGTGTCAGCAGAAAGGACCGAATGAACCGAAGGACAAGAAGGAGAAATCCGGTAAAAGGAACGCAGCGATGACCACCTTTGAGAACCCGAGGAAAAGTGAATCGGACTGGTTCTTTGATTCAGGAGCTACATCGCACATGTGCAGTAGTAAGGCGTTTTTGCTGAACGTGCAGGAAACGTCACAGCGCGTGAGTGTAGCCAACGACGCTGAACTGTCCGTAGTTGCTACCGGGAGTGTGGAGCTAGAGGCAGACATTGGAGAAGAGTCCTGCGACTTGACGATGTCCGATGTATTGTGCGTTCCGGATATAGCGATCAACCTTCTTTCGGTCAGCAGGATGTGCAGTAAGGGCTACAGCGTTCAGTTCACGAAGGAAACGTGCGAGGTGCGGTCCAATAGCGGCAAGTTGGTTGCCGTTGGTCAGGAGACAAGTGGTCTGTACAAGCTGTGTTTGACCAACAAGCAAATGTCGTGCGCTGCGAAGTCGAAGGATGACATCATACTGTGGCATCGGAGAATGGGGCATCTAAACGAGCAGAGTTTGATGAAGCTCCGAAGGTTGGCCGATGGGATTGATTTCGGTAACGCCAAGATTCCTGCTTGTGTCACCTGCTTGGAAGGGAAACACTTTCGACAGCCGTTCAACAACGAGGGCACTCGTGCGACCGAGGTGCTGGAGCTGGTCCACTCGGACCTGTGCGGTCCGATGGAGGAGGAATCAATCGGCGGAAGTAAATATTTCCTGTCGTTCATCGACGATGCGAGTCGCAAGTTGGTCGTGTATTTTCTCCAGTCGAAAACAGAGGTACTCGAATGCTTCAAAGAGTACAAAGCATTGATGGAGAATCAGACCGGAAAAAGGATCAAAGGACTTCGAACCGATAATGGCACCGAATATGTGAACACCGGCATGAAACGGTTCCTGCGCAGCTGCGGTATTCGTCACGAAATGACAGTACCGTATAATCCGGAGCATAATGGGCTAGCGGAGCGCATGAACAGGACCGTTGTGGAGAAAGCTCGTTGCTGATGGGCATGGCAGCGCAGTTAGACTTGCAGATTCATCAGATGGATGCAGTCACTGCCTTTTTGCAAGGGGAACTGTCCGATGAAGAGATATTCATGGAGCAACCTGAGGGGTTTGTTCAGAAGGATCCAAGAAAGGTTTGTCGATTAAAAAAGGCTCTGTACGGCCTTAAACAAGCCAGCCGTGTCTGGAACGTGAAGTTGGACACGGATCTGAAGAGAATTGGCTTCAGACGATCCAGTTATGACCCTTGCGTGTATTTGATGTCGGATGGGAAGCGAATCATCATAGTTGCAGTTTACGTGGACGATTTGCTATTGTTCTCGAATGCTCCGGAGTGGATCGATGCAGTTAAAGGTCAACTGTCAGCAAGGTTCCGCATGAAGGATTTGGGCGAGGCCCGCCAAGTGCTTGGAATGCGGATCACCAGGAACGGTGGCACTATCGTGCTGGATCAACAGCGATACATCGAGGAGCTGCTTCAGAAATACAACATGGTGGACTGTAATCCGACATCGACACCGGCCGAAGTGAGCCAGAGGCTCGTAAAAGCAATGAGTCCGAAAACCGAACAGGAGAAAGCAAGGATGCAGAATGTTCCGTACCGTGAGCTAGTGGGTGGACTACTGTTCTTGTCTCAATGCACTCGTCCCGACATAGCGTATGCCGTGAATTCAGTTAGCAGTTTTTGCAGTAATCCGGGTGAAGCCCATTGGACAGCGGCCAAGCGCATTCTACGGTACCTTCAGGGTACCAAATCGTTCAGATTGGTCTTCCAGAAGATGGCGAACCCAGTGCTCGAGGGGTTTAGCGATGCGGACTGGGGAAACGATCCTGACTCGAGGCGCTCGGTCACAGGATATTTGTTCCAGTTTGGAGGCGGATCGGTGTCTTGGAGCAGCCGGAAACAGCCGACTGTTGCGCTTTCTACGACGGAAGCCGAATACATGGCCTTGTCGGCGGCATCACAATAGGCTCTATGGTGGCGTGGCTTCTGTGCGGAGTTGTTGGGCAAGAAGGAACCGATTGTCATTCACTGCGACAACCGTAGTGCGATGTGCCTAGCGGAGAAAAAGATCGGGTACTCGCCGAGAAGTAAGCACATCGACGTGCGACATCATTTTGTCAGAGAGCAGCTGGAGAACCACACTATGCAGTTGAAGTACATCCGTTCTGGTGACCAGAAGGCAGCCGCGCTGACAAAGGCGGTCCCTGGACAATTCAAAGCAGTGTTCGGAATCTCTCAAATTCTTAGTTAAGGGGGAGTGTTGACTAGTGTAACTTAAGAATTTGCTCAGCCGTGTTTTTACCCTATATTTGCTACTCTTAAATAAACGTGCATCATTCAGTCCTATCAAACGAACCAAAACAAACGCGTGTTTTTCTTTTCGCTCTGCAAATTCCCATACAATCGCTATAAAACTTTCTCTTTAATGACCATAAAATAAAAATAAATCAAGTGTAACTATTCAAATCGACGTATCTGATTTTGTAAACACTCAACACTAACAACACCAGCTACTAGGGGAATGATTCCCTTGCCTGATGATGGTGTTTGTTTGCGTGGGTAAGTTAGCAGTTAAGACAAATCGTCGATTGAAGTGATTGTTTACAAAAGCAGAAACGTCGATCTGAATAGTTACGCTTGAAATAGTAAGTATCATTGCAATGCAACTATATTTGATCCTGGGAGAGTGCACAGACCCAGAAGTGGAACTAGCCTAAGTTTCAACTCCTGGTCTTGAGGTACTGGCAAGGGTTCCAAGATCTCTTTTGTCTCGCAGGTACCAGCGTTTAAGCGAAGACAACTGTTCTATATTACTTTGATGTGTCCCTCGTTTGAAGAACAATCTACTACTACTTTTATGTTATACACTCTCGACACACACACACACACACTTACCTATCATTCTCTCGTACGCGATTGTTAAATTAAATCTTGCGCGATACGGTTCGCTACGTGTTATAAGTTTAAATAAAAGTTATTTCTTGATAAAATTCTTATTTTATTTCGAAGAATAGAACATGGTGTCAGAAGCTGACATGTGCTTCTGAAAGTTTTTCCGGCGTCATCGTTGAAATCGCGGAAAATCGTGCGGAAAGTAGTAAATGAAAAAAGATTCGGTTCGTGTCGGGTCGTGCGTCGTAGTAGCGGCCATTTTGAAAAGTGTTTTTGCTGGTCGGAAGTATTCATCGAAATGGACACCGATCAGTTCAGAGAATTCATGCAACGTCAAACCCAGTTGTTACGCGATCTGGTGCAATCCATGAATACAGGAAGAGGAAACGAAGAAGCTCAGCAGCCATGTGCATCCGGAGTACCTGTCCCACTACCTTCACCCTTAACGCTGGAAGGAGACATGGCCGAGAGTTTCGACTTCTTCGAGAACAGCTGGTTGGAGTACGCCAGTACCATTGGCATACAACAGTGGCCAGCTACGGATAATTCAAAGAAAGTCAGTTTTCCATTGTCCGTAATCGGTGAGCCAGCTTGGAAAAAGTGAACAAAAAGTGAACCCGGAGGAGACCTTGAAAGCTATCAAGGCAATCGTCGTGCCGAAACGGAACGTGAATGTCGACCGTTAAGACTTCTTTGGTGCCGTGCAAATGTCAGGAGAATCTACGGATGATTTTTGCTCTCGGTTGATGAAATGCTAGCCAGACTCGCAAAGCTGGGCGACCTGGCCGCGGAACTGACTACATTCAAGCTGGTCACATCAAATAAGTGGCCACATCTACGTTCGAAGCTATTAACCATGTCTGACGTTACCTTGGAGAAGGCTACCGATCTGTGCAGGGCTGAAGAAGTCGCATCAGCAAGAGCAGTGGAACTTGGAGTACCAGTGAAGCAATCGGAAGTGAACAAAATTCGAAAAGTGAAAGGAGAATTCAAAGCTGGATCGTCCAGATGCAAGTTTTGCGGTGACCGACATGAGTTAGTGAAAAGTGCATGTCCAGCTTTCGGCAAGCGGTGTCATCGATGCCACGGCAAGAACCACTTTGAGAAAGTGTGTAAAGCTACTGGAAAATCCAAGAGTCGGAAGTTCAAGCAAGTGAAGGAAGTGCAAGAAGGAAGTTATTCAGAAGGATCAGAATCTAGCTCCGACAGTGATGCGTCGTCACAAGTAGGTGATGTGGAATACGAAATCGGAAAACGTGTACGACAATTCGAGCAGTGGAGGCAGTGTCTTGGCAGAAACACTTCATTCGAGCAGATAAAATGACGTTTACTACCACTCGAACTTTGAAATAAAACATAATTTTGAGATTTTTTCTTCTAGAACCTCGAGAAAAGTAGCCAACATTTGTGCGTTTCATAAAAAAATAGAAATTAGTTGGTCCAGTTTTGTGAAATCGCTGGTAGAAAGTCACGCCAAAACTGCTTGACAAAGTGGTCAATTTTCATCATGCGTTCAATTGAACCGCCCGCAGCATTGTTTTTCTTGTCACACTTTTCATACCGTCACTACGCGTGACGATCAAGTGTGCTATGCGCGCTGCAAACATGTTAGGATCAATCTGATCACTTATAGTACGTTCAGACTACAGAGTTATAACATGTTATAGCGCTATCTTGATGGTGGTTTCTGTGTTGTAATTATTTGACAACCGTTATAACATGTTATAACTCTCCAGTCTGTACAGCGTTTTACAGTTGAGTGTGTGCCTTACCTTACTTTATACACATCTTGAACCATTTTGCTTACTTATAATTTAGAGTATAATAAACACTTCCTATCTATACGTCAAACGTAGTGAACGTGTTTTTCTTTCGCTCCGCTCGTATTCCCCTGGGACGTCCGGTCGAGTGAACGGATTGTTGTTTCGGTCGAGTGAGAGTGTTTTTTCAACGATGGAAGTGGACAGAAAAGTGTACCTTTTCGACGGAAGCAATTTTGCAAATTGGAGCTTCCGGATGGAGGTCCATTTGGAGGAGTTGGGGCTCCTTTCGTGCATCGAACAGGCAGCAGAAGATGTGCCGGAATATCGTGTTCTTGCCGCGGACAGTGCTGAGGTTAAGTTGCAGAAAGAGTTGAGGCTGGCCGAAAGAAGAGTGAGTGATGTGAAGTGCAAATCGGTCCTGATCCGGAATATAGCGGATTCGCAGCTTGAGTACGTCAAGCAGAAGCTATCGCCGGTGGAAATCTGGAAGGCCCTGCAAAATGCATTCGCTCGGAAGGGAATTTCGGGCCAGTTTTTCCTGCTCAAGAAACTGGCGGCAATGAAATACGAAGATGGTGGCTCTTTGGAAGAGCATCTGCTGGTGTTTAAAAAAAAAACAGTGCGCGATTTGCAATCGGCGGGTATAAATTTGGACGAGCGTTTGGTTGTTTTCTGCCTGCTCCAATCGATGCCGCGGTCTTACGGTCAGCTAGTGACGGTTCTCGAGACTCCTTCGGACGATCAGTGTACGCTGGATTTTGTACGTGCTCGGTTGTTGAATGAAAGCATGAAGCGTGCAAACAGTGACGATGTGGAGGTGGAAAGTGAGTCCACCGCTTTCGCCGGGAAATTGTTCGGTCAAAGTGGCAATCGGGAGAAGAGCAAGTTGGAATGTTTTTCGTGCGGGAAACTCGGGCACAAACGGGTGGAGTGTCCGAGCCTGCAAAGAACAAAAAGAATATGCGTAAAGAAAAAGCTCACGTCAGCGAAGCAGAAGTGGCTTTCGTTTGCAGCCTCATGGATTCTGGACTCGGGGGCGTCCGACCACATGGTGGGCACGACGGAATGGTTGCGTGATGTGAAGAAACTGGACAAGCCAGTGATTATAATAGTTGCGTCCGGACAAGTGCTTGAGAGTAAGCACTCTGGGACAGTTGATATGGTATCAAACGTTGGCAAGAAGCAACAGAAGTGCGTTGTGTATGATGTTCTGTACGTCCCGGGACTGCGATACAACTTGTTCTCGATAAGGCGCGTGGGTCTGTTGGGAATGGAGGTTGTATTCGGGAAGAACAGTGCGGTGATAAAGCGAAATGGCGAAGTTGTTTGCGCTGCCAAACGGAAGGACTGTCTGTATGAACTGGACGTGAACGTGAGGAAAGTGAATGGGCAGAAAGCCCTGTTGAGTGAAAAGACTATGAGTGATGAAGAACTGTGGCACAAACGATATGGCCCCATAGGAAGAAGTGGACTGATGAAGTTGGTGAATGGAAATATGGTGAAAGGCTTAGTGATGAAGAAAAGTGGAACGCCGGAGAGCAAGCTGTGTGGGCCGTGCTTCAAAGGAAAGCAGACACGGCAGCCCTTCATCGAGATGTCTTTGCCCAGGAGTGCACGTCCGCTGGAGCTGATTCACTGCGACGTGTGTGGAGGTATGAAGCCCGCTGCTTGGAACGGTAAGCGTTATTATGTTTCTTTCACTGATGACTATACCCATTTTTCGGCGGTGTACATTTTGCACACCAAAGATGAAGTTCACGATGCTTTCGTAACGTTTGCGGCCATGGCAGAGTCGCATTTTGACAGCAGCGTATCCCACCTCAGGTGCGACAATGGCGCCGAATATGTAGGAGAAAAATTTCGTGATTTCTGCCGGCTGAAGGGTATACAGCTTGAGTACACCGTTCCATATACCCCGCAGCAAAACGGCGTAAGCGAGCGGCTCAACCGAACGATTATGGACAAGGCAAGGGCGATGATAGAAGATGCAGGAATGAATAAGAATATGTGGTGCGAGGCGGTTTTGACAGCCGTGTACATCATCAACTGGAGCCCGACAGCAGCATTGCCAAGCGGAAAGACTCCGTACGAGATGTGGTACGGCCACAAACCCGATGTTTCCAAGTTCCGGGTTTTCGGTAGCAAAGCCTACAGTTTTCTACCGAAGGAAAAGCGGCACAAGCTGGAGTCACGCAGTAAGGATTGCTTCTTCGTCGGATATGGCATACACGGTTATCGTCTGTGGGACGGGCGAAAGATATTTATTTCCCGTGACGTTGCTGTTGATGAATCTACGAAGCTGTTGAGTGAAGGAGGGGATAATCCGGTTAAAGAACCGGGTTCCGTGTTGAGTTAGCCGGACCAATGCGGTTGTCGACAGTGGATCCTGAGGTTCCTGCGTATCCTGGACCTATACCGGATGGTGTGAATCCGGAGGTTGCTGAGCAGAATGAAGACGAGGGCCTCGAGGAGGGCCTAGTCGAGCTGTTTGAAGTCAGTGAAGATGAGGAATTCGGTGACTGTGAAGACGACAGTGGGCTGGAAGAGAGAGATCCCCTGGAAATTCGCCGAAGTGAGCGAAAACGCAATCCGCCAATAAGACTGAAGGACTATTCTTGCATCGCTTTCGCTCTCAATGCGGAGAGTTATGTTGACAACCTGCCAACCACAATTGAGGAATTGCGAAAGCGGTTGATTGGCCCGAGTGGAAAGTAGCCGTCGACGAGGAACTCAAATCCTTGGCCGACAACGAGACCTGGCATCTAGTAGATCTCCCAAAAGGTCGCAAGCCAGTGGACTGTAAGTGGGTGTTTCGCCTGAAAACCAACCCAGATGGTTCTGTTCATAAAAGGAAGGCTAGGTTGGTGGCCAAGGGATTCACCCAGCGCTATGGCTATGATTATCACGAAACGTATGCACCTGTGATCAAGATGTCGACGGTGCGGATGATGCTGGCCTTGGCAAACCATCACGACTTCGTAGTTCATCAGATGGATGTTAAGGCAGCATTCCTCAACGGGGTCCTCACCGAGGATATATACATGTGCCAGCCCGAAGGATTTGAGGAGGGGGAGAAAGTGTGCAAGCTCAGCAAATCAATCTATGGGCTGAAGCAGTCTTCCAAGACCTGGAATGATAGATTCGACAAGTTCATGAAGAAGATTGGATTCCGGCGCTGTGTGGAAGATAGCTGTTTGTATGTCCCCGTATACCTTATCTTGTACGTGGATGACGCTCTCATCATGTCAAAGAATTTGCAAGAAGTTGTGGCTGTTAAGCAGTTGCTACTACGAGAGTTTCGCATGGAGGATCTGGGTGAAGCTCAGATGTTTTTGGGTATCCGGATCGAGCGAGATGTCAAGAATGGAGTCATGAAGCTGAGTCAGCCCGGCTATACCGAGGCGATCCTTCAGCGATTCGGTATGGAAGCCTGTAAGCCGGCATCAACACCCATGGAAACCAACTTGCAGCTGCAGAGGTCATCACAGGAGGAAACACTTGAGAAACCATACCGCGAGTTAATAGGTTGCCTTACATACCTAATGGTAACCACGCGTCCTGACATCAGTGCCGCTGTTTCGTACTTCAGCCAGTTTCAGTGCAATCCATCCCAGGAACAGTGGTCCCATGCCAAACGAATTTTAAGATTCCTGAGAGGAACGGCGTAATACGGCTTGGTGTACAAGAGAGAGGAATCTGCAAAACAGATAACTGGTTTTGCCGACGCGAAATGGGCAACCGACCCCAATGACCGCCATTCTGTCTTGGGGTACGTTTTCCAGACGTATGGAGCTACAACATCTTGGAGTTCTTGCAAGCAACGAACTATTGCTCTGTCGTCTACCGAGTCGGAGTGCAGCGCATTGGCCGACTGCATTTGTGAATCGCTGTGGATCTCGAAGTTGTTCAAGGAGTTGGATATATTGGACAAGGAGAACATCGTTATATTCGAAGACAACCAGTCTGCTATCGCGATAGCTGAATCAGAGGCGCCTTCCAAGAAACTGAAGCATACGGACGTTAAGTTGCAGTTTATCAAGGAGTGTGTCCTGAAGCGGAAAGTGGAAATAATGTATTTGCCAAGCAGTGAACAACCGGCAGATATGTTGACGAAAGGTCTGGTTCCTGCAACCTTCAACAAGCATTGTTCTACTTTGGGGATTCAGAAGTGATAAGTTTGAGGATCAATCTGATCACTTACAGTTGAGTGTGTGCCTTACCTTACTTTATACACATCTTGAACCATTTTGCTTACTTATAATTTAGAGTATAATAAACACTTCCTATCTATACGTCAAACGTAGTGAATGTGTTTTTCTTTCGCTCCGCTCGAATCTTCTCAAAACAGACGTCAACAGCAACGTACGGTGGGGTTGAATTCGTGTTTTACGCAACCGTTAATTAACGACGCAGCATGATAAGTTTAGTATGAAATTACGACAAAACTGAACAAGATAGAAAATTGGTGTCAAAGAGAGAATTGTAGATCGCATTGAGAAGACAATTGAAGTTAGACAAAACAATACACTTTATTACGTATTTTTTTGAAATAATAAGGGAAAACCCGTAGAAAAACACAAGTTTTAGACTCGTTTATCCCTAAAATGTGTCTAAATGCAGCTTACTTTAAGTAAAAATGACGCTGTTAAGCAGGAAATTTACCAAGCTGTCCAATAGAGGTAAGAGTTTTGTGTTAAATGACATAGTTTTTGAGTTAGAGCCAATTTATGGCAAGCATAGATTAAAAAAACAGAAAAAGTTCAATAACTCAGTAATTTTTGCGATTTAATCATATGCGTAGAACAATTTTTACTTCAAATATGATCTTCTATCGCTCCTTAAATTATTTGCACTAAGGAACCGAACACCCTGTAGAACGTGATATAGCTGCTATATCCCGAATCGCTCTATATCCAAGAAAAGATTTGGCTGTCAAATATGAACAATCGTCGCCTACCTCGCCTAACTGGTTCCAAACGTAAATAAGCCATAAGAAACCTACGGGGTTTGTTTACGTTTGGAACCAATTTCATACAAGAATGATCAGTAGGCTGATTTGACAGCACGTTCCCCAGTCTATATCACGTGATGATAGTGCGTAATAAGAACAGGGTATTAACTCCATTCCATGTGCTAACTGACGTCTGAGCAATTTTTGCTTTGCACGGCGTGCAGATTAACGGGGTTCAAACTAAAGTGATTACAGATTAAAAACGGTCAGACTACCGGGGTTTCACGGTATATTTTTATTTGTTATAATGAAAGATCCCGGTTCCGACAGGTGGATTAGGATTACAAAATATGTTGAGCCAGGTATCTAAATTTAAGTTGTAAACTGTTCTCCAAGGAGTTGATGTTAACAATTAGGCCTTAATTTTTAATGAAAGCTGGCTAGGGTGAATACATTGAAATGAGTTATTTTTCTATGAACAATATTTAAAAATAATAATAGAAAAGTGACCGATCTTAACAAAGGTACCAATAAAAGCATAATGCAGGGAATGAATAGGGCAAACTAAAGGATTGTTTCGGAACTGTTACTGACCTCACTGCCTACTCATATCTTCCCGAAGTGTTCCCGAATTGGAAAGCAACCGAACAATAGCGAACGAATGAATGCGGAAAGAAAGAAAAAATAACACACAATAAGCCAACAAGCGAAAGTATTTATCCATTGCATTTGTAAGGTATTTATTTTTCATCAACAGAAAAGAGCCTTTTTCACTTTCAGTGAAAATTTGAACAACTTTATCTAAGATATATGTATAATAGCATTTCTGTTTTCGACTTCCCTCGTTTCATCTTTGTCTTCTTTCTGCGGTTAAAAAGTCCCCCATTGTTTTTTACTACGCCCCTGATGATGCACCTTAATCCCGCACACAGGAGGGTGTGTGTGTGTGTGTGCGTGTGTGGGCGTGCCATCGATTCATCGATGCATGAATAAATGAAGGATCATGGTTTGGGGTTGCATTTTTCCCTCTAACTTCTGTTTCCCGGAGAAAATGTTTAGCCTTAAAAATTAAACCGGTTTTGCGGCCGTTCATTCCTCTTTGCTTCATATTCGCTCTCATCGCTCAGCAGCAGCTGTGGGCAAATATACACATTTAAAAACTAACAGTTAAAACATTGAATTAATCTCATTTTGTGACTTGGTTTTGCTTCTGTTTTTTTTTTCGGTTTAAATCAGCATTGCGCAGTTGAATGGATTTCAGAATTTTGCGTCGCACGCGCTTGCTTTGTTTTGGTTTGCTTTGCTCTCGGTTTGACATAAGTATACTTTATATAAATTTAATGCGTGTGTCTGGCTTGAGTGTTTTCTTATTTTTTTTTCTCGGCTCTGGTTTTGCTTTGCTGTGTATAATAATTTATATTTGTTTAATTTACTCACAATCACTTAAGATTAACAATCAAGAAAATACGATTCTTCACCACTTGGCTGTTGTTTTTTTTTGTATTAAACAGTAGTAGTCGTAAGCTCAAAGTGTGGGTGTTTGTGTGTGTGTGTTTGTGTATGAATTTGAGTAATTATTATGGTTAAAACTTATCATAACTTCTAACGATTGTAAACGTTCTGATGGTTACTTAATTACGTAAAAAGATGGGAGGGAAGCGAGGGAAATTAGTTGTTAGACGAAAAGAGTTTTGTGCTTTAAGGTCCGGGTGGAAGTGGGACGCCTTTTCTGTTTCCGATTGCATTTGTTGTTGCTGTTGTTGTTGTTGTTGTTGTTTACATTTGTGTCTTTGACCTTAGCCTAAACAGAAAAACTTAACGTTTGAAAAATCAAAAAAATCAAGTTTTCACAAAACTTGCAACAATATTCAGCTAGGATTTGGCATTATTTTTTTTAATTTTTTTTTAAATATTAAATTGATTGATTGAAAACCAGTTTCAACAAGATTTGAATAAATATATGGTAGGGAAAACAAATACGTCTTAAGGGTAATTCAGGCGAGAGAAAACAAATCGTTGAACCGTCTCAAACGTCAACGTGCAAATGTTAATCGACAATTTAAGTTGTAAAACAGAACAAAGGAAGTTACCCTACGAGCAACATTAATCGATAAATTTTCACTAACTTAAAAACTAATGTCTCTGCAATTCGCTTACACGATTATTCTCACTTAAAGGGTAAAAACAGCTGTTATTTGGCATGTGTCATTTGTTGGTTTTTGTGCTTTGTCGTCGAGTGTATTCGAGTTTCGGTAAGTGTTTTGGTAATCTCACTCTTTCGGTTTCGTTTATTTCACCGCACGGAAAAACAATAGGGAAAGTTTGTTCGCTGTCAAAGTGACAGCGGCTGTCAGTCCGTTGGCGGAAGAGGCGATGGACACACAAGTAAGAGTAAAAGCCGTTGCGAGTGTGTGGGTGGACGCATGCAAGCGAGAAAGTTTCGAGCATGAAGACACATTTTGTTTTACGTTTTTTCCATCCTCCTCGATTTGATTTTCGACAGTTGGATTGTTTTTCTTCTTCTTTTATGTACAAAAATTACAGTTAGAAAATCAAAAAACACGTTTCAGGCTGCGAAGGTTTTCCATAGTTTTCATTTTTGCTGAGTGGTTTACTGTAAGTGTGTTTGTGTGTGTGAGAGTGTTTTGCCTTAAAAGTTCAGGATTGTCATTCAATATTACTTTTCAAGTTTTGCGAATTTTTTGTTTGTTTTGTTTTACTCTGCTGTGAGTGAGTGCTGGGTATAAAACGATGTTCACTTACTTTTACACACGAAGTCGAAGTCACTCTGGCTTGTTGTAGGTCTCTGGCTTCTGACTTGCTCAGTTTGGCATATCATTATTGTTTGTTTGTTTTTTTTTCTAGTAATGGTACACCTGGTACCTTAACGTTAAGGTGCAACTGTACAGTCTTGACTTAACTAGATTTAAATTTTCCATACACATTTCCTTCCGTAGGATTGTTTTTTTTTTTAAGATAAGGTACAACACTTTTCGTAGTTTAATTATTATTTTCTTAATGTGAGTCGTTCTTAAGTTACGGGTAATTGTTTTGCATTGTTTAAAAATTTACCGTTTACTCAAATTTACCACCATCTTTAAATACACTTTTTGCTTCTAGAAAACTGATATGTTTCAACTATTATCTCATTTTCCTCATTGTATTTTTTCAGTTTTTTCTCTTTTTTGATTTCACTTTTTGACTAGTAATACTTATAATTCCGCTTGAGCTTCTCACGTTCACTGAATCGGGGAACTGACTGACTTACTGACTGACTAAGAGAAATAGAGAGAGATGGATAGTGAATGTCTTAACAAAGGGTGGAACCAAGTCGGAATCAACTAATCGTTTTTGATCGTTTCGGTTTTGCACTCACGCGGTGGCCGGTTATTGTTTTGGTTTCAGGTTGCCATGCAACAGCCGACGTCTTCCACTGCGATCAAAATGAGAAATTCGAGCTGTAAAAGAGTACATTCCGGCGTGAAGGTGGTTTGAGTCGTCATCGCGAACTTGCTTTCAGTTTCGTTTTTTTTTCCTTCTACTAAGGTAAGTTTTGATTCGTTTGTTTTGGTTGTCACTCGCGCGCGTTGGTTTTCTGAGTACTTAGATACAAATCACAACACAGAGTATGGCAGAGCGTGGGTTCGCACTTTGACTTTGAGTCGAACGGGTTTTGCCTACTGCGATTACTACAGCTTCTGACTGTCAACTTCGTCTGTCATCTATTTGCCGCAAATGTCAAACCCGACGGCGCTTCCTATGACCATTGTTTTTTTTTTCTGTTTTTCACTCATCGTATGTTTTGGTTTTTATTGTTTGTCATTAGACTAGAGAAGTAGAAAGTAGCACTGAAAAATAGACTAAGTTGAGCATTTTAGGTTTCATCTAGTAGAGTATAGGTTTCCAATTAGCGTTGTCAGATTAGCGGTTCGCGCTTTCACTCTTCGATTCCAAGAAACTAATATCACAATCAATAGAAAAGCTAGAGATTATACATCACTCACAATCGTGTTCTAATCGTGTTTTGGCGCTTCGTTCGTGTCATTTAATATATATAGAGAGAGATAAACAATAGTGGCTACATCTGTCAAAATATATTTTGTTGTTGTTGTTGTTGTTGCTTCCGATGACACGCACAGTAGTAAGAGACAGATCTAATCGATTTGAGTGAGCGAGTTATTGCCATGTTGAGTTCCGTTCCGAACCGGAACGCGTCTATTTTGAGCTGATCTGTTTACGTTTCCGCGCGTATTGTTTACAATATAATAAAAGCACTGAAATTAAATGACCATAAATAGAAACGTCATTCGATTTCCTTCCTCAGCTGAGCGGATTGAGTTTCGTTCGTTTCGACCGTGTCACAGAATCATAACTGGTTTTCGTCAATAAATATATAATAAATACCACATTTTTTTTTCTTCCAGCATCGTCCATATCGGCCTACGGCTACGCTCAATGACTTCTGCGTATGTATTTCTGTCGGTGTGTGTGTGAGTTCATTTCTTAGCATAATAATAATATATAGAATTAGGGACATCGATCAACACTTAATTTCTAGGTACAACCATGTTTTACTTCACCTCCTCTTTGCAACTTCTTCGTTTACTTTCATCTGCATCTGTGTGTGTGTGTGTTTGTGAAAGATTGAGTTAGGATTAATCTTCTTGTGTTCCTATTCTAAATAGAGTGAGAGAGAGAGTTTCACAGGTGTTCACTATTATGACTCAATATCGAAAGAACGGTTTGTCTACTCTCCGGAAACAGCTCTGACAGTGCGTTTCCCGCTCTCGTCGTTTCACTATAATACTGGAAAGATTAAAAGTCATCTAGTGGTTTTTGTTGTTGTTGCTGCTGTTGTCTGGTAATGGTAGAATTCGAAAAACTTCCGTTTATGTCTACTTTCAAATAGCTAGAGAAAGAGAGATAGAGATTGATAGATAGATTGTGAGAAACAGGATGATGAATAGATTAACAAAGTTGGCCTTGCTTTTGCTTCGCGTGACAAACTGCTGGGCGGCAGGGGGTGGGGGTCTTCATCTGACAGTTAAAAAACGCGTTTTTTCTTCGTCTTCTTTGCGAAAAGGCCACGCCCACGTTTGTTCTGTTTTCCGTTATTTTTTTATTTTTTTTGATTTTCACCCTCTTTGTTAAAATAGTTTGTTTTTTTTTTAGTTGATCAAAGAATACAAGATACCTTTTTCATCTATAATAACAATTTGCTCTTGTTTTCGTTCTTGTCTCGCCTATATGTACAAAGATTACTTACTAGTTTCATTTTAAAGTGTAGAAAGTTCAACAACAAAAAGTTTACAAAAACAGTTTTCTCTTTTATGCTTATCCTATCTGCTAGAGCCCTTACACTTTCAAGTAGATATTAGTTTCAATGTATAATTATCTGCATTAAGATAAAATTGGAAGTTCTTACTTCAATGTATGCGTGTGTGTATGTGTGTGTCGGTGTTTGTATATATTCATGGATAATTTGACATTTGGTGGGGGCAAACCTCCCGGCGAAGGATGTAGCCCCCGTGTGTGTGTGTGTGTATGAATGTAATTAGTTTCTGTTTCTTTTCTGTGGGTTCTTTGACGTATTTATTTGCATTTGTTTGTTTGTTTTAACAACCTCCGTTTCAGTGATTTGCTCAGGTTTGTTTTGTTTTTGTTTTTTTTTTAATGATCGTATTTAACTCTCCGTTTAATGATTACTAATTTCGAGGTGGCTTTCGGTTTGTGTTTGTTTTTTTGTAAACATACTGATTGAAGATTGTCTCTGAAAAATGTCTTTTCTATCGCTTTGTTTTTGAGTTTGACAGCCATGTGAAAGCTGTCAACTTGGCTTTTGTTTACGTTGAGCATGATTGCTGCTGCTGTTGTTGTTGTTGTTGTTGTTGTTGCAACTGTTGCTGGTGGAGCTGCAGCTGGTGTTGCAACTGATCGCTGGCATCCTGCGGCCGGTGCGATTTCATGTGGGCGCTGCGGCTTTTTACCTTATTAAATACCCTGAAAATGGATTCGTCGATAATTTGATGGATTGACGGAAGAAGAGAAGCAGATACGGATTAATCAATAAATGAATAGTTTACGCTGGAGGTGATTCGGTTGTGGTGAGATTTTTGCTGAAGAGTATTAACATAGAGGTAACTCTAAGACCAGAAGGTCCCGAAGAAACGTGATCAACTTTTTGGCTCAGCTCTGGTACTATCTTCGGTCCCAAGCTAATCGATGCACCCCTCGAAACATAGGAAAATCCACGAACCCCTCATTTTATCTGTCAAACTCTTATAGCGAATCAAAACAAAACATAGTGTAGTACTAGAATTGCGACTAGAATGAGGTACGTTAATCGATTTGCTTGGGACCAAGAGGCTAGTCAAGTAGTAAGCCAATTTAAAATCGATAGTTTCGTATTGATTGTTGATAATACTGAGGAGCAACATCTGCATTGAACCCACTGTGTCCATGCTGCTCCCATCAAATGTGACGCCCATGCGGTGGCGTAGAAGCGAGAAGAAAACGAATGACATTTGCATATGCGTTTGTCAATCATTCCCATTTACCGTTACTTGAATTCTCGTTTCCCAATAGGATATGGGCCCCGAATTCGCGTGTTTTGGGAAGTATCAGTGATTTAGTGCAGATTTCACGAGTGAAAATTGAGCGGGAATCGAAAAATTGTCCGTATTCAGATGATTGATGGCACGAACTTCCCATCCTCGAAGTTCTGCATGTTGATCATGCTGGAGGAGCGTGATTTGAAGGATTGTGTGGAACTGGATGTTGAGGAAGTGGAGGCGCTGACTATCAAGGAGGAACGCAGAGAAGCCGTCAAGAAACAAAATGAGAGAGAGAAGCGGAAAAGTGGCAGAAGAAAAATCGCCGGTGTAAATAGTTCCTCATTTCCCGAATTTATGATAGCCAATTGGAGTATGTGTAGAACTCTAGATAGAGCTGGAATAAGGGCGAATGTCGCAAGTGTAAACAAACTGAGGTTAATACGTCACGTTATACTACTATTAAAATGCTACAAAACGATACTAAAAATGTTTGGACAAATAATAAAAAAACGCAAAAAACATAAGGGCGAAACCAACTTTTTTTTTATTACAAATTGAGTTGGCTCTTACGGCCGCTTCCTCCCATATGTTGGGAATGTCAATTTCCTATCCCTTATACCACAAACCCCATCGGGCAACCCCTCGACAATGAGCTGTCATTAGACACCGGAAGTAAACAATAGTTTTTCATTCTTGACCTGTACCTAGCAAAGAAAACACGTTTCATTAAAATCTTGTTCGTTTAATTAAATACGTTTTCCGTTTTCTCTTAATCCGATTCCGTTACCACTGCCCGAATTCCCAATAGGTTATGGGCCCAGTGGATTCGCGAGTGTCGGGATCGAAGTGTTTTTGAATCGTCGTGTCCGGTCAAGTAGAAATGGAGAGAGAAGGCGAAATCGCGCGTGTGCCGCAATTCGACGGAAGCAACTATCCCTCCTGGAAGTTCCGTATGCAGGTGGTGCTGGAGGAAGTTGACGAATACGTCGTCAAGCAGGAGGACACGAATGCCGTGAAGGAGGTGAAGGAGAGAGCAGCGGAAAAACGACGGAAGAAGGACCGTCGCTGCAAGTCCCTCCTGATTTCGCGGATTCACGATAGCCAACTCGAGTACATTCAGGACAAGCCGACCCCGCGAGCGATTTGGCTGGCGCTGCAGCGGATTTTCGAGCGCAAACGCATCGCGAGTCGCTTGCATCTGACGAAGAAGTTGTTGTCGTTGCGACACGAAGGTGGTTCTCTTCAAGAACATTTTCTTGTGTTTGACCGTGTTGTACGTGACTACAAGGCAACGGGCGCCGTGCTGGAAGATATTGACATCGTTTGTCATTTGCTGCTGACGCTCGGGTCAGAGTACGCGACGGTAGTGACGGCACTGGAAACAATGCCAGAAGAAAATCTGTCCCTTGATTTTGTGCGGTGCCGATTACTGGACGAAGAAATCAAGCGGAAGAGTGCCAGTGTTGACATGTCGGTTCCCCGAAGTGACGATGCCGCTTTCGCCGGTTCGAGCACCGGAAAGCCTCGCGCAAAGCAACAACAACAAAAGAAGTGGAAGTGTTTCGGCTGCCACAAAGAAGGCCATAAAATTTCCGACTGCCCTGAGAAGAAAAACAGTGCGCATTACGGAAAGGGTGAAGATGGTGTGTGTTTCATGAGTGGATCGTCTGGATCTCCACCCACGCAGCAAGTCAGCTGGATCATCGATTCAGGATCGTCCGAACACTTGACAAACGACCGGAGTTTGTTCGAGAGTTTGTCCCCGATGGCAGAGCCGATGCAGATTGCTGTCGCGAAGGAGGGCGAGTGCATCACCGCGAAGCACAGCGGCGAGGTGAAACTGACATCCATCATCAACAGTAAGTCCATTCCAATTACCCTTAAGAACGTTTTGTACATTCCGGAGGCAAGAGTTAATTTGCTCTCCGTGCGGAAGATGGAAACCGCAGGGTTGAAGATTGTGTTCGCTGACGGGAAAGTATGCGTCGAGAAAAGTTCGAGAGTAATCGCGGTCGGTTCACGGCGCGGAAAACTGTACGAGATGAACTTTCGCCGAGAAAGTGAGATTGCAGAAAAGTCGTCGTATTTTTGCGGTCGGATTCCGAAACATCTCGAACTTTGGCACCGTCGGTACGGGCATCTGAGTGCGAAGAACTTATCAGTGCTTGCTCGTAACGATATGGTCGTCGGATTGGACTTTGGAACCGCGAAAAAGACTGACGTCGGAACCGTGTGTGAGTCGTGCATCGCCGGTAAGCAGACTCGAGAACCGTTCTCCGCGCGCGTGGGCAAACAGTCCAAAAGAGTTTTGGAACTGGTTCACTCGGACGTCTGTGGAACAGTGACGCCGGTGGGCATACACGGAGAGAAATATTTCGTCTCGTTCATAGACGACTGGAACGGCGCTGGTGGTGTAGTGGTAAGCGTGATTACCTCTCACCCCAGCAGGCCTGGGTTCAATCCCAGTCGGCGTCGCCGGGATGTTCTGAGGCATAACATCTCTGAAGTAAAGCCGTTGGTCCCCGGTTCGTGAGTTGATGGGTCGATAGGTAGGGTCCAGGTGTGGGAGCTGCCTTCCTGGCACGTCGGTAGCATTGGTGCTCAGCACGGAAAACAAGATCGACGGAAAAAACAAACCAGAGGAAAAAAAAAAATAGACGACTGGAGCCGGTTCACTGTTGTGTTTTTGATACGTTCGAAGGACCAAGTCGCCGAAAAGTTCCGGGAATACGAGGCGATCGCGAGTGCTAAGTTTGGCAGGGGCATCTCTCGGTTCCGTTGCGATAACGGAGGGGAGTATAAGAGCCGCGCGTTCACTGATTTTTGTAAGGAGAAGGGAATTGTGATTGAGTGGACGGTACCCTACACGCCCGAACAGAACGGCACGAGTGAACGTATGAACAGAACGTTGGTCGAGTAAACGCGTTCGATGCTCGAGGACAGTGGTGTTGACAAAAGGCTGTGGGGTACGGCAATCCAAACCGCGGCGTTTCTGGCTAACCGTAGCCCTGCCAATGCTATTGACTCGAAAAAGACTCCGTTTGAGATTTGGAATGGGGAAAAGCCAAATGTGAAGAGGCTTCGTGTGTTCGGTGCGGATGTGTACGTTCACATTCCGAAAGAGTTCCGGAAGAAACTCGACGCGAAATCGTGGCGCGGTACGTTCGTCGGGTATACTGCCAACGGTTACTGGATTTGGGATTCTGTGCGGAAGGAAATCGTTTCGGCTCGTGACGTGATATTCGTAGAAGAAAAAAATCATGGCGTTCAGCAAGTGAATGAAGATCCTGGAAGCGATCAGTTCGGGATTCTACCCGGGCAAACCGAAGATGCAGACGACGAAAGTGTACGAAGTGATCAGGAGGAAGATCCTGAATCCGAGGACGAGGAAGAGGTATTCGGTAGCGCAGGTGAGGAGTCCGATACGGAAGTCGAGCAGTCCGATCCAGAAGCTGTGAACGAAAATTTGGCCGATGAGGAGCGAAGACCGCGGAGGAAGCGAAATGCTCCAGGGTGGCATGAAGACTACCAGTTCAACTACACTGGTTTCGCTTTGAATGCCGCCAGTTTCGTCGATAATCTACCTTGTTCGTTGGCTGAGATGAAGATGCGAGAGGATTGGCCGCAGTGGGAGCAAGCTGTTCGTGAAGAAATGGACTCCCTTATCAAGAATAACACCTGGACATTGATGAAGCTGCCGAAGGGGAGAAAGCCGATTTCCTGTAAGTGGGTGTTTAAGGTTAAGAGATCTGACAATGGTCAGCCGGACCGTTGTAAGGCTCGACTAGTGGCGCGTGGCTTTCCGCAAAGGCACGGATTCGACTATTCGGAGACGTATTCTCCGGTAGCCAAACTAGATACGATCCGAGCGTTTTTGGCGGTAGCGAACCAGGAGAGATGGCACGTCCACCAAATGGATGTGCGGACCGCGTTCTTAAACGGAAAGATCACCGAGGAAATCTATATGACCCCACCAGAGGGATACAAGCAGAGGGATGGCTTGGTATGTCGCCTCAACCGTGCCCTGTATGGGTTAGAGCAGTCATCGAGAGTGACTAACAAAATGACTCGGGATCAAAACGCCAAACTAAATTAACTGTGAAAGGTTCGAAAGCTACGGAATAGAAACGGCTCGTAAACTAGTCGATCTATATCCATGGTACTATCTTCCCGTGTCTGTTCATAAAGTGTTCATACACGGGGCGAAAGTGATTTCTTCATTTCTAATACCCATTGGGCAACTGTCTGAAGAGGCCCAGGAAAGCAGAAACAACGATACCAAGCAATACAGAATCTACCACACGAGAAAGTTTTCCAGAGAAGCTACGAATACAGATCTTCTTCACCGTCTTCTGGAATCCTCCGATCCGTTAATTTCCAACATGAAGGAACTACCGAAAAACACAAGTGACGTGTGCTCCGGGGATGCTTTGCAACTTTTGGCCATCAAAGATGACAACGGCGAGAACAGGAAACTGCAAGCGCTCTTTGAGATTCGTATAATTTGAACGTAATGAACATTAAACATGAATGATTTTGGTATTGTTTATTGACAAAATCGAAAAATATTTAAAGTAAAGGGCGAACACGAAATTATTGCGACACATTCAACAGGGCATAACTTTTTTACCATTGGGTAAAAATCAACCAAATTTTGCACACTTTCTCATTGATGTGTATTGTGTACATGCTGTCAAACTCGAAGTCGTGTTTTTCGATTCAACGAAAATGGAGTAGAACCAACGCGAGTTGAGAGAACAAATTCTTTCCAAACACCTGGAATTTCCTGACCTGTTGCACCGGCAGTTGGGAAAAATGTTGAACATTCACCATTCAACCGTCTCCAGAGTGTTGAAGCGGTTCCAGGAGCGGTTGACGTTGGACCACGGCAAAGGAGCTGGAAGAAAACCGGGACCGGAGAACAAAAAGACGGAGGGAAAGGTGAAGCGGATGATTAAAGCAAATCCCAACGTCTCAAGCCGTGATTTGGCTAAAAAGATCGGCATGTCGCAGAGCTACGTCTAGAATGCAAAGAAGAGAGCTGGACTACATACATACAAGGTACAGAACTTCCCAAACCACGATGAGCGGCAACAATCGACGGCTAAAACTCGGGAACGGAAGCTCTACGAGAAGATGCTGACAAAATATGGCTGCTGTGTGATGGACGACGAAACGTATATAAAAGCCGATTTTAAGCAAATTCCGGGGTTGGAGTTTTTCACCGGCAAGAGCAAGTTCGATGTGGACGACAATTTTAAGAAGAAGAAAATGTCGAAGTTCGCCTCCAAATATCTCATTTGGCAGGTCATCTGCTCTTGCGGACTGAGGAGTGAGCCTTTCGTGACAAAGGGCACAGTAAATGGCGAGATCTACAAATCTGAGTGCCTCGAGAAGCGCCTTTTGCCGTTCTTGCAGCAGCACGACGAAGCTCCGCTATTTTGGCCAGATTTGGCATCATGCCACTATTCTAAAAGTGTCCTGGAGTGGTATGAGGCCAATTCTGTCCATTTTGTTCCAAAGGACATGAATCCGCCAAACTGTCCGGAGCTGCGCCCGGTGGAGCAGTACTGGGCAATAATGAAGCGGGAACTTCGGAAGAGCAAGAAGACAGTCAAAGACGAGAAGGACATGTTAAGAAAATGGAAAAAAAAAAACTGAGAAACTGGTACCGGATGACACTGTAAAGACTTTGATGGAGGGCATCAAGCGAAAATGCGTTCAATTTTACACTCAAGGCTCCATCGATTAACTTTTCTTTTGATTTTTGAAGTAAATATATGTATAAAACTACCCTAAAATTTTGGTTTGATTCATAACATTATAAGAAAATTGGCATGACATTTTCGGTGTCGCAATAATTTCGTGTTCGCCCTTTACATAAGCGATTCAGTCAAGGGTCGTTTGGGGGTGGTCTGGTTTTGATCCCGAGTCATTTTGTTAGTCATTAGAAATAACCCAGGTTGCTTGGTTATCCATTTGTATGCCTCTTTTCACACCTACTCGATAGCAGTCCCGTGGTTTCACAAAATCGTCATTTCAAATTCTGAAAAGTGACAAGTTTTAATGCAAGTATTTTGTAGAGTCGGTGTATAATGAGTCACGCCAAGAGTGAAGCCAAGTCTACCTATTAAACTGTCAAAACGGCTACCTATCGTGCAAAGTAAATAAACATTACGATGCTATGAAAGGTTCACGAAAGGTATTGCAATAAAATATAAAATATAATCGAAGAAATGAGCATAAACACGCAGTGAGCGTTAAATTGTCATGGGATACGCTCGGTAATGATTAGTAATGAGAATTTCTACTATTTTTTGTTAAGATAATTTGACAAAATCACTGATATAATAATTTACTACAGCCGCAGTATTTTTTCTCTCGCTAGAAGTCATTTGAAGTTGTTGTAGAAGTCCTCTGTTGCCAAGTGAAAAGAAAGGGAATCTTTCGAAAACCGTGATGCGAGTTCAACTGTTTTTCTCTTGGCGTGACTCATTATACACCGACTCTAGTATTTTGGTTAAGGGTCAAGTGGGGGCAGTCTGGTTTCATCACCATTTTATTGCATTTTCTTGTACTTTCAATTGCTCAATGAATGGCCTGCTCGTTTTTGCCCATCTGTTTGTCGAGATAGCAAAATGGTGTCTTGAGCAAAGTTTTGGACAATATTAAAACAAACATTTTTGCTGAATACGTCAACCCTATATCTCTTATGTTTACAGGTATATGTCATTTTTTTGTAAGAGCCTTCAGAAAATCATTTTTTTGCAAATAACTTTTCAGGAAGTAATTTTTTGACATTAGTATGTTGTACAAAAATGTTTGTTTTTTTTTAAATACGCCATTTTGTCTTGGGAAGCAAGTCCCTATCTTCAATATTTCTTAAGATATTCAAGGTTTTGATCCAAAATTAGCACTATTTCCAAGGTCAATAGCTCAAAGTTGGGCAAAATTGGGCAAACCAGGTTGATTACATTTAAAAGTATACTTAAAATGCTGCCCATTGCATACCAAATCATTAGTTTTCTTTTTAATAAAAAAAAAATTGTTTCTTTTTAATAAAAAAAAATATCCTTGCTTCGAACCGGGAATCGAACTTAGCCGCCTGCTGTATGGTCGATCAGAGCCCCAGAGTGTTGTGTGATATACAGTAGATACTCAAAATAGCAAGGATTTTTAAATTTTAGTCAACTTTGGAGTATTGTAACTTCGTCAAATATGGTCCAATTTTAATTCATCCAAAAGCATTCGACTGAAAAACTAATTTGTGTACCCACATAAAAGTAACCATGGTCTCCGGATACCGGAGATATTTCGGGTTTCCGGAGGCCTCGTCTAACTAGCTAAATTTGTCATGTGATTTTATATAGGATGCCGGTTAAAAAATGAATTTTTTAGTAAATACACAGCAAGAAGAACCATTTCCAGAGCGAATGATACGCCAAACTAAAGAACTAAATTCGGCCTATAATCAACCCTGGAATGGAGGGTTCTAAATACGGTCAGATCTTTTAATCACGCAAAGCATGCCGTGCGACAGATCTTTCTTCAAGGTTTTTAATCAATAGGCTTTCGATAGACTTTAAATGCATAATTGACCACAATAGCCGCACTCGGAACCTCCGTGATTCCCCCCGAAGAACCTGTAGCAGGGGAAAATTGCATGTTAACACAAAAACATGCCATGCGACACCTCTTTCTTCATGATTTTTCATGAATAGGCTTTCGATAGGCTTTATGTTAACATTGACCACATATACCACTCTCGGAACCAGAGGGATGCCCCCTGGGGAACATGTACCAAGGGACAGCTGCAAGATTACACCAGAATATGGTGTGCGACAGCCATTTCTTTATGTTTTTTCATCAATTGACTTACTATAAACTTGTGGCCAATGATCCATTTGAAGTTTATGGACAGTCTATTCATGAAAAACCATGAAGAAAGAGCTGTCGCACTGTATGTTTTGGTGTAAATTTGCAGTTGTCTCCTGCTACAGGTTCCGCCGGGGGCAGATCCAAAATGTGAATCATTGCCCGTAACAATCAATTATGCATAGCTTCATGAAAATCGGAGGAGGTCGACTTTTTCCGACTCGTCATTTGGCGTGGAGATGCTCTAAAGTGGTCGTCGTCCTGAAAAGGTTAAGTATCGAAATTACTGTAAACATATGATTTTTCATAAATACCTATAACCAGAAACAATGCCTAGAAAAAACTCTCATTTCCAGCAAATATCTCACCACTCCGAACGAGCACCTGTGCCTGATTCAGAAAATTCGTAACTATTGTCTTCGTGTTAGTAAGGGGTTTAGTAACGGGTGGTTACTATAGACACTGTCTTTAGACTGGACAATGCTTGTCCATTTGGTTTCAACAGCGAGAAAGAGATAGAGATTAAGCATTTTTGACGCATTGTCCAGTCTAACCTACAAGTGTCTACAGTGGTTACAGTCGCAGTTGTGTTCACTACAAATGCGCTAGAGACGAAACAATATATTGCTTGGGACGCATCACAATGGCAGAGCGCAGGCAGGACGGAGCAAGACTCTATTGATTTCAACTCTCCAACTCCTGCGTACGCTCGTCCACGCTAAAAACACACACACTGACAATAAAGATAAAAAGCGGCATTTTCTTTGTTTTTTGTTATTGTTGATGTTGATCACTACATTGCAAATTTCTGTGTCCCTAGACAACTTGAGTTCACTAGAAGAGTTGAAACACGTGCGCTCTAGATCGAACTCGTTCTATTCGCTACTCAAAAACATTGAAGGAAGAAGACTATTTAGCATAGTAGGCAGGTAGGCAGAGAGGAAAAGTTCAACTAAACAAAGAGAAACGGGACTTTCACTCAGGCTCCTACGATCCTGCAGCTGCTGGATGAGTTCTAGATATCTAGATTGGTGTCAATATTGTGATTGGTGTGGTGTTATGGTGTGAGTGTTTATTCATTTTCAACTACAAAACGAGAGCGGCACAAACAAAAGAACCACTACTTCATGACCGGACGATCACACGAACACAAACATACTCGCTAGAGAGAGAGACAGAGATAAATATAAAGAGGAAGAAGAACACCGATAGCAGCACTGATTGGGTGCAGATGGTTTGTTTTGATTTGGTTTTTTTTGTATTCCTCTCAACGAAGCTGACAGATACTAGGCTGTTTATGTTTGTTTTTCGCAAAATCAAATCGAAAATTGTCAACTAAAGCACGTAACACAAAAGAAAACGCAACTGCAAAAGTTGAATCTGTGTTTTGTTGTTGTTGCTATTGTTTGTTTAAATGTTTGTGAGCGTGTGTTCTTTGTTTACTGATTGTTCTTATTTTTCTGATCTGATCTAATAACGGGCATTTACTGGGGTGATCTTACTTGCCGCACACCTTGCAGGGATAATCATCCTTTGTCGGTATGTGGTTAGGGTTAATAGGGTTACCAGCGGCAGTAGTACTCAAGAAATTACCATTTTGCAAAGTGCCATTTAGGTGTGCCGCCGACCGTCCGATGCAGTGGATTCGGATGTGACCGTGCAGGGCGGCCTTCGAGGAAAAGCTCTGCGGAAGAATCAGCATGGTTAGTTTGGACGTCTAGTGTGAATGTGTGTATACATACCGCTGAACAGTCGGGAACTTCGCAGACGTGCGGCCGCACGTCGCTACCGGTCGACGACGACGACGACGACGAAGATGAACCGGTCTGCTGACTGAGGCTAGGTTTGATCGAGTTGCTAGTGTACCCGATGTGGTCCAGCAGCAGATCGTCCACGGGGTTGGCGTTCAGGTTGATGAACTTCATCGAATTGTCCCCGTGCTGCAGCAGGTGGGTTGTCTTGTAGTCGACGCAAAGCTTCTTCCAGAAGTAGTACAGCTGGACGCAGTCGGCAGTGGTTTTGTCCGGTAGCAGTTCGCTAGCTATTCGACAGAAGTCCTTTCCGTACAGTTCGAGACCGCGGATGAACTGTTCCATTTCGCCCGGAGCCCACCGTCGATGGATGCCGGAAGGTGGCGTCTGTAGGAGATTTAGAATGGCAATGTGCACTTCACCTTGAGCTTCCAGCAGAGATTTGAGCGAGTTTTCTTCGGAGTGGCACCCAAGGGGAACGGCTGAGGAGCGAGTGAGTTCAACGAAGCGGGCAATCTGCTGATCGTTTTGAGATACCAGTGGATCCCAGTACAGGACGTCAGGATGTTGATTGAGATGGTGATAGCTGGGTCGAGAGCATTCGGGTATAGTAGCCTGGTAGTCGTTGCCGAGATTGATCCGTGGCCGAATCGGGAGAGGCGGTTCGCTAAAGATGTCCGATGTGTCGTCGACGGTAGAGTCCGATACGGATGTGGATTGGTTCGCCAGCGAGGAAGTGATCGTCGAGTAGAGACCGGGAGCGGTGCGACCCGGATTCAGCATCGGTTGTGGAGTGTAGTGCGTAACGGGAACTGCAGAGCTGGTGGACTTGCGCAGCTTGGAGTGGTAGATCGGTGTCTTGCGGATCGGGAGTATCGGAGAGGATCGTTTCCGCAGCAGTGCGTGCTGGAGCTTTGGTGAGCTGCTGCTGCTGCTGCCATTGCTGCTAGTCGACGAGATACTGCTCGGACTGAGAAATACGGAATCACCGGCTTGGTGGTTGTCTTTTGGAATTTGCTCGGTTTGTACGGTAAGTGGAATTTTGTTTGTATCACTAGCTGAGACGGCGGATTGGGCAGCATCCGCTTCGGTTTTCAGCTTTTTGGCACTCGGTGGTGAAAAGGTGCTGCTTGATGATTGTTGCTGCTGCTGCTGCTGCTGTTGTTGGTTGGTTGGTAGACTTTGCTGTAGTTGCTGTTCGAAGAGGAACTTTTGGTGCTGTCGATGGGCAAAGTCCTTTGGGGAGGACGACAGCAGCGGATCGTCCGAATTGGGCATCATCTGCGATTGGAGCGATGACAGGCCGTTCAAGTAGTATAGATCGATATCCGCTTCGGCGATGACTACGTCTTCATCGCTGGGGAGAACCTCTTCCAGTGCTTCCTTGACCTCTTCGGCGGTGGACATGGTTCCGGAGAAGAAGGCATTGGACAGTGGAGAGGATGCGTTACGGCTTTCGTTGATGAATGCCTGTGCTTCGTCCAGGAAGTCCAGATTGATCTTGGAGGCGGAGTCCACTTCTTCTGCGTTAGCCGCAGATGCCGACAATGAGTTGGACGGTTTGGCAGCGGTGGATTCCTCTACGAAGTAGCTATCTTCGCTTTTGAACAACTCGTGACAGTGATCGTCCAGGATGTTCTTGTTACTGCGGAAGAGATCGTGATTTTCGTCCAGGAGTTCGTTCTTGAGGGCCAGGATCTTTTCGTCACTCAGTTTGACGTCTTTGGAGTCAGACTTGAAGAAGCCATCGTCGAGGAAGTTGGTTGCGGAAGAAGTACGTTTGTCGTCGAAGAAGGAACTGGCATCGGAGAAGTGACGGGAGTCGTCTAGGAAGGGAGAAGCTTGTGCAACCGGTTCGTGGGATGCCGGAGGAGTAGGGTAGGCTAGAGGAGACGGAAGCGGTGAGTTGGAAGCTTGACTGTTGGGATGATCGCAGTTGATCGATGCGGTGTTGTTGGATGCGCTTCCACTGTAGAGTATAAAGTCTTTGGAATGGAGAGCACTGAATTCGGCTAGACTTTCCGGCAGGGGTGAGTCCAGGACGGCTTGGAGTTGCCGCGAGGGAGTGAAGCTCTGCTCGTTGATGGTGGTGTAGTCGGAGAGGGAAGCTATTTCGTCCAGTTGCTCTGTCGAGGAGGAGTCCTGCAGCAGCTGGATAGAGTCGACGGCCTGCAATAGCATGGTCGTATCGCTAACACTATACACGTCGTTATCACTAAAGAAGGCAGCGGCGCCGGTGGCATCGGTAGAGTAGGCTAGAGTGAACACGTCTGCACTGCCGGAAGGCGCTTGTGATATTGTGAGTGAAAGAGGAGAGGAGCCGGATCCGGTGGCAGCTCCGACGACCGAGTGCTCGGTTGAACTGGCATTGGTGATGGACAGCGCTAGGGGCGGCGTGGTGCCTGGAGTGGACGGTGCGCTGTTCATGCTTGCGGGGAGCACTACGGTTCGGGTTGCCGTCGTCGATTGCTGCGACGTAGTTGTCTGCGTTGTGATTGCTAATTGACCAGGATCGGAACAGGTACGTTTCACAGCCACCTTGGTGCCACGTTTCAGCAGTTCGATCAGCGTGGCGTCCTTGACTTCGGTGGTGGTGCAGATGGAACCGCCGCCAGCTGCCATGAAGGTCGCCTTCGGGTTGATGATCTGCGTTGTTCCATTCTGCGTTGACACGATGGCGACCGTGCCCGGTTTGGGCGAGAGTAGCGCTTCGCTTGCTTCCAGCAGCCGTCGAGCGGTCAGTGGAGCTGCCGGCACCACGAACGAACCCTTCAACAACAGATTCTAGAGTTATCGATTGGGGGAAGAATTTGCAACATGGCAAGATTAGAACACCAAACACCGATAACATAGAGAAATAGGGAGTTCTGGACATACCTTTAAATCCTTGCTACGCTTGTTGATGATCTTCTCCTCGATCAGTGCCCGCACTCCGACGCTGGCCGTCTGCAACGGAGGTCCGGTGTGTTCCTTCTTATCACATTTCTTCGTTTCGGAGTCTTTCTTGAAGTAGCCTCCGTGGAGACGCATGTGCCCGTTGAGGGCCGGGATGTTCTTGAACTTGCGATGGCACAGGTTGCACTCGACGGGCTTCTGGTCTGACTTGGTCAGTCCTTGAGCGGAGTTGGGTGACTGGGCCGGACCATGGGAACTGCCATTGCCATCCGCAGACTGCGCTACGGAAACTGTAGTGTTCGACGTACCGCTGCTGTAGCTAGTGTTGAGCGATGCTGAACTGGTAACAATCGCTGTCGTAACCTTGTTCTGACTCAGCTGGAGCTGTTGGAAGAGGGAGAGAGAGAGAGAGAGAAATAGAAGAAGGGTATGAAATTTATTGAGTTTCGAGTTGAGTCGAGTTCGTGGCAGACTTTTGTGGGGTTGTGCGATTGTTATAACGATAAGAGCTGGGTACTTCTTTCTTTTCGGCACTCGTAATCCCCTGTTGGGACTGTAAGGGGACGGCAGCGACGTGAAAATCCACACAGAAATGTTTCTGATTCTTTTCCCATGTTTGGCTCTCTCTATCTCTGGCTCGAAAGGAAAAGTATTTCGACTTTTACTGACGTCAAGTGGTTTTTGTTGTAGAACTACTATAAGGACGGCAGAAGGATGCTTATTTCGGGTGGTCTGAAAGCTTCTGGGAATTGCAAGAAGGGATCTGGGAGTGTTCTTCCATTTTATGTTTGGAATGCTTTGACTGCTATAATAAGCTTTACGTTGTTGAAATGACCAGCTGGGAAGGTAGTCGTAATTCCCCCCGTTGGGATTGTAGATTTTAAAGCGGTAAATGTATCAATTTGGTTGCATTCCATTTGGTTTTCCAATTTCGAACAACAAGTCAGAACGCAGACAACTGTCGAAAATCCGTCGATATACTCATCTCGCAAAATCCGAATCGAACACAAAGACATTAATCATCCCCCCGGATAATAGCCTGCCCACCCATCCGGCAAGCTATTCAGCAACTATTCCCGACAACTCAACACACTAATCAACATCCAAATACATCCTCCCCACCCCCTCTACCGACTCCAACACGGTAGAGGCAGGCTACACCTGATGGTAAATGATGAAGTTCCATTCAGAACGACTCACTTGACAATCATAAAAGAGCGAATGAAGAACTTTCTCCGCATAGCATCACAACAACACGGTATGGCACGGCAGCAGCCAGCATCATAAGCTCATTATTCAGAAATGCTAATTTTCCGTGTGTAGTTTTCCACGACTCAACGTGCCGGGGCTGGCTGGTTGCTGGTGCTGAGCGGCTTTTCCCCGACAGATATTTCAAAGCCGAGGCAGACGAGCGAACGTTCCGTAGAATTCGCTCTACGGTGGAGGACTTTTGAGAAAAGCTTTTCTTGCGTTGCAACAAATTGGAAAAGGGTTTTCCGGGCTGCAGCGAAAATTTTAACTGAAGGTATAAAGCTCTAGGTATGACGGTAAAATAGATGCAAATAGAATAGAAGGAAGCCGTTGGAATCAGATGATGCCAGATAGGGGAGGTGGGGATAGTATGCACATGCTAAGAAAGAAGATCCCCGTTTAATTCGCAAAGTGAATCGATATTGCACTTATCTATTTGTTGGATTAAAGGTTATAGATTGCTTAATGAAAGTTGATAAATTCTTGTTTAAATTGGTGAAATTGAAAAGCCGTACAAAAACCTGTTTTCAAACCACTGAGGGGCAAAATGCGCATTAGCAGGCTATGGAAGCATACATTCAGGGTTTATTATTGCTCTTTCTCTATTAACCACTTCATTCGAGCAGATAAAATGACGTTTACTATCACTCGAACTTTGAAATGAAACATTATTTTGAGATTTTTTCTTCTAGAACCTCGAGAAAAGTAGCCAACATTTGTGCGTTTCATAAAAAAATAGAAATTAGTTGGTCCAGTTTTGTTCTATCGCTGGTAGAAAGTCACGCCAAAACTGCTTGACAAAGTGGTCAATTGAATATCAAAGGTTCACGCCTGATGGTTATGCTTTCCACACTACAATGCAATGAGCGCATTATACCCTACTTGGATACGTCTATTAACGTCTCTTTAAACTGTTCCCCTACAAGAGGAGAATTTAGTTCATTCGAGACGGATACCCTACTTGGAGTAACAAATTGTAACGTTGAAAATATCTACTATTTTTCGAAAAATCATACTAAGCTGAAGATGAAGGATGTATCTAAAAACTGCATCAATCGAATCTTTAATGTTGGCAAGATTCAGAGGTATCAACTGATTTAAGAAAATACTATTTTTGCATGGTTTTGTGACAACATTGTTTTTCGATTATATCAATTTCAAATGACTTTCATCTAAACGTTGTTTGCTTCTATTCACATAGTACGTTTAAAGTTTAGTTCTGGTTGATAAGTTATTATTCTGCAGATCTCTAACTGTGCAATAGATAAAACCTCTAAGATATTCTTGCAAGAAAGTAGGTTGTCTAGTAATTATAACAAAGACCCTCAATTGATCAAATAGGGGAAATGGATGTAATATCGGCCTAAATGCCCCTAATTTGGGCCCATACATAAATTCAGCAATCGACTAAATTTTCAATAGCGACCAAAAATATCCATTAGTACCGCCGCGTTCATCTAGATAAAATTGATAAATAGCAGATTTTCAGCGATGGGCCCAATTTTAGATCCATAGGCCAACATTAGAGCCCTACTTGCATACTATTATCTGGGTATTTTGGCAATTATTCTGGTTGATTTTTAATTATTCTGGAGATTTCTAATTATTCTAATTGCTTTATTAACTAGAAGCAAAGCTATAAGGCGCATTTTGTCCGCTATGGCCATTTTAGGATGGACATTTCCCCCAATGAGTCGAACGTCTTTATTATTATTCTTCTTCTTCTTCTTCTTTTTCTTCTTCTTTTTCATATTTCAAGCTTATTGCTTATCGTATATTAGCCTAATGCGTGCTTTCAACTTAGTGTGCTAGATGCACTTCCACAGTTATTGATTGAGAGCTCTCGATGCCTGTACCATTTTTGCATTAGTATAATTGTGTGGTAAGTATATAATCATACTCTATGTCTAGGGAAGTGGAGAAATTTCTGGAATGGGTCGGGAATCAAACCCAGTCACCTCCGGCATGGTTGCGTTGTAGGTAAGCCTTTATCGACTGAGCTAAGGGAGCCCTTCGAACGTCTCTGAATAAACTGAACGATGATTTTTAGACAAATCGAACTGAAAGCGACTACTACTCGTCCAGAAGACCTCATCCAATTCCCTCTCAGCTATCGTCCAATACCACCGTTAACCACCTTCTACAGCAATTTATTACTGTTATGGTGTGATCCTATCATCCAGATAAGGTCATGAAACTAACGAAGCACTTTTAGAAAAAGTATACTTTTACGATTACGAGAATATTTTGAACTTGTCTGAAGTTCCCTCGGAGATTGTCTTGAAAATACCACCGAACTTCTTGGACGATCGCATGGAACTTCTATGAAGTTCCCGTGGAATTAGCCTAAAATTCACTTAGGACTTGTCTGAGGCTCCTTCGGAACTTGGATTCCATCAGAACTTCGCTGAACATCCCACGTAACTTCTTTGAAGCTCTGGAGTTCCCTCGGAACATGCCTGATATTCTCTTGGAACTTCCCACAATTTTCCTTAGAACATCCCGCAAGTTTCCTTCGAACTACCCAATTATGTCTTCAAGCATCCTAAAAAAATCCCCGGAGCTTTTCAGACATTTCTTCGGATAATTTCAGAAGTTCACTAGGAACATCCCAGAAGTTCTTTAGAAGTTTCCCAGAAATCCCATTCAAACGTTGCAAAAGTTTCTTCTAAGCATCTCGAAAGCTTGCTCTCCTCTTATATGATGATTATAGGCGTAACTAGGATGTTTACCTAGGGGCTAGAGGCCCTAGTTGACAAGACAAACCGGTAGCCTCAATGGAGCCGGTAATAAGAGGTTCAAATACCTGATAGCTCATGCCCATAGGCCTAAGCCTAATATGGCGCGGGTATTGGCTGAGAAGTACCATATTCCGATCCGAACAAGCGTCGTAGTACTGCGGAGCTGAGCAAACCTAATTCTAGTGACACCAATCCACCGAAAAAAGGTTGCTCTGCATACCGAAAGAGGATCACAGGCAAAGTCCTCGGTGCAGTCAAGGTTGGAGCTAGCCAGAAGAGGAGATGTTGGAGAATCGTCTGCCCCAAAGAGGGTCACTAGTGTCTCCCATAAACCTTCTTATAGAAAGGTATTTGAACTCCATCAGGATTGGACTTTTGCCCGACGGCTCTCCAAATGCAAAACTGACCACACAAGAATCAGTTGCTACCCAAAAGGTAATGCTAACAAAAGTAGCTGAGCAAAGAAAACAGAATCAAACCAAAGTTCGGGAACTGCTTATTCGGACCACCAGGTTACTGTCAACTGGTTAAAGGCTACAATTCCCAGCGTTCAGCCCTGGGAAGAAGAATGCCTTTTTGCAGTTGAAGAAAAAGACCTATCCAGGCCTGAAATTTTATTGGGTTTCTTTCCACGAAGTGTAGAGGAGACAAATAAAGATATCCTTGCACGGAGAAAAAATACTACCCAAAATTTGAGTTCTTTTTACTTAATTATGAGTTGAGCCTCTTAATTCCACTCGTTATTTTTGTCAAAAAAGGAACGAGAGATTCGACCCAACGATATAGTTCAGTACAATAAGTTACTTCTGAGTAAATTGCATATTCTCAAATCTACCTGAATTAAACTTAATTTTGGGTAGAATATACTTAAGAGTAGGTATTTTTTTGCTGGTGTTAAATGGAGACTACTATATGTGATTTACTCAAATTTGGGTTATTGAACTGAACCCGGTAATTGAGGGAAAATTACTAAATTTTGGGTAGTTTTTTATTGCCGTGTGCCTTTGTGAAAAGCCAAAATTAAGGACTAATGGTTGACGTTTGGAAGATCCTTAAGAGATACACGGTTAAACAGCATCACGTTAAATTTGTTTTCACTGTTGATGCTGTTTCCATGAAGACCTTACAAAAATGCGATTTTACTGTGGATTATATATTCGGAATTGCCTATTTAAGGAAAAAAAAATCCTCCTCTAAATCAGGAATTAACGAGTAATCAGAACGAGTTGGTGACAAAAGAGTAGAGGGCGATTCAGAATAGTACAGTATAAGTTCTTCAACATACGAGAATTCCGAGGATGCTGAGATGCGTGAGACAAATCAACAAGGTACAGAAGCTAGTGAAATCATAAACAGTGGATCTGGCGAAAGCCGCAATGCTACACTGCAAATGTTGAGGGATGTTCTTACAATGCGGATGAGTGTCCTCCAGGATTGGAGCAAAGAGACCACCTTATAATCTGAATAAAGGCAGTTAGAAATGCGCAGGATGAAAATATTAGGAACGTATCAATCACTGGAACAAGCATTAAGTTTATTATAGAAAACCTTCATCACGCAAAGGCAGCTTCAGCTATTCTAAGCAAAACATTCAATTCTTGTCAATATTAATATTACGTGGCATCTGCATATCTTCCTGGCGGTATTGAAGATGAACCTCCTCCAGAAGTTGCAGCGTTCGTCTCTCATTGCAGAAGCCAAAATAAGGCTTTTATCATCGGATGTGTTTAATGCCAGCTATCCTACAAAGGAGCGCTCGACTAAAGACTGTATTCGAAAAAAAAAAAAAAATTAACACCAAATATTCATTTTAAGTCGGATATTTTTAAACACATTAGATCCGTTTGCGTTGCGTTAACGTAAATTCGACAGTTAGACAATTGATTTAGTAGTCACTTTGCCGCAACGCGTACGATCCGGATCTAATAAGCGTAGGCCTAGAAGGAATAAATAAACACATATTAGCTACACAGTTGAAAATTATGAATATTAACGATGATTTAATTTGAAAAGTAATTGAATAAATGCTAACGTAACGCAATATCGCACAGAATTTTCAATCAGATAAAACGCATTATGTCTTTGGCTGCCGGCGTTTGACGTTTTTCGGCAAAGTATCATGGCGTTGGAAAGTTGCACGGATTAAAAAACAGTTCTGCTCTTGATTCGAAATAGTTGCGTCAGATTATGGTCTATTTTTTTATGGAATTTAGCTAAGTTATCAGCTAACTCGTGAGTATTCTGAATGACGGGAAAATGACGATGCTTCATAACAACCATCCAGAAATGGGTCCAGAAACAATTGCTCTTCGAGAGATCCGTCTCCATCAGAAATCGACTGTGTTGCTGATCCGTTTGCTGTTCCTGCGTTTGGAACGTAATATTGTTCAAGTCTCCAAACCCAGATATGCTCCTCAAAATCTCGACCGTCAATGAAGATTATTGGTAAGGTTTGATCGATTCCACTAATTTGTGTGTCATTTCCATCCGTGCCAAACAGAGCACCGTTATTTACAAGAATTTATTCGACGAGAGCTTGCCTAGGAAGTGTTATTGTGAATCTTATTGGAAACAACGTTAGTGAATAAATTTAAGCAATGTATAGTGCCCTATACCTTGTATTAATTCCAAATCATTCGAAAAAGCAAAAGCTCAAAATGATTTTATTTCTAACCTCTTAACCTCATAATAAGAGACAAATTACATGGAGGTTTAATTTTACAGAAAAGACATGTAAATTTAATAGTGACAAAAAACAACATGTAATTGTAAAATCTCTTGTAAAAATAAATTATTTATCATGTGGTATTTTTGTTACATCCAATCAGACAGAAAATTACACGTTTCGTTCGTACTGTGTAGGCTAAATGCCCGCACCTTGGACTTAACGCTACCCATCAAACAACACTTGCGCCATCTTTCTTACACACTTCTTCAAATCCTTGTCGTTTTTGAAGACCTTCCCTGTTTTCCGGAGCTTGCCCCTCATAATCGCCTAAATTTTTCTATTGGACGCAGTTCTGGCGAGTTTGGCGGATTTGCCTCCTTCGGCACAAAAACAACATCGTTGGCTTCGTACCACTCCATCACCGGTTTCACGTAATGGCACGATGCCGGATCCGGCAAAACAGAGTGTCACCTTCGTGGGACTGGAGGAAGGACAGCGGGCACTTCTGGAGGCATTCTTCTTTATATATTTGGCCGTTGACGATGCCGGTCGTTATGTACGGCTTGCTGAATCTGCCGCACCCACAGATCGCCTGCCACACTAAGTACTTCTGGGAAAATTTGTCGACCTTCTTCTTCCGGAACTTCTCCGGAACATTCTGGCGGAACTTGCCGACGAAAAACTCTAGGCCGGGGATCTGCTTGGTGTCCGCTTTAATGTACATCTCGTCGTTCAGGACACGGTCGAATTGTCGATTCCAAACTGATTCGCGATCAACCTGTGGGACTGGCCTGGATTTTTCACGACCGCTTTCATAATTTTTTTTTGTCGAAGCATTTGCTTGGAGGCCATCTGGATAACCACTTGACATATTGGGACGAGATCTTGCACATGTAAACATTACACTCTCAAATAGTTTTACTCAAAATTTCATCAATTTTTACCCATGCACTAAACAGTTACACACAAAGAAAGTGTTGTATTTTTTTCGAGTACAATCTTTCATAGAGATGATTCCTGTTGGAATGGTAGATTAGAAAAACTACGGAAAAAACTGTCCTCAATATAAAAAGGCTTTGAGTGAATATAAAATTGCAAAAAGAAGATCCAAGCGGAAAGATTGGAGGCATATGTTTGAAAACATTGAAAGCACTCCTGAAACTTCAAGACTTCAAAAAGTTCTCTCAAATGATCATTCTAATGGTCTCGGAGCTCTCAAAAAGACTGATGGACATTGAAAACGAAACTCTGGAATTGATGAATTGTGTTGAATTTCACGTCTGTTATGACTTAATTTTATGTCAAAAATGACGCTCGTATATGTCAGTCTCAGAGCACCTAAATTTACATGATTTTTTTTTCTAAGTGTGCACTGCTTCATGGCATAGTGGATTTCTTCTCCATTGGTAATTTTTTTTCAACAGAAGTTTTTGTTTTGTTTCCCGATTTTTAAGATCTGATCAATTCCCTTGTAATTTAATTTATATACATTAGTTTCCCTTGTTTTTGTTTGTATTTTTTTTTTGCTTTGAAATTTACCTAGAGTGTGGTAGATTCCATCCCATAGTCTTTTTTTTCTTTTTTTCATTTTTAGTTATTGATTGATTTTAAATTTGTGGAAAGGACAATATTTGAATTATTAACATCCAATTTTCCTACAATGGATGACAAAAATAAAGACGACGGATTGTCGTTTCACATCTCCAGATGATGAGTCGATTAAGTCTCCTTTATTTGAAAAGCTCGATTCCTCTGAGGAAATGGATATCCTTGAATAATCACTTGATTTGCTCACCAACAAAAACACTGGAGCCTACCCTAAAGGGAGTGTTAAACCACTGTCCCCTTCTCCACCATCACCGCCTCGTCCACCTGTTCCCCCTACTCCACCCGTTCAACCCAAAAACTTCTACGAACCCCCGCCACAAGGCGTACCCTGATGACTCGAAAGGTCCGTGGGTCGTATTTTTCCGGCCCAAACAAAAACCTTTGAATATTACTCGGATTTTAAAAGATCTGACAACACATTTCTCGGCTGTTACCGATATTTTTTAAGGTGACGCCAAACAAACTGCACGTTACCGTTGATGACCGGAAGCAGGTCAACCAGATCGTTGCATGCGAGCGATTTGCGATAGAATATCGAGTCTACGTCCCCAGTTGTGATGTAGAAATTGAAGGAGTGGTCACCGAAGCGAGTCTAACTTGCGAAAATCGTTTGCCTCTCAAGAGTCAAGATACTGGACTGCATTCAACTGCAGTCAGTGTCGCTCATAGGCACGAAAAAAAAAGTATACCTTATCAGACTCATTTCGTGTGGGAAGGTTCGACTACCTGTACGCTTGTTTGTACCGAGGGTAATGAATTGTTTGAAATGCAAGCAACTAGGTCACACCGCAGGAGGTGCATACGGAAGGTCCTTGTCGTGCTACCCCAAAATGTTTTTACAGCAAGGATACTCCGCATGCTCTGAGTGATTGCCCGAAGTACAAACAGCAGGGAGAAAAACTTAACCGGTCATTGGAAGCTCGCTCTAAGCGTTCACTAGGAGAAATTTTGAAAATGACCGCTTCATCTTCCCAAACTACCCAAAAAAGCCACAACACATACCACCTCCTGCCAGGGCTCTGATTCAGAGGTTGATGAGGGTCGTCCCTTTGTCTTTAAAACTTCGTAACGCCTCTCGTATGGACTCTCAACCAACCTTGACAAATTTAAGAGATAGTGGAAATGTACCAACTCTCCCCTCCCACCGGGATATTTAAGCCTTATAATTTTAACAAGGACTTTCCGCCACTTCCGGGGATCATCTAAAACCCCAGATATCCCAGTTTTTCAGCCATAAAAACAGCTGAATAAGCAGCAAGAACATGGCCTTGTGGATAGCATCTTCAATATTTTCAATGTCTCTGACACAACAAGGAACGTTATTAATTTATTGCTTCCAATTGTGAAAACACATTTGAAGCAACTAGCATCTAGGTGGTTTTTCCTTGCATCGATCATATCCTTTGATGGATAATTTTCCAAATGAGCTTGGGGATATGATCTCAGTCCTGCAGTAGAACTGTAGAAGTCTTATACCAAAACTTGACGCATTCAATTTTTTAGTTCACTCCTCACTTTGTGCTCTTTGTGAAACATGGCTTTCTTCAGACACCGATCTCCCTTTCCACGATTTTAACATTATTCGCCTTGATCGAGCAGATTTGTATGGAGGGGTGCTTCTCGTGGTTAATAAGCTCCATTCCTTTTATAGAATCGATCTGCCTTCCGTGGCAGGCAATGAAGTAGTTGCATGTCAGGTTAATATTCGAGATAAATGCCTCAGTATTGCCTCAGTATATCTTCCACCGGGAACTGCGATTTCTCGTCAAAGTTTCTCAGATATCTGCTCAGTTTTACCTGAGCCTCAGTTGATCTTGGGAGATTTTAACTCTCACGGTACAGGCTGGGGGGAGCTGTACGACGACAACCGCTCAACCTTGATATACGACATGTGCGACTTCTTCAAAATGACAATTCTGAACACCGGGGAAGCAACACGAGTAGCCAAACCTCCAGCAAAAGTAAGCAGATTAGACCTCTCACTTTGTTCGAGTTCACTATCGTTGGATTGCTCGTGGAAAGTAATCCAAGATCCCTACAGTAGTGACCACTAGCCAATCAAAATTTCTATTACCAATGGTTCATCGTCCACCCACTCGGTTGATATCGCGTACGACCTCACGAAAAACATCGACTGGCAAAAATTTGCGTCCGCGGTTCTCGGTGGTTCTGATTCGGTTGAGATACTCCCTCCGCTGGATGAGTACTTATCGCGACTTATTGTTGATAGCGCTCTTCAAACGACCTCCCACCCCGTGGTGGGATAAGAATTGCACCGACGCGAACAGCGAGAAGTCCGCCGCGTTTAAACTCTTCCGCAAACACGGTAAGTTCGGGGCTTGATTAAAGCCAAAAAATGCGGTTGCTGGTGTCGATTCGTCAATGGTTTGTCGCGAGAGACTTCCATGAGAATACTCTGGAATGTCGGCAGGAGAATGCGAAACGCGTCATCACCGGTCAGTTGGATTTTCAGCTTCGCGCGGAAAGTTTACCCGGATTCGGTACCGATTCAAACCAACGTTCGTGATCGTCCGTCGGGTAATAACGAAATAGTGATTGCTTTCAAGCCTTCTATAGTTCCTCTGTAAATTTTGATCTGACCATGCTGCAAGAAATCCATCGGTCGATGGTTGTTCCCTATATTTTTGCAATCAAGTACCACCATGTCAGTAACGATAAAAGTTTTTTCACAGATGGGTCAACCATCATGCTTCCGCTGGATTTGGTGTATTTAATCAATTTCATAGCGCCTCCTATAAACTGCAAAAACCATGCTCCGTATACGTTGCGGAACTCGCAGCCATATTTTACGCAGTAGAGCGAATTGCCTCACTACCTTCTGACCATTATTTCATTTTTACGGATAGTCTAAGCTCATTGGAGGCTATTCGTTCAATGAGGCCGATGAAGCACTCCTCGTATTTCCTGCCTGAAATATGATCTTAACTGAGTGCTTTATCCTACTGCTCATATACTATCACTTTAGCTTGGGTCCCATCTCATTGCTCAATTCGGGTAATGAGAAAGCGGGCTCAGCCTTCAACGAATTTTTCTCCATTGCTCGTGGAATGATGGTGATTTGGGAAGATGGTTACATTCTATTCTCCCACAGGTGTCGAACAAATCATGGTTCAAAGGGTTGGACATGAGCCGCGACTTTATACGCGTTACGTCAAGGCTTATGTCCAATCACTGTTCGTTAGACTCGCACTTCTATCGAATTGAGCTCTCAGGCAGCAATTTATGTGTATGTGGCACGATATCGAGCATGTTGTTTGGTCATGTACCCTACACCGTGTTGCCAGATCTGAGTTATCCACATCCCTCAGGGCCCGAGGAAAACAACCCACGATACCCGTTAGCAATGTCTTGGCGAGCCGAGATTTTGACTAGCTGCCCATGTTTGTCTTTTTCATCTGTATGTCGCTTAGTTCGAGATCAAGAGCACATTGCTCTCCAAACCTTGTCTTCTCAATCCCTACCCCGCCATCCATTTGTTACAATTTGTTACCCCTAACCTCGAGATAGCCGCGAGTAATCGCCCCCCGCTTTACTAACGTTAGTTTTAAGTAATTTTGTGATCTAAACAATGAATATAGGCTCCGCAAAGCTACAGCAAATGAGCCTGGAAAAATAAACGAATTAAAAAATAAAACTATTGGGCCGTATGAATAAAAAGAATTTACTTTACTTTCCCGTGGGGGGGCGACGCCGGCGTAGTGGTTAACATCCATACCTCTCACGCCAAAGTCACGAGTTCAAATCTCACCCCCGGACAAGTCACGAATGACCCAAGAGTGTGACTATAATAAAAAACAAAATACTTTCCCGTGCTTTACTTACGGGAAAAGTAAAGTAAACGCTTTTATTCATACGACCTATTAAATCGATTCTGTGAAAAAAATTCTTGTGCCCATCATTTGAAGAGCCCCTTTCTCATTCGAAGCTCTTTGTCACTGTCAATTGAATCCCCCACTATCATTTGATATACGACAGTGGAGTGTGGAAGAAGCCCAGCGAAGTGGTCCCGAACAGATAAGTTGACCCGATGTCGGATCAATGTAAGGCTAATTTAAGGTCAATGTCGACCCAATGTCGTGTTGTTGACGGGTAAATTTGGGGGTTATGTCGGGTCTATGTCGGGTCAACATCGGGTTGAGGTTTGATAGAAGTCAGGTTGGTGTCGGGTTGGCTCAAAATTTGCATTTTCCCATGCTTTTGAATGCCATACAGTCACTCACAGGAGTGGAACTTCGAATTAGAAAGTGGCTCCACTGGTCATTTGCGAACACTAGCGCACCTAGCGGTAGAAGGCATCTTTGGCCTGCAGTTAAGATAGGCAGCATGCTATGATAGTGTGAGTGCACATATAAAGCCCATGTGGAACGCTACCACATCACATCGCTCGTTGAGCAGAAAAACGAGCACTTTTTGATTCACCGATTTGTTTGCACTTCCCCTTCTGTTCTGTGAGTCACTGCAACATATATTATATGAGTGAAAAAATATTCTGCACCCAGCCTAAAATATGCAGCCATTCTTGTAAATCTCTAAGCCACGTCTCTCCCGATTGAAAAGTGCTACTCCCGTCATAACACCGTGCACTACTCGATTGTGCTATACGCAAGTAGAACCTGAGCTGTCCAACTACTCTCTCCTAAATATGAAATCTCTCTTTCCTTAGTCTCTTTCTGCTTCCAAATATAAGGGACGCGCTCCCTTATTTTAGAGTAGCACCAGTGTTTTTTGCACCACTCTGAGTTTTTAGTCGATCTCTGGTCGAAAAACCTTTCAGCTAATCCATTAGACTGCACAGTGGTCGGAAATGCCAATTTGGTGAATTTAATTGTTTTGTGGTCAAACCGTTGACTTAATCCAAAAACTATCTTCAGAAGAATTTTCCACAAAAACATTGCGCATATTATGACAATTTTCAATATTTGTCATGGCATACTATGAAAAAATTAAGAAAAATAACTTTTTTTGCAAAAGAGATAGAAGAGTAATTTCTCGAGCAAAGTTGTAGTACTTACAAAAATATGAAACTTTGTTGAAGACATCAAATTTGTATAACGAATACTTGTGAAGATAGGAAGCGTTTTTGATGGAAACCCCCTTAAATTCAGTTTTTTATGTATAACTTTTTTTATAACAGTTTTTTAAGTAAACAATCTTCTAAAAAAATGTAAACAACACTCAAATACATATTTTTGCTCAAGACAGTATGTGGCTAAAATCATCCCTTTCAATGTTATAGTACTTTTTATATTTATTTTTCTTTAATTTCAGCTGCATATAGGGGAGAAGGTGGCAAACCGGGACACAGCACCAAGTGCTCTTTTTAAAGCTTAGACTCTGTACTACAAAGTAGTGAAGGTTTGGTTAGCGCCAATTCATAAGTGAGTGAATAGGGTCACGTTGAATGTTCACGTGTTTGGCCTTTTTCTATATAAAAATAACCCTGTCTCCTCATTTATGAACGGTAAATTACGGATTATAGAAACAGATATTATCAAAGTCATCCGTGAACAACAAGGAAATTTTCTGTATATATGCATTAACAAAACATTTTCTAAGACAAGCACTTTGTGTGCTTAGTGTACTCCAGTTGTCAATATATATTTTGGTTAGAAAAGAGTGAAATTAAAGCGGTGGTGGCAAAACCCTATACCATCCTCAACAAGATACTGCCGACCCGTGTGAATTCAGTTGGTTAGGGGCTGTCCATAAACTACGTAGACAGTTTTTTTGGGATTCTTGACCTCCCCCTCCCCCTGCGTACACAATTGTCCATACAAAAGAAAAATTAAATTTGTATGGGCCGTGGATAATTGTCAACCCCCCCCCCCCCAAACTGTCTACGTAGTTTATGAACAGCCCAGCGAGACAACTGAAGCTACCCTCATAAAAAAAGAGCATGTAGATAATAAGTTCCAAAATTTTCGGCCAACAGAATTCGGGTTTCCATCAAAACCGCTTCATATCTTCACAAGTATTCGTTATACAAATTTGATGTCTTCAACAAAGTTTCATATTTTTGTAAGTACTACAACTTTGCTCAAGAAATTACTCTTCTATCTCTTTTGCAAAAAAAGTTATTTTTCTTAATTTTTTCATAGTATGCCATGACAAATATTGAAAATTGTCATAATATGCGCAATGTTTTTGTGAAAAATTCTTCTGAAGATAGTTTTTGGATTAAGTCAACGGTTTGACCACAAAACAATTAAGTTCACCAAATTGGCATTTCCGACCACTGTGGACTGCCGGTGATATGGTGCAGTTTTCAGATGGATGATGCCGGTAGTATCACATAAAGCTTCGAAACGGTCGCTGGTGAGGTTGACTCCCATTATCAGTCACTAGGGTCTCCGGCTAACCATATCTTGCGAATACTCCACGAAGGACCCACAAGATTGCCACAACTTCAGGCCATTGAGTGTACGAAACAACCAGGATAAGAAAAGAGTGCCCATTCATCGGACTGGCGAAATCTAAATGCAGTCGTTGCCACGGTTTTTCTGGTGATGGTCAGGACTCCAGATTACTCTTCCGGTCAGTCGTGGCAACGCTGGCACACTCGTTGCTAGAACGGGCAAGCTTGGCTACTTCCTCGTCGATGTTTGGCCAATACTCGTATTGACGAGCTGACGGGCAAGAATCAGCGGCCGAAGACGAAGCAGGCGACCAATAAGGATGAAGGTGCTGCAGTGTTTTCGGTGATAGAAAAAAGTGAATCAACTAGTTTGGCAAAAAGAACAAGTGCTTGGACAGTTGACAGCAGTGCGTCGTGCCTCATGACCTGCGACGAGCGGTTTTTTGATGAATTGGTCGAGTCGTCGAAAGTACAGGTGTCAATGGCCAACGGAAACAGTGCACGGTCAGGCGGTTTTGGCAGCGGCTGTGTCAGAGGTGTCAAGGGAGCAGGAAATCCGATCAAGATAGAGCTCGGAAAGGTTCTCTATGTGTCTGAGTTGGACAGCACGACCTTGAACGAGAGCGGGAAAGTCTGCAGTGATTCGTTGATAACGGTGCGAATACTGTGGCTCAACTCCAGATTGGCTATCAACTACTCTTCTTCTGGTCGCACATGACGGTTAATCAGTCTGGATAGGACGTCTGCGTGACCAAAACTGTCTGTAGAGATGTAGCGGATTTCAAATGCATAAAGCATGAATGTAAGGGCCTGTGAAGCCTGTTAGCGGTGAAGGTGGAGATACCCTTCTTCAAACCGAAAATATACACTCATAAAATAAATCACGTAACCAGTGGAAAATATCCATGTGAATTTCACATAACTCTCATGTGATCATATAATTGGAAATTGCACCACTAAATCACATGAACGTTATGTGTTCAATGAAATCTATATGATTTCTCGTATAGAATTTCTAATGCTACACACCAAAAAATTATGAATTTTAATGGTGATGTAAATATCCATGCATGCTAAAATTGAAGCATGTAAACTTCCTTTTCACGTAAACTAGCAACTTGCTAGAAATATTGCTTACAAAGATGGATGGTTGCATTATCATTATCAGTCACTAGGGTCTCCGGCTAACCATATCTTGCGAATACTCCACGAAGGACCCACAAGATTGCCACAACTTCAGGCCATTGAGTGTACGAAACAACCAGGATAAGAAAAGAGTGCCCATTCATCGGACTGGCGAAATCTAAATGCAGTCGTTGCCACGGTTTTTCTGGTGATGGTCAGGACTCCAGATTACTCTTCCGGTCAGTCGTGGCAACGCTGGCACACTCGTTGCTAGAACGGGCAAGCTTGGCTACTTCCTCGTCGATGTTTGGCCAATACTCGTATTGACGAGCTATAGACCGCATACGCTCGATACAGGGTTGCCCCTTGAGCAACTGTTGGAGCACGCGTTTCCTGCAAATTGGCGGAATTACCAGCCTGTCACCGTACGTTAGGCCGTCCCTTATTTTCAAAAATTCGATCAATTTGTAAATTCAACCTCTTAAAATGTTCGGTTTTGGTTTGAAAACAAACATATAAAAATTTGAAGTTCGTACGTTAACGTTTAGAGGTCGCTCATCGACTCTAAATTAATGGTAGTGTAGGAGACCACCCATGCCTCGGCGACCACGCTACCTTGGTGTACACTGCATAGGTATCACCATGAAGCCATGGTATAAACCATGAAAAGATACTCGCACACCTATGCTGAACGTCAACATAAAACAGTATGTTACATAGTCACTCTTCTTCCAAGAAAATGTAAGAGTGTAAATGAAAGCTCTATCTCTCTCTCTCTCTCTCTCTCTCTTCAAAAATAAGACAACGCTGTCATGCGTAAAATGTGAAAAAGAAAATGAAAGAAGACGTTGCGGAAGTAGGCATTGGATCCGAAATCTTCTTGTTTTGTTAGGGGAAATTCCATGGCAACTAACAGTGCTTCGGAAACAAGTGAAAATTTAGCTACATATAAATAGAGCTTACCTATGCGTAATGAAGTCATTCTTGTAACGAACTTTGAAGCAGACGTACTAGCAGCAGTAACAGCAGTAGCAGTAACAATAGCAGCGGCAACAATTCAGGAAGCGAGAAACCAATTGCTTTCGTGTCCTCTGTCCGGTTATGAAAGTATCCAGTTTGTGTCTACAGGACCCTTATTTCAGTGCGTTTAGATGCGTCGTTTCAAGCAGTGAAAAGCATCCTCAAAATGGTTCATAAACTTAGAAGTTGCTTAAGTCGTTACTTTCCTTTTTTGCTAATTAATGATTTTCAAACACGGTTACTAATTAAAGGCTGGAAGAACAGTGCAGCTTCGTGGATAGAGCGCCAACTTGAGGCGAACCTTCTATGGCTACCCTGTAGGCACCATATTTTAGAGCTAGCCCTAGAAAGTGTCTTCCATACCATCATGGGGCCGACAAGCGGACCCGACATTATTATATTCAAGCCATTTCAAAGCCACTGGAAGTCAATAGATAAGGAAAAATACGAAGTTCCGCTGACATCCGAATTACCACTTTTTTTTGAGAAATCGCATAACTCAAATTGCAAGCTTCGCGGAACACAACATCATTGTGAGTATTTTATCTTAACTCATATGATAAGAAAATGTTATTATTTCAATGATATTTCGTAGCTTGGACAGCCGAGGGATGATTATGTTGGTGACTGTTACGTCAGAGACGCTTTCACACTGAACATCAGCAAAAAGAGAAAAGAGTCATACCTTGGATTGTATTTACCTTGCTTTTATTTTTGACATATAACCTTTTGTCTACTTGAATAAACACGTTTCGGTAATAACCAAGTGTTCGAGTTTCCGTATTTTCCTACGTGATTGAAAGTTCCCTGCGGTCGTTTCTCTGCTTTGGCCATTACTATATCAACAGGTTCTGAGCCCAGTTACGGAATTTGCGGAATCGGTTCGGTTTCGGCGGTGATAAAACGGATTTTTTGTTTGTGTTGTTTTGGTGTCTTCGGCTGGTGCAAAAGCTGTGCTTTGTGGTGTGGAGTTGTCACCCCCGGAAAGTTGCTGGATGTGAGCAGGATGGCGGATGTTGGGAAGTTCTCAATCATCAAGCTCGGGAACAGCAACTATGGAACTTGGAAGTTCCAAATGGAAATGTTTTTGACCAGAGAGGAACTTTGGCACACGGTGGATGAAGTAAAACCGGAACCGGAGACAGAAGCTTGGTGGAAAGCGGATAAAAAAGCCAGATCCACTATTGAATTGTGCATCGAGCAGAGCCAGTACCCTCTCATCAAAGATTGCAGATCAGCGAGAGCGGTATGGGATGCGTTAAAGGCGTATCATGAGAAAACGACAATGACGTCCCAGTTGTCGTTGTTGATCCGACTTCGTGATTCAAAGCTCGCGGAATCTGGAGACGTCGAAAAGCATCTTCTGGAAATGGATACGCTGTTCGACAAGTTGGAAAATGCTGGCTTGGATCTGGAGGAAAAGCTGAAAATTGCTATGGTTTTGAGAAGCATCCGGAGTCGTACCACTTCTTGGCATCGGCTTTGGAGGCTCGGCCGGACGCCGATATCACCATGGAGCTGGTTCGTTCGAAGCTCATGGATGAGTACCATAAACGGCTGGAGCGGAGCGGAAAGTCGTCGTCGAAGGAACAGGTGCTGAAGACACAGAAAGCGAGCACGGAGAAACTCTGTTATTTCTGCAAGAAACCCGGTCACTTAAGGCGGGATTGCGGGAAGGCAGGCGCAGACGAATGCGGCTGGAGGTGAATCTTCTGGAAGTAAACTGACGGGCAAGAATCAGCGGCCGAAGACGAAGCAGGCGACCAATAAGGATGAAGGTGCTGCAGTGTTTTCGGTGATAGAAAAAAGTGAATCAACTAGTTTGGCAAAAAGAACAAGTGCTTGGACAGTTGACAGCAGTGCGTCGTGCCTCATGACCTGCGACGAGCGGTTTTTTGATGAATTGGTCGAGTCGTCGAAAGTACAGGTGTCAATGGCCAACGGAAACAGTGCACGGTCAGGCGGTTTTGGCAGCGGCTGTGTCAGAGGTGTCAAGGGAGCAGGAAATCCGATCAAGATAGAGCTCGGAAAGGTTCTCTATGTGTCTGAGTTGGACAGCACGACCTTGAACGAGAGCGGGAAAGTCTGCAGTGATTCGTTGATAACGGTGCGAATACTGTGGCTCAACTCCAGATTGGCTATCAACTACTCTTCTTCTGGTCGCACATGACGGTTAATCAGTCTGGATAGGACGTCTGCGTGACCAAAACTGTCTGTAGAGATGTAGCGGATTTCAAATGCATAAAGCATGAATGTAAGGGCCTGTGAAGCCTGTTAGCGGTGAAGGTGGAGATACCCTTCTTCAAACCGAAAATATACACTCATAAAATAAATCACGTAACCAGTGGAAAATATCCATGTGAATTTCACATAACTCTCATGTGATCATATAATTGGAAATTGCACCACTAAATCACATGAACGTTATGTGTTCAATGAAATCTATATGATTTCTCGTATAGAATTTCTAATGCTACACACCAAAAAATTATGAATTTTAATGGTGATGTAAATATCCATGCATGCTAAAATTGAAGCATGTAAACTTCCTTTTCACGTAAACTAGCAACTTGCTAGAAATATTGCTTACAAAGATGGATGGTTGCATACAATATTTAGAATATTCCATTAAATGACTCATAAATTTACACGATCTGTAATGTGAATTTGTATGATATGTGACGCTCCATTTATGTGCATCATAGTGACAGAAATTTACACTACTTTTTCGAACCGTGTATGTGAATACAGGTAAAAATCATTGTTTTTGTTTTTGGAAAAATACTATGTGCGTTCCTAATAGAAACTAAGTGAAAACTTTTTTCAGTGTATAATAGTGTTTACCGCCTGAGGTGTGTCATAGGGTAAATGACGGCTTCGGTAATACCTTATTCTATTATCGTCAGGGGGTAAACAACGTCCTAGAGAGCTCAATGTTGGCATGTGGATACATTGTGTTTCAGAGCATCTATTGGCCAAATTTGAGTGCTCTAGGACTTCGTTCACCTCCTTGACGATAATACTCGATGAAAATTTTAAATGGTCCTATCTGATTTGATCGATTCTCTTCATCGACTTTCTCTTTTCATAACCACTGCTATGCAAACAGATTTCGCGCTAATTCTACCACATAGTTTGATAAAGGAGGTTCCTATCTAGCGTCCAAAACTTCAAATACAACAGGGAAAGGCGGCTGAGTTATTGACAATGAAGAGAATCGATCAATGCAGATAGGACCTTTTGAAATGTTTATCTAGAATAGGTTAAGGTATTGCCGAAGCCGACATTTTCCCTACGTAATTTTGATTGGAAATGACGTTTTCATGTTATGATCTGTTGAAAACTTTCAATTACGCCATTTTGATGATTTTTGCTAGATCCAAAATGGCTGAATTTTAGCTTAAATGTGAATAATTGACCATAACAAACAATGGTGCAAAGTTCCATGCCAATCTGAGAAGGTCACATCAGATCAATTTGTCATTTTCCGTGGAAAGGTTAACATGGTAAAATGATACAACTGCCAACTAGAGCCTAACATTAATTTTCAGACTATTCTCCTGAGCAAAGAACTCAAGTTATGTACAAATGTCACTTCTCCCCAATCCCACACTAAAGAATGCAATGCATCATCGCGCTTCCCCGGCTTGGTCCTGGCCGGTGACGAACTTCGTCGGTGACAAAGCCCAGGCTGAAATGGTGCTCGCATTCATCATCATTTTCAGTCCCTTCGTCTTTCTCCTCAGCCTTCATCCCGCGCAGCGAGAAAACATTTCCGAATGAGCGCCAAATTTGAATGAAAAATGATACAGAAAATTGATTGAATCATTCGAACGTGAACACGAGCAAGTCCCTAAAATTCGCTCGGTAGAGACCCGGAGCGAGCTAATCAATGTCCGCAAATTGAATGCGAATGACGGCGACGACTGAATGGTTTGGGCGGTCTGACAGTTTTTTTTTTCGTTATAAATAGATTTCGGAGCATTTGAGTGGGAGGGTTAGTGGTCGGTGGTAAAATCACTTTGATGTATGTACATAGGTGGTACAACCCACATGACACACACACACATGGCTCACATTCAGATGACTCACCTGCGCGGCTCAAAAAAGGAGTGAGGAGGGACAATTTCAAAAGCTCGTCATTTTTTCAAATGTTGAATCGGGCTTTCATGTGTGGGACGGGGACAGATTTTTCGATGACGTAGAGACACAGAGCACTTTTCGGGAAATTGGTGTCAATTATGTTTCATTTCTGAATGTGATATTTATATATTTAAAAGAATTTGATCATTAACGAGAATCGCTTGAGTTCTGATGAATTTGGACAACAACCTTCCGTCTCCATGGAGTGCTCCAGTTACTTCAAAATCTCCACCCAAGCCATTATTTCTATCGGCAAATCCATTTTAAGCACTCGTGCTGATTTTGATTTAATGTGTGAAAAATTTTGCCTCAAAAACCGCCGTAAAAATTGAATCACCCAGTCAATTGAGTTGTTGCCTAAGACGGCAAGCAAAGCACCATTATCCGCAGCAGTCATGTGACGAATGTATGGCAAACGAATTTTGGAAGGTGCTCGCACCTTTACGAATCCAAAGTATCGTCCCTTCCCCGGCCCGGGATTTTACGACATCGTCCCCCTGCAAACTGCAATCCAGAGAGCATCAACTTTTACGATCCACATTTAAATACAGTACAGTTTGTCAAAAGCTTCCACATTCGGATGTCGCTCCAGGGGCAGGATGGCTGTCGAAATGATGACGACGACGACGACGTCGACGAGGGCAAATCAAATCAACTTGTCCTCTGCACAGACTCACACATTTGAGCTTCGGGGCTGGATCGTAATAAAATTGCCATAAACATCTGTCAAATCTAATTGAGTCGAACATGCGTGCGTTTGAGGAGGCAAATTCGACGAGAAGGTTCTTTCTTTTGCTACCGCTTTTTGAAGGGAAAGATAAAACTCTGTCATCTAGGGGGGATTAATTTCTTCGGTTTCAACCCCCCTGCCCGTCGCCTTCACCCATTCTCCGGTAGTAATTAATCCGGTTGCCTCTCTGAAAGGAGCTCCCGGCGGGCGGCGATGGCTGACGCTGGTGCGGGAAACTGGTGTCACTTATCATCATCAGGGATAAAACTTGATGAAAGATAGCAACCGACCGGATCCCTGCGCCGCCCCACCCGGCTGAATGGAGCTTTGTTTCTTTTGATTCGGGACCGAAAATCCTCCCTAGCTTTCAGCCGAGGGACACAAAGCTGTGTCGTATCAAAAAAGACGATGGGGATTGACTTTCTGGCATAGCTACCAGCTTGTAGGGACATATCATGGAACATGGACATCGTGGGACATGGACGGCTACGGAGCTTTGGAGCAGCCATAGGGAACTGATTGAATAGATAAGTTTCAATTGAATTATGGGACCAATGAATCGGGCGAGGCAAATCCAGTGCGATCAACAATGAAGGCTTTCGGACGTTTTGTTCGACCGTGTCTCTTTGAGATGGGTGAAAGCCTTCGTTTTTCCAGATAGGGGTGTGTGTGTGTGTATGTGCGGTTCTAATCGATTTTGGATTACTTTGGATAAACAAGCGATTTGCCATTAGGAATTGGATGGCTGTCATCTGGTGCGGATTCCTTTGTGTGAATTGTGTGACGCTCGGAGGAATCCCTTTAGCCCAAAGGTCTTCAACTATTTAGCAGATAAGAAGAAAATACTTCTCGAAAATTGCATAAAATTTGGAAGTGAGTCCTGGTAATTCAGAACCTCAGGGGTTAGTTCGGTGGAAACTTGTATGTTGAAGAAGCGGAGGATGATAGGAAATGCAACTAACATTGAATGTAATCGATTTATGGCTTGTGTGTAACTCTGAAAGTTCTAATAGTTCCAACAATAGCCGTAACCGCACGAGTTTTTGAAATTCCAGGTGTACCTAAAGCTCCTGAAGTAACGGTGTTCCAGAAGACCTTGGACTTTCGAAATCTCTCTCGGAATAATTTTTAGTTTTTATGGTTTCCGATGATTCTAAAATTAGAAAAGTATGCGGTGTTTCAAGATTTCCGACAATTTTTGGATTTACTACGGTTCGGGATAAAAAGTCTACTACTGTTCGCGCACGAGGCGAACGTTTTGTGTGATTTTCTTGTATTTATTCTTGTTAGTGCTGATTAGATTGATCCCCGTTCTCCGCCTCATATTATTTGGCAAAGTCCCATCCATTAACCCCGAGCCGACCGCGGGTAATCGGTCACCCCAGTAACTTCAACCCTTTTCCACTTCAACACACGCACTACCGAAAGTGAGCATGTTGACGCAAGCTTTGGCTCCTCCCACTAGAAGGATTTAGCATAGCACAGCAGCCACATCATTTTCGAAGCCCAATACAACGGAGCGTGTGTTCTGGTCGAATCGCTTATACAATCGATGACCGCTCCTACCGCTGCAAATACCACCCGAAAAACCCAGCGTGATGAAGTTCCCCGTATTATCGTGCAGCAGCAACCACTAAAGGCTCCCATTCCGACCTTCGATGGGAAATCCGAGAACTGGCCGCGATTAAAGGCCATGTTTCTCGACGTGATGCGAACGTCAACCGACTCCAACGCCATCAAGCTTTACCATCTCGATAAAGCGTTGATTGGCAATGCCGCAGGGGTTATCGATACCTGTACTCTGAACGAAAACAACTACACCCGTGCATGGAACCTGCTTGAAGAGCGTTTTGAGGACAAGCGCCTAATCGTAGATACTCACATCCTGAAGAAGATGATCAGAGAAAGTTCCAAGGACCAAGGACCAGAGAAAGTTCCAAGGACCTCCGTGAATTGATCGATGATGTGTCACGTCACATCACATCGAACCCTGATGGACGAAAGGATGACCGGAATGTCAGCACTTTTCGTCGTGAATCTTGTGGCGACATCATTGGACAACAAAACTCGAATGGAGTGGAAAACAACGGTACCTCACAAGGAAACACCAACCTACCAAGCACCGATAGATTTCCTGAAGAAGCGGTGCTCAATCCTGGAGCGGTGTGAAGATTCGTCGATGAAGCCTTCCGTGTCGAAGCCATCATTTCCTGCCAAGAACCCTACAAGCATGCTGAAGTCGTGCGCTGTCACCGAGAAAGCGGAACCGACCTGCGATGTATGTGGCAACGCAGGCCACCCAAACTTCAGGTGCGAAGCCTTCCGAGCGATTTCCGTTCCAGATCGTCAAGCGAAGCGAACTTTTTGCGGAAAGGCCACAGAAGTAGTGGGTGTAGATCCTTGTCCAATTGTCTCTTATGAAAAGGTCGACACCACACCCTTCTCCACTCTGATCAATCGAACGTTACTAACGTGAACACCGAATTCGATGTGTCGGATAGCGAATCCCTACCTAATACTAACCCAATACAGTCCACTAGGGCAATCTATTCCACTTGTTCTAAGAATAATCATCCACCTCTGAACAAGATGCCGATGGGAAACTGCCGCCGGGTCGTGTTTTCCTAGATAGTGGTTCCCAGGCACATCTAGTTTCTCGTCGTTTTGTCAAATCCTTGAATCTTCCCCGACTCGCAACGAAAGTTAACCTCGTTGGAGCAAACGATCAAAGATCATCCATATCTGAAGTGGTGAAACTTCAAACCAGAATTCCATGAGCAGTTGGAATGTCTCGTTACCGATCGAGTCACTGGACTCATTCCGTCAGTTCCCATCGAGGCATGAAATCTACCGTCTGGAATTACCCTTGCTGATCCTACGTTTCACATCCCTGGAGAAGTAGATTTGCTCATTGGCATTGAACTATTCTTTAAACTGTTGATGCCAGGACAAATCACAATTACTGAAAACCTGCCAATCCTCCAGGAGACTCGTCTCGGATGGGTAGTCGCTGGAGCGATTAGACCAACTAATCCAACTCGAGAGCAGCAACACTGTTACAGTGTTCAGTCGTATGCAAATCCTTTTGACAAACCTTGTTCCCCGAACGAAGTTAATTCCTCCACTTATCTAAGAAAAAAATCCGCTTACTCTTTTGATCTAGTTCCTTGTCCAACCAGAAAGTGTGCACACTTAAATTTTTTCGCCGAGATTCCAACAGCCGAGTATTTCTGCAATTTATTTAGCTGAGATTCAGTAAAACAATTGCCGAGACTCAGCTAACAAATAACATTTTGCTGAGATATCAGCTAACAAACAGATATTTTGCAAAGATATCAGCAAAAGTTATTGCCGAGGTAATTGGCTGTTGGAGATTTTACCGAGCTAGATGAAGTGTGTGGCAACACTCCTCTGACCTTTCATACCTTAACCAAACAACAATTTAAACCAAGTCAAGCTATCGATCGCAACAACCGTGTAAGAATCGTCCTGGTCGTTGACGGCCGGGTGTTTTCTCACCTGTCGAGAGAAGTTCGTGTCCAGGCTATTTGTTGGGGAAGGAATTTCAGTTTATTCGCCAGGGGTTCGCTCAGCAAAAGACGACACGAACTGACCACTTTTGTGGACAATAATTTCAACGAGATTAACTATTTTTTATTTTATTGAGGAAAACTTCTTACAAACTTGGAAACAAGTCAATTAACTTTTTCACTCTGAACAAATGTTTTTTACTCTTTTTTTCACACCCGCTTGCTTCGATGGTTATTTTGTTGCTATGGTTACGCTCAGGGGTGGCCTGACGGTTGGCGGCGCGACGACTGCGATACCCGATACCCGTGCAAAATCTCATAGTCCAGATGAGAATCCTCTAAATCCGGTACTGTCCAGATTTTCTACCAAACCTAGTTTTCGCCCGGCGGGAGAATGTTCGCGCACGAGGCGAACGTTTTGTGTGATTTTCTTGTATTTATTCTTTTTAGTGCTGATTAGATTGATCCCCGTTCTCCGCCTCATATTTTTTTGGCAAAGTCCCACCCAGCCGACCGCGGGTAATCGGTCACCCCACTAACTTCAACCCTTTTCCACTTCAACACACGCACTACCGAAAGTAAGCATGTTGACGCAAGCTTTGGCTCCTCCCACTAGAAGGATTTAGCATAGCACAGCAGCCACGATAGCAAAAGAGGAGAAGAAGAAGAAGAATAATTTATCATGTGAAAGTAGCCACCTTTCGCGCAAAGCGCACACTCTTTGCTCGACTGTTGAGCTGTTCAGTTCGTTTTCTTTTTCGCTCGAGTTCTCGCTTCGATTCAGTTTGTGCTGTCGCGTTGCGCCGTGGAAGCGTCGCCACCTTCGCGCGTTCTGGCAAGTTTACTGCAACTTGCCAACACGAAACAAATGGTGCGTAAACGTACCAATGATTCAGCAGCGGGCCCTTCAAAGAAGGTGGTAATCCAGCACAGCGCGTCGCAGGATGACGCCGGAAAACGGGTACTGCAAGCCAACCAGTTTGCGGTGCTCCCCGAAGAAAATGGCGATGGTGTGACGTCGTTCCCATCGCTGCAAGAGAGCGGATTCGCCCGCTTTTCACGCCGGAGAAGGATGTTGCCAAGCTGCGTGCCGAACTGGCAAAACACAAGCTGCTGCCTCGCTTCAAGCTTTGCAGCATCGGCACCAAAATCATGTGCTCCAGCCTGGAGGAGTACAATCAAACAGGATGTTTCCTAAAGGAAAACAACGTTGACTTCTTCACGCACGATCTGCCATCGAGCAAGCCACTGAAGCTGGTATTGCGTGGATTACCGTCGTTCGAGGCGGCTGTGGTTAAATCTGAGCTGGAGCGGCTTGGGCTCAAACGGTGTTCCCAATAAATCGGCGTTCCAACCACAACACCAGCTTCCGTGACCAGTTGATCCTGGTGCACTTCACGAAGGGATCCACCAGTCTAGCGGCTCTGAGATCCAAAATCCGGTACCTGTTTCAGGTCATCATCAGTTGGGAGCATTACAAATCCCAACATCGTGATGTTACGCAGTGTATGGACTGCCTCTCCTACGGCCATGGCACCAAAAACTGCCATATGAAGACTATCTGCGGCAAGTGTGCTGGAACTCACTCGACTGCGTCCTGTGAGCAAGATGATGACATCGAGCCAACGTGTGTCAACTGCGGTGGAAACCACCAAGCCTCCAATCGCGGATGTCCCAAGCGAGTGGAGTTCATCAATATCCGTCGGAAGTCTACGATCAATAATCAGCCCGGTCGCCTCCGTAATTATCGTTCGCCTCCTGCACGCACGGATGTCCAGTACCCAGCTCTCCAGCCCCGTCAACATGTTCCGAACTTAGTCCCACTTCCGCTCAACAACCAACAAGTCAAGCATGTGAGTATTCCTAACAATCGAACAGTCCAGCATCGTCTCGCTGCTGCTGCTGCCCAGCCAATGCCAGGTCCCTCCACCGCCCCTGGTTTATCATACGCTGGTGCTGTCTCAGGTGAGCCTGTCGACGATTCTCCGTTCACCTCGGAGGAACTTGTGACGCTCGTGGCCGAGGTCATCATCATCTTGCGCACCTGCAAGACTCGATCTGAACAGCTACATGCTGCCCTGTCCCTTGTCACTAAGTATGGACCGTGAAGCCATCAAGATCGTAAATTGGAACGCTTGCACCTTGAAGAGCAAAAACATCGAGTTTGTTGAGTTTCTCAATGAACGAAACATCGACATTGCCATCATAACTGAAACCCACCTGAAGCCTGAAACAAACGTCTACCTTCCCGATTTCCGGCTCGTGAGGTTAGATCGAACCAACTCTGGAGGAGGAGGAGTGGCTATTGCACTAAGGAGAAACATCTGCTGTCGACTGATGCCCAGCTTTCAGCTGAAGATCATCGAAGCCGTAGGGGTGGAAGTTTCTACTCCTATCGGCCCCATCACCATCGTCGCGGCTTACTGCCCCAAACAAGTCAACATCAGGGACGGATCGGCAGCAGATCTGCGACGAGATATTATCAAGCTAACACGACGACGGGAAAACTTTATCATCGCTGGCGACCTGAACGCCAAACATCAAGCTTGGGGCAACAATCGGCGCAATCAAAACGGCACCATCCTGAACAACGACCTGCAGGGAGCGCAGTACAACATCTTGAGTCCGGAAACTCCCACCCGGTTGAGTCGGTCCGGTGTTCACGCTACCATCGATATCTTCATCAGCAACATGGGCAACAACATCGCTCAACCTATCACCTATCAGGAACTTAGCTCGGACCACTACCCGGTGGTGACTGAGGTGGGATCCTCCGTAAATCGATTTGAAGCTTTCCGGCGCAACTATCATCGTGTTGACTGGGGTCAGTTCCAACATTGCGTCGACACCGCTGTAGACTACGATGTCCAACCGGAATCGTCCGAAGATGTTGACCGGTGTCTGCGCTCCATCGATCAAGCAATTTCCCGGGCCAGGGAGCTACATGTGCCAGTATCCAGACAGGTGAGTAATACTCTGAACCTTGACAGGCCTACTAAAGACCTCATTAGACTCCGCAACACGATTCGTAGGCAGTACCAGCGTACTGGGCTGCCTAACCTGAAGACCAATTGCAACCGTTTGAACAAAATCATCCAAGCCAGGATGGTGGATCTCAGAAATATCGATTTTGCAAACAAGATTCGCTCTCTCCCAGATTGTGCTAAGCCATTCTGGAAAATGGCAAAGATTTTGAAAAATAAACCGAGGCCCATTCCTCCCCTTTCCTCTCCTAACCAAAATTCGAACCCATCTTTACTAATAACCCCATTTGAAAAGGCCAATGCTCTTGGACAACACTTTGTAAATTCACATAACCTTGGCCAAGGCATGGTGAGTCCCCACGAGCCTGCAGTATCACAGGCAATGTCTAGAGTCGCTGCCACCCCCGTAGTTGTCCCTGACGAAAGTAGAATATCGGCTGATGAGGTGATAGCAGCGATTAAATCAACAAAGAACATGAAGGCCGCTGGTGTCGATGGAGTGGTCAGCCTCGAGCTGAAAAACTTGAGTGTTGACTTCTTCAAGCACCTTGCAGTGGTCTTCAACAAGTGTTTAATGCTTGGCTGCTTCCCTGCATGCTGGAAGTTAGCCAAAGTGATTCCAATACACAAGCCTGGCAAAGATCCTACCAGTGCCAAAAGCTATCGCCCCATCAGCTTCTTGTCATCCACCTCGAAGCTATTCGAAAAACTGATACTCAGCCGTCTGCTGGTGTTTTCAAATGATAATAACATCTTTCTCAAAGAACAATTCGGATTTAGGAAAGCCCACTCTACCATCCACCAACTCGCACGGGTTAGTAACATCATCAAGCGGAACAAGTCCGTTTCCAATACATCTGCCATGGCATTGTTGGACGTCGAAAAGGCGTTCGACAATGTCTGGCATGATGGCCTAGTGTACAAGCTGTATCGATACAACTTCCCGATCTTCCTCGTGAAGATCATCAAAAACTACTTGTTGGGCAGATCATTCCAGGTCTTCTTGAACAATTCTCCTTCTGATACGTTCAACGCTGATGCTGGGGTTCCCCAGGGTAGCCTCCTTGGTCATATCCTCTTTAACATCTTCACGTCAGATGTTCCTCCCCTTCCGGGTGGTGGTATTTTGTCAATGTTTGCGGATGACACTGCCATCATCTATAAGGGTCGAGTGATCCGTGCTCTGACGAGAAAACTCCAATCAGGCCTGGATGTTCTGTCCGACTATTTTAAAAGCTGGAAGATTTGTATCAATGCAGCTAAAACACAGACCATCCTATTTCCACACTCCAATTCACCCCGGCTTGTTCCGCCTGCTAACTCAAAAGTCCACCTTGATAACACTCCCATTGAATGGTCGAGTGAAGTCGTCTACCTTGGTCTCACCCTTGACAGCAAGTTGCTATTCCGGTCCCATGTGGACAAAACATCCACCAAGTGCAACATCTTGATTAGGTCGCTCTACCCACTTATCAACAGGAAGTCCACCCTTTCCCTTAAAAACAAGCTTGCCATCCACAAGCAAATCATCCTCCCCACCATTGAGTACGGAACGCCAATCTGGGAGAGTTGTGCTATGTGCCATCACCTCAAACTCCAAAGGATCCAGAACAAGATCCTTAGGATGATCCTAAACAGTCCTCCACGGACCCGCAATTCTGAGGTTCACCGCCTGGCTGGCCTTCAGCCTCTCGAAGAGCGACGAACGGTCTCGATGGAAAGGTTCAGAGACACCTGTCTGAGATCAGATCATCAGATCATACGTGATCTGGCACGTTAGGTTAAGTTAGAGTCGTAGTTAGGTAGGTTATCAAATTTTTCAATTAAAACAAAACACACTCCCCAAGGGGTATTCTGCTAACTAGATGAAATACGCAAATAGTAAATTATCCAATTATCCAAATATCCAATGAACAAAGATGAAGAGCCAGATAGGCTAATCAATTAACCTGTAAAATCAATGTATAAATCATAAACAACAGAAATAAACGAACATTTTACTACTACGCAAAGCGCACACACGTGTACCAACCATTGTATCGAACGGATCATAAAATACAAAGTTTAAACTAAACAAATACGCATTCTCCTTTTCCGTGACAAGCCGAAAACAATCAGCCTTTCTCAAGGCTCACAATGGGATAATCCCTGCAAGTCTAGCATTTCGTAAGCCCCATCCATACCTTTGGTATTCCCCTTGAAGTGGGAATTGGTCGTACAGCTGGCATCCTCCGAGCCGAGGATTTCCCACACCATTTTCAGTGTCCGTGAGCGGACAATTACATTTTATTTTTTTAATTACTTGAATCTTGAATCTTCTATGAAATGGAATCTTGTCCAAGACGCTTTCCAATTTCTCTGGAACATGCACATGAGTTAGACTTATTGGGTGTATAATGATATTGAAGATTTCTACATTTTCAGAAGTCGTCCGCCAGATCTGTAGCTCGCGGTATATCTGGAAGCTTTGAATGCTCTTGGAATGCAGGTGCCACCAAATTTTCCAGGAGCTGTCGTACAGTTTCAACTCTACAAAACTTTCAGTCAGCGCCTCAGAGCGTTTGCAGAACAACTTTGTGCATGTATCTTCTCCTCTGCTTTACACTTACGCAAGGTGAACGGCTAACAAACGTTGTGTTTGCCAGATTCTAACTTTGTGGTTTTCAGAAAATCACCACATTGCTCAGATGACAGCCCTGCTTTGAGTAATAGGGGTTGATCTCGAAATGTCGATTTGAATTTTTCGCATGTTGCCATTTTTCAGGATTACATGGATCATGAAGGTTCTTATAAGTAGATCTAGAAGTTTAGCAGCTTCAGAAAGATCCATAGTATCAAGAGTTTTTTTTGTTTAAGAATACTTCTGTAAAATGGAAGATTCGAGCCGATTTCTAGTTCCTCAGCAAGTTCTCTAAGACTGAAGAAGTCTTGCAGATCTCATGCTATGTTGTTCTAGATCTCTGTTATTTGCCGTTGACAAGCGGTTCCGAAGCCAAGTAGAACAAACATGGAGACCTCGACGTTCCATCATCCGTCCCATCGTCACAGCGGTGAACCTGACTATTGGCCACGTAAAGGCTTGCCAATGCACATCAAAAATCGACTACATCCGAACATCTTTTATCTCAAATCGAGGGAAGACATGCCGTGCAAGCTCTACCACAAACTGTTGGTCCTCATCAAGTGGACCGTCTACAGTTTGGACTTCTGCATCAACACATGTCAAGCTGCCTTTAGGTTCAATTGGCTAAACTTGGCTAAACAAACCAGTAACGCTGATAGATCACTTTTTCGTGGTGCGTTACTCGTATAAGATCTATCACAGAACCCTAGTCCTAAAAACTTCAAACTAGAGGAACACGATTTTTCATTAATCAAAGGAATACATGTTCGTCATTGTCAATAGTGACAAGGTTTGGAACCACCTCCGTTATGTTTTTTTTTTTCAAATTGTAAATTCTCTCTTCTCTTTTCAGAACGCAAGTATTGGCGGTAGAACCATAAGCCATAAATTGCTAGGACAAGAGTTAGTGCTCATGTTACAACCACGAGAGGAAAATGGAGCATCAATTAACCTTTCTAGCTTAGATGTTTTTTGAATCATCTTGCCCCTTAAATGCTGTAAAGTAATCCTGGCCGTTTTGGTATGTGTGACGCATCTTCGATGTGAAACATATATCAAATAGACAAGAAAAATTATGGAGGTATATCAGGAGGCTTTAAAGAACTGGTGTTGCATTAGATTAGAAGACTTCTACACAATGGAATCTAGTCTTAGACGCTCTTAAACTTCTCTGGAACATGTGTAAGTTTCCAAATTTCTTAATAATCATTCGCTTCAAGATTTTAAAGAGCTTGATAAATGATTACTTTTAATTTTTAAGATTTAAATTTTAGGATAATCGCCATTCCATTTCAACAATTTTAGCCATTTACAAACTAGAGTTTCACCGGAACTGCGTAAGTTAACCATTGCCCATTTTACGCTACCGCAAATGAATATCCTCCCTCAGATCTCAGTTCCAAGCAATTCCATTCGGAATCCACACGTCTAGGTTGACTACACGACGCAATTGGAACGAGATATTGCCCAACGACTAACCACCGTTCGATATGTAAAGTCATTAACGAATCCCTCCTTCCAATCCAACCTCTTTCACGCTCCATTAACTCCGTTCCCAAATTACCTACCACCTGGCGTTGGTGCTGCTGGTGGTGGTGCTAATCCCATAAATTTATCAGGACAGTTACAGCCCGGAAATTGTCCCCATCATTACAAACTTTCCCCCTCCAGGCTGTCCCTGTCGCATCATTACTCCGTTTTCCCGCCCAGCCGAAGGAAGTCTAGAACGAAAACTTTCCCTTCAGCACAATTATCTGCGCTTTCAACGTCGTCGCAGCCAACCACTCTCAACCGGAATGATAAACGGCCGGCCTTCTTACAAGAAAATGACCACCCAAGGATTTGTTCCAAGAAACAACTCTTTCGTCCCACCATGTAGGAGGAACCCTTCCGAGTTCGCAAAACGACGACGAAGACGCTTTATAGGCGCTCTAGATGGGGAGGGCGAAGATACACCGGCTCCGCTTTAATCTTATCGTTAAATACACTTGCTGGTAACCTGGCGTGCTTGGTTTGCAGTAAATTTACTAGGTGGCTAGTATGGGGACCATACACATGGTTACTCAACATCAAGAAATGGTTCTCGACAGCCAGTTGTATAGAAGTTGCAGTAGCTTGTGTCGGTAGAACTTTGGCGTGTGTGGGCCCCATAATGGAAATGTAACTTTCCCAGCAACCTGCGCAGGATGGAGCCAACAACCGACCGGAAGCGGATGTGTAAGCCTTCACTTCTTCAGACTCATCCGACAGACCAAGCGGAAAACGGCTTCCCAAAATTAATGGAGCGTCTCATAATCTGGGACAATAATTCATAAGGCAAGTTTCCGGTCCCACGAAAATCCCTCCGACGACAAAAGCTGCAGGACCATTTCAGGTGCGGGACGACAACAACGACGCCACCAACTGGGGCAACTCGTTATTTTTATGACTACTGCCATTGTCACTCAGAGCCAAAGCTCATTTTCGTGTCCCCTTGGAGTTGGTCCTTCGTTAGTTCTTCCCAGTTCTTGCGCGATCATCAATTTTTGCCATCATATCGATTAATCTAATGTCTTCTTTTTTCCGAGAAAAAAGGTCACCCCGAGACACACGGTTTGTGCTAGCTTCCACGCTGCTTTGCCGCGGAGAATGATACTAACTGAAGCAGGACAGTCGCCATTTAATGAAATGAGGGTAATTTTGTCCTTGAGCCTTCATTCTGCAGCGTCGTGGCGAATTTTTTGCTCAATTCCCCCACCCCGACGTAGAGATGAAGGTCCATCGGGTCGGGATCTTAATGTAACGATTATGGTGCAATGGCACTACTACATAAAGAAATAATAATAAGAAGGCGAGTCAGTTTCCGGTGGCATAAACAGCGGTCGGACCCCTTTATTACTGCAACCAGCGCACAGCCGGAACGATCCAATCACGATTGGTAGTAAATTAATTAGCGGGAAATAACCGGATCGTTAGCGATGAATTGCGACGCGGTGAGGGGCTGTTCATAAACTACGTAGACAGTTTAGGGGGGAGGAATGGCAATCATCCACGGTCCATACAAATTAAAAAAAAATTGTATGGACAATTCGACAGTGAGCATGCATAAGGGCCTATACGCGATGATCGATTCTCTTCGTCGATTTTCTCTTTTGTTAATAACTCACTAGATTTAACGTTTCTCGGTGCGTTTGCTGTTGTTTTTGATAGCCAATACAACCTGTTACTACTCTGCATTGAACAAATTCTAGAAAATTGTTTCGCTTAGCTGTAGCAATGCAAAGAGAAAATCGATGAAGATAATCGATCATCGCGCATTCGCCCTTATGCATGCTCACTGTCGAATTGTCTACGCAGGATGAGGGGGGGGTCAATAATCCAAAAAAAAATGTCTACGTAGTTAATGAACAGCCCCTAATGGATAGGGGGAAGTTGTGGAGTTGAGCATCGTGTTGAATGATACGTTACCTCGTGATAAATCGTGCAGTATAGAAGGCGTTGAACACAACCAGCGAGCTTGCACTGTTGTGCACTATGGGTTGGACATTGAAATTTCGCGACAAAATCAAAAATAATGTATCGACATTTTTCTACTGCTCAATCTTGATAAGTTTGCGAAATCAATTCTGGGGTCATTTTGAATTTGTGCTTGTCGTTTTTAGTTGAAATATGCGCCTCGCATGGTAAGTTCCGATAGCAATAGGTCCAAGAGATTTCACAGAAATTCACATCGTCGAATATCAAATAGCTTCAGGGCAGTTCCATTAACTTTAGGAAGATGACAAGAACACTTTGGGGCAGTTCTGAAAATTTCATGGTAGTTTCATGAGTATCTAGAAAATAGCACGGAAGTTCCGATAACTTCTGGTAGATTTATAGAACTTAAGGAGGGTTTAATTAATGGTAAAAAGGTAAATGAATCATTAAACAATGACAATGTTCCTTAATAAGTAAAAAAATCTCCTTAAAATAGATCGGGTTGCTCCTTAAATGATTGATTGGTTCTTATTAACCTTTCTACAGCAGCTTTTCCGATGATACATGGTACAATTACACTTCAAAATGGTGCAAAGGGGTGCATACTAAGGAGCATTTTCAAATGCTTAATGTACAGTTTTCTCTATTTTAGGGAGCGTACTCTAAATATTTACTGAGCATTTTAGGATTTTTAACGTATGATCAATCATTTAAGGAGCAACCCAATCTATTTTAAGGGGATTTTTTGACGTAGAACTACGTCTTTGTCGACTATACTGGGGTGCAAATCAAAAAATATGTGTAGTGAACGAGTGTTAGGTTTTGAACGCTTGTAACTTTGTCATTTATAGATGAAATTAAAATCCAAATACGCCAATCGATAGGATATTGCATTACCAACCTGTTGAAATAAATATTTTTTCCAATTTTTCTGTAATTGAACTTTTGAAAATGTACAAATGATAATTTTATTACTGATTTCATGAAATAAGCCTTTTTCCCAAACCCAGTCATCATAAACGAATACCACTTGGTTGCACATCATTCTGCTTGAACCTGAAAAGATATAAATCAGCGCTGCTCTCATGCCACTGCACATCTCTCTTTCGCGGTTTGTCGTGCGTGTGTGTGTGTCCCGTAATGGAGAGGCATCGGTCGCGAAGCCCGGCGAAGGTCCAGAACCCCGGTGAAGGAAGCTCCGGTGTACCTACCTCGAACAGGTTTGCTGTTCTCCCCATGGATGGGAATATCCAGCCAGCTGTGTTGGAAAAACGCAGCAAGAAGAGAAAGAAGAATCGAGGCCAGTCCGATGTCACTGCAACGAACGCGAGCGACATCGGTGATTTCGGCGACGCCATCGGCAACGAAAATTCTGCCGGCCCGAGTGCGGCAAAAGTGAAGCTACCTCCGCTGGTTGTGAAAAATGCCCGTCTTAACGAGCTCATCGCGGATCTGGCGTCGCTGGGCGTCAAAGCCGAATTCAAATTGGGCAGAGTTGGCACCAAGGTGGTGCTCCGTACCAAAGCGGAGTATGACTTGGTCATCGCCCACCTGAGGACTTCCAAGATGGAATTCTTCACCCACGACATCCCCGGTGAAAAACCGTTCAAGGTCGTCATCAGGGGCCTACCAAATTTTGACCCGAAGTTTATCGAACATGAAATCAGGGACCGGTACAAGCTGGCCCCCAAGTGCCGTGTATCGAATGACAAGAAGAGACGAGGATGTGAAGGCGTATCCGGATAGTCTTTTCCTGGTACAATTCCAGAAGGGAACGGTGACGCTCAACGCACTGAAAGCCATCCGGTCCATCAATTCCATCATCGTTCGCTGGGAGCCATACCGTGGCGGCCATCGCGATGTGACTCAGCGCCAGCGGTGTCTGAACTTCGGACACGGTACCCGCAACTGCAACATTAAGCCACGCTGCGGAAATTGCGCTCAAGACCATGCCACCTCCGAATGTGCTGCGGATGAAGCTGTGGCGTCCAAATGCGCCAACTGTGATGGTGCTCACCAAGGATCCAACAAGCAGTGCCCTAAACGCGAGGATTTCAAGCGCATCCGAAATCAAGCGTCCACCAACAATCAACCAGCACGAAGAATGGATAAGGTCCCGGCTTTTAGGAAGGAGGACTTTCCACCTCTTCATGGACAAGCGAATCCCAGGGTGCGATCCGCGCCCCCTCAAGAAACGTCTGGATCTTCTGCTGGACAAAGCTCTCCATCCCCCCCTGGATTCTGGAGGCAACCAACAGCTCAAACAAACAATCCCGATCTGTTCTCTACAGACGAACTAATGGAGATTTTTATCAACATGACCGGTGCTCTACGTAAGTGCCGCAATAAGCCCGAACAGATCCAAGTGCTCGGTAAGTTCATCATCCAGTATGGTGTCTAAACCGCTAACCATCGCTACCTGAAACGATTGCTCTGTAAGAGCAAAACAGATTGAGCTTGCCGACTTCCTCCGCAAGCATAACATCGACGTGGGTCTTCTAACCGAAACCCACCTAAAGTCCGGTGACAGCTTCTGGTTGCCTGACCACAACATTATCCGGCTTGATCGCACCAGCTCCAGGGGGTGTGGTTTTGCACTCTGCCCCACATCCGCACTTCTATCATCGAGGCCATTAGTGTGGAGGTGGAATCACCAACTAGAAACGTCCGGTTTATCGCTGTTTACTGCCCACGCCAGTGTACCGCAAGCAATGGACTAGGAATCCAATTAAAAAAGGACCTGTCTGCCATCACCCGTACTAGCTCCCGATTCATCGTTGGGGGCGACTTGAACGCCAGCCATGAAGCTTGGTGGAACTATCAGAGGAACCGGAACGGATGTCTATTGTTCGACCACGCACAACTTGGACTGTACAGTGTGCAATTTCCGGACGAACCAACTTTCATCTCTCCGACGGGAAATCCCTCCACCCTGGACTTCTTCCTGTCAAACATCGGACTATCCAAGCCGGAGGCGCACAACGATCTCAGCTCCGACCACCAACCGGTGGTGACTGAAGTCGGTGTCAACGTGGTTCCTGCTAGAAGCTGCCTGCGTAAAGACTACCACCATGTCAACTGGGTGCAGTACGGTCGAATGGTGGACAGCAACATCGATGAAAATCCACTGCTCGACACTGTAGACGATATCGACCGGGCGTTGGAAGGACTCCAACAGGCCATATCCGAGGCTGACGCGACATGCGTTCGACAAGTTCCTGTGAGGGGTAAGTTTGTTGCTATTGATTCCCACACCCAACTATTAATTCGGTTGAGAAATGTGCGTAGACGCCAATTTCAGAGGACTGGATTTTTTTTTTTTTTTTTTTCTTTATTTTTGTGATTTTTAGCCGTAGGCTAGTTCATCACATTTGATAATCGAGGGTTAGGCTTAGGGCCTGCCTCGAAAGAAAGCGTTTCAGTCTATCATTACATAACGTACAACTGGCTCTGATTACCCACCAAAAGGGACAGACAACATTTTAAAAAACTTAATGTAAAGTGGGAGTTACATCGGGACTGTGGTGAGGAATGGATGCGCGAACAAGGTAGAGCTCCACCGTAAGAGACAGTGCCCCAGTCCGGCAGAGATACCCCGACGGCAGGAAAAGGACTGGAGACCTGGGCAAAAACGTGAAATGGCCGATCTGAACACTCCGAAATGAAAGTTTCGGGCGTGTTGTCCAGAATCTGGACGACCGCTCCAGACCATTCTGGAAGGTAGCCAAGGTCCTGAAAACTCATCCCAAACCCGTTCCACCTCTCAGAGTCGAAAATGATGACGATCGGCTTTTAATCACCCCACAGGAGAAAGCAAATGCGATCGGCAAGCATGTCGCTTCATCGCATTTGCTTGGCTCGACTATCCAAAGTCCGCTCGATGATCAGGTTGCGCAAAGCGTTCAAAACCTAGATGTCTCCCCTTGTGTCGTGCCTTCGGCGGATATGATTACAGTACAACAAATTTGCTCAGCGCTGAAATGCACCAAGAACATGAAGGCTCCCGGGTTTGACGGTGTATTTAACTTGATCTTGAAGAGACTCAGCATGAAAGTGCAGTCTCTTCTAACCGCTATCTTCAACAGATGTTTGGAACTGCACTACTTTCCAAGCATCTGGAAAGTAGCAAAAATCATACCAATCCGCAAACCCGGAAAGGATCCAACATTGACTTCAAGCTACAGACCAATCAGCCTCCTTTCAGCGCTGAGCAAATTGTTCGAGAAACTCATTCTCAATCGTTTGCTCAAGTTTGTCGAGGAAAATAACATTCTCCTTCCGGAACAGTTTGGGTTCAGAAAGGGGCACTCCACCAATCACCAGCTAGTACGGGTGATGAATAACATCCGAAGTAACAAAGCTGTATCCAAGTCCACAGCCATGGCCTTGTTAGACGTTGAAAAGGTGTTTGAAAATGTTTGGCATGACGGACTTGTGTACAAGCTTTGTAACTTCAACTTTCCATTACATCTAGTTAAAATCACCCGCAAAGGTCGTTTAAGGTATCGTTGAATGGTTGTCTTTCCGACAAGTTTTCCATCCCAGCAGGAGTGCCGCAAGGCAGCCTGCTGGGCCCCTTGCTTTACGGCATTTATACTTCCGACATTCCTCCCCTCGGTGACGGTTGCGTGTTTTTCCTGTTCGCAGATGATACCGCAATAGCCGTCAAAGGAAGGATGCCTCGCGAAATAACGAACAAACTTCAACGATGCCTTAACGCCTTTGCTGATTATGCCACCACGTGGAAAATCAAAATCAATGCTTCCAAAACACAAACAATCATGTTCCTCCATCGGCAATCGCCCAAACTGAAACCGGCTCCATCTTGTACTGTAATCATGGATGGCACAAGGGTTGAGTGGTCCGCCGAAGTAACCTATCTCGGGATGTTGTTCGATGAAAAGCTCCTCTTCCGTTCGCATGTAGAGAAAACAGTAGTCAAGTGTTCTGCCTTGGTTAGGTGTCTGTATCCGCTGATTTGCCGCAGATCCCGCCTCTCAAGGGTGAACAAACTGGCCGTCTACAAACAAATCGTAGCACCTGCGATCCTCTACGCAGCTCCGGTGTGGGAATCATGTGCACAGACTCACAGGAACAAAATCCAGGTCGCTCAGAATAGAGTGCTGAGGATGGTTCTTGATCGTCCTTTCGACACTAGAATAATAAATTTACATGAAGAGACAGGCATTGCCAAAATAGATTCCCGAATTAACAAAATTAAAACTAAATTTGCACAAAAATGTAATTTATTAGAACATGCTTTGATAAGCAATTTGTATATAGTAGATTAGGTGTATATAGTAGTTGTAGGTTAGTTATAGTTGTAAATAGTAGTTATAAGTAGTCTCCTTCTTCAAATTTAAAACAAACCAATCCCACCAAGGTGGTCATTCTTAAAACAGGCCTGATAGGACTAGGAACTGTAATTAATAATAATTGAAATCTCAAAGGAACTTATGTTGAAAAGACGCATCTGTGTCACTTGATAAGTTATACATGTAAATCACACAAATTCAAGAAATATAGATCATTTAAAGTCAAGCTCATTACCGTTTCGGACGGCGTGGCACTAGGTCCTGCATCAAGCAGAACTAGGTTAGCGGCTAAAGGTTCATCAAAAACTGCGGGAAATCCAATCAGGTTCTGAATCTGAAAAGATATAAAACAGCGCTGCTGTCATGCTTTTGCTCATTGTAGCTTCGGACGGCATGGTACTTGGCAGTAAGCAGGACCAAATCAGCGGCTAAAGGTGGATCACGGCGTGACCACATTGAGGAAAATTAATGTATGTAAGCTTCCTCCCCCCTTCACAACAATCTCTCCCCCCCTCAATAACCTCATCTGCCCCCCCCCCCACCCACTCATCAACAACTTCTATCCTCCCCCATCAACAACCTCTCGTAACCCCCCACCCCTCAAATACCTCTCCTAACCGCCTCTCCCCCTCAACAAAAACCCAAAAAAGACATAGATTTTGACGATCATTTTTTTCCGGGAAATAAATTTTAAACAAACCACAATTATTAGTAAAAACAAGTTTTCCCCTCAATTTCTTCCCACACCGAAACTTTCAAATTTGAACAAAAAATTGCTTGAAAGACATGTTCGATGACATTCAGTTGGTGAATTACACACAACTGACGGTGAAACATATCTGGTGCCTCTATATATGCAATTATATTAACATCAAAAGTCCATCCTATTTGACATATTCTGCACAAAAGAAACTTTCTGCTCCGCCCCATTCATAAAAAAACTGCGGGAAATCCTTTTTTTTTTCCTTGATTTGTTTTCCGTCGATCTTGTTTTCCGTGCTGAGCACCAATGTTACCGACGCCAGGGAGGCAGCTCCCACAACTGGAACCCTACCTATCGACCCATCAACTCATGAACCGGGGACCAACGGCTTTACTTCCCATCCGAAGGAAGGCGTGATCAGAGATGTTATGCCTCATGACATCCCGGCGGTGCCGACTGGGATTTAACCTGCTGGCCTGCTGGGGTGAGAGGTAATCACGCTTACCACTACACCACCGGCGCCGCTTATGCGGGAAATCCTGTCAGTTGTGGGGCTTAGAAAGTATGTTTTGTGCAGAATATGTTAAAAAGGAGGGACGTCGGATGTTAACCTAAATGCATATATCCTGCATCATAGATAGAGATAGATAGATAGGTTCTACGTCATACTGCGGTCGTGTCTAGGACACAACACTTTAATTTTTTTTTTAGGTTTTTCCGAACCACTCAATATTTTATCAACCATGGATTTCCCAGATTGCTTCCAATATGTAAGAACACATTTCTTGGAAATTTGTAATTCATCTCATTCTATACACTTGTATGAATAGCCTTTTGATCGTAAAATTGCAAAATGGTGCTTGATCGGCGGCCATTTTTTTCACTATAAGGGTGCTGTTTAAGAATCCGATTTGTTCACAAAACTTTACATTCAGTAAAAAATATACACAAACTGTACTTCGAGATGGGTGATTCCTCAGTCTTATTCAAAATATATAGATTTCCTGCTGAAAACTCAGCAGTCGGGCAAGGATCGCCAAAATGTGTGGCTTCTGGAACCGAGGAATCACCCAACACGCTCTGTTACGAATCCCATGTAAAATTGCAGGTTTTATCACGGTTTTATAGCATTCTGATCATGGTCTACAGAACCCTCATAAAACCAAAATTGTTACTTGGGATCCCTCTTACCTGTCCTGCTGCCAGTATGCAAATGCCGCGAACGATGCCTGGTGCTGCGCAACCGGGCGTGTGATGCCGAGGATGGTAACGCGTCAACGCATAACAGGCGTTATCGGCAGAGTTGCCATTATAAACTCGTTGTACCACACAATTTGGTTCCAGTATCTTCGGCATGGTCGTGCCACATGCTCTCACTAACGTTTCTGTCAACTCGTCTTCCACTTCAGGCCGCAAGTTCTCGTCCTCCGTACAGCCACAGGATTCCGTTGGCCGATGCCATATCGGATTGCTTGATGGTCGCTATGGACATACCTTTCGCACACTCTTCAATTCATGTTTGCCACCAGCAACGGACCGCAGAAAATGATGCCGTTAATTGATACTCGGCCATCTCTGTGAAAAGTGCTGGTGGTCAGCCTAATTTCCGGCTTTGCCAGAGCTTCCAGCAGAATGTGCCCTCTTGCGTTGGTACATCTGCTTCCCCACACCACTGGCCAAGTATTGAAGTCTCCTCCGAGGTCTCCTCTCCTCTTCAGTAAGTCTATCCAGCCTCTCGTGGAACTGCTCCATCTGAGGGGGTGTGTAATAACTGAATTTGAAGATTCCGTTAATTTTGGCGATCACGAAACCTTCTTCTTGAATGGTGTATCTGCCCATAACTTGTATTGCAGCCATTCCAGCTCTATCTACCACCTAGTTACCGTTATCAGGAGGGACTCGATACGGTTCCGCAATGATTGCAACCAGTGCACAGTGGTACAGAATGCAGATTTAGGTGGAATGATATGTTTTGAGCCTGAAATTGAAACTTTAGACTAAAAGTCTCTCCTACAAAGTTGTTCCTTATAGTTAGGCCCTCATTTTTATGACAATGAATTCTAGGGTGGTTCCTATTATCATTAAAATCAAAAATCTAACTTTTTTGTTTGAATAAATTAAGGCATACATTCTTCGGCAAAGTTATAGCTCAGCTAATTTCAAGCAACTTTGTTGAAAACAACTTTTTTGCATCTCTTAAATTGGCCGATTTAGAGCTATTTTCTTGAATTGAGTTAGGGTGGCGTTAAAAAAAACAGTTATTTTGATCTAGTTTTCTTATTTCAAATTTTTCAGCAAAAGTGTCTTCAAATGACTTTTTGCTGCAGCAAGCTTGTCAATATCTTTCGCCGATCAAGAGTTATTGACGTTTGTATACTAAAAATATACACTTTTCAAATGTTGATATCTCTGGTTGGGGCAAACAAAAAAAAACTTTTTTTGCAGCATTTGAAAGGGTGTATGTTATTCTCAATAATATGAAAAAATTGGAGGTATGTTATTTTTTAAACTCTCATAAAAACAATTTGAATTTATTCATATTTTTTACTATATTTGAGCATATATTTTTTATTAGAAGAGATACAGGCAACAAATTCAGCTATAAGACATTCGTCTTAAAGAGTTTTAAAAGTCTCTAGAAGATAACATTCATGAGAATATTCAAATAAAAAAGTTATTGCTAAAAAACTATTTTTTCCAGGAACACCCTAAGTCAACTCCGAAAAATTACTCTAAAATGAGAACGTTAAGAGATAGAAAAAATTTTCTTCGACAAAGTTGCTTGCAAGTAACTTAACTACAACTTTGTTGAACAACACATGTTTATATTTTGTAGAACAAAAAAGTTAGTTTTAAAAATTCACTAATTTGAGGACCACCCTGACGTTTGCAAACACCAAAAGAAGGGAATTTTTAAGAACACAAACTTCTTCGAAGACACTAAATGTCCAAATATTGAAACAAATGTACTAGCACATTTTATATAAATTGGTCATTAGAGTGGTCCTATGAAATCCATCTTTTGCCAATAACTTTTTTATTTGAAATTTATCATGAAAGTCATCTTCTAGAGACTTTTAAAACTCTTTAGGACGAATGTTTTATAGCTGAATTTGTTGCCTGTATCTCTTCTAATAAAAAAGATATACTCAAATATAGTAAAAAATATGAATAAATTCAAATTGATTTTATACGAGTTTAAAAAATAACAAACCTTAAATTTTTTCATATTATTGAGAATAACATACGCCCTTTCAAATGCTGCAAAAAAAGTTTTTTTTTTGTTTGCCCCAACCAGAGATATTAACATTTGAAAAGTGCATATTTTTAGTATAAAAACGTCAATAACTCTTGATCGGCGAAAGAAATTGACAAGCTTTGTGTAGCAAACATTTGCGCCTTCTTAAGATCTAAAAGTTATTAGAAGACACTTTTGCTGAGAAATTCGAAATAAGAAAAATAGAACAAAAAAACTGTTTTTTTAAGAGTCACCCTAACTCAATTCAAGAAAATAGCTCTAAATCGGCCAATTTAAGAGATACAAAAAAGTTTTATTCAACAAAGTTGCTTGAAATTAGCTCAGCTATAACTTTGCCGAAAAATGTATACCTTAATTTATTCAAACATAAAAGTTAGATTTTTGATTTTAATGATAATAGGAACCACCCTAGAATTCATTGTCATAAAAATGAGGGCCTAACTATAAGGAACAACTTTGTAGAAGAGACTTTTAGTCTAAAGTTTCAATTTCAGGCTCAAAACATATCATTCCACCTAAATCTGCATTCTGGACCACTGTGCAGTGTTGGCTAAACTCAAGATCAGAAAATCAAAATCAGCAATCTTTCAAGATCAAGATCACCTAAAATCACAGACACCAATATCACAAGCCATCATCACCACAAAAATCACACGTGATTTTCGATTCTCAACCAGCATCAATATCAACCAAGATCAAAATCATCGAAAATCATAGGATTAGAAGATATGTAAAATTCCGAATTCCAAGAATTCCGGATGAAATTAAAATGGTGGATTTCAACCCAAGATGGCTCCCACAATTCCAACCAAAATTCCGGACCAAAATCCAATATGTCGGCCCCTGGACAGGGAATATGCATCTAAACCCATGCAATATGCGTATCTACGGAATGGGTTCGCTAAGTGGAAGTGGAAAGTTGACATCCGCCGCCATTTTGGAATTCAAGATGGTAGACCAAAATCCAAAATGGCGGCCCCTGGACAGGGAATATGCATCTAAACCCATGCAATATGCGTATCTACGGAATGGACTCGATGAAAAGAAGTGGAAAATTGACATCCGCCGCCATTTTGGAATCCAAGATGGCGGACCAAAATTCAATATGGCAGCCCCCGGACAGGGAATATGCGTCTAAACCTATGCAATATGCGTATCTGCGGAATGGGCTCGCTAAGTGGAAGTGGAAAATTGACATCCGCCGCCATTTTGGAATTCAACATGGTTGACCAAAATCCAAAATGGCGGCCCCTGGACAGGGAATATGCATCTACGGAATGGGCTCGATGGGGGGAAGTGGAAAATTGGTATCCACCGCCATTTTGGAATCCAAATTGGCGGACCAAAACCCAATATGGCGGCCCCCGGATTAGGAATATGCATTTAAATCCATGCAATATGGGTATCTACGGAATGAGCTCGATTAGGGGAAGTAGAAAATTGACATCAACCGCCATTTTGGCGCCAACTTTTGTAACACGAGTTCTCGCGCGTTGTACTTTGTACAACAGTGTGAGTTTTCCATTGCCATTTTGCAGCCGAGCTACCAATCGATATGAAACCAACGGGTATTCATTAAAAAACTTGTTTTTAACTTAAACAGCAAAACTTTTATCACAGTTAACCTCCAAAAAATGCGGATAATAGAGAAAATGTGAATGAAAACCGCGTAAACGATGTCCGCACTACGTGGAATTTGACTTAATTGGTTACAACATAGAAAATCTCGAGATCCTGACCAGATAGAAAGTTTTTGTCTTCGACAAAGTTGTTCTAGAGATCATAAACTTTTTGCTGGAGGAAAGTAGTTCAGAATTTTCTCACTACGTAGCGCTAGAATACATGTGAAATTATCGCATGTGATATATCTCGATAACCTGACCAGATAGAAAGTTACTGTCGTCGACAAAGTTGTTCAGAAGGTCAAGGCCTTTTTGTTGGTGGACAGTAGTTCAGACTTTTCTCACTTCGCGGCGCTAGTTAGTGTAAAATTCTCGCATATATAAAATATCTCTAGATCCTTACCATATAAAAAGTTACTGTCTTCGGCAAAGTTTTTCAAGAAGTTAAGATCTTTTCGTTGGTGCAGTAGTTCAGAAAATTTTCACTACGTGGCGCTAGTATATTAGTGCAATTTTCGCATATACCATAGCTCGAGGTCCTGATAAGATAGAAAGTTACTGTCAACAACAAAGTTGTTCAGGAGGTCATGGATTTTTGGCTGGTTGACAGAATTTTCTCACAAACTCTAGGCTTTAACCTCCTGAACAACTTTGTTCAAGACAGTAACTTTCTATTTGGTCAGGATCTCGAGATATATCACAGACGAGAATTTCACATTCAATCACATTTTCAATCCAAAAAGTCTTGACTCCCTAAACAACTTTGCCGAAGACAGAAACTTTCGAGCTGATCAAGATCTTGAACTATTGAATATGCGTGAAAGGCACGTATATACTAGCACCGCATAGAGAGAAAATTCTGAACTATTGTATCCCAACTAAAAGATCTTGACTTCCTGAAAAACTTTGCCGAATACATTTGCTTTCTATCTGGTCAGGATCTACAGATATTTTATATGCAAGAGTTTCACATGTTTAGTAGCGCCGCAATGTGAGAAAACTCTGTACTGCTGTCCACCTGCAAAAAAGCCTTGACCTCCTGAACAACTATGTCGAAGACAGTACCTTTCTATCTGGTTGGGAACTCGAGATATTTTATATAAGAATTTCACGTGTATTCTACCGCTACGTAGTGAGAAAATTCTGAACTACTGTCCGCCAGCGACATGGCTATGATCTCCTGAACAACTTTGTCGGAGACAGTAACTTTCTATCTGGTCAGGATCTCGATATATTCCATGTTGTAATCAATTAAGTCAAATCCCACGTAGTATGGCCACCGTTTACGTGGTTTCCATTTACATTTTCTCTATTATCCGCATTTTTTAGGTGTTTACTGTGATCAAAGTTTAGCTTGTTTAGATCAAAACAAGTTTTTTGAGGAATACTCGTTGGTTTCAGATCGATCGGTAACTCAGCAACAAAATGGCAATGGAAAACTCATGTAGCGTATTTACAAATCACAAATCTCAGCACTGGATATTATTGCCTTTCGGTACACCTCGGTGTATGAGAAGGACAAAAAACTGTTCCCAAAAGTTAATGGTAGATTTTCAATTAAATGTTAGGTCCCAGGTTCAAAGTGATTCACTCGCTCATCGCAACCCAAAGGGGCCTCAAGCTTAATGCACTCGCCATTTTCCCCCATTCCTATCAAACGTCGCCACAAATGATTTTATTCATCAGGGACATTAGTCGCACAAATCTACCACCCTCACGAGGCTCATTGCATTCGATCAACATCGGTAACAACAGGGACAGAAGAAAAAAAAAAGAGAAAACTCATCTGAATCCCAAATGAACACGAGCCACGGCACACCACACGCACCCACCTCACCACCACCGATATGGCCGATAAAAGTTCATTAAATTGAAATAAATTCCGGAGAACATGCACATAAAGCCTCCCCCAATAGACGTCACTCATGCGGTTGGTTCCGGTTCAGAGCAATAGGCCCACTCGAGGATCCTCTCGAATCGAAACTTGCAGTCTGAACTGAACCTGAATGCAATTGGTTTTGCTCTTCCGTCTGCCATCAAAGCCCATACCGGGCGCAGAGGTGCTGAAAAATCGATAAATATGTTGAAAGTTTTCCACCTCCTCCTCCTGTGCTGCACCTGAGTGATGATAGATGATGCAAAAAGCACCAGACAACTATCACTGTTCGTACGGCTGCCGATAATTAAAAATTCAATTTATTGCCCTTTGCTCCCAGCAGCGGTGGGGTGGTTCTCGCATCGAAACGATGGGCTCACCTGGTGAAGGGGCTCTCGAAATTGGCAATCTCAGAACAGTAAGTAGCCTTTGGGATTTTCCGACGACGACGATGAGGACTCTTATCATTGGCCATTCACTTTCATCTTTATTAATAACGGGTCATAAATCTTCGAGGGGGCTCACACGTTTGGATCGCCCAGGTTGATCGGGAAGTAAAGGGATGGCACAAGGAGGAGAGGGTGATTCTAAAGTGGAGTCATTCATTTTCATTTTTGCTGCTGCTGCTGCTGCTTGGAAGAAATGAAAATTTGTGACCTCCTCAGAGCGCTCGGCTGGTCTGGTGGATTAGACGTGGTGATTTTTATGGAATGACAACTAAGTGATTTTTGGGAGATTAATCTTGACAGAGTGGCACCATAAACGAAGGGATGTTCGTTTCAATGAAATAATTTTTCAGCACTCACCGATATTTTAGCGATGAAACGGTGATCTGCTAGCGGAGATATTTTGCCTGGGAAATCGAAAAATTGTTCAACCCGAACGAACACTTGTTTAATTTTCCAATTGAATGTGTGTTTGAGTCTTGCGAAAGCATCGTCAGTCTCTGCATAAAATTTAACATTCAAATGTTTATTCGTCAAAATTTGCATCAAAAGCTAATTCCCCTCACACAGAACAAAGAAATACGTTTTATTTCGCAACAAAATATTCATCCTGCCAGCAAATCGCACCCGACAGCGACGACAACGACGACGACTCGCTTCGGTTCACTTTGCATTCCGAAATTAGGTCAATCCAACTGCTTACTCCCTAAGCACTTTCCGAGATTCCGAGCTTCCGGACCGGGCTGTGAGCGAGCGCAACAATTCTGCAAAACAAAATACAAGAATCGGCGCATAAAACAAGATGCTTGTTCGCAGAACCCCTCCCCCCTGCCGACCTCAGCCGATGCGCGTTCATTTTTAAAACATAAACGATTGAAAAGAGCGCGTAGGGTATAAGTAACAGTTACTGACGACAACGAACGGCCGCCCGTTCGACATGGAAAACGAAAACGCCCTTACCTTCCGAGCAGCAGCCAAGAACGGTATACAGGTGTAGGTGTAGGTCCGCTCCGATCACCCTCGCTCCGCCCTCGTCGTCGATCATGAATAAAACATCATTTGCCATTCCAACCCCTTGTGCCATTGTTGTTGTTGGTGATGTTGATGATGCTGCTACAAGGGATGGAGGTCCACCGAGAGAAGCACGCGGACGATGCAATGAACGTGGACCATTAAAGGGCTGAAACTTTGGAAAGCTTCCGTCCCTTGACTAAAATGTTGGTTTCAGAAAGTGTGCCTTCGGATCTGAATTAAATTTCTTTCATCAACATTTTGGTGAAGCTAAAAGCAGTTGAAATTTTGGCAGTAAAACAGTTTCATGGATCGTATTGATAGATGTAGTAATATGTATTGTCATATTACTCTGGAAGACTGACTTAATCTAAAAATGCCTCTTCTCACAGATTTCCATTTCAACAGATCCTGATCCCTGATCTAAGTTATCGGAACCATTGAAGATAGGCCCTCAAGACCTCTTTCAAGGCACCGCCAAGCTCGATCTTGAGGCCTCGTTTTTGACGTAGGACTACGTCTGTGATTTCTGTATGGGGGTACACTTTGTTAAAACCAAAAATGGAACACGTAACAAAATTATGAAAGATTTTGAACGTTAATAGCTCAACTTCCACTGGACCAATTTCAAACAATTTATCACCAATCGATCAGATATATCTCTAAGCATCTGTTAAATTTAAGACTTAATCGATTTTCAAAATGTTACTATTGAAAATTGAAGGAATGTGCAACTGTAGCTTTGATAATTAAAAATTATCACCAATTGCCAGCGAAAAACGATTTCCCTAACATAGATTTCGAAGTTGAATTCCATCCGGTCTCACCAAACGGTGTTTATTCAACCGCCGCGGTGTGAGTGGTGGTGTTCTCCAGTACACAACGAAAGATTGCTTGCAAGCAGCGAGCTGCATCCCACATGAGCATGCATAGAAAGAGGAAGAAGCCGCGCCGCTATTGATCGGAATCAATCATACTAAAGAGTATAAACAGAGAGAACCCCGCTCAAATTCCTGTTCCTACACAAAACGCAAGCTCCTGCTGTAGTTAACAAATAAGATTTATTATATAAAACCACGTAGTCCTACGTCACCATTGCGTACAACCATATAGGTAACTCTAAGACTAGAAGGTCCCGAAATAACGTGCTCAACTTTTTGGCTCAGCTCTGGTACTCTCTTCGGTCCCAAGCTAATCGATTCACCTCTCGAAACATAGGAAAATCCACTAACCCCTCATTTTATCTGTCAAACTTTCATAGCGAATCAAAACAAACATTGCGTAGTACTAGAATTTCGACTAGAATAGGGTACGTTAATCGTTTGCTTGGGACCAATAGGCTAGTCAAGTAGTGAGTCAATTTAAAATATTTGAAGACATGGCTTCATTTGGAATTACATTCCCCTGTTTCGATAAACTTTTTTATAACTCCGAAATCCGGATGTTTCTCAAAGTCTTCAACTATGTTAATCATCGATCGAGTTTCCACTTGCTGCAATTACGGCCTCCACACGCTTCCGGAATGCACGGCAGATTCTAATAATGTAGTCTGGATCCATTCTTCTACAGGTACGGGTCAATGTTTGTCTGAGGCTTGCTGTACTCGGGTGGCGTTTAGAACAGGCCTTGGCCTTCATGACGCGCCATATTGAGTAATCCAGCGGAGTAAGATCGCGGCTGGATGGCGGCCACATATCCTTCGCCCAGAACGGAAGATGTTCCTGCAACCACTTCTGAGTGCGGTTCGAGGTGTGGCACGAAGCCCCATCTTGTTGAAATACAACATTTTTCTCCGGACCGTACTGTTTTGACGTAGAACTACGTCTTTGTCGACTATACTGGGGTGCAAATCAAAAAATATGTGTGGTGAAGGAGTGTTAGGTTTTGAACGCTTGTAACTTTGTCATATATAGATGGAATTAAAATCCAAATACGCCAATCGATAGGATATTACATTACGAACCTGTTAAAATAAATATTTTTCCAATTTTTCTGTAATTAAACTTTTGAAAATGTACCAATGATAATTTTATCACTGATTTCATGAAATAAGCCTTTTTCCCAAACCCAGTCATCATAAACGAATACCACTTGGTTGAACATCATTCTGCTTGAACCTGAAAAGATATAAATCAGCGCTGCTCTTATGCTTCTGCTCATTACCGCTTCGGACGGCGTGACACTAGGTCCTGTATGAAGCAGGACTAGGTCAGCGGCTAAAGGTGGATCACGGCGTGTGGTAATGGTGGATCACGGCAATGAGGAATGAGACTTGAAAAAACGTGCATGTAAAGGAATGAGACTTGAAAAAACGTGCATGTAAAATCCCCTCCTGCTTAACAACCCCCTCCCCCTCCCCCTTAACAATAACCCGAAAAAGACATGGACTTTGACGATCATTTTTTTTCGGGAAACAAATTTTAAGCAAACCCTAATAATGTATGAACAATTAATTTTTTACATGCAGAGTCAACATTTTCAAAAAAAAATATTGCTTAATAGGAGACATACACTCGATGAATTACCAACAACTGACTGTAAAACATATTTGGTACCCTTATATATGCAATTATATTAACATCCAAAGTTCATCCTTTTTTACATATTCTGCACAAAAGAAACTTTTTGCTCCGCCCCATTCATAGAAAAAAACGGCGGGAAATCCTATCAGGTTCGGTTGCACATCGTTCTGCTTGAACCTGAAAAGATATAAAACAGCGCTGCTGTCGTGCTTTTGATGTATGCCAGATATTGTCTTTGTGCTGTTATATAGTTCTTCGAATTCTTCTGACATTTCGATGTACTGTTCAGTGGATATGTACTCGAAACGTAGTTTTGTGATATTTTATCTGTTTGTTCAACTGCCCAGTTATATAATTCTCGTGGAGTTGTTATGGTGTCTCCATAATCTCGAGCAAGACTATCTCTCTTTGCCATTCGCTTGAGAGTGCCACCAATGGCATCACAGGGACCTTTTCCATGAGACGTTGCAAAAAAAATGCCATTCTGCTTCTTATCCATGCTTTGACTGAAATCTACACAGACTAGCAAAGTTTATTTTATTTTTTTATTGTGATGCTGCCCCATCTGACATAAAAGTAATTTTAGAAAAAATTATCGATTGTTTAATAAAATCTATCATTTTTTAGATGAACAACTGAACTGCAACTGTATCGTGAGTCATTACTTCTGATATGATAATGAAGCTAACATTTTCAAGTTAATTGTCTTTCCAGTATTTCCAGTTCCAGTATTTTTTTTCGATAACTTGGACAATTTCCTAAAAGTCATCCATACAACACATTTTTGTAGGAGTTGTCATTTTTCCATAATATTTTTTTGAAAAAAATCGGCAGAAAAAGTTTGGCACTTCTCAAATGTTAGTCTATAAATTTTTTGGAAAAACTAAGTATGCAAAGTGGCATATTTAGTCAAGGTCCACACATCCAGAAAGTCTCATTGAAATCTGAGAGGGTGCTGCCAGCTCCGAATACGATTTGGCGCGAAATGCGTCAATAATGACTGGTCGTGGCAAAGGAGGAAAAGGTCTTGGTAAAGAAGGCACCAAGCATCATCGCAAGGTTCTTGGTGATAACCGCCTTCCGTCGTCTGGTTCGCCGTGACGGTGTCAAACGTATCTCCGGTCTGATCTACGAGAAAACACGAAGTGTGCTGAAGGTGCTCCTGGAAAATGTGATCCGTGATGCTGTCACCTACTCTGAACATGTAAAGGGAGAGTGTCGCTACTTGATAGCAAACTACTCATGATGGGAGGAGTATGTGTAGCTTACCGGCGTTTGCAAAGAGAAAGGCAATCAACATTTAATGTTGTGATTGTTTCCCAAACTCAGACATCATATTGAAACACCATTGTGATTATGCGTTGTAGCATTCTCTGTATATTCCAATTGGTACAGTAAGTGCTTCAGTGTTTACACTCCACGTTGGATAGAGACAATATTCGAAGTGAAATAAGTATTTATTGAGAATATCTCCGCGATTATAAGAAGCGCGTGTGATACCAGGAGGCAGGGAAACCGGCGAAACAGACGTGGGGTGTTGCTGAACGCGTTCGATTGTGTCTAGCCAACAAGAAAGCGGCCAAAGCTAATCCTAAATTTAAGATTCATTCAAAAATCGCCCAATTTCAAAAAATTGAATAATGAATTGTTCATTTTGGAGTGAAGTTTCTAAACCATTTATTTTGTTATTAATATATTCGTGAATGGAGCATCAAAAACAATCTCGTAGTTCTACGTCAACAATGCGGTTGTGCTTTGGTCACAACCCTTAACTTTTTTGATCCACGGAAGAACATACTTACTTAAACTCCCGATGTAGACCTCCGTCTTAACCTTGTCGCCTTCTGGAATGAACACCGGGTCCATTTTTTTTGCCATCGGAAGCCACCAATCCAAACACCATAACGCTAGCAGAATGCTTGGTCAGATACACGTTCTTGTGCTCGTCGGCCACGTCTTTTACCGGAAGAGAACTAATATACCGGTCGGTTCTGGAATTTGATACGGGATCGATGGTAAACATGCTCTCGTCGGTGAACAGGATTACCGGATTTTTTCGCTTAAGGAAATTCAAGATTCCCTTGCATCGTTCGACTCGTAGCTCCCGGATGCGGTTGGTAATCATATTATTTTTTTCCGTGTCCTCGACTTCGCCCCGCAATCTTCCTTTACGATCTTCCGTGCCGTAAAGTCACTGATCCCGTGTTCCTTATTGAACGCACTGGATTCATCCGAATCTTCCTTTTGATAGCAGCGATAACCCTCGGAACCCGAGTTGACCTCGGACGGCCTGTGGCCACCTTCGCGGATAGTTGTCCTTTCTTTTCTCGGTCTAAAGCTCTTTTGACGGTCCACCGGGACACTCCCACGGCGATTGAAATGTCTTTTTGCGACATTTGCGCGTGGGACAAATCACGAATACACTGCCACTTCGTCATGGTGCAACTGTCAAACTAAGTAAATCATTTTCTTCTATACACAGCCTACTACACGGTAACCGCAAAATACCCAATAATGACTGCAAAGCAAGCATTTTCGAGGGAGACTGGGACTACCCATTAAATGAGTAAAAAAATTACCCATTCGAACATTGCATTGTAGAGTAGTTAAATAAGGTCTTGATAGGGTAGAATAGTCCACCATTGGCCTAGAACATATTTAATCCTGGGCATCTCCAGTGGTGCAAAGAGCCAATGTGAAAGATTTCAACCCTGGGCGGCTGTTTGGGTTTGCTTTAACATTTCTAGTGCATTGGGTCATTTTTGGCATGAAAACGCTGTGAAATGTTTTCCTAATGCATTAGAAAGGTTATGCCTAAGGCTAAGGTCAAATTCCTATGGGTTTGCCCCCAGGTGATGATTATCTCGCTTTCTGGGAAATTTTCAAATTGAGAAGGAAACGTGAATCTTTGTGTTTGCAAGTAGCAGAAGAGATGTCGCTATCTGTGTAGGGTAGAGCACTACTTCGTCGCAATCGCCCATTTCCATTCTATCGATCAGAAATAATCAATAATATCAATGATTTCACCATGCACAAAACAATAATAGCTACAACATAAATCCTATTAGAGCGCATTGTATAATAATTTACGCTCATTGTTCTCATAACAAAAGAAGAATCCCCTTTTTCTACGTTTATCCATAGGACGAAGAAAATCTAATGGCGAGGCAATGCGTTAGGACGGAATTGAATCTCGTAGAACGAATTTAGAATCGAGAAACAGTATTTGATTTTAAACAATATCTCAACAATTTGCGACTCTTTATCAAATCCAACGGTACGTATGGAAAGGTGAATAAATTTAAAAGTCATTTTGGACAGAAGTATTGTACGTTGATTTGTAAACTGGACCCGACGAATTGAAATCAGCGGTTTAAAAATCATCGTTAAAACAGCCGGTCGAAGATTTGTCAACCTGTTCTGTCATCGTGCTGTCAAGATGACTTTACGATTTCTATCGTGCTGTATTTAAAAAATGTTGAGAATTCTAAATAAAAATAAAAACGTGCAAAACAATGTAGCAAGTGGTTAGTAGGAATAGTTAATGTGAAAGGTGTGATTATTGAATTTATGTTTAATTTTTAAGCTAGCATCAGGTGTAACATGGATAATGTGATAGTAAGAAACGTTCGGAACAAGCATGCCACCACTAACACGAAATATTACTGCTTGTACGACTATTATTTTTTGGGCTTATCTCGCTCTCATCTTGCCACACTTTATCACAAATCGAAAACTACTATTTCCTCGTGGATTACTACCTACGAACGAGATGGATCATTATCCAGATTAAAGAGGACAGCAGTGTACCCTATTTTTGATGAGACGAAGCAACAATGGATCCTGGATTTGTAAAACAGACGACCTGTGCTGTATTTATACGAAGCACGCCATCTATTTGTCGAACATTTTGGTGTGTCTATCAGTGCTGCTTCCATATGCAACATTCTACATGCTTACGGCATGTCATGGAAAGCTTTGGAGAGAAGCGCTGTTCAAGTTCGTCAGGAAGATGTTTTGCGATTCTCCAATGAACTGAAATGCTTTCAGTGGGATCTAGAGCAGCTGGTATTTTTGGATGAAGTTTCCTTTGACAACCGCCAAATGCTTCGAAAACGTGGATATCGACGTGTTGGACAAAGCCTTATTTACCGAGGTGAATTTCGACGCAAGCCACGCGTTTCATGTCTCTGCTTTTTAGGTCAATCGGGAGTAATTGAATCTTTTGAAACGCAGGGTACTTTCAATAGAAAGAAATTTTTCGATAGTTGTTCTAAAATGGCTCTCCATAGTGGAAATGTTCATAAATATCCTGGAAAACACTCGGTCTGGATAATGGATGGGGCACGTATACAATATCCCTCCCGTTCTCGTCGGGAGGGATATTCGACCCTTCAGTTGGACTTCCTCAACTAAGTTATTTAAAAAAAAAAACAAAACCAATCAATCTATTCTTTATTGAAGGAATACAAATCATAATCACAAATTCAGTTTGCTTGCTTAGTCAGCATGATCGATGTCAGGCATGTCCGTAACAAGAGACGCCAGCTTCTTGCTGAATTCAGTTTCCTCCGGTGGTAAGGAATCTTGCATTGCATCCAACAATGAGCGGGAAGAGCTCACCTGTGTCTTGAGGCAGTGTAGTTCTCTTTGGATTTGATTCATACTCTCTGCCATTGAATCCGCTTTTGTACACAAGCCACTTACTGTTGGTAAAATTCCGTCTGCAATATTGTAAGCCACTTGTAATCCCTGACGCGTAACTTTAAGCTGATTTGCTTCAGAAATTGGAGCAGCACGAAACAAGTGGAGATACTCATCCGGCGGCGCTTCTCTCATCAACCTTGTACGTTGGTCTGCTGGTTGAGCAAGAACAAAATTTGCCCACCGTTCCCAAGATGAAAATAGTGCGGAGTAATGTGAGTGAATCTCTTTCAATTCATGGACACATACAAAAACTTCCTCCGTTGCTGGAGCTCCAGCTTTATTCTTGCGTTCTGGGTGCAGCAGTAGTTTGCTGGCCTTCTCCCACATGGCTAGCGTTGCAATGGAGGAGGAGTATTTGAACACTAGACCTGAATATGTTTACCTCTCCAATGAGTTAGTAGCTTGTTGTTGTGCCGAACGTCCTCCATAGTATAAAATTTCTTATTTTTTTAGTGCTTCAACATCACAAATCTGTCCAAATCAATCTCATCTGAATTATTCTTAGCAGACCATCTGATTTGTTGTTCATTGTCACTATGCTCGACCACTATCTCCCGAGCAACATATCCCCTGGCTGCTTCCCAGATACACGTCAACAAACTTGACACAGAATTCCCGTACATGTCCTTTGAAGTAACCGGATCCGTCAAATGCTGTGATGTGAACAACCGAACGTAAAACACACCGATGAAATGAAATTGCTTGTTCTTGAACTGACCAACAGGAACATTGACAGTCATATTCAGCAGAGATCTATCGTTTTCCTTTTGGTGAGTTGATGAGGAACCACTTTTGTTCGACTCGATTGTAGCTTACTGGTCCTCAATATCATCTTCACAGCTATCTTCAAAACCGGTGCCAGACAGATTACTCAGGTCAAGAACTTCAATCTCCGCGAATGGGCCCGGATCTTGGTCAGAATCCACCTTTCTCTTCTTGGAACCTGTTGGTTCACTGTTTTCACCTTCCATGTCAGAGGTTTCCATGCTGAAAAGTAAAATATTGAGAGTTTTATAATCTTTGTGCTCACATCTTAAAGCACAAAATCATTTAACTTACGTGCAATCAGCAGCAATCTTTTGTAGGTTCGAGATTTGAGTTCGTTAATGCTAGGTTGTTACAATTTTTTATTTTTGTTTTGATTCAATGTTTTTGTTTTGGTTTCAATTGAAAGGGGTGATTCATGAGTAACTCTGGTCGTGAATGAATCACCCCCACGTAATGAAAACTGGCAAAAAATAACCGGCAGAATCCAATGTTGGGCTGAATTCACAATATTCCCTTTTTTGTTCAAACCCGTTTAAAAAGAACAGGTAAACCGCGGGTTGTTCTTAGTAGGACGGAAATTAGATCAAACACCCTACTTGTTTTATTTTCTTCGCGTGTGCTCCCGGACCAGAAATGTGTGGCATAGTGAAGCGATCGATGTCTGCTTCTGAGGTGTTGGGTTTTCTAAACGTTCTAAGGCCTGTACTCGAAAAAAATGCACCAGTCAGAAGTGTTGGCCAAAAATTTATTTTAAGTCGGATTTTCTTGAAACTTTCAGGGAATGAACTAATACATATGAATTATGTTTCGGCATAATGACTTTATTCAATTTCCTTTCCATCGCTGAAACCCCGCACCTTTCCCTTAAGACCCCTCATTTTGTGCAATGGTGGAGTCGACCTTTTTGGTCACTTTCATCCATTCTTTCTTGAACTCCAGCTCGTTCTTAAACACCATGGACGATTTTCGAACTTTGGCCTTCATTATGGCCCAATATCTTTCCACCGGACGAATCCCTGGTGAATTTGGGGGGTTGGCGGTTTTTGGTACAAAAACAACGTTATTGTCTTTGTACAAATCCAACGTCGATCGCGCGTAATGGCATGATGCCATGTCCGGCCAAAATAATGTCTCGCCTCCGTGGGACCGCAGGAAGGGCAACAGACGCTTCTGGAGGCACTCGGTGTGGTAAATTTCGCTGTGGATGGTACCCATTGTGATGTACGGTTTACTCAGTTTACCGCATTGGCATATGGCCTGCCAGAGCAAGTATTTTTTGGCGAATTTGTCCACTATCTTCTTCCTTATGTCTTTCGGAACATCAAACCGTGAACGTAGAACTCCAGCCCCGGTATCTGCTTTGCGTCTGCCTTGATGTAGGTTTCGTCATCCATAACTACACACATCGGTTTCGTTAACCACTCTCGATACAGCTTCCTTGCGCGGGATTTGGCCGCCGTGTTTTGTTGATCACGTCAGTTCGGTGCCTTCCGGACCTTGAATACACGAAGCCCAGCTCATCAAAAGGTTCGGATTACGCTTGAAATATTCCAACACCTTCCGGGACTTCACAGGGTCAGCTGTCTTCGATTTTCTTCCACTCCCGTCGCTCGGTCATCTTGGACTCCTTAAACGATTTTACCACCTGAGACACAGTTGTATCATAGAGGTAACTCTAAGACAAGTAGGTCCCGAAGAAACGTGCTCAACTTTTTGGCTCACCTCTGGTACTATCTTCGGTCCCAAGCTTGTCGAATCACCCCTCGAAACATAGGAAAAACCAATAACCCCTCATTTTATCTGTCAAACTTTCATAGCGAATCAAAACAAACATTGCGTAGTACTAGAATTTCGACTAGAATAGGGTACGTTAATCGTTTGCTTGGGACCAATAGGCTACTAAAGTGGTGAGCCAATTTAAAATCGTTAGTTTCGTATTGATTGTTGGTTGTATGGATGATTCCCAGTTGTCTTCCGATCCATCTCATGGTCGCAGTCGGATTTTCCATGACGGCGCGCAAAATTCTCCGGCGATTTTCTTCTTGTTTCGATGACATCTCAATAACCACTGAACCGATTGTTATGAAATTTTGCACATGTAAACAATTCACTCCAAACTAGTTATACCCAGATTTTCATCAATTTTTACCCAGTAAAACACGGATAAAAATGGTGCATTTTTTTTCGAGTACAAGCCTTATGATGGTGTTGGTGATCAGATATACTCCAAGCACTGGAGGGTCTGCGCTTTCTGCTGTGAATCCTGCGGTTTGCTTCCAATACAGTAACGCAGACGAAAGAGTGGTGAATGGTCTCAATGCTTCGGTGTGCTTCGAGAAAATCATCGTTTTATTATTTTTTGACATGAATTTACAGATTTTTTTCTTCCAGTGTATTTTTATCTCAAAGAACAAATAAGGTTTACAACCTACAACTTCTTTTCGGATGTAATTTTGATCAGATAAGTATTTTTCAAGATAAGACTATTTGATATATTGAAATCCATTTTAAAAACGCCGTTTTTAAAAGTTACTCTTGAGAAAAATAATCACATTTGAATAAAAAATTCAACCTTCGGTACACGCTATTTTGAGTCTACTCAGTGACTGGGTGGATACCACTCATTCTTACGTGCAGTATGGAGTTGTCAAAAATTGAGTAAGCTAGATTTGTTGTGATGAGTAGAGTCTACCCAGATTCTGGGTAAATTACAGTAATTTATTTTTTCCAAAGTTTAACATCGCGAACGCTGATCAAAATGATGTTAGCGCAGTGAATTAATTTCAAGTGGTACCTAACTGCTAAAAAAAGGAGAAGCTACAAAACGGTGTGGATTGCGAAAGCTGCCAGCAGTTAGCTGGTAAGTAAATTGTTTATATCTGGATTAAGAAGCTCATTTTAACTTTTCATTATTCAGGTATTGTGTGCCGTATTCCATTGTAAGAATGGACAACAATCCCGCAAAAATGTTGTTTGCCTCGAGTCCGGCTGGTGCAAGATGCAGAGGTCCACAAAAAGGTAGGTGGTTAGATCAAGTGGAACAAGATCTACGAAGCGTGGTACGCTCGAGAAACTGGACAAAAGCAGCCACGAACCCAGTTAGCTCGCGCCTTGGTTGGCGCAATATTGTGATGCAGGTGAAATCCTGGGGGACGCCGGACCAGAAAAGTGAAAGTAAAGTGTCCTATTCCTGGCTCTACCATGCAACCAACGAACCAGTACAGATCCCGAAAGTGTGTGAAGTTTGCTGCTGAAAGCAGAAAAAGCTTTAAGAATATTTTTTTTCAATAACCCCACAATTACGAATTATTTTCTATTTCTAGAAATAAACGCAGATTTATTGTTTGTTTTATTAATTAAATTCAATTTTGACGGTATTTTATCTCTATACCCATTAGAATTCATATAAATTAATGTTCTTTTAAATGAGTAACGTTTACCCAGTTTGCAAACGTCAAGAACTGAGTGAACGTTACCCAATTTCCTCCACAGGCTTGTTTACTCAGATTTGAGTAAATACATGTTTACTCATTTTTGAGTAACTTCTCTTTTGGCCAGATTGAGTGATATTCAACTCAAAAATGAGTAGCCCCAGAATAGCGTGTACACTGAAACAAAAACCATAGTTAGGAATACTATTTTGCAGAAAACACTTATTTTCAGTATAACTACGCTTGTTGCCGTTAAAACTACGCAGAGAAAAAAAAAATACCCTAAATTTAAGTTCTTTTTACTTAGTTTTAGGTAATTTTGAGTTTTGCATCCCACTCTCACCTTTTGTTGTTGTCAAAAACGGAACGAGAGATTCGATTTTCTCGTGACTATCGTTCAATATGCTATTGGTGAGTATACGAGATATTCTCAAATTTGAGTCAATTGAACTTAATTTTGGGTAGAAAATACTCACGAGTAAGTAATTTTTTTGCCGTAGTCAAATGTAAACTACTATAAGCGGTTTACTGAAAATTAGCTTATTGAACGGAACATGGGAGATGAGTGAAAAGAACTTAATTTTGGGTAATTTTTCGGTTCCGTGTACCATGATTTCAGTATAGTTGACTATAAATATAAACAAATGTAATACCATTCAGTCAAAACTACTATGCTTACTCAAACGGCATAGTAGTTTTTTTAGAAAAAAATAGTAAAATTAAATGAGTTTCGTTTCTACACAAATCTATTGGTGGGAGTTTTTAATTTAAACCATCAATATAGTAATTTTGCCAATGGATTTTGTTTCTGTGTAGTGACCAACATATAAGTAAAACTTCATTCAAATCGGAAAGGGCCGAGACGAAATGATCATTTTTTGCGCGCTTGGGCTGGAAATGCTTGAAGGATTTATTTTAAAGGGTGTCTCACATTAAATTGCATCACGGAAAAAAACGCTGTAGAAAATTACCCATTGAGTATTTTCTCTTGGAAATTTGGGTAGGAGTAATTTAGAGTGTATTGTTTACATTGTATTTTTATCGCTGTCAGTTTTTCGAAAGTTGGAAAAAATGGCGTCACCCGAAAAGCAACGTCGCGAAATTATGTTGCGCAAGCACCTGGAAAATCCTCAACTCTCTCATCGGGACATCGGAAAACAACTCGGAATCGTGCAGTCAACGGTGAGTCGTGTGATTAAACGTTACTACGGAACTCTGAGCATCGAACGGAAGGAGAAATGCGGTCAGAATGGATGTTCTATTAGTGATCAGGATCGCAAGCGTGTCGCGAAAGCGTTTAAGCGGAATCCCAATGCTTCGGTCAGGGATGTGGCCAAAAAGTTGAATCTGTCCAAGTTTTTCGTTCAGAGAGCCAAGGACCGGGAGGGACTGCAAACGTACAAAGTGCAGAAGGCTCCAAATCGTGACGAACGGCAAAATACAGTGGGAAAGTCACTGTACACCCAGATGCTGACGAAGCCTCATTGTCTCATCATGGATGATGAGACTTACGTCAAGGCGGACTTCCGGCAGCTTCCAGGGCTACTGTTCTTTACCGCCCAGCACAAGTTTGATGTTCCGGAGGAAGTAAGGAAACAGAAACTTTCAAAGTTTGCCAAAAAACACATGATTTGGCAAGCGATCTGATCATGTGGCAAACGGAGTGCACCTACCGGGACTGTAAACGGGAAGATCTACCTCAGAGAGAGTCTACAGAAGCGTCTGCTTCCTTTGTTGAAGCAACACGAGGGCCCTGCGATCTTCCGGCCGGATCTAGCTTCATGCCACTATTCAAATGTTGTTCTGGAGTGGTACGAAACCAACTGGGTCACTTTCGTACCAAAGGACATGAACCCCCCCCCCCCCCCCCAACGCACCGGAACTAAGACCCATCGAAAAATACTGAGCTATCATGAAGCAGGCACTACGGAAGCATCCCAAGTAACCAAAAGTTCCAATAAAAGGCTATTTGTGGCTTAAGCAGCTTGGTTGAAGGTGGTCTATAGAATTCTAAGCAGCCTCATTTTTAAGTCGTTATAAGAACTTGAAAGGGCCTCCCTTGGCTTAGTCGGTAAAGGCGCAGCTACAAAGCAAGACCATGCTGGAGGTGGCTAAACCAAGAAACCAGTTGAAGAAAATTCCGTGGGTCGTTCTGAATGGTATACTAAGAGAATTATGAGGCATATTCCAAGGAGAGACCTATGAACACTTTAGAATTGGAAGAGTGAATTCCAAGAGATTTCTGGAGCCAGTTTCTAAGGCATTATGAAGACAGTTTACCAGAACGAAAAAATGTTGGAGATTGGAAACTTAAAAAAAAGAAGAATTCTGACAGTTAATTAGACTGAGCAAGACATTTTCCGATTTCGTACATCGACTTCATCCCTGACTGCACCGTGTTGATGGGCAGACCCTTTCTGAGCGTCATCGGCTGACCCTCCCCCAATCTGCTCCATCATCAACAGCCGAACGGACCTACTTCCACAGCCAGTGCTTGTACGGTAGTTGCAACGGTACATAAAAAGAAAACACTTCGAGAATGATTTCTCAAAAGGACATATGTGCTTATGTAACCACCGATTCAAACGACAATATGTCGAAGCTCTTAGTAATCTAACCCCACCATCAGAAAGGGTAGTGTTTCCCCAAAGCGTGGGAGAGCAAAAGCAGATACGCCTTTTTGAAAAATCACCCTGAACTTTATCTCTGCGCTTTGCGCCTGGTTTACTATTCTGCGTTCGATTCACCGCTCTTGTAACTAAAACTTTCCACCCATTGTCGTTGGGCGTTATCATCGAGTGCTTTTCAAATGGATAGGACTCGATACCATCATGAGGCCCCGGCATGTGGGGCGATCTGTGTTAGGTTAGAGTTCTCGGTATGTTCAAAAACCTGATGCAAACGACTACACACTCCGGCACATTTTTGCACCGAGTCTGCTGGGAGTGGTTCGGTTGCCGTTGTCGCCGGTGATGATGGTTGATCCTTTTGCAGTTGTTGTTTTTTTTTTGCATGGTAATATATGTTGTTTTGAATTTGTTCTGCTCCAGCTTGCACAATGACGATGACGACGCCCATGCTCATCAAGTGGAACAACACAAGGGAGATGTATCTGCATACAACCGTATTGGTATTCATGAGCCAAGGACGCAAAGATACAATGATAATGGCTGCCATTTTTGTGAAAATTTGAATTTTCCTTCGATTCAAGGGGACTTACCTGCATGTTCCAGGTACGGGGCCGCGGTGGGACCTTCTGTCCGGCTGCCGCAGCTGCTGCCGCCGCCGCATTGGCCTGTTTCGTTTGCTGCATGATTTGCGTAATTAGATCCAACTGCTGCCGCGTGAGGCCTTCGTTTCCGTTTCCAGCGGGCGAACTTGGCGACGGGGATTTGGAACTGTTGTTGTGGGAGTCACCGCCGATGCCGTTCAGGGTGACCGAGATGCTTCCGGTGGAATTAGTGGTAGAGATTGTACTGTTGCAATTGCCGATGCTGGTGGTGCCGTTGGCGGCGGTGCTGGTGGTGATCGGGCTGCTGCCGGACGAACCGTACGTGGACGCCGAGGTGAACTGGATGCTGCAGGTGGCTCCATGTGGGGAGCTGGCATCACCTGAAATGATACGAAGGTTTATCTTCATTGAGAGAATGTGGTGAATAAATGATTCCGAGCTTTACATCTACTGGAAAATGTTTGTCAACAACTGTTGAAGGCCTTTAAGCATCAATTTAAAAAAAAAAGCATCGTTCCTTACCTTACCAGGCCCTACCCTCACAATCGCAGAGTGAATCCGGAAGAAAACAGAAAAAAATCCTTTCCATGCCATCCTAACGAACTATCAACGGCAATCGCATTTTTCCTCATCTTAAAAAAAGTTACACAATTTCCCCCCCTCGTCACATACCTACGGCTCAAGAAAGGACCGTCGCTGGCAAAGTTAGGAATTTCCTCACCTTCCTTTGTCGAGTGACCTTCCTCCAGGGCAAACGGACACAGACAGGAGCAGCAGCATCCGTGGCCGGGGGTAGATTTTCATTTTTCTCACATTTTCTTTCCCACATCAAACTCTCAAACCTTCATCCATCATCGTCCAACGAGATGTATATGTGTATACAATGTCCGTACGTGTGTATTGGCACCGGAAGGGAAGCACGTCTTTCTTGTTATCGGAACGTTCCTCTCGGATCCATTCCAATCTTCTAGCAAAGCGTCAACAAAAAAAAAAAAGATGAGGAGAATGGCACATTTTTCTTCACCGCTCATATCTCGTTCGTCAGGCAGCTCACCTCATTTGTCATATGCCAGCCAGCCATTTGACGACGATGCCACTTTGCTTGGAACTAACCTTCGGAGAATTTCCACTATAGTAGCTGGATGGAAAAGGTAGAAATTGACACATTCCTGGAGCTGAGCTGGGGCAAAATCTAGCCAAACCAAAGCAAGCCAGGTAAAAACTAATCACGGTCTCTAGACTAGGACAAAAATGTGATTCTTTAACTAAGGAGGCGTAGCATCCAATTACGACGGCATACTGCATTCTGCTCACATACGGGGTGCTTAATTGGAGGACTTATACTTTGGCTGGGGTGTGTGTGTGTGTTTGTATGAGTGGAATTCAATTGGTTTCATCAGAGACGTCTCTCGCTGAGAATCGACGATACGTGCCGACTTTACTTTCCAAAAGGTTATTCGATCCCCTTGTGGGATTCGGTATATTAAATTAACAGTTGCAGTAGTATAGCAATTGAAAGGTCACTTTTGAGACGATTGGATTGAAGGAACGGGAGAAACCTGTTATCAGAATTACTGCAAGCTTCTCACGTTGTTGGATTGAAATAGTATATGTGATGGGAGTGGTGTACAATAATTGTGCGTTTAAAGGACGACTAATGGAAGCACGAATCCAGCATTTTAAATGTTTTACCCACTAGATCCGTTGATCAACACCTGCATAGCCAAAATGCTCCCATAGCTTGCACATTAGAGTGATGCAAAATTTGAAATTTTCGCTCCACAATACTTAAACGATTCCAAAGCGGATCCTGACTAACCTCTCAAAATTTGAACCCATTTGGTGAGAAACTGAGATGGCACAAACCATTTGAAGTTTGTATGGGAATTACTTTGGTAAAACCAAGATTTTTGTTCATGTCTATCTAATAATTCACCATATCGGTCTGCTTCTAAAACTGTCAACTGTAATTGTAGGAAATTGTCCCAGCTACAACTTTGCTGAAAATCACTTTTTGATTAAATGAAAGGATCGAAAGTTATCAATGCTTCAATGCGCTGATGTCTTATGATCATGCTCAATCAATGCTCAGCAGGCAACATTGGTGTTTCTGGGGCGTTGAATAGGACACAAAAATCATGGCTACTATGTCACACTGCAAAATACAGTGTTGCCTACAGAGCAGCTGCTTAATCATGTCATAAGTTTACCAATCTCTTAAATAATTAATAACTTTTTCCTGCCTCGTTTTACATAGGAACGATCTTCAGCAAAGTTGTAGCTGAGAAAATTTTCTATAAGAATGGCTATTGATCTATTTTAAAGCTCAATATGAAAAAAGACTAGAAGGCAATGAACGAAAAAATTAGATTTTTCATAGTAATTTACATGTAAATTTCAAATGGCTTGTGCGAAGTCTGTTTCTAACGAAATGAGTTGTAACTTTGGGAGGCTAATCAGGATCCGATTTGAAACCATTTAAGCAGTGTGGAGCGAAAAAGTCAAATTTTGCATCAGTCTATTGCACATACTGCATTCTACCATGTCCAATTCCACTGCATCCGGACGATTGCGCGAATGGCAAATGTACAACGTGATCTCATGAAGATCTTGCACCACTTCGTATCGTAGATATCGTATTTAAATCCACTAGTTTAAGTACAACTACTTCTAACTACACATAATAAAGAATATTAGAATCACTGTTTGTTCACGTTCTGGATCGTTCAATTTTTCTGATAACTTTTGTTCTTCCGATACTCCACATCGATGATAATCGTTGACGTGCGCTATCATCAAGATATGTGAAGTGAAGTGCGATGGTTCATTCAGCGATCCGTGCGCCATTGCCATTGAACCGGTTTCGGATATTCCGGATCAAGCATATGGTCAAATTTGATATGTCTCATAACCATTCTTCATATCTCGATATTTACGGGACCATCAACAGATTGCAAAAAGTGGTCACATATCGAGATAAAGAAAATCGAGATATGTAGGGTTAACTGTATCAACAACTACATCTGGTCGCTGGATAAAAAGATTTCCCGAATATTTCTAGAGCATAACAATCAATAATCCACTAAACCCACTAAACTTACCGCTAGCAGTAGCCGGCGAGAGGCTGAGCCCGCTGAGCGGCCCCGTGGTGTTGCTGCAGGCCGTCGAGATGGCCGTCAGTGCCGTACTCGCCGAGGAGGAAGCCGTCGTCGTCATCGTCGTCGGGGCCGTCACCGTCAGCACCGGTCCGGGGCTGGGCGCTGCCATGGGCGTCGGCGTAGTCGATCCGGACAGTCCCAGCCCACCACCGGCTGCGCTGTGGTGGTTCTCGGTGTGCCTCCGCAGCGAACGGGCGTCGCAGTAGGACTTGCCGCAACCCTCGGCCTTGCACTCGTACGGCTTTTTGTTCCGATGTGTCAGCATGTGGCCATTCCTGCAATGACAACGGCACAAACGCAGAGAAAGGAATTCCAATTAATCACAGGTGGGCGGGTGGCCGGTTGGGCGAGTGTGTTTCTGAGTATGCTAGGGGACATTCCTTTGATTGAGACGAGGAAGGGGACGGGTGGGGTGACAATATTAGTTCAAGCAGTGTATGTGTGTGTATACTTACAGATGGTCCTGCCTTTTGAACGCCTTCGAGCACATTCCACAGACATACTTCCGTTCGTCGCTGTGCGTCAGTTTGTGCTTGGCCAGGGCGGAAGCATTCCCGAACACTTTGCTGCAAACCTGTGCGACCGGAAGAAAAATGTGAAGAAAGACGATATGAGCTCATTTGGGAAAGCAAAGGCGCAAAAAGGTTATGGGACAGTAAATATTGAATCTCTGCTTCGGTCGGTCGGTCGGTCGGTGTTTTCTTATTTTTATTGAAAACGATCGGTGAAATATGAGCAAGGCATTCCACACCCGCTTCGGGAGAATTTCCCTTGCGAGGCTAAAAGGAATCCAAGGATCCAAGCAAGGAGCAGACTTTTACGTAAGCTCCAGAACGAATTACTTATTACCGAAAACAAAATCGTTAATCCTGAAGAGTACGGAGTGGAGCGCTTAATGAGCCCATTAGAATGATGAACTGTTGCAAACAACAACGGCGCTAAGGTGCCATTTGTTCCTATCCCTCCGGTGTAACTCCGGTTTAGTAGTGGTAGTAAGTGGTAGGAGTCCGAGAAATCGTACTCGGCAAAAATTAACGACCCGCGAAGAAAATTCGCGCATCTCACCCCAGCCACCATCCATCGGCATTTGGTAGGCAACCATTTTGGCAGCGGCTGGCTGCCAGGATTTTCCTGCGCTCAATGGAAGGGATGTTATTGTTGGTTGGATGGTTGGCGTGTAATTTTAGTCGGTTGGTTTCGCGAAAGGATGATGGTCGGTGGGAAATTAAATGTACTGTGAAGAAAAGTGAGGTTTTTTGTATGGCAAATGCCTGTCAAAGTGGTGTGGTGTTTGTTTGAATCCCGACGGCAGCGGTCATTCATTGGTGTAGCTAGGATTTTTTTTTAATTATTCTTAAGCTTCTCCATACACATCTAGTCTTAGGGTTCTAAATGTTTCAATGATTCAGGGAACTGGAAAACTGTACCAAAACTCCGCTGAAAACATTAAAATTGTTATCAACGTTAATAACAGTTCGCTAATTGGGAAGCAATTTTTTTTTTGAAAATGTTAGCTCTGCATGTAAAAAATTAATTGTTCATACATTATTGGGGTTTGCTTAAAATTTATTTCCTGAAAAAAAAATGATCGTCAAAGTCTATGTCTTTTTCGGGTTATTGTTAAGCGGGAGGGGGAGGGGGAGGGGGAGGGGGTTGTTAAGCGGGAGGGGGTTTAACATGCACGTTTTTTCAAGTCTCATTCCTCATTGTGGTGGATACGCTGTGATCCACCTTTAGCCGCTAACCTAGTCCTGCTTGATGCAGGACCTAGTGCCACGCAGTCCGAAACGGTAATGAGCTTTTCTTTAAATGATCTATATTTCTTGAATTTGTGTGGTTTACATGTATAACTTATGTCACTTTCGTCTTTTCAACATAAGTTTCTTTGAGATTTCAATTATTATTAATTACAGTTCCTAATCCTATCAGGCCTGTTTTAAGAATTACCACCTTGGTGGGATTGGTTTGTTTTAAATTTGAAGAAGGAGACTACTTATAACTACTATTTACAACTATAACTAACCTACAACTACTATATACACCTAATCTACTATATACAAATTGCTTATCAAAGCATGTGCTGATAGATTACAGTTTTGTGCAAATTTAGTATTAATTTCGTTAATTCGGGAATCTATTTTGGCCATGCCTACCTCTTCATGTAAATTTGTTATTCTAGTGTCGAAAGGACGATCAAGAACCATCCTCAGCACTCTATTCTGAGCGACCTGGATTTTGTTCCTGTGAGTCTGTGCACATGATTCCCACACCGGAGCTGCGTAGAGGATCGCAGGTGCTATGATTTGTTTGTAGACGGCCAGTTTATTCACCCTTGAGAGGCGGGATCTGCGGCAAATCAGCGGATACAGACACCTAGCCAAGGTAGAACACTTGACTACAGTTTTCTCTACATGCGAACGGAAGAGGAGCTTTTCATCGATCAACATCCCGAGATAGGTAACTTCGGCAGACCACTCAACCCTTGTGCCATTCATGATTACAGTACAAGATGGAGCCGGTTTCAGTTTGGGCGATTGCCGATGGAGGAACATGATCGCTTGTGTTTTGGAGGCATTGATTTTGATTTTCCACGTGGTGGCATAATCAGCAAAGGCGTTAAGGCATCGTTGAAGTTTGTTCGTTATTTCGCGAGGCATCCTTCCTTTGACGGCTATTGCGGTATCATCTGCGAACAGGAAAAACACGCAACCGTCATCGAGGGGAGGAATGTCGGAAGTGTAAATGCTGTAAAGCACGGGGCCCAGCAGACTGCCTTGCGGGACTCCTGCTGGGATGGAAAACGTGTCTGAAAGACAACCATTCAACGATACCTTAAACGACCTTTGCTGAAGGTAGTTACGGGTGATTTTAACTAGATGTAATGGAAAGTTGAAGTTACAAAGCTTGTACACAAGTCCGTCATGCCAAACATTGTCAAATACCTTTTCAACGTCTAACAAGGCCATGGCTGTGGACTTGGATACAGCTTTGTTACTTCGGATGTTATTCATCACCCGCACTAGCTGGTGATTGGTGGAGTGCCCCTTTCTGAACCCAAACTGTTCCGGAAGGAGAATGTTATTATCCTCGACAAACTTGAGCAAACGATTGAGAATGAGTTTCTTGAACAATTTGCTCAGCGCTGAAAGGAGGCTGATTGGTCTGTAGCTTGAAGGCAATGTTGGATCCTTACCGGGTTTGCAGATTGGTATGATTTTTGCTACTTTCTAGATGCTTGGAAAGTAGTGCAGTTCCAAACATCTGTTGAAGATAGCGGTTAGAAGAGACTGCACTTTCATGCTGAGTCTCTTCAAGATCAAGTTGAATATACCGTCAAACTCGGGTGCCTTAATGTTTTTGGTGCATTTCAGCGCTGAGCAAATTTGTTGTACTGTAATCATATCCGCCGGAGGCACGACACAAGGGGAGGCATCTAGGTTTTGAACGCATTGCGCAACCTGATCATCGAGCGGACTTTGGATAATGATGAAGCGACATGCTTGCCGATCGCGTTTGCTTTCTCCTGTGGGGTGATTAAAAGCCGATCGTCATCATTTTCGACTCTGAGAGGTGGAACGGGTTTGGGATGAGTTTTCAGGACCTTGGTTACCTTCCAGAATGGTCTGGAGCGGTCGTCCAGATTCTGGACAACACGTCCGAAACTTTCATTTCGGAGTGAGTCCATTCTGGAAGCAATCTGCCTGTTCAGATCGGCCATTTCACGTTTTTTGCCCAGGTCTCCAGTCCCCTGAAACTGGCGTCTACGCACATTTCTCAACCGAATTAATAGTTGGGTGTGGGAATCAATAGCAACAAACTTACCCCTCACAGGAACTTGTCGAACGCATGTCTCGTCAGCCTCGGATATGGCCTGTTGGAGTCCTTCCAACGCCTGGTCGATATCGTCTACAGTGTCGAGCAGTGGATTTTCATCGATGTTGCTGTCCACCATTCAACCGTACTGCACCCAGTTGACATGGTGGTAGTCTTTACGCAGGCAGCTTCTAGCAGGAACCACGTTGACACCGACTTCAGTCACCATCGGTTGGTGGTCCGAGCTGAGATCGTTGTGCGCCTCCGGCTTGGATAGTCCGATGTTTGACAGGAAGAAGTCCAGGGTGGAGGGATTTCCCGTCGGAGAGATGAAAGTTGGTTCGTCCGAAAATTGCACAGTGTACAGTCCAAGTTGTGCGTGGTCAAACAATAGACATCCTTTCCGGTTCCTCTGGTAGTTCCACCAAGCTTCATGGCTGGCGTTCAAGTCGCCCCAACGATGAATCGGGAGGTAGTACGGGTGATGGCAGTCAGGTCCTTTTTTAATTGGATTCCTAGTCCATTACTTGCGGTACACTGGCGTGGGCAGTAAACTGCGATAAACCGGACGTTTCCATTTGGTGATTCCACCTCCACACTAATGGCCTCGATGATAGAAGTGCGGATGTGGGGCAGAGTGCAAAACCACACTCCCTGGAGCTGGTGCGATCAAGCCGGATAAAGTTGTGGTCAGGCAACCAGAAGCTGTCACCGGACTTTAGGTGGGTTTCGGTTAGAAGACCCACGTCGATGTTATGCTTGCGGAGGAAGTCGGCAAGCTCAATCTGTTTTGCTCTTACAGAGCAAGCGTTCCAGGTAGCGATGGTTAGCGGTTTAGACACCATATTGGATGATGAACTTACCGAGCACTTGGATCTGTTCGGGCTTATTGCGGCACTTACGTAGAGCACCGGTCATGTTGATAAAAATCTCCATCAGTTCGTCTACAGAGAACAGATCGGGATTGTTGGTTGGTTGCCTCCAGAATCCAGGGGGGATGGAGAGCTTTGTCCAGCAGAAGATCCAGACGTTTCTTGAGGGGGCGCGGATCGCACCCTGGGATTCGCTTGTCCATGAAGAGGTGGAAAGTCCTCCTTCCTGAAAGCCGGGGCCTTATCCATTCTTCGTGCTGGTTGATTGTTGGTGGACGCTTGATTTCGGATGCGCTTGAAATCCTCGCGTTTAGGGCACTGCTTGTTGGATCCTTGGTGAGCACCATCACAGTTGGCGCATTTGGACGCCACAGCTTCATCCGCAGCACATTCGGAGGTGGCATGGTCTTGAGCGCAATTTCCGCAGCGTGGCTTAATGTTGCAGTTGCGGGTACCGTGTCCGAAGTTCAGACACCGCTGGCACTGAGTCACATCGTGAAGGCCGCCACGGTATGGCTCCCAGCGAACGATGATGGAATTGATGGACCGGATGGCTTTCAGTGCGTTGAGCGTCACCGTTCCCTTCTGGAAGTGTACCAGGAAAAGGCTATCCGGATACGCCTTCAAGTTTTCGTCCTTCCTTGTCATCCGATAGACGGCACTTGGGGCCAGCTTGTACCGGTCTCTGATTTCAGCTTCGATAAACTTCGGGTCAATGTTTGGTAGGCCCCTGATGACGACCTTGAACGGTTTTTCGCCGGGGATGTCGTGGGTGAAGAATTGCACCTTGGAAGTCCTCAGGTGGGCGATGACCAAGTCATACTCCACTTTGGTACGGAGCACCACCTTGGTGCCGACTCTGCCCAATTTGAATTCGGCTTTGACGCCCAGCGATGCCAGATCCGCGATGAGCTCGTTGAGATGGGCATTTTTCACTACCAGCGGAGGTAGCTTCACTCTTGCCGCGCTCATGTCGGCAGCATTTTCTTTATCGGCAGCGTCACCGAAATCTCCGTTCGTCGCAGAGGCATCGTCTCGACCAATCGTGCCATCGGACTGGCCTCGATTCTTCTTCCTCTTCTTGCTGCGTGTTTCCAACACAGCTGGCTGGATATTCCCATCCATGGGGAGAACAGCAAACCTGTTCGAGGTAGGCACACCGGAGCTTCCTTCACCGGGGTTCTGGACCTTCGCGACCGATGCTTCCCCATTTCGGGGCACACACACTCGCACGACAAACCGCGAAAGAGAGAGCGCGAACACTATCGCAATGAACTTTTCAAACAACTCGAGAGAGCGAGCTAACACCGAACTGAACTGCTTGACGATCAAGCCGAGAATCATGTGCAGTGGCATGAGAGCAGCGCTGATTTATATCTTTTCAGGTTCAAGCAGAATGATGTGCAACCAAGTGGTATTCGTTTATGATGAGTGGGTTTGGGAAAAAGGCTTATTTCATGAAATCAGTAATAAGATTATCATTTGTACATTTTCAAAAGTTCAATTACAGAAAAATTGGAAAAATATTTATTTCAACAGGTTCGAAATGTAATATCCTATCGATTGACGTATTTGGATTTTAATTTCATCTATAAATTACAAAGTTATAAGCGTTCAAAACCTAACACTCCTTCACCACACATATTTTTTGATTTGCACCTCAGTATAATCGACAAAGACGTAGTTCTACGTAAAAAAATGGGAAATACTGTCAAATACCCTTTATGTAGTATGGGTATTTTTAGAATCGGAACGACGTAGAGACCGGAAATATAGAAAGTTGTATTTTTGGAATCGGAACGACGTAGAGACCGTAAATATAAGGAAATACTGTCCAACACCCTTTGGCATGGATATTTTCGGAATTGGAGTGTCATATTGACTTAAAGTTCTCTACTTGTGGATGTATTGTTAATTGTCGTCTTTATTAGGGATTTAATATTAGTGGTCAAATATCCGTTGTCATCGATCTTATCTCATTACTCTAGTTGAAAAGATTAGCATTCAATTTTGCAAGCAACACGTTACCCAAGTAACATTTCTGGTTTTATGAGGGTTCTGTAGACCATGATTTAGACTTGTAGAAAGCTATAAAGCCTCGATAAAACCTACAATGTTGCTTGGGTAGCCAGGTTGACGTCGGTTAGTCTCTATCTCCTGGCAGTTAAAATTACACTTAGGGTTTCTAAACGCCCTTTCGACCGACACCTGCGTGCAAGGGCAGCTAAGGCCACTTGTGACAAAGCAAACAGCTCTGGCTCCCAATACTCAAGAATGTCTTGATTTGATGACACTCTCTATCCTCATGAGAACTGTTTCATCGGTTTTTGAGTGGACTTGTCGTATGTCGCTTGAGACGTGTTTTTGTTCCAACATTGCCTCAACACGAGAAGCTGGCAAAGTGAGTGGAACCACCGCTTGTTCTGCAATTTTCACTTTGAGTTTATCCCAGAGCACCATCAAATGTTGTATAGCGACAGCTTTCTGGTCCTCCGTTAAAAATTCGGTTCCGGCATAGTTGAGGCTTGGGTCCAAGAAAACGGCGGCAAGGTAGGATTTATTCTTGGATATAATGGGTTTCCGAATTCCGATGACTCATGCAATCCATCATCGTGATAGCGTGATCCCGATTCCAAAAATACCCATATTGAAGGATAGTTGCTAGTATTTCCCGGACCGGACCCGTACAACCGGAAACCACCATCTTGGATTTCAGAATGGCGTCAGACATTGATTTCCGATCTTTATACGTCAACCAAATCGGAAGCCACCATCTTGAATTTCAAAATGGCGTCTGACATTGATTTCAGGTATCTAGGCATCACTCCGATTCCGGAAATACCCATATTCAAGGGTATTTGCTAGTATTTCCCAGTATTCCTATAACCGGAAGGAAGGTCATTTATTTCTGGACTCTAGACGTCACCCCGATTCCGGTAATACCCATATCGAAGGGTATTTGACAGAACTTCCCAGTTTTCTGCAACCGGAAGCCGCCATATTGGATTTCAAGATGGCGTCTGACATTGATATCCGGTCTATATACGTCATCCCGATTCCGGAAATACCCATATCGAAGGGTATTTGCTAGTATTTCCCAGTTTTCCTACAATCAAAAGCCTCATGGTATGCGATTTACCAATTGCTTGAGTAGCAGCGGCTCTGTGGGATGTCTAGCTGTTGACTACGTCAAAATTGCCCAATGGCATGGGAAAACTCGATTTTAGAAGAGTATGGCCAGATGAAGAAGAACGAGAGTTTATCCAATTCTCACTCTTCGCTCATCTAATTCTCCGCCCAGGTCCAGAGAAGCCACTCATCCATCAAATTAAAAAAGAAAAAGAAAAGTGGAATCGAATTCCTTCGCCTCTGGAGTGTCTCATTGCCAATGGGAGACAGGCTGGAAAAAAAGGCCATCCCTTTCCCGATCACACCAAAAGACAATCAGCGAATCAGCTGGCAGAAAATTGAAAGAAAATCAGCAAGCGTTCATGCGAGACTCCGGCGGCGTCGAAGGTCACGATTTTCCTGTTGGCGTGGCCCTTTTTCCTAAGCCTGCCGTGGGTTGGCATAATTCAGTTCCAACCAATCCTCGGATAATTCTTCGCTGTCGCCATCAAAAATCCATCTGGCAAAAGTTGATTCCCGCGATTCGAGAATAATCCCAGATTCAATTCCGTCGAAGTTTGCACAGACAGCGCTCGGTACTTGACGCAATTCTCCTGCTTAAGAAGTTTAAAGCGATGAAAGCTCTCTTTTTCGCTGTTTGGAAGAAGAAAAAATCCATTTTCACTTGCACGCACAAAAATTAAATCAACGTCTTCGGGCTTTCCTGAAATTTGAACACGGCTAAAAGATAACAGCTTTCTCTTTGAGTACGGGAAAAAGTTTGCCACTTCCGAAGAAAGCGCTTGGAAGATTTAATTCCTGAAATTGAAATTCGTTGTTTTATTCTTTGTGTTTATGTTTAATTCTAGGCTTAGCACACTTTTGAAATTTGATATTCGAGAATGTCAATCTTATAGGATGTAACTGAATGGTATCTCTATAGTTAAATAAAACTTCCAACCAAAAGCGCATTCAAAAACTGTGTTTGTTAACATCTCTCTGTAACTTTAATATTTAATTTCCGAAGAAGTTGACGACGGCGGCATAAAGTGCCCTACCATGATGGAATTCATCTTCCAAGAGGCTTTTTGAAGGCGACCGGCGTCAGTCAACCTTCCTGGAATTGGAATGGAAAAAAAAAGTTCTTTTGAAACGCTTCTGGGCGTGCCTGCTATCACTAATTACTGTCTTCCATGGCCAAATTCCGCGCCCCGAAAGCTAGAGTGGATTGGAAATGATTTCTGTTTGCCCAGCATGGAGCGAGGGTGGGATGTAGTTCGATATTTACGCACAATTTCTAATTCGGCTAATGAATTTTTGTGGTAAATAATTATTACTTGGTGCGAATGGGCAATTAATTAATGTCAAACAACAAGCGATTTGCGCTTTCATGTTGGTTCCAGGCGTTGGTTGGTTGCCAATGAAATGGCAGACGCTATGGATTTGGTATTTTTTTATCATTAGCTTGTTTTAGAGGGGTGGTGGGGGTAAAATGGACACCTTACGAACTCATTTGTACCTATTTACGGTCCTCACATCTGAGACAGCCGTCATTATTGCAAGTAGATTACAGCTTATCAATAGAATTTTAACCATTGAAGAAAGGTACCGTAGTTCAGGGAGAAATTGATCACTTCCGCTTTGGAAAAGTGCAATTTATTTTACACTCACTTTAGAAGCGCACTCAATGATTCTACGTCGTCTGCACGTCAAATTACAGAAGCTTGAAGTGGTGTCTATACTCTGAGAAGCTTTGCGATTACGTCAAATCTAGTGGACTCCGCAATTCAAAAATAGAAATACTCACTGTCCAGTCTAGATTATAGATACTATAGATTCCATAGATAAGCAACGGCACAAAAAGTTGTTTTGGCAACCATGAACAATAAATGATCTTACTAGCATCCGTGAAAAATGTTCATGCCATCATAGAGCAGTTTTGTTTTGTTTCGTGCGCAAAAGTTCAAAATTAAGTGCAAAGTAAACCTTTGCAACAATGATCCGAGGAGTGGTTTGCGTTTTATTCCCTTCTTCCGTTTTACGCGAAATAAATCGGAATGTGGAGTTTGGAAACCGTTTTGTGCTCATAACATTACAATACTTCTCCCGCAAAAACAACACGATTACGTCATGCTCGTTTGGCTACACTAACTGACAGTTCGTTTGGCTACATTCTACTTTGTCTCCGCTTATCTATGGAATCTATAATAGACGAGTGCACGGATGGATTTGAGTTCACTCACTCGACAAAAAGTGACACAACAGCGGGGCCCTGTTTACTAAAAATGAACACATGAATAATACTCACGTAACATTTGAAACCGGCCTATCAACTTTCGTACACAACACTTGTTAGGCGTTTTTCGCGCGAACCGAATACGCCCACGCAAACTAACATCACCATCGGGTAGGGGGAATTCCCCCCTTTCTGATAGTGCTCTTGGTTTGCGTGGGCGTACTTCGGTTCTCGTGAAAATGACCTAGCAAATTATTTACAAAAGTTGATAGGCCCTTTTCAAATGTTACGCGAGCATTATTCATGTGTTCATTTTTAGTAAACAGGGCCCCGCTGTTGTGTCACTTTTTGTCGAGTGAGTGAACTCAAATCCATCCGTGCACTCGTCTATATCTATAGTCCAGATGGCATCCAGATGGAAAAAGTATGAAGTTGTATCCAAAAAACGACTAGGATTGGGCGATCTTGGATCGATCTTTGAAAGATCGATCTTTTTTATCCCGATTTACGATTTTTCGGATCGATTATTTGTCCACGAAAAGATCAAAAAATCGATCTCTTCTTTCGATCTTTTCGATCTTCAAAAAAAAAAAAATAAATGTAGATGTTAAATGTTTCAAGTGCCGGCGCCGGTGGTGTAGTGGTAAGCGTGTCTGCTTTCTAACACCCCGATGGGTCTGGGTTCAATCCCAGCCGAGGTCGGTGGAATTTTTCTGAGGCATAAAAATCTCTGGTCACGTCTTCCTTCGGAAGGGAAGTAAAGCCGTTGGTCCCGGCCCGTGTGTGTTGAATGGGTGCGATATCCTACGCAGGTGTGGAAGCTGCCTTCCTGCATATTCGATTGCCGTCAATGGATGGCAATCGATGTCCGTCAGTGATTGGCACTAGATTGCGGAACAGAGACCGACATTAAATAAAGGAAAAAAAATGTTTTAAGTGTATTAACATCGAAAAAACAATTTACTCTCACCACAGACTGCGTTGTAAATTTAACGGAAATAACGTCACCATCAGCATCGCTCCCTACAATGACGTCACCTTTTGTGTTTCCGATATTAACAAATACAGCATCATTTGAAGGTTTGGGCTACCTCGCTCCTGTGCTCACTGCTCTTTACACGCTAAATTCAGCTTACTCACCAGGTGAGTCGATCGTACTCACTTTCGTCCGATGTATCGAGTTATCAAAAATTGAGTAAACGAGAAATGTCAAACTGAGTAAAAGCCACTCAGTCAGCAAAATTCTGGACTTGGAAAAAATGCCAGTCATGTCGGAGGAAACCTCATAGGAAATGATACTCAAAACCGGCTGAAATGCCTTCAGGTAAGTACGAATTGCTTAGGGAAACGGTGTTGAACCATTTTCTGCTCCGGTAGAACTACTAATCCGGAGCTGGCAATTTCCACTTCCTCGAATAAAAATCAAAACAAAAACCCGCCCGCAACTGAAAATATTGCTGAGTTTTTTTAAGGTTTTATTAAAGAGATTTTTAGCCTTAGGCTAGTTCATCTCTAAATATCGCTGAGTGGATTTGACTCAGTCTACGTGAGAACGTCGTTTACTCAAAAGTGAGTCAACATAAAGCTTATCAATTTTGAGTAGCCCTACTTGCCGATGAGATGAGTACATTCGACTCAATTTTGAAGCGTTGAAAAATTTGCTCTTCCAGCAAATATAGACAGTTTCTTATGGGAATTTTCGGTGGAGTGAAAGGATAGTACAAAGTCCGCCATGTTTCACGCACAGTCTGACGTTTGCTTATGGATTTTATCATAGGAGTAAAGAGCTATAGAGTCGCCACGACAACATTTCTCGATGAAAATTTCAAATGGTCCTATCTGCTTTGATTGATTCTCTTCATCGACTTTCTCTTTAGATAACCACTGCTATGCAAACAGATTTCGTGCTATTTTAACCACATAGTTTGATAAAGGAGGTTCTTATCTAGTGTTCAAAACGTCAAATGCAACAGGGAAATGTTTTGCTTCTGAGTTATCAATGAAAGAGATAGTCGATGAATAGAATCAATCAGTGCAGATAGGACTTTTTGAAATGTCTATCTAGATTTAATTGAATATTATAAAGGAAAGAATTTCTTGTGGTACGAACGTAAACAAGCGAATCAAATGATCGATTCTTTGGTACCGACTTAATCAATGGATCGATTCTAGAGCCAAATATAAGATCGATCCGTCAAGATCAGGGGCCTGGCTGGCGGCCTTCTTTTTGATGCTTTCATCTGCTCTTGTCTTTCTGCTCACAACACGATTTTGCGTCCCTTTCCTTCATGTATACGTCAGGCGGGTCGTATTTAAATAAGGCCCGTGATCTTGCCTACTGTCAAACGTATAGGATTGATATGGGGTTGCCAGTCTCCTGGTCAAGATGTACTCGGTATAAATATTCGGTGACTGTGTTAGGGAAACCACTTTTTCCCCTTGTCTGATGACAAAATTACGCATTTTCGTGCACACCATTGCAACAGTTGGACATTTGTGTAATTTTCATAAGTGACCTGTTGAAATTTGATAAAATGTCATTTTAGCAGATTCGTAGAAAAATTTCCAATTAATTGGCACTTTTCGTAACGCGGTTGATTTTGGTTTTTTGAAATTGCACTCAATATATTGCCGAAAGATGATTTTCCCTCTTAGGACACTTTTCAAAACATAATAACGGCAGCGTGTTTAAAAAAGGAGATCGACAGAATATCGAGAATTACAGAGGAATAACTTCGTTGTGTGACTGTTCAAAGGTTTTTTAAATCATTATAAATTATGTACTTTTCAACTCCTGCAAGAATTAAATTTCTACGGATCAGAACGGTTTCTACCCCAAAAGATCAACATCTAAAAATCACGTCCAGTTTGCTTCGTTTTGCACACGCAGCATTGATGCTGGTGCTCAGATCGATAAAGTTGACCACGGAATATTACGGAAACGTCTAGGAAGAATTGGCTGCGGATCTTGATAGCTGATTTGGATTATACCTTACGGATCGTAACTTTAACGGTAAACCAGAGGCTAAACCTCGACTGAACCATCACCCAAGTAACAGTTTTGATTTTATGAAGGTTCTGTAAACCATGTTTTATACTATACTTAATATGGTTGTACCATAGAGGTAACTCTAAGACCAGAAGGTCCCGAAGAAATGTGCTCAACTTTTTGGCTCAGCTCTGGTACTATCTTCGGTCATAAGCTAATCGATTCACCTCACCCCTCGAAGCATAGGAAAATCCAATAACCCCTCATTTTATCTGTCAAACTTTCATAGCGAATCAAAATAAACATAGTGTAGTACTGGAATGTATACAAGAATGGGATACGTTAATCGATTTGCTTGGGACCAATAGGCTAGTCAAGTAGTGAGCCAATTTAAAATCGTTAGTTTCGTATTGATTGTTGGTTGTGCCATAGAGGTAACTCTAAGACCACTGGGTCCCGAAGAAAATCATTATTATTTTTGGCTCACTCAGTACCACAACAACGGTCCCAAGTAGTCCCAAGCTATTTCACTCACCCCTGCATGTTCTGCATGAATCCACACACCCCTGATGTTATCTGTCAAACTTTCATAGCGAATCAAAACAAACATAGTGTAGTAATAGAATTTCAACTAGAATAGGGTACGTTAATCGATTTGCTTGGGACCAATAGGCTACTAAAGTGGTGAGCCAATTTAAAATCGTTAGTTTCGTATTGATTGTTGGTACAACGGTACTGCTTTGTATGTCTGTCAATGGTATTATCATCATTGGAAGTTTCCGCTATTCACGCTAGAAAGCGACACTGTCACGAAAGGGGACTTTGGCTTCATACAGTAAAGCACAAGACTGCGTCGATGCCAATTTTAAAACAGCGCGCGCAAAGGGAAATCTTTCAGGGAACTAATTACCATGAATCATTATCAGTGACTGGGGAATCTAATAAGGGATACATTAAAAATTCAGAAAGGTTTTCAATTACATAAATTTATTTTAATTATTCTAAATTCTATTTGGTTTTCCCTATCTACTGTTAGCGAAATTCACATCAAAGATTGATTAATTGCGTAGGAAATCAGTTTGGCACGGCATTTGTGACCAGCATATACCTTCCGGTCGTATGAAACAGGTCAAAAACTGTCCAAATCCGCACTTAAAAAACTTTGTTTTGAATTTCTGTATAGCAAAATAGTGAACGGCAAAGAACTCACGAACACTGGGAGACCGTGAGTTCCTGCCCACCTGTCATTTCCCATCTCGCACAAGGACAAAAGGAAAGGAGCTCTTTGGTACTTACAGGCCTGGTTTTTGCTTACGGTGACTCAACGAGGTGAACTTCGGCGGTCCGAAAGCTCGGTGGTGAGGTGATGAGGTGGTGAAGTGGTGATGTCGATTTTTGATCCGAAATAATTGCGTGAGAGCATTTCTCTTCTTGACCTCGCGAAACGTAGTGCGTAACGTCCTGTCCTGTGGTGTTGCCTAGTTAATGGCACAAATACTTTCAAGGGTTTTTTTTCCCGAATGTAACGTACGCTTGGCATACCTGTTACAAGGTTCCGGATCGAAATTAGCTCAAGGGCGCGATGAGGCATCAGCGATGATGACTGATGTCTGTAAAGTTTGTAACTCCCCGGAAAAAAAAACGTACAGCTCGGGGCACAACTAGTTCTTTGACGTCAGCGGCACCAGCGAATCAAAATCCTACATCACTGTGTGCCATCCCGTAGCAGTCAGAGGAGTTGCAGGTATTACAGGATCGGATGCTGCAAATGCACGCGCTGATGGGGGAACAGAAGGAATCGTACGAGCGTTTGCTGAAAATCCGAGAACAGGACCAGATGAGAAGCATTTGAAGCAACAGCAAGATCAGTTCGAGAAGCAGCTGAAAGCAACTGAGCAGCAGTTTACATTCCGTCTTCAAGTACCAAACGTGAACATCCCACCGTATGCTAATTCAGCGAACATCAATGGTGCTGATGGTGCAGCCGGGAACCGTCGAGAAACTACAGGAACTAGGACGAATATAGAACTGAAGCTTTCACTGTTGGCTGCGAAACAAGCGCTAGAGATGAAACACCTCGAAGAGCGATTAACAGTCTTGCAGATGAATAATGGTGAACCCAGCGGACCTAGAGGCCTGGATCCCAGTGCGCCAGAGTTCCCTCCGGAAATTGATCCACTCCAATCTTCGTATTCATCACACGATCTAAGTAGGAGTCAGCTTGCGGCACGTCAAGCGCAGCTTGAAAGGAACAGCTTTGGAAGCCGTTCGAAGCCGGTTGCTGTATCCAGCAGCATTAGCAGGAGTATGCTATTTGGACGGCCGGAGGTAATAATCCATTATTAGGTGTGTCGGATCCGGAGTATGCCATCGCCGAAGACCGGAAAACAGGTGACGCTCATCGACTTCGGTGTCGCAGTTCAATATATGTGTGCGGAGATTAAGGCTTGCGGATTGGAAGAGCAATTGTGCAACGTAGCGCTCCTTCAAGAGCTGGTTGATCGGTTGCCATCGACGATTAAACTCAATTGGGCTTTGCATCGGCAGACGTTACGATTCGTATCCCTCTCAGACTTCTGGATCTGGTTGGAAAAGCTGGTGGTAGCAGCGTGCGTTGTTACTATACCCTGTAACACGCCACAGGAAAAAGGACGTGAACGTTCATCTAGAGTCCGACATTGAATCATCGTCGAAGTCAACGTAGAAGGTGATCAATAAAGACTGCCTCGCTTGTAGTGGTACCTGCACTGTAGCGGTTTGCAAGATGTTCCAGAATCTCGACGTTAGCGATCGCTCTAAAACAACACAAGCTGTGCCGTAAGTGTCTGAACAAGCATTTTGGGGCCTGTGAAGTGAAGAATTCGGGTGGAAGAAACGGGTGCTGTTATATGCACCACGAGCTGTTGCATAGCGACTCCAGATACCGATCAGCTACTCAGACAAGTGCAGGAGAATCGTCGCAGAACTGTAATACGCACGTTAGCTAGACCGGGAAAATCATTTTCCTATATGTTCCCGTAACAATCCATGGACGTGGCGTGTCTGTTAAGAGGTACGCCTTTTTGGACGATATGGTTCGTCAGCGACGTTGATGGAGCATAGTCTACTTAAGGAGCTAAAGCAAGAGGGAAAACCCAACCCGCTTTGTTTGAACTGGACGGCGGAACAGCATCGAGAGGAGAAAAAGTCGGTGAAGCTATGCCTCGAGATTTCCGAAGTTGGAGATAAACCCAGCAAGCGGTATCGTATTTCGAAAGTACACACAGTTCCTCGTCTCGCGAACGAGTTAGCATCGGAGTACACGACAATTCAAGAACAACATGTGAAAAGGGCATACAAGCTTTTTGTAAACAAACATTCTTATGCCCTTTTCTCGCCACCCATATGACACCAACGCAAACCATCAACATCGCCGAATAGGGGAAGGTTTCCCCTTTCCGATGATGTTGTTAGTCAGCGTGGGCGACCGGCGGTTGGCGAGAAGAGGGCCTACAAAGGTTTGTTTGCAAAAAGCTTGTATGCCCTTTTCACATGTGGCTCTTGAATTGACACGATTGACAACTCCGGGGTGATTTGAGATTTGGGCGTAATTGTATTTGTAAACAAACAGGTCAATCGCCGGATGACGACCGTGCGACCGTTCTAAACCCGAATAAACTGCGCATTGTCTGGGATGCAGCAGCTTCAGTTAACGGAATATCGCTGAATTCCAAGGTCCTGATCTGCTAGCATCAATCGTATCGGTGCTCTACAAGTTCCGAGAATTCCGTGTTGCTGTGGCTGGCGACATCGTAGAGTGCTGATGAATGCGATCGACCAGCAGTCCCTGAGGTTCTTCTGGCGATGCTGCGATCAGAGGCGAGATCCGGACGTCATGGTTGTAATGATATTTGGAGCAACCTGCTCACCGAACTGCGCGCAGTTTATTAAAAACGTTCACGCGCAACGCTTCGCAGACCAATATCAAAGAGCGGTGGAAGCGATAGTTCACGATCATTATGTGGACGACATGCTCACTTCAACGGACATGTTGACATTCAAGATCTCCCCCCGAGATGATTCCGAACTGTTGTCAGGTAGAATTTCCCCGACGAAGAGGCAGGTATGGAGCGCACTAATGACGATCTACGTTCCGTTGGAGATCATCGCCAACTTTCTTATGTTCCTTAAGATCCTGCTCCAAGAAATTTGACGTTCTGGAATAGCGTGGGATGAGCCCATAGCGACCAAGGAATGGAATAAATGGCAGCTGTGGCTGAAAGTACTGCCCAGGATCGAATCCGTTCAGATACCTAGATGCTACTGCAATAAAACTACAGCAACGGAAACGAACAACGTCCAACTCCGCGTTTTCGTTGATGCGTCCGAGAATGGCTATGTAGCTGTAGCTTGGCTTACCTGCGTTTTGAGGAAGAAGGGGCCATGGAATGTGCTCTTGTTGGATCACAGGCTCGAGTTGCTCCATTACGGTTCGTATCGATTCCTCGTCTCGAACTACAAGCTGCAGTGATAGGAGCGCGCCTTGCCTGTAGCGTAGCCGATTCGCATAAGTTGAAGCCATCGCAGAGGTTCTTCTGGTCTGATTCACGGGACGTGATCCGCTGGTTGAACTCGGACCACCGACGATACAGTAAATTCATCGGATTTAGAATTGGGGAGATATTGGAGATATCACCGAGGCCTCAGAATGAAACTGGGTATCGTGGTCCTTCATTTCTCTGGGAACCAAAATCTACAGCCATAGAGTTGCGATCGCATGCTCTGCACCGCACGTGTCTGGAACCTGTCATCAACGTGAACCAATTATCTCGATGGAAACGTCTGGTGCGACATGTAGCGTTCGTCAGGCGATTCTCAATGAACATTCGTCAGAAGCTCGCCAAGGAAACACTTGGCACACACACACACACACGAGGAACTAGCTGGAGCTGTTCAAGATCGAAAAATCCAAGAAGCGGATCGGGGGCCATGGAGGAGCATACGGAAACTGCTAAAGCACAGCGCTTTCTATAAGCTCAGCCCCAACATCGATAGCGACGGTGTATTACGTATGCATGATCGCATAGATGCATGCGAATTTGTAGGAAACGATACGAAGCACCCCATCTTGCTGCCTAAATGTCACCACGTAACCAATCTGATCCTGCTGGATATCCATTCCCATTACTGCCACCTTAATCACCAAACTGCCATGAACGAGGTACGACAGAAATATTATGTGCCATGTCTACGGACCACACATGTTCGTATTCGAGCTCGCTGTCAACTATGCAAGATCAGAAATTCAACGCCTCAACCGCCAATGATAGGAGATCTACCACCAATGCGACTGAAAGCCTTCACGAGACCATTCTCTTACGTCGGCATTGATTACTTTGGGACAATGCAGATCATGGTTGGTCGCAGAGAAGCGAAACTATGGAGTGTACTGATAACATGTATGACCATCAGAGCAGTACACATTGAGATTGCCCACTCATTATCGACAAGCTCCTGCATCCTTGCCATTCGAAATTTCATTGCTCGAAGAGGAATGCCAGTGCAGATAACTTCGTCGGTGCCAGCCGTGAACTGAAGGAAGCATTGCAGCAGATGGACCAGAACAAGTTAATCGAGAGCTTCGCAAGAGCCCAAACTGAGTGGTCTTTAGTCCGTCGTGCAGTAGCTGCAATTCTAGCACTAGTTGCAGTTCCGGAAATGATGACGACTGAAACTTCATCTCGGATGGCTTCCAGAAAGTGTCCCCAACGATCGAAAGTTCATTTCTCCAGAAAATCTTGCAAACAGCGTCGGAAAGAAGTAAAACCCAAATTTTCCACGACTCTGGCGAACAAATCGGGCTGAATCTCGTTGATGGCTTGAGTGATTTTGGCTTTGAGGGCATCGGTGGTTTAGCCTAGCGGGGCTTAATTGCACGATCTTGGTCGCCAGTTGACATCGCCTCCGCGTGAAATAACCATGCCCGGAAATCACTCATGCAGAATTTAGATTGTTTCGTACGCTGTGTGGCATGTCGCACCGTCCTGTTGAAACCACATATCGTTCGCATCTCGTCCACTTTTGGCCAGAAGAAGTTGGTAATCATCGACCTGTAGCGCTAGAATCAAAATCACAGGGCTTATCAGATTTATCGATACTCTCACCTAGATTCTTAACTCGCTTCCACAATGTTTTCGAAGGAAGACAACTCTCTAAGATCTGATACATGTGCTTTTCGGAATTTTGATCAGGCGGTGCTCTCAATCTACATTTTCGAGGCTCTAAAATAAACTCGAGATTTGTTTCTTTCATACAACGTGTTTAACGCATCATTTCTATAACGCCTAGCTAGAATATCAGCACGAAACGAAAAAAAAATAAGCACTCTTAGAACGAAAGGCTGGCAGTGGATTTTCTCGTCGTTGCTTTGCTCATCCCTTACAATGACAGTATCGTCGATTTTCGAGTGAAACGAAATCTCATTATGGCTTTCATTGATTTTTCAGTTTGTTTAATATTCTTTATGTCCCGTCTTCGTCAATTTTAAATTGAACATAGGGGAATTTACGTATTCTCGTCAGTCTAAGCAGCGTCCGAACTTCTATTAGCGATTTCTCAGCGTCACACACATACATGACAGGTTTGTTTGTTGACATTTATCTGCTGCTTGCTGTTCTACCCATTCCAATCGACAGAATAAATCAAAACGGGTTGAACATGTTTTTACAACGCTCCAAACTTCTCAGGTGAGTGTGACTATTGTCGGCAGTCTCTTTTTCTTCGGCACCCTTTCCATTTGAACTGCGTGTTAACCAGCTGTTCTATTATCGGCAACTCGAAATCAGCCGTATTTTGTAGTGTGTATATTTAATTTAAAGAAAAATATGGCATAACAGGATTGCACAGTCGTAAAAATGTAATCTGATTGAAGCTGAAAAGTTAAGGAATCGGCTTAATACATTCAGCGAAGAGTTTTGATGGGAAAATACTGCGAAATTAACGTTTCAATTTCGGTTGCCGAAAACAGTCAATGGGTGCCAAAGCCATAATTTACCCTATTACGTGTAATCTTCAAGTGAGAAATGCTTTCAATATATAATTTCATTTTCCATCTCAGTTGACGTGTTTCATGAAAGACGAAACTATCAAAGTCGAGCGCTCTTTCACTCGTCCGCTTCACCGAAGCTTGAAAGAAAGACGAAGCAAGCGACGGGAGAAAGAGAGACCGACGGAGGTGCTGGAATGCTGCGAAGATGCTCGACTTCAACAGAAAAACAAAGCTGGCTATTGTGACGTCCTGCTCTCAACCAATCCTTGTACGACAAATCATCCTCTAAAATAGGAGTGAACCAAGTATTTGATTTTATCTTACTGTTACTGTCACTTACCATCACTTTCACTGTGATTCTAAAACTAATATCTTCCCAAAATAACTGAACAACCACAGACTGCCACCCCGTCGGTTAGCAAAATCCCATCTCGCATTTGATTGATTACTTTCAATTGAACAGGACGATAATAAGCTTCTCCGCTGAAGGTCATTACCAGCACAAAGAATAGCTCGATTCCTTGAAATTTAACCTTTACCACCCGATTCAATTACAAGTGGAATGATCCTCCATAATCAATCTTTCTGGCCACCCATTAATAGCCCGGCACACGCAACGAAATCATTTGGATGACACCGGGCGACTCTAAATGGTCTGCCATCACTCTGCCGTTATTGCCTGTTTCTTCACCTCACCACTTCATTATTCCACCCGACCCACCGAGCGGACCTAATGGAGCACCTAAACAATTTCACACGGTATCTTCCTGTCGGTGTTTTTCTCATTCTTTTTTTTTTCATTCAGCTGGCACTTGTTGCCCTGCATTATTGATGTCACTGGCATTAATTTTTCTGCCTGCTGTCTGCCACTTTCCGTTTCCGGTCGTTGGGCGAACGAGCGAGGAAGCGAGAACTCTGACTGATTATTATCATAGTTCCGGAGCTAGTCAGCTCTCCTCGGCTGCTTCGCGGTGGTGAATTAGGTTTGGGGAGGGGAAGGGGGTGGTAGGAAGGTAGTTAGTCGCGCAATCAACAATCCAACAACAAAGAAGGAGGTGGTGAGTCGAGGCTTGACTCGCTCGGAAAATTGTGTAATTTGAATGGATTTGAATAAATTATATGTCGGGCTTCGGCTCGTCGTCGTTGTCGTCGACGTCGGAGTCCGGAAGGTCGGAATGTGCCGAGCTGGCAGTTGATGAACTAACCAACCAACCAACAACGGCAAGGACAAGGACGAGAACGAGGACGGAAGTGCGCAATTAGGGTGAAATGAGGTGCCAGGAAATTGAGTTATCGCCCTAATGATGGCAAGAGCAGTGGCAGCACGTGAACTCGTAATTGGCTCAATGGAGAGTCAGAGAGAGAGAGAGAGAGAGAAAAAAAAGGGATTCAAACCACCGTCCTTTTTTTTCCCTAATGGTGCATGTCGAACGACGACGTAGGTGCGCTTCATAATTGGAACATTGGGAATTGATCCGCTGGCAACGGTTTCAATAGAATTGGAAAAATTGAAAAATTACCCCACAACTGGTGTGAGGATTTCCATTCGAATCGTCCGTGCTGGGGCAAAGGGTCCACTTAATATACTGCCCGTTTTTTTTTCTCCTTCGTTGTTTTGTTGCTCCAAAGGCTTTATTTGTTCGAGCTCATCCTCTTGTGTTGTTTATTGTTGTGTGTTCCATTCGACCTTTTTTCGCCGTTCATTTTCCTCGGATTTCACAGAAACAGCACAGGAAAAAAAAAAGAAGTCTACTTCAAGCTGATACCCACCCTCAGAGTGCGCAGATCCTTTGATTCCTTTTGGAGAATACAAAAGGGACCTAATGTACGGTGAATGAAAAAAAAAAACTGCTCAAGAAAAGTAAGAAGAAAAAGGTCGACACAAAGCCATGCGGAATAGTGAGCGAAAGTGGGGTCAATATTGACAAGCAATACGAAGTGTACAAAGGTTGGCCTTTCGGGAAAACAAGAACATGAACCCCGGGACTACAAAGACGGCAAATGGCGGGCGTCCAATGCATCAACAAATGGTTTGGACGGCCGTCGGTCGGGAAGATGGGGAAGGATATTGCGGAACTGTAAACAAGTGAGAGGATCTTCAGCTGCTTCGATGGGCATACAACCTGACGGGAATGTTAACATCATGCAGTAGAGTCAGTAATAGATGAGAAACAATACTGTGATGCTCATATCTAACAAATTAAAAAAACCTGAATCTATTCGCCAAAGATGATATCTGACCCTTCTTGTTTAATCAACGTTCGAGCAAATTCCCAGGGGATATCCGAAACAGGTGTTGGCCAATGTTTCAAGCAATGAGCAGTCTGGGACACTCGCTATGTTCAAATTTCGACGATGATCTTGTTTTCGAATTCGGATGTAATTTGATGAGTTGCCTGATGGGTTTGGTCAAGTCAGAAACTGGCCAATTTCCTGGGGGCTCCCGGAACATGTCCGGATGTGACCAATGTGATTCTGGGAACTTGGTATGACCAACAATGAATTTGTTGAATATTTTTCATGTGATTTGAGGTGTCGGATACAGTATTCGGCACGGTTTAGGTAGCCTTCAATCAACTCGCCAGAATATACAATTAAGTTCTGAATGATTAAAGAGTCACAGTCAAATAAACATAGCAGATTGAAGATTTTTCAATGTAATACATCGTCTCTAAAACACTACCGCCATCTGCTGAGTACACTGCAAAATGGTCCCAAATCCGTATTTAGGAAGACAAAAATGTTTGCGCTACAATCGTTGGTTTAAGGCATATGGTGTCTTTGAGAAAATTTATTCATATTAATTGGCCGATCTTTTCATGTTAGTGAAATTAGGATGGTTAATAAAATTGGTAAATTGAAAATGCGAACTTTTTTATTGTTTGAGATAGACCAATGCAATGTTCTAGAAAGTTGCAGAACAATCAGCAACTTTGCTCGAGGCACCAAATTTCCATCTCTTATGCTTCATGAGTTATGTTTTTTTTTAAACAAGCAGGTTTATGGCGGAAAAACTGCGAGAGCGATTTTTGTTTAAAGCATGTAATTTATTTTTTTTAAATTCATATTTTAATGCAACAAACTGCCATAACTCTTCAAATGAAGGAGATAGTATCTTGACCGCTTCCTCAAAAATGTGCTCCATCAAAAGTTTTAAAAGTGTCTTGAACAAAGTTAAAGGAGTAAGGAGTTCATTCAGAAAAAGGTAAATTTTCTGTTCTGACGAACAAAACCATGGTTAGCGATAGAAAATGTGACGTCCATGTAATAACTGGTTGGGTATGAAAAATTGTGAGATTTGTGCTATTAGCGACCCTGTGATTACTGCGAGTTAGTTTAAGGGATAACATAAATTCTTAGAAAAAATCCAATCGATTGACTTGTTTTGAATTTAAATCCATCCGCTATTAATAGAGTTATAATTGGTCAAAACCTAACCACTTTTCGTAGCGCGGTTGGTTTTTGATTTTTTTGAAATAACACCCCCAATATGTTGCCGAAAAACGTAGTCCTGCGTAAAAAAAAAACTACATTTGCCAGCAACACTGATTGGGTGTATCCTATGACTTTCCTTCCCTACTAACATAATTCCTATATTCCTGAGACATTTATGAGGGGTCGTAGAGTTCTCTGTATCTCTCTTAAGTAAATGTTGGACTAACATACCTTTCATATCCCTACCAGTTGCTAGGACATGGCCAGGACAATCCTTAACTGTTGGAGAGGGATATGTCTTCATCGGGATGATAGTAATGATTTCCTATTTGCTATCTGTCCAGTAATAGATATCCGTCTTGCTCTTAATAGTTTTGAATTCATACCACCTACGATATTGTGTAACTTGATCGATGCTAATGCTAATGACAAACCTATGAAATTTGTAGGAAAGTGAATTCTTAGGAAACTTTCAAAGTCAGTAGAATTCCAAGGGAAAGATTAAAATTCAACAGGCATTCTGAAATGATTGCATTGGAAATTCTGAGAAAACTTCCAAAGGATTTCTTACTCAGGAGCATTTCGGCGATTTTAAAGGAATTTCATTTCAAGGGAATTTTAACCATGTTCTGGTGTTATTTTTTTTAGAGAATTAAAAGAAGAGTTTCAAGGGAATTGTGAAGAGCGTTTCAAATAATTTATGGGAGTCCTGAGCAAAACTTGCAAGGAATTATTTGAAAAGTTCCATCGTAATTTCAGGACAATACAAATTGAATGCTTATAAGAACTGCAAGAGAAATCTGAGAAAGATAATTCCAGCAAATTCTTCAGAAAATACAGAAGAAATCCTGTAAAGATTTCCAATGGCATCAGGATGATTCCAACCTCGAATTTTTTCAAGATATTGAACAAAAAGAAAGAATCAATATCCAGAATTTGAAAAAAAAATTAATAAATTCATGACGAATTTTACGATCCAGGATTAAGACAAATCTTCACAAATCTTAAAATATTCTGGGCATGGAGTTATTTCTAAGATTCTTGAGTACCCAAATTGTCAGAACAACTATCGAAGTGTTAACTATTGTGTAAGAAAGATCGTCAAAATTGATTTATTTCTGGAATAATGACCATTTGGCCTAATGGCCGTTAAGCCTCAGGGCGATAGTGCCACACCCAGAAATGACCAGAACTTTTGATATAATTCTATAGCTCGATGGTCCTTTCAATATCGAGTTGTGGAGAGTTGACTGTACAACCCATGTATACTTTAAGTGATCGTATATAAGATATTAATCTTCCCAGTTCTCCAACCCAATTCACTCTGAAGAAGACAATGAATTTGTTTAATTAAAATACACTTAGCCTAAAATCTCGATTTGAATGACAGTTTTTAGCATTCGAGAAAGAAACGTTACTTGAAATTTTTTCATACATTAAATTTTCACAAAAATTTTGTTCTAGATACTTTAAGAACTTTTGATGCTTACGAAGTGATCAATAACTTTTGATGATTCCGAAGCGATCAAGATACTATCTTTTTCATTTGAAGAGTTATGGCAGTTTTTTGCATAAAAAAGAATTAAATTAAATGCTTCACAGTTTTCCCACCATAAGTGAACAAAACAACGATATTTCAAATGGAATCAAAAGTTTGAAAATCGGTTTGCTCCTTTAAAAGATATGGACAATTGAAAAAAATCATTTTTTTAAAAGAAAACTTTAACTTTCCAATAAAAAAAGATAGAAACTTGGTTGCTTGAGCAAAAATATTTGTCATTGAAAGTTCTAAAAGTGTCTATAACATTGGTTTTAGGAGAAATGAACGTATGAAAGGATATTCATAGAAAACCAATTTTTCAGGGCCACCCTAACCTGTTTGTTAAAAAAAAAACATAACTCATGAACCATAAGAGATGGAAATCTGATGTCTTTAGCAAAGATGCTGTGAATTGATTATTCTGCAACTTTTTAGAACGTTGCATTGGTCTATCTCAAACAATAAAAAAGTTCGCATTTTCAATTTACCAATTTTATGGCCCACCCTAATTTCACTAACATGAAAAAACATGAAGAAACTTTCTCAAAGACATCATATGCCTTAAACCAACAGTTTTAGCGAAAACAGTTTTGTCTTCCAAAATACGGCTTTGGGATCATTATGGTGACGGTCAGTACGCTCAACAGATGGAGATAGTGCGTAAACGTCAAACGAAAGGCAGTGCATATCTGCATATTTATGTGATCAATAAAAATGCTGAGGTTTTGACAGGACTATGCTGTAGTATTTTACATTTGATCGTCCATATACAGTAGCGCCAAAAGCATGCGGTGGTGGGCTCTAAATTGATCAATTGACTATGCCCGCCACGGGTGGTGGTACTCACACTAAGAAACATTTAAATTGACCGTTAAATGCGTATTGGATGAACAACCTATGAGTTTTATGTCTGTTTGTCTGTGATAGTACATTTTATTTTATGGTTGCTGCATTCAATTTGGTTACCGAGAAACTCCGGAACCGGATAATCAATTCCAAAACTATTCAATAGCTTTCTATGAGTTTACAGTATCTTGTATTCGGTTTAGTGGTTGTTGAGAAACACGTTTTACTGCCCAAAACCTGTATTCATTGAAACCTGTCCCGGCCGCACAGTCAGACAGACAAAACTCTTAGAAGGAAGAAAGTTAAGTTTTCTTTATTATGGAGGCTTTCAGCCTGAGGCTGGTTAGCCTCCGGAAGGAGGAAATGATTGGAAATGCTATCCAACATGGAGCTTTAGTGTCATAGTTTATTAGCTAGAGAATGATCTTAGAAGAGGGTAGGTAGATAGTTCCGTTAGAGTACAGCAGTATGAAAATTGAATAGGAATTGAAAATGAGCGAAGGGCCAATAAAGTCAAACGCACACTCTTTGCCTAACCCGTACGATGTACGCGGAGATTTGAAGTATGTCTTCAAATCTACAGGCAAAAAGTGTGCGTCTGCCTTTGCTCAAATACTGTATGCGGCTGTGGAATAGGATTGGGCGATATCGGATCAATCTTTGAAAGATCGATCTTTTTCATCCCGATTTACGATTTTTTGGATCGATTCTTTGACCACGAAAAGATCGAAAAAATCGATCTCTTCTTTCGGTCTTTCGATCTTAAAAAAAAAGAAGCTAAATGTTTTAAGTGTATTTACATCGAAAAAACGATTTACTCTCACCACAGACTGAGTTGTAAATTTAACGAAAATAACGTCAAAATCAGCATCGCTCCCTACAATGACGTAACTATTTTGTTTCCGATATTTACAAATACAGCAACATTTGAAGGTTTGGGCTGGCTCCCTCCTGTGCTCACTGCTCCTGACCGCCACGACAACATTTCTCGATGAACATTTCAAATGGTCCTATCTGCTTTGATCGATTCTCTTCATCGACTTTCTCTTTTGATAACTACTGCTATGCAAACAGATATCTTGCGTCCAAAACGTCAAATACAACAGGGAAATGTGTTGCTTCTGAGTTATCAACGAAAGAGAAAGTCGATGAAGATAATCAATTAATGCAGATAGGACCTTTCGAAATGTTTATCTAGATTTAATTGAATATTATAAAGGAAAGAATTTCTTTCACGAACGTAAACAAACGAATCAAAAGATCGATTCTTTGGTACCGATTCAATCAGTGGATCGATTCTAGAGCCAAATATAATCTTTCATTGAAGATCGCCCAATCCTACTGTGGAATAGTTCTAGCAAAGTTTCATCACTACCTTAAGGTGTATTCAGACCTGAGCGAAAGCTAGAGTAGCGAAGCGGACTTCGGATATTCGGGCTCTCTGAAGATGGCTTGATTGCTACCACACCACAGCAGGCTTCAAAAAATACGTTCTCGAGAGAAATTCTTCCTCTCTCACTATCTCTGCATAGCATCGGCCGAAGAGAACGAGAATTAACAAAATGAAAACTTAGGTAGGTACTGCAAGGCTGCCGGAGTGATTCGTGATTTAGGCGTTATTTTTCAGTTTTAGTCAGGCCAGTGACAAGGCCTATACCAACAGCAGCGTTTGACAGTAGGCAGTTGCCTACGCGCCTGCCACAGGGCTGGTTTTAGTAAAGCACACAACGAAAGACACCGAATGGGCGAATCCTGACAGTGGAAGGGAGAGAAGTAGGTAGTGGTAATAAGTCGATATCCCTTTTAAAGCTGGGTTTAGACAGGGCAAGTCAATTGATCCAGTCAGTTGAATTCAACTGACTTGAACGCGAATTGAACGTGTAAACCATGCCATTCAACCGACTTGATCAACTCCTCTTGAATTGAAAAAAAGTTGAATTAGGCTCAACTTTTTAAGCCAACTGAATTCAACTGAGTTGATCCTTTGACTTGCCTACACACCAAATTTAAATCGCTGAAAATCAGCATAATTTTGTTGATTTTAGACTTGATGAAAGATTAGCAAACTTTCAAGCAAAATATTGCTGCTGAATTTTCCAGCAATTCTAACTTCTGTCAAAATGAAAATATTTTACTGAAAATCAGCAAATATTTCAGCTATATTTCTTTACTGAGTTTCAGCAATAAAGAATTTTGACATTTGGCAGCATTTTGCTGATTAACCTATTAAACTCAGTAAATCGAAATTGTTTTCACTAGGGACTTCTAGCTTCTGTGAAAGATCGTTGATACAAATATACAAATAATAAAGACAAAATCTCCAGGCTCTTTTCCGTGTATAATTTATTAAATATAATCAGTGTCCTTACCTACATAATTTGTAGTTTTTTACCTCCTGCGGTGTGGACGGATTTGTACGAATGCAAAATACTTGCGACTGTGATGCTATCAGTTTGACAGCTCTTAACTGGGTGGCCAGCAATCGTTTATGTTAGCTGAATTTCTCGGTAAAAATATCGTTTGCTGTTTTTAAGTAAAGCATTTGATTGCTGATCGTGATCCAGCAATCTGTTTTACTGATATTGAAAGCTTAAATTTGGTGTGTAAGGCTTGTACTCGAAAAAAATGCACCATTTTTATCCGTGTGTAACTTTTTTTATCCGTGGGTAAAAATTGATGAAAATCTGGGTAAAACTAGTTTGGAGTGAATTGTTAACATGTGCAAAATTTCATAATAATCGGTTCAGTGGTTATTGAGATGTCATCGAAACAAGAAGAAAATCGCCGGAGAATTTTGCGCGCCGTCATGGAAAATCCGACTGCGACCATGAGATGGATCGGAAGACAACTGGGAATCACCCATACAACGGGTGGTAAAACCGTTTAAGGAGTCCCAGACGACCGAGCGGCGGGCTGGAAGTGGAAGAAAATCGAAGACAACTGACCCTGTGAAGGCCCGGAAGGTGTTGGATTATTTCAAGCGTAATCCGAGGGGGACGACTCTATCTACGATGCAGAAAAGATTGCGTTTTGCCGTGGCTAGCTGCGCGCACACTGAGTAGATAGAAAGAAGATTGATGACGATTCTGAAGATTTCCTGCAAAAGATGATGCGCGATGCAAGTAGATGCGACAAATGAAAGAAGATTTTTCGAAGATTGATTCGCTAGTGTGAGATTTGTTGAGCATCTAAACTTGAGATTTAGATGTGTCACCCCCCTCGGCGTAATCCGAACCTTTCGATTGGCGATTCCGCCTGGTTCGTTCAGCAAACCATGAAACGAGCTGAACTTCGTGTATTCAAGGTCCGGAAGGCACCGAGCCGGCGTGATCAACAAAACACGGCGGCCAAATCCCGCGCAAGGAAGCTGTATCGAGAGTGGTTAACGAAACCGATGTGTGTGGTTATGGATGACGAAACCTACATCAAGGCAGACGCAAAGCAGATACCGGCGCTGGAGTTCTACGTTGCCAAATCACGGTTTGATGTTCCGGAAGACATAAGGAAGAAGAAAGTGGACAAATTCGCCAAAAAATACTTGCTCTGGCAGGCCATATGCCAATGCGGTAAACTGAGTAAACCGTACATCACAATGGGTACCATCAACAGCGAAATTTACCGCACCGAGTGCCTCCAGAAGTTCCGCTTTTTGCCACTTTGGACCACAGTGCGATGGAAAGATTTTGGGCCATAATGAAGGCCAAAGTTCGAAAATCGTCCAAGGTGTTTAAGAACGAGTTGGAGTTGAAGAAAGAATGGATAAAAGTGACCCAAAAGGTCGGCTCCACCATTGCACAAAATGTAATGAGGGGTCTTAAGAGAAAGGTGCGGGCTTTCAACGATGGAAAGGAAATTGAATAAAGTAATTATGCCGAAACATAATCCATATGTATTAGTTCATTCCCTGAAAGTTTCAAAAAAATCCGACTTAAAATAAATTTTTGGCGAACACTTTTGTCTGGTGCATTTTTTTTTTCGATACAGGCCTTAGTAGGGCAGTGTGCACATTGTATATAGAAAGTAGAAAGCGAGCAAAGGACAATTTTGAGGAAGGTATGAATCGTGTTGATCGTCCCCTTTACCAAACTCATCCGTTGATGAGAGGTGAGGTAAGGGTTCCCCCCAACCCACCACCCCTGGAAAAAGAGATCTCTCTTGAAATTCTTCAGAATTCCTCTTGGGCCCTTTGTATTTAATATGCCAGCCAACAATCTGATTTCTAAATTCTCATGAGCTTTGATGTGTAGATGCTGGTAAGGGGCACGTGGATGTAATGTGGTCAGGCACGCACATATGAAATCAGTAAGTAATCATTGTTTTGTAGATAGTCAACTTCGTGGTGCGGAGAAATGTATTCGAGCGTCTTTCGAAGCCCTAAGTTTGCACGATTTCTCTGCTGGTGTCATTTTCGGCGATCAGGTACACGAACTCGTCTACCATCTCGATTTCATCACCGCCAATCCGAAATGGTGGTGGGAGGCTGACACACGTTTGGCAGTACACGTTTGAAGATGGGTGTGTTAAATTATAACTCAAAATCCATCCCTAGGAGTGTGAATTAAAACAAATAGATTGACGTCCCAAGTAACAATTCTGAAATCATTTGGCATTCACTCTGATTTATGAGGGTTTTATAATGGAAATAAATAATCCATTTAGTTTTAGTACAGCACTTCACAGTGTAAAACGTTCCTGCTTAGTAGTTCACCTTTTCGCTGTTTTAAACAACCTTTTACAGTCTGACGAGAAGTCAAAAACTGTCTTGTTTTAAAATTAAATTTTAAGTAGTTCTCAATCCCACCATAAAACTGTTCCATTAATCAATCTCTTTAAACGTATTCTATCATTATAAAAGCAACCATAAAATCATTAGGTTTTAAATGAAAGTATAATGCATCTATTGTTGTGTTTTTTAAGTGGATCATAAAATCTCTTCTGTTTACAAATTGAACTTTAAAGATGGATCCTGTGAATAAAAGCCAAATTTATGGCAAGGATATCTCGAAGGATAAACAAATTAGGATGAAATATTCAAGCGATGCTAACGACCGAAGGGAAGTCGATTTCTGTAAAATTTAGTAGAACCAGCACGTCCGGTGGAACGGGTACCATCAACGACTAAGATCTAGTGGAGAAGAGTGAAGTGAGCGTGGTCCTCAAATTCATAAAACATTGTCAAAATAGTCTGAAAACAGACCAGCCTTCTCCAGACTTTGCGAATAGATGAAGATCGGAATAACTTGCGTCAGTATCGACATCAAACCACTGAAACTGCCAGTTAGCCGACACTAGTTGGTTTCCGATCCATACCTGCGATTTTATTCGGTGAAAGGGTCATCACTTGGAAAAAATCATTCAACCGTACATTCCTGCATCGTTTGATGGTGCACTTCCAGAACCATCCGGAAGAAGGGGATCTTTTCGGGAATGATTGAGGTTACAGCTGTGCGAAATGCGAAATGTTGTGAAAACTTTCTGAGTAACTGCTTCCAAGCCATCGGGAGAGAATCTTCGGAAGAATGCTGGATCGCACAGCGCAACTAATGAAAGATAAACAAACTTGGACGTTTAACATTTTGTAGGCAACATAGCCGCCATAAATGCTGCCATAAATCTGAACGGGTTAGGATCAAGCAAAATGCATTTAAATAATTACAATTTAGTCTACAAGTTTTCTTCATAAATGCCATTTCAAAACCTTATGAATTCACATAGTTGAAGATGCTAATTTCAAATAACAGACTGTAGTGGTAATTTTTATACGATAGATGGAGTAGATGAAAGTATAGAGTTGATAGTTCCGTTAGAGTACGGCCGTGTGAAAATTGCATATAGATAGTAGAATAGCGAGCTAGGACAGCTTTTAAGGATGGTACAAATCGGTTTTTTCATCTCTCTTTACCAAACTCCCCCTTTGAAGAGGGATAGTGAGGGGTGTCCCCCCTCCGCAACCACTGGCAAAAAGAGATGAAAACCGACCGCTCAAGTACCAACGATGTGTTTGAAACAGTTTTACCGATTTTTACCGCACTTCAGTTGTTATTTGAAGGAAGGAATCCAGTCGTAGGTTTGGAAATTGCAACTATTGTTTACCCCTACCACGATATGTGCTCCTGTCATCGTCGACTTGACGATCTCGAGGGGGCACGGGTGGGGTAGGTGCTGCTACTGTACCTTTCGACCAATGACAGTATTTGATGGTATGCCACAAATGCCATAAATTACCACTACAGTCTGTTATTTGAAATTAGCATCTTCAACTATGTAAATCGTTGACTTCACGCAGAAGTAGTACTTAACATATAGTCAAAGCCAAATGGCCCATGAAAATCAACTTCTATGCCTCCGCCATATTACAATAATTTTGTTTGTTTTTTACAATCTTCGATTTTCAATCTATATATTCTTGCATATAACTTTATTTTAGTCAATTTAGCAATAAAAAAATATTTAGAATGCAAAAATCATGAAAAATAAAAATCTCGACTAAGCTTAGCGATCGATCTGAATATTTTTTTATCTTAATGTAAAATAATTAGTAAAATCGATGTTTTCCGTGGGCGGACTCAAGTTTTTCGATTTTTTCACATCAAATTTTATACTTTTGGAAATTCGACATTAAGAATTTGTCAAATTTAAGAGAATCATGTAAATTTAGTTTAAATAGATAAAATCAAATACGATCTCACCAAGTTTGTCCAAATGAATTCACAGGAAGCATCCGTGCTATTGTTGCATTGTAGTTCCAATCAAAGATGGTTCGCTTGATGGGGATCAACATAAATTATTCCTGTCCTATGTAGAACCATCCTTCGGCTTGGGATAAAAGATAATCGGCTATAGTCAATTGCTGGATCCGGGTGAAGGTAGCCAAGTATGAGGTCCAGCAACTTGCAATTTCTTGACGCGAATACGACGAACAATGGAATATCTTGGTTCCAATAAAGGTTCCACTTCGTTTTCGATACCGTATGTCAGCGGCAAATCAAAGTCAGCACAGCAGCATGACGTACAGCCAGTATGACTTGGGGATGTTTGTTCACACACGCAGCCTACTCTGTCCCAATGACTATGATCTCTCCATGAAACAGGCTATTCAAGGAGTTCCAGATCAACTTCGACCTATCTTAATTCCCCGTATTTTTGCTAAAAAGTACCAACAAGTCAATTGCAAAAGAAGATTTTTAACTGATGGATCACGGATTGATGGATCTACTGGCTTCGGTGTTTTTAATGAATACTGAACCACCTTCCGGAAACATCAGGAACCTTGTTCAGTTTATGTTGCTAGCAGCAATCAACTTCGCATTGGGGATGATTTTCGACATGCCCACAGACCATTACTTCATCTTCTCGGATAGTCTCAGTTCAATTGAGGCTATTCGGTTGTTGAAACAAGTTAGGCACTCATCTGATTTCCTTTCAAAGGTAAGGGTCCCCTCACATTGCTCAATCCCAGGCAATGAGAAGGCAGATTCTCTCACAAAGGTGGGCGCATAACAAGACGAGATTTATGATAGAAGAATTTCACATGATGAATTTATCCCATTAGAACGTCAAAGTTCTCTTATAAGTTGGCAAAACGATTGAACTAGTAATTCTCTTGGGCGTTGGTTACATTCCATTACTCCAAATGTTTATTCGAGAGCGTATTTCAAAGGTCTGCATGTAAGTTGGGAGTTCATTCACTACCCGCTAAACGCACATCTCTACAGGATATCTCTAAAATAAAGAAAAAAAAAAAAAAAAAAAAAAAAAAAATCTCTACAGGATAAACCTCGTTGACAGCAATATATGTAGGTACAGAACCGGTTATGATGACATCGATCACGCAGTTTGGTATTGCCCGGGTAATGACGCCTCCAGAGCACGACTGTTGGATACCCTAGTGGCCCGAGGTAGACAACCCTTCGTGAAGTAAGAGATGTATTGGGAACCCGTGATCTTCCCTACATGCAGGCGATCTACGAATTCCTTTGTTTGTCTGATGTTAGAGTTTGATGTGACCATCCCCTCCTTTCCAAACAATTTCCAGTCATTGTGTCCCAGTCTTATTATCCACCTGTTTCTGTGTTACTTGCCCCTACCCAGCCAGCATTTGGTCAACCGTTCGAGAGTAGTATCTGAAGGAGGCTTCAGAAACCTGTTTATTACCTAGCTCCTTCCAATCGAAATTATTTCCCATTAACCTCGAGCCCGCCACGTGTAATTGGTACCCAATACTAACTTAGATTTACTGCTGTTTAAAATGTTATCTAAAAACTTACGGATTTTTGGCTCCGCAAAGTGTCACACACGACTGAGCCTAGTAAATAAACGAACTATTTAAAAAAAATGTCAAATAACCGATTACTTCAATTACTCATCATGATTTTCTCCCCCCTTTTTCAGCGTCGGTCTCTGTTCCCCAATCGAATGCCAATCAACGACTTAGTTCAACTGCCAATTGGTAATTAATTACTGACCGCAAATTCATGCCAGGGAGGCAACTTCCACACCTGGAACCTTTCGAACCCATCAACACATGGGCCTTGGCTGCGATTGAGCCCAGACACTCTCGGGTGTAAAAGCAGTCATGCTTACCACTCAGTCATCACCAGCGGCGTCCTATTATGTTCTATTTTTAAAATTTAAAATTGAGTCCAAAGATGCTTGGGAACAATCCAATATTAAGGTGATTCCTTAAAGAGTCCAAAGATGGCCGATATTCCATATCACTTCAACTTTGTTAGAGCCTAAATCTTGGAAACTGCTGTGACACCACTCATGAAGTTAGATTTGGAATTCCCTGTTCGCTGATATCTATACTCTGGACTGGACTGAAAAGGAGATTAATCCGTAAAATCAGACTTCCTCAGCGATTCACCTTAAAGCTCACCTCATAAACGAAAAAACGCGGCAGAACTGCTCGAACGCAACAAGGCCAGAACGGGCATAACTCTTGATTAGGAATTCATCTAAATCTTAATTAATCCCTCGTCCACCAGCTGAAACAACATTCTGCTCTCGTTCATCGTTGGCGCGATATTTTCCCCGGTTCGAAAATTTTCTTCCGCGTGTTTATCCCAAGTGTTATTTTAAATGCGAAAAAAAAAAAATTATACAGGAAGCCCCATCATCCTTGCTGGTGAAAGAGCTCATTAGACATCAGCAGCGGATGGAGGAGGCGCATCATACTTTACTGCATCCAGACCCGAGCGAAGGCAATTAGCCACTGCTGCTGTTTGAGCTTTGCAGATGAAATAAAAAAGGCCAGGCTGAAAAGCTAATCGCGTAGATGGGATTTCCCTCTTCGTACCTCATCTTCGTCGTGTCCCCGGGAAAAAGGACAGGAACATTTTATTTTGATGATTTTATGAGTTGCCAGGCTCTGATTAAACCGAGTGTCAGTACTGGGCGGAAACATGTCGGACACACGATATTAAAACCTACGATTCTCACCCGTCCCCGACTAATGAGGAGGAAACGGGGCTGGGAACTGGAAGCGCTCACAAATGACCGGTCAACCGGACCGAGACCAGCATGGAGAAACTAATGAGTGTAATCTTGTACTAGAATTAAAATTTAATGGCTACTAATATTCAGGTTTATTTGCGTCGTCGTGTGCCACCGGAAAGTGGACGCCTCACTCCAATGGACCTGCAGGAAAGTGGTCACCAACCACAGCAGCATTCAGTTGCAGTGTCAGGCTCCTTGTGCAATTTGTACCGTCATAAATTTTATCGGTCTTTAGATGAAATTAAACGAGATTTTCACTCCCTTAGTAGACAAGTCCTTGCTTCTCTTTTGGATATCGAAGGAAAGTGTCACCATGGGAGCACGTTAACTGATTGATGAAAGGGCTATTAAGCTTGAAAGTTCACCTATTAAAGTGAAATCGGTGTAATTCTTTGCATCGAAATTCTGAATCGCCGTTGACTCGACTCGGAAAACCTCTTCAATCGGGAAAGATAATAAACAGCACCCTTCTCGAGTTTCCGGCAGGCCCCAATCAATTCGAGATCATCCTCTTGAGTGAAGCCGGTAGTGAGTCGGTGCGGAAACTTTGTTGCCAAATTAAAATTCATTCGAAAAAAATCCTCCGGCCTCGGTCATCATTTCCCGGAACAAAATTGCCCACCACTACGCCAACCAACTACTGGTCGATGATGATTGCGTTGTTGCCATGGAATTACCGCCTCTGGTCCCGACCGACGCGGGTGCGGACTGGGTTGAAAATCCCTTTTGATGACTTCAATCAGCAATAAATTCCAATTACAATCCCATCCATCCGTCGGTCGGTCTGCACTTCTGGCGTAGGCCGAGGAGAGGATCATCATTTTCATCGTTGCCGTTGCTGCCGCGAGGAGGGACGTCGGCGGTGAGGGACGCCCAAGCAGAAGAGAGAACACAACCGATGAAACTAACTCAAATTTGAGTTTCGTTTACTCACATTCGCAAAAAGGTTGACTTCCTCGATTCCTCCAAGGAAATACTTTTCGAATACGGTATGATATTCGAGCAGATTTTTGGGGAAAAGCTACGGAAGATTTCATTCAATCTATCAGTCCTACGTTATTGCGATTTTGAGCGAAAAACCACTCAATTTTGCGTCGATCTCATCGACCGTGAGAGTTCAATAGCGCGTGCAACTCTTGAGGCTATCGCTCATCCGCCACCATCCATCCATCCATCTGCGCGCAGTAGGCTGGTTTTATTTTTATAGATAAAGAGAGCCTCCATTTTTGCCCTCGGATGCTCGTCGGTCGTCGCCTTGGAGATTCACTTGGTAATTACTTCCACTTGCGAGGTCGCATCCTTGACTGTGTTGTTGTTCGACGAACCGGGTTCCGATTGCAGTTGGAAGATGCTTGTTTCTGTGAAATTAGAAGAATAAAAATACCGTACAGTTTGCAGTGAGCTTGTTGTAACGGAGCAATTAACAGCGTTCCGACCGCTCTAAGCAGCTTTTGACCCAGCAAGAGGATGGAAAGTTTTAATTTGTATGCCAATGCCGGGATGCTGCAGAGTTGTTTTCGTCGGAATGCAACTTTGATGCCAGTCTGCCAAGGGAGAGGAACTTTGCTGACGTGTGTTGACGCTTGTGTGGAAGCAAGGAAGCGGAAAGTACTACACTTTGTTGCCATAATTGCACCGCTCGACTTCGTCTCAGATGGAGAAAGCTTTTTCCCATGGCTACAGATCTCGGTCAGTGATGGAAATATGTCTTTTAAGGTTTATGTTAACTGCAAACACTGGGTCCAACATTTGAAAGGCAGGTTTTTAGAACATGAAAGCTTCTTTTAAATATGTTTCTCCTAAAGGACAAGGGCATAAATGTCATCATACAGAGTCCGTGAAGACTGACAAATTTGAATCGATACTTACTTCTCTGCTAGACCTGTGCGCCGATCAAAATATTTTCGGCGGAGGCGTAGTATGTTATTTTCTCCCGGCGGCGGTGACGTGGGTCGACGTGAGTTTATTTTTAATCATTAAAAAAAAAAAAAAAACTTCAAACCAATTGCACATGTACAAACAATTCTACCCACATTTGAGTTCAGATTACTCAAAATCGCTAAAACGTTGGTCACTCATTCCCAAGTAACATTTTAAGTTTTATGAAATACTACAAAGCAACTATAAAACAACATTCATTAAACTCTGGTCAAGGCTATTTTGTCATTAATGCATCCAACAAAACCTCATTAAGACTAGAATATGTCTAGTTGGCTCACCCTGGAGAAGGTTCTGAAGGGTGTATTCTCGAAGCTCTTCAAGATTGATTTACTGCAAAAGGTTGTATGACGAACGCATTGAGAACCATTTGAAAGCTACAATAAAAGCTATTTAGCAACAATAAAAACCCTTTCCGAGCCATTTACCCTAACCGCATGCTAAATCCACTAGGAAAGCATCAATCAAGATAGAAAAGGATTTATGAATCCGATCTTATCAAAATAATTAAAATAGAAACTGATGGTTTAAAAATCATGTTGAATATCCAAATTTATTACAATAGTTCTCATTAAGTGGCCTAGTTTTAAGTGCCATATTAAATTTTATGTGAAATGTACGTGAAAACATCGAAAAAATTAAGTCCACCCTCGTCGATTTGACTAATTATTTAACATTGAAAAAAAGTAGAAGGGTCTGTGCCTAGGGGCACGAACGGAAGCTTGACGTAGGACCGCTAGTGGACGGAACAAATGTGAACATTTAGTTCTTTTAATTGATCAATCATCAATTATCTTAACTCTCCCGTTTTTTATTTGTAAGCGTATCAAATTTGTAGTACTTATTTCAAAGAAAAAGTTGATGAAGAAAATCCAAGGGACTGTCAACTTGAGTATTTTCGATTCATCTTTAAAAGGTGTATTTTGAATTTTTTTTGTTATTTATGAATTTTTAAGTTTTGTGCATTTTGGTATTAAAGTGTATTCAATTCACCCCTCACAGGATTTCCTTCCGAATTATATGAATGGGGCGGGGTGGAAAGTATCGTTTGTGCAGAATATGTAAAAAAGGGGACTTCGAGAGATTGAACTCGTGAGAGCTAACTTTCTCACAAATTTGATTTTATTGGCTTTCTGGGTACTGAATATATTCCCAAAGCGAATTATTCCCACTTCTCTCAAATTCTATATGGATTTTTAACACTTCCTACCAGCGTGTTCTGGAAAATGGTCGGACGATGATTAATCTCACCAATACATTCGGGCCTACAATTCCACACCTTCTATAGATACCAGGTTAAGCCTGCTTGCTCTTGCGGGAACTGATGACCTTGACAAATGTCCAAATAATACTCTTAACAAATTTATAGTGGTCCTGAAAAGGACCGTTTTGTGGTGATGGTTGAGTAATGCTGAGCTGAGCACGACGAGCTACTGATTTCGATCCTAGCCTAGCGGTGCGGTGGGACTTCTTCCTCCTTCTCATTGGTTGCTCATATGAGCTCTGCAGCTCGCTGCTTACAGGCAGCCTTTCGTTGTTGTTGTTGTTGAAAGCACTCCTGCTGCTGCTACTACTGCTACTGCTGGACTGGGCACCACCACTTACGGTGATTGAATGAGCACCGTTCAGTGGGACCGCATCGAATTCGATTTTTAAGTCTGTGTTAGGGAATGCGCTGTTTTCAGACATCCGGTGATAATTTTGATCACCATTGCAACAGTTGGACATTTGGTATTTTTCAATAGTGACCTATTGAAAATTAACTGAGTGTTCATTTTAGCAGATTGATAGATAAATTTCGAATAATTTGGCTTGTTTAGAATTAAAATCTATCTGCTATTGGTCGAAACCTGACCTCTTTTCATAATGCTGTGCATTTTGGTTTTTGAAATTGCGTGGATTCTATAGATCCTGTGGAGATCTATCTAACCCTGATGTATGTGTTGGTAGAAGGAAAAATGTAAACTTTGCGGGAGACGATGTCATAACACTCGAAAGCAATTTTGTGAAATATGAAGTAAAACAAATCCTAGCTAGTTCTGCATGATGATTTGGTTTGATTTTATTTATTTGTAAAGTCGCCGGGAAATACCCGATGGCGATTTGTTTTTAATGATAACTCCTTACTTGAAAACTGGCAAAAACTCACAAACAGGCTGCTTTTTCATGGTATACAGTGTGATAATTCAATAATCAATAAATATCTCAACATTTAGTGGCAAACCATTCATAAATTTTGGTAACATACAAAAAATTCTATAATCCACATTAAATTTCATATGTAAGCGCCGATTCAAACAATCTTTTCGACGTCACTACAAGGGTGATTGATTAAACGAAAGAAACGAATCGTGAGGAATGAAAGCCGAGGAAAAACTAATTGCACCAATATATTCAGGCCTACAATTCCACACCTTCTATAGACAGGTTGAGCCTTGATAGCTAGCTGTTTGCGGAAACTGATGACCTTGACTCTTTAACAAATTTTTGGTGGCCCTGAAAAGGACCGTTTTGTAGTGATGGTTGAGTAATTCTGAGCTGGGTGTTCAACACGGATGAGGCTGTCGAGCTGTATTTCGTTTGGAGCGCGGGTGACACGCTTGGCATAGATGACCGACCCGCAGCGACTCACGAAGAGCTACTGATTCCGATCCATAGCATAGCGGTGCAGCTTCTTCCTTCTTTGATGGTTGTTTATGTGGGCTCTGCAGCTCGCTGCTTGCAGGCAGCCTTTCGTTGTTACTGAAAAACAATTTTCAACGCCACACCGAAAGCACTGCTTCTGCTGCTACTGCTGCTACTAATTTCGACGACCGAATACCACCACACAGTGGTGTGGTCGTTGGGAGCGTTTGGTTCTGAGTATGGTGATGAGTGTGCAAAATATTACGCAATTCCATCCACCCTATTCGCACGCGCCCGAGGATCGGAGGCGAATGCCACTTCGACTTGTTTCGTCTACTTACTACTCTCTGACGACTGTGCTGGGGAAGCAGCATATGCATGTAGGTAATTGGTGGATTTGTTAGTTAATTCGACGCTTTTGGACAATGCTGGACATTTACCAGTTTTTCACTAGTTTCTTGTTGAAAATCAACATTTGAAAGCATTGTTATCGATGCGTTGCCATAATTCTGATCGTTTGGTGATAAAACTATTGAAATTGGACAAGGGACAGCTGAGTTATTAACGTTCAAAATCTTTCTTAATTTGTTACATGTTCCATTTTCAGTTTTCACAAAGTGTACCCCCATATAGAAATCAAAGACGTAGTCCTACGTCAAAAGCAACAATAAATGCTTTTTGCTCTAATGCAAAACCTAATGGTTTTATGGTTGCTTTTATAATGATAAAACACGTTTATAAAGTATTTTATCAAGACATTAATAAACAATTACTAATGACGTTTGTGCTTGAATTACAGGACAGTTTTAAATTTATTTTTAAAGCAAGACAGCTTTTGACTTTCTTACCAGACTATAAAAGGTTTTTAAAACAGCAAAAAGCTGAATTACTAAGCAGGATTTGTTTACACTTTGAAATGCTATATTTAAACTAATTGGATAGTTCATTGCCGTTATAAAACCATCATAAATCAGAGTGGATGCTAAATGGTTACTGTATTGTTACTTGGGTTGTGTGAATAAATTTTGGACACTTTCCTGGGGAAAACTTCTCGAATATGGGAAAATTTAAGAAAATAGTACACAGGTTAGAAGTGCACTAGAGGGAAACCGAAAACCGCAATCAGATTTCCTCATATTCGAGAAGTTTTCCTCGGAAAAGCGTCGGAAAATTGACTCATTCTATGGGTGACCTACGTTTTCGCTAATTTGAGTAACCTGAACTCAAATATGAGTAACTCTTGCTCAATGTTTAGTCGTTCTCATTGGCCGTGCATGCTGAATTTGATTAGAAAAGTATGTCAAGTGCTTATTAAAATTGCAGGGGGTGGAGTCGTATGGCAAAGTATTACAACCCTTTTATAAAGTATAAGAAAAGTACGTTATGTACAGGTGGATAGTATTGAAAAGCAATTTGATGCATTACGTAACAATTTAATGAGCCCTATGATTTTTTTTTCATTTATTGAGTATTACACGTTATTAATATGTTGATAGCGATAAATAATGTGCTTTTATTACGCTGATACATATTTGAATGTACGCGCATTTTAGTCTTATAACTTTTTGTTTATGTATTTGAAGATGATGTCTTTCGACTATGGGTTAGGTATATAGGCGTCTTGCAATGAGCACTCATACATAGGATTTCCAGTGAAAATTAGACAGCCTATATTACATGATATAAGCCATAGTGTATACGCGGTATTAGGGTGGATGCTTCACCGATGTGCAGATACGGTCGGCCCAGCTATGTTAAAAACTCTTTCACTTGTCGGAAACACGAAACACACAATACCTTGCGAACCAAGGCTGCCAAGCTTTCTAATTTTCCAAAAGCAGAGAATATCTCCATCTAAAACGTTGTTCGGGTATGACGAAGCCAAATATGCGGTGCACGCTTGCTCGATGACAGAGGTCGCACTATCTTCAACGTTTGAGTGCTTCATAGCAAGACTGAGCAACGAGGAAGATGAGTTACAAGGAAGTTCATCGCATTCATCTGATGTAGCTATCGATTAGAAACCCATTTGAATATCCGTTTTTTAATGTTGTCCTTAACAGTACGTACAAGAAATTGGTAATCGAGCGTTCATCCAAAGCACTTTTAACGCATTTCAGGTTCATAAATCGTGGGTCAAGTAAAGCCGAAATCAAAATTAGGTCCTCAACAGAAAACATTCGATTCAGTTGTTCCTTCATCCCCAGCTTCATGTGTGTGTTGGCAAGCAAGTTCTCATTTTGTTCACTGAAACAAGCATCAATTTTAGATCGCAAGAGCATGGCAATGTTAACTGTTGCATTCTTTTCAGCATAATCTGTAAACCAAAACGGAATTTCACTACAATATTTTCACCAAGACCATGCCACCATGTCTCAGAAACAGACTAGAGTAAAATCACATTGGAACTAAAATGAAACTTTTCACACTAGCCCTTCGCTACGTGATAGAATTTTAACTGACACGTTTCATCTTGTCCGCTAATTGAGACAATTTTTCAGTTAATGTACATTTCCTGACAAAATGATGGAATGTCAAAGATTAACTGGATGAACACTGATGCTTTTTAAATGCATTTAAATTAGTGAATTCCGTTCGCTAGGTGAAAATCTAACGTTATTTTCTCAGCTATCGAATGTCTAGTGTATCAGATGGTATCAACATATGATCTTCAATGCACTGGTTGGATGTTAATTTTCAAACCCTATGTAGTCACCAATCGGTCAGATGGAACTTATTAGTAGGCCGTAGTTGCTCGAGATATAGCAACAATAATTTATAATTATAGTTTCAGAATCACGAATTTAAAAAATATTCACCTCAAACGGCTCAAGAAATTTTCGCAAGTCTTCGCAGCCACACCAAATCATGTGCTGCGAATATGAGATCGTGCTTATTAAGACGGTTCAATAAAGCATTCACGCCAGCTCAATTTAGTTCGAGACTTTTCATCATCTTAAGTAAGTAATGCCAACGTGTTACGCTGATTGTTTTAAGGAGTGTACCCCATTAGGCATAAATACGTTAGGCATACGGACGTTAGGCATACGGTCGTTAGGCATAATGGACGTTAGGCATAAAGTCATTAGGCATAATGGACGTTAGGCATAATATACGTTAGGCATAATGGACGTTAGGCATAAAATACCTTGCTGCTGTGCAACTCTAGAAACCTGCTTAACCTGTAAACCTGTACACAATGCTTAAATTAGGCTTAGCGTTGAATAAAAAATGATACAAGTTAAACAAACATAGTTTATTTAATAAGCACAGTTTGGAATCCATTATTTATCATATCATTAGTGACTTATCTACATATTTACTTAGATCGATGATTATTAGCGATAGTGGTTAAGTAATCTTACAAAGAAAACTCAGCTTAGTTTTGAACTATATCTTGAAATCAATCGCATCTAGAAATAAAAAAAATCACACATTTGTTGTAATATATTCTTACACACATATTGCAAAGGTCAAAGAAGAAAAGGTTTTCCTCAAAGAACAGCTCATGAAATAAAGAATGGTGAATTCTGTGATTTTTCATTCAATAACAAAAAACAGCCAAGGTTGAATAAAATATGATGCCAAAGAACAGCTCATGAAATCAAGAATGGTTAATTCTGTGGTTTTTCATTCAATAACAAAAAAACATACCTGCTGCTTCCAGGATTTCCTGCCATACTTTTCGATACAACGATTCTGATTTTGTTGTCATCAGAATGAAAACTAGCGGAACCGTCTGCTGATGTGAGGGAGCGATACTTCCATGAACAGTGACGAGTTGCCGAAACAAACAAGGAACTGTGGCAAACGTACCATCTGTAACCCAATACTTTGCCTGTCCAAGACGTCGTTCATGAGTTCCAAAAATTAAGGCTCTTTCATTATTGTCACCGAAGTCAGGAATCAGTAGACGGTCTCCATTATCATCCTTCTGGAATTCATCCGGTAGATTATGCCTAACGTCCATTATGCCTAACGTCCTTTATGCCCAACGTCCATTATGCCTATCGTACATTATGCCTAACGTCCGTATGCCTAACGTACGTATGCCTAACGTCCGTATGCCTAACGACCGTATGCTTAA